>NC_086285.1:104243643-104855518 GCF_963924245.1 Chroicocephalus ridibundus
CTTAGTAGAAAGAGGTAGTAGTACGTTTGTTGCTAAACCAGTACTGACTACACATCTACCAAGGGTCAGGGTCATAAAATGGTTTGGGTTGGAAGGGACCTTAAAGATCATATAATTCCAACCTCCCTGCCATGGACAGGGAAACCTCCCACTAGACCAGGCTGCTCAAAGCCCCATCCAGCCTGGCCTTGAACACTTCTGGGGATGGAGCCTTAACAACTTCCCTGGGCAACATGTTCTAGTGCCTCACCACCCTCATAGTGAAAAATTTCTTCCTAATATCTAATCTAAGTCTACCTTCTTCCAATTTGAAGCCATTACCCCTCGTACTATCACAACATGCCCTTGTAAAAAGTCCCTCCCCATCTATCTTGTAGGCGCCCTTCAGATACTGGAAAGCTGCTACAAGGTCTCCCCAGAACTTTCTCTTTTCCAGGCTGAACAACCCCAGCTCTCTCAGCCTGTCCTCATAGGAGAGGTGCTCCAGCCCTCTGATCATCTTCGTGGCCCTCCTCTGGACCTGCTCCAACAGGTCCATGTCCTTCTTACGTTGGGGTCTCCAGATCTGGATGCAGTACACCAGGTGGGGTCTCACCAGATCAGAGGGGCAGAATCACTTCCCTCGACCTCCTGGACACACTTCTTTTTATGCAGACAAGCATACTTAGCTGCACACTTATCCTGGAATCCAGCAGCTCTCCTCTAAGGAGATACTAGACCCAGAAGGAATTATCCCACCATGGGTGGGGTCCAAGAGCCTATCAGTCAGAAGAAACTGGTTTCTGGTGTCCAGCTTGGTTTACAGCATTTTGAGGAGACCTGCACACCACCTGCCATGCTCATGGCCTACCCTATGGCTATTTTACCAGCTACAGGAGTGGGGATAGAGGTACAACTGCTCCTTGGCCAGGTAAGAGTGAAGCTATGGAACAGTTAAGATGATCGCAGTAGAGACGAGATAAAAATCCACAAGTCTGAGGCATGGTAAGGCTCAATTCCTTGCACTCCTTTACTAATAATGGCCATAAAAACATTTAGCATGTAGACTGATCCAAGTTCCCCAAAGCCACCCGAGCTACGTCGCTTTCTTTTCAGCTTCTGTTCACCCAATTAGAGAAACACTAGTTGATCCCTACTCTGAGAAAAAATTATGCCTTTCTGTCCAGGCCTTCTGCTGTGTGGAGGAGGACAAGGTTCACAGCTGCAGCCTGTCAAGTACAGAAAGCAAGAGGGAGGTTCACTCAACAGTCTGAGTAATTCCTCTGGCCTTGATCTCACTCTCCCTGGCCTTTCTTTGAAATATTCTTCAGACAGCCTCCCATCTGCTGCTTTGTTCTTTTCTAGGGGAAGAGTCAGCTCTTCCACTGTTAGCTATCTTGACAGCAAAACTGTGGTCCCAGGTCACTGCTGGTGTTGCATCCAACTGCATGAGAAGTCCTGAGGCTACCTCTCTTGACCCAAGAGGTGAATCTTACAGGAAAAGAACTTTACAGTCCCAGATTGGTTATTTTCAAAGCAAACAAAGAAATACACACAAGGTGAAGACTAAGCTAAAATCTACCATGGCTATATTTTCTAAGAAGAATCACAACCAAAAAGCCTGTATTTGGAAGGATACCTTCTTATCAAACCAAGATCTAGTGGTTAACTCTGTTGTTCTCTCTTCAGAGGAAAAGTTGGTATCCTGGATTAGTATCAGGTATGTTTATATCTCCCAAATACAGGAATGCTCATCTAAGAAAGGATAAACAAAATACAGTGTAATAAAACCAAGTCAGAACATGCTTAATAAGAATCGAAAGACACGCCAGTGCTTACACAAGATAGAGCTTAGGAAGGAAATGCAAAGCCTTGGTTTGTCTGTTGTTCTCAAATGATCATAAAACTTAAAATAAAAAAAAAAACCTAACGCTGGATGTCTAAACTGAGTTACTTTAAAATTAAAAATTCATAAAGCTTGAACCCTTGTAGCCCATGTCAGAAAAGCATACCTTTCACAGTTTTATGTTCCGTGTGCTTGTTCTTAATGGGGACTGCACTTACATTAATACAGAAGCACATATAACAACAAACATACTACGTAGCATGAACATTCATTTTTATGTAGACCTAATATATTAAACAGACCTCTAGAAACATTTTCAAACACATGAAATACTCCCGTTTCTGTTTTCAGCAGAAGTCTGGAAAAATCTAGCACTTCTTTTTTATAAAACTACACAGCTTAAAGAACAGGATGGGGAGAATCTACCAGCCTGTAAGTAGTCTGGCCTGAAGAGCACTTCAGTGGAAAGTAGAAATGCATAGTATTTGCATTTAAAAAAAAATTAATAACCCTTCTAGACTGTCGGTGGAGGTTCCTGGGTTCAGCCACAGTGAAACGGATTTTATAGCACTTGTCAAGCAGAAAGCATGTGTTTAATAATGAATAAACGAAGCAGATAAAGCTACGAGAACTCAGCAGCGCAGAAGGTGAACCAGGCTATGGTATTTCACAGCAAGTGTCAACAGAGGAGAGTGCTCAGGCTGAAACAAATGGGCATTGCAGAATCTGCAGATGCGCTTTCTGTCGGGGGAAAAACACAGTTAGCAACTGAACATCTTGAATAAAGAGGCAGCATGCTGGTCTCAGAAGATCTGATTTTATTGCCTCTTGTTTCAGTTACTCTACTGACCTTAAAATAACAGTATAACATAATAATCTTTGAAATGTATATAATATATGTGTGATATATTAGGCAATATATAAAAACTGGCTCTTTCAGTCACAGACCTATCTAAAGCATCAGTATGTGCAACATTATATGCATTGGTATACATTCATGGGAGGGGTGATTATTAAACGCACTTAAAAGCTGAACGTTAATTTTACGCATGAACTCTGCCTACAGGAGAGGAAAAACATCAATATCCCCATTACAGATGCTTGAAAGCAACCTCAGCACACAGTGAGTAGTATACTGATAACTGCAAACTGCTAGGGGTTTTTACCTCCGTGTAATGCTAAAAATCAGCTCAAGACAGATTTTCCATTACAGGGAAATTAAAAAAAAAAAAAAAAAAGAAAAGGAGTATTTTTCTTACAGTAGGAGCTTACCGCTACTGCTGGAGGCTACTGTAACCCAGATACCAAATTTCCTCATGCCAATGCATCCACAATGCCCTAAACATTAACCTAATGCCTAGTCCAACTGGCCTGTCTCCACCACACTAATTCTCAGGCTGTCCAAGAAACTCTGACCAGGACAACCCAATCCATTCCTCACCCTGCAAGTGTGAGGTCCAAAAGCCACCTGGGAGTGCTCTATACTTACACTGTGAGAGATTACAGCTAAGAAACCAAAATCAGGTTTTGGTGACATCTTAAGTAGATACAGTTCAACATAACTGAACAGACGGGTTATTCAGAAAGCCTAAAAATGTAACAAATCAGTGTTTAATGGATTTCCACCACCCAAGTTTAAATGACATGACAAGACAAATTCTACCTCAACACTTCTTTTTTGTTTGTTTGTTCTCTTAGACAACGCCATCAGATTATCCAATAGTCAATAATGAAAACCCCTGTGCTCCTTGAGGAAGGGTTGTCCGATACCCATGAATGTAAAGTTGATTATCCAATTTACTCAGTGTCTTTCAAGATACTAGAGGATAAGAAACAACTCGGATGGTTTCCCAAAGATGCATCTGGACCTTACATGTTTAACTGGACCTCAAGGCTAATGCACAGCTTGAAACAGTTTTGGGGAAGAGTGGAACAACGTCCATGCATTGTACCAAGTCTCTCATGTATTTTAAAGCACTTCTGCAATCCTCTGTCAATTTGCTGCATTTAGCACAAGACTATTCCTACAGAAATAAAACCTATGCAATTTGTGATAAAACAACTTTTCTTTCAAAGGTAACTGCAATGGCATAAATAAATAAATGTATGAAGATAACACATTTTACCAAAGGATCTCAAATTACTTCATTGAGAACTAGCCCAGTGAAATTGGTGCAGTATTTATAACCAGCTCCTTTGCCTGGTCCATGGAAAACACACTTCAAGAGAACACAAAAACACAACAACTAAGGCAGCTTGCTTAATTCCTGCCAGGCTTCTGACTGAGAGTCTTATGTCTCTGCCAGCTCTTCCTCTTTATGTTCCAGGAAAAGCTGCTATTACCACTTCAGAAACAGTGACACAGGGAGCTGGAGAATGTTATTCCTCTTCTTTTTGCCAGTTCTCTCAGGCTGTATATCCCCTCTTGCACAAGCTGAGGTTAGTTTGGTTTTTTTAGAAGTATTATCAATAAAAGTAAAAAAAATTAGCAGGTGAAGATGGGAAAACATTTATGAGACTAGTTCCTCACAGAATGTGTAAATGGCTAGAGAGAGCAAGCAGTCCCCCACCGATACAACTCCCTTACTCTCATTCTTCGGTGCCCCAAGAGAATCGGTACAGCTAGTGAATCCCTTCTTCCCATCACGTTCTTAAGTCGAGAAGCACCATGCAAATTCCTGCATCTGGCAAGAGAGAGGTCTAGCATCACAGAAGGAATTGTGCAAGTAAAGACACCTCCTCCTTCAGCGCAGCTCCAGACTCTTCCAGCTCCCCGGGGGGCTCTGGAACAGGAACAAGGCTACACAAGGAACAGCCATGCTGTGAACTTGCAATGCTCAGGCTACTCCACAGCAAGGCTTTCTTTGCAGCACATCTCAACATACGAGCACAATACGATTCCTCCTCTCATTAGGATCTAAGCTACCCTGACACTACACTGCGCTCGCTCGGAGCCAGAGAGCATTAGCAGCAGGCAGCACCCGGGAAGGCAGAGGAAAGGAGGTCCCTTGCCCTCTGTGAAGCACAATTCCTAGAATCATAGAATAGTTTGGGTTGGAAGGGACTTTAAAGGTCATTTAGTCCAACCCCTCCTCCAGTGAACAGGGACACCTTCAACTAGATCAGGTTGCTCAGAGCCCTGTCCAACCTGACCTTGAATGGTTCCAGGGATGGGGCATCTACCACCTCTCTGGGCAACCTGTGCCAGTGTTTCACCACCCTCACTGTAAAAAAATTCTTCCTTCTATCTATTCTGAATCTCCCCTCTTTTAGTTTAAAACCCTTACCCCTTTACCCATGCAAGCCTAACGTTGCTCCTGTCTGAAGGGAGAGGCACCACGAGCACCACACGAATCAGGTCCCAGAGAGCACTGGAAGGCTGGAGCAGTTACAGAGGTGGAAGGGGAGGCCGAGAAGCCGACTTGCCAATGTTTCCTTCAATTATGCATATCTCCTTAGGGCCAGTCTTGATTTCAAACAATTGTCTGCAATAATTTTCTTTATGGTGAGAGTAAACAGACCCTCCAAAAGGGAAAAACAACATAAGGATTGTGTAGTAAGTCAACAACGGAAGATAAAAATAGAAAAAAAATAAAGCCTAGAAAAAATTGGAACAATAAAATAGAAGAATAATCTGGTTTGGGCGGACTTAACCACTCAAGCTGAACAAAGACCTACTAAAATTGTATTAAGGCTACATTGTGATAAATTAATACCATACAAAAACCTGTAGGATTTTAATTTCACACAATTTCATGCATATATAAACAACACCAGATCCAACTAATAGTATCACAGGAAATACTTTAAAAGGATAGCATTACACTGGAAATATCACATGAAACTAACTCATCTTTAGGTTTTGTATTTTTTGCTACATGTTTTCAAAATATTTGACAGGGAAAAATTATTTCTAAGGCTAACATCAAGTATTTACTAAGTTTAATAAATCTTCGCAGCTGACAAAGATCATAGTTTAACAATGAGGGCAAAACGGCAATGTGTTTTCTGTGTCAGCATTAATCCTTCAACCACCTAAAAGTCTTTCTAAGTTGAACAAGCAACTTTTAGGAGTTGAGACCCACACATCTTACCATTTTTAGTATTATTCAGTGAAGGCAAAAAACCAGTAACAGTTAACAACTGGAACAAAATGTGCATCACTGCTGTATTAAGCCGCTCCTGAAGACTTTTCTTTGCATGTGGCTGAAGACTGAAACCTTGTCAGGGTAACCGGCTTTTCCAAAATTTAGTTGACGCACCTACATAGAAGTCTAAGAAGGGTCAGCATTCAGCTTCTCCTGCAGTTTGCTTCCATGGTGTAGCTAAGCAAGTAAATGGTAGAAAAGTGGCTGTGAAATCCTTTGTGAGGGAAACAGTACAGATTGCATAAGACAACAGTTAAAATTATGCTGCGGAGTCAAATCTCTTAGAAAACGTCTTCCCAAAGCAAAGAGAAAAATATAAAAATTGGGCAACTCAGCATTGTATTCACAGATTAACTTTTAAAACTATTTTACAGTATTTTAGACTGCTCTGGCACTATCCACATCAGGTAATTGCATTTAAATTGCCATGTTATACTACAGTTCTTTACTTGTTTTGTTTTTACTTTTTTTTTCCCCCCCCACTTTTTTCAACCCAACAGCTCATCTACTTAGAGATGGAGAGAGCGATGCCAGAGGCAAGTTGTGCCCATCATACTATCTTGCTTCCCCTCAAGGCAACCGTAATTTTTGCAGTACTCTCTTGCGATGCCAGCAGTATTTTTATTATTTTCTTTACCTAAGAAAGCTGCCTTGGCAAAGGCAGAAAGAACCTACAGCCCAATTATACTAACACAGTCCCATAATGCCCAGCATAAACCAAACTGATTCCATGACACAAACAACATAGATCTAGCACAGGTTTTGATGAAATCAGACAACAAGGAAGCAGAGAACTTGGCTAGCAGGATCAGGTACAATTGTATACAGAACAAAGAAATTTATGGAAGCCATTAATATTTTTTAGCATAGCAACATTATGTTCTGTCCCCACATATTTGTGGGGATACTAAGGTCTTTGGGGATGTTTGTATTACCTCTGTAGGGAAAGGAAACATTAGCGGAGGAATACACTGTTGGGAAAATGGGGATACTAGTGTAAGAGAAGAGGTAGACTAAAAAGCAAACCCTAGTCCTGACAGTAGTTACATATAGGAAAGTTTCTGAGGACTTCCTAAAGCACAGAAGGTGGCAGGAGAGCAAAGAGGCAGATGGAAAGGTAGGAAAGGCACCATACACACAGTGTACGCAACAAGTGTACACAGCATATGTTGCTATGCTTCACAAAAAATGCAGGCGTTCCAGCACCTTGAGATGAGAGAGCAGGAAGCCCAAAGCCCAAACACTCTGCTTTTCTGACACTTGCAAGGTGCAAATGTGAACAGTGACAGAGTCAAGAAAAATGCTTGTTATATTTCAAATACATTTTCTGTGCTACACTTTTAAAAGTAATAATAATATAAAATACATATTTTAGATTTGGAATATGAAGAAGCTTACTAAGACTGCAGAAATTATTACTCAACAGCGCATCAGTACCTAACAAAGCTAGGCATTTCTTCAAATATTTACTGGCATCATCGTAAACACCGAAAGAGAAGATCTTCAGTTAAAGTTGGCTGCACTAAAAATCCAACCATCTGTATTGACCTACCTTCACTGCCCCACATCTAAGGCTCCTCAAGCTCTGCTTCAGAGTAGAAGCTCACATTCAAGGCTGTAAGTTGGTATCATTCTTAAGCATCAGGCTCAAGTGTTTGTTAAGAGATGAGCCTGTGAAATGCTTCCCCTTTATCAATAGTTTTGTATGAATAGTTTCGGTCTTGCTTAATGGCCTTGAAGGCAGAGAGGGAGAAGCCTTCATTCAAAGGTCGACCCTGAACAAACACAGCGGTGCCCCATCTCCCAATTCAGATCAGGGTCAATGGCCATTCACTCCCCCTAATCAGATCTGGGTAGAAACAACTCAGCAGCAGCTACACCACCTTGTTTCCTCACATGCCCCAAGAATAAGTAGGTAGTCGTAACTTATCTCAAATCCCCCAGATTTCACGAAGCTCTACAAAAGCAATGGTTTGTCAAAGTTTTAGGTACAAGGGGCAGATGCTGTTCAATCAGGGAGCTGAGGATGTGTTCAAAGAAAGAGACATGTACCCAAAGTGCTTAATCCATAAAGACATGCGTCCGACAAGCATCTTTCAAGCACTTAGGAGCATGAAATGGAAATGGCTTGCTCCAAGTGACCTCAGCCTCTGAAGCCCTGGCTATTAGAGTGCTTCCAGACATCCTAACCACACTGCTGCCCACCTCGCAGGCAGCACGCTGCTAACCACCGCTTTAACTGCGGAAAGAGGGGAAAAAAAAATTAAATCCAGTCATTGACCTATGTAAAAAGCACAGAAACAAACACCACTTGAAAAAGGAATGCAGGACAGAAATCCTAAGGGGAAAATAGACCCAGCCTCTCCCCTTCTGTTTTCCATCCACAAATACACACTTTGTGAAGCCCATCCTGCTGTCACACAGGCCTTCTACTATATGCAGGGATACAAATGCCACTTGTCAGCCAAGGGAATAAACTGCACAACATCCAGCACCCACAAGCCCAGCCCACAACTTTTTTTTTTTTTTTTTTTTTTTAAATAAAGGTCACTTTGCAAAGAAGATCCAGAAACACAACCTGCCCAAGTGAGAGCTGCTCCTTGCTTGCTCACAGTTACTATCCTGCAGGCACCTTTGCATTAGCCACACAGGACACGTGGACCCACCTTCCCCTTTGCTAAAAGCCCACCTGTCCATCGCACTCCCAGAAGCAACTGCCCTGGTCCCAATGGGCCAGGCAACCACCTATCCCACACTCACCACAGGTGATGCGACTTCTTCTCCAAACTTTGTACCAACCAGCACAAACTTGTTTCAGTTTGCTAACATTAAAAAAAAAAAAAAAATAATCACACCCCGCAGCTATTTAGACCTTATTCTACAACCCCAAGTCCCCAAGCCAGGGTAGCTCTTCCCTCACCCAGCAGGCCAATTAATTTTCTTAGGTCTGTTTCAGGAGTGTTTGGTTATCAGAACTCTGGCTCTTATAATTAAATTTCCAGTAGTTTGTTACCTTAAATGTTCAAATTAGGGAAGCTATCATTAACAAAAAGATATTCGTGAGTTGCCACAGAGTGGGTATTCCAGACACAGGGAGAGATTAGACAGGAACAAGGGCAGAAATCAGCTTGGGGACTATGGTAGCAGTATGAAGTGCAGTTAGCAGCGGTTATATTTAAAGAATAATTTTACATCCTGGGCCTGTAATTACTTTACACAGAATTAAATTACCACCACCACGAGAAAAAAAATGAAGCAGAATTATAGGTGATCCAAAGTAAGTACTTTAATAATCAGACAAATCAGCGATGTTCACCAATTTTTCCACCACAACAATGGCTGAAGAGAGGGGCTCTGAACAAGAAGCAGCATTTTTCGCAGTACGCTGTGCTAACTTTTCAATTAGCAGCCCTTTCAGACTTTCTCAAGCTTACTGCATCCTCCACACCACTTACAGTAACGTGAACCACATTCCCTGCATGAGAAGTCTTTTGTTAGAATAAGTAACTTCAGGCAGACAAAACAAGCCATGAGAGAAAAAAATAAAAAAATAGAACAAAAAGCCAACAAATATGAACAAGGTTTTTGCATTTATATTGGTCTACCAAATACATGTTCTGTTCCCTTCCAAGCTTTCTCTTTCTTAGAGAATAAAAAAAAGCCATCAGTAGAGAAAAGTGACTGAGACAAGAAGTTGACCCTAATGTTCATTTTCTATTTTTTATTTCCAGCTTTTGGGAAATTATATGTAATAGTCAGTCTTCTGCCACTTTTACACACAGATTTCAATGCAAATCCTTGCTTAGGAAAGCTCCATTTCACAAGTAATGGTGGCAGGGAGTCAGGCCCTCTAGAAACAAAACTACATTAGCAAACCACTTTGGTACATTATATATTCAGCAAAAGAAGTAGAAAGAGTGTGACAGTTTTAAAAAAATGTTTTTTAATTGGGTTATGAAAAATTGACAGGAGGAAAGATCCCAGAGCCATAGTGGATTCCTGCCTCCCACCACTCCTTTTTTCCTGATAGCTGTTAGAGCTGTGAACAGAAAACCAGAAGCTGCGAAGGGTGAGATAATGTTTACATTTCCTCCTTCCAGAACACAGATAAGAATATATACGCCCGCAGGTGGGTGTGCACATGCAAAGTACATGAGACAAAGCAAAGGCAGGTACTTTCAGGGCACAGAAAGATGAGCTACCTTTTCTTACCTTTCCCTACATGTACCAGTTGCCCAAAACAAAAGAAATGGAGAGCAAGCAAGCAGCTCTTCTGATGTAACAGTAATACCATCCTTCCAAAGCGTGCAAAGAATACATTATAGAAAAACGTGTATTTATTTACAGTGTATTGTTTATAGAAAAAAGTGTATTTCCCAAAGAAAAGGGAAGCATTCCTCTCAACTTGCTTAGTTCCACTGACGGCCAGTTTCCCCTCCTAGAAGTGGAAAGATCTCAACAAAGAGGATTTCGTTTTCAACATTTGCATGCACCATCACAGCATCAGAATGTTAGATCTTTAAATCCTCCCACCGGTTAAGAAGTAACATATATTGTATAACATAAACCTAGATTTCCGTAAAACTTGCACATAAGTTAGTATTTTTTTAAACAGTACCTACTTTGGGACTATATACAACTGCATGACTGGATTAATAAATTCTCTTTCCAGCAGTACTCTTATTATTTCCGTTTTCTGTAGCAATCTTATTGGCCACAGTTCAACTGTTTTTTAAGAGGCGCCTTGTAAATGTATTAAAATACATTTTCACTTATAAGTATTTTTGATTACTCTACCTCACTTCATTTAGATTTCCTGACATGAGGGATGTACCAACACCTACTTCCTTTCGTCTTCATAAACACACGCTTAAGATATATGTCATAACACTCAGTGTTCTGGGCAAGAAGAGGAAACACCATTATTTTAAAAGAATGTCCATATTTAACATCATTATCACACACCAGCTGTCATGATATAACGTGTGAGATTGCACACATTTTATGTAAAACTAACCTTGGACAACCCTGTGAGCTTCATGCTCTTAGTGATTTAATGTAAGTGCATATTTTTAAGGCAAGACATTTGCACCTAGATAGATAAGAGAAATTCATCTCTATTTGAATAGAATATCATGGATGGATCAAGGCAAAAGATGAGCAATGGAAAACAAGTGCCAGAGCTTTTAATCCCAAAATAGTTTTGGCAGTGCAAAATATTACCGCCTCTACCCGGAGGCTGCCATCCTTACAGCTCAAAAGGCGCAGCAGCTCACACACGCTTTTCTCAGCTGCTTCGGTACAGTCAGTCAGGTTGTCCAACCAGTATTCACAGGCCACACAGACAATGAACAAGGCAGCCATAATTGCTCCATTAAAAGCAAATACAGGTAAATTTTTTTTAAATAGAATTTGAGCCTTTATAAGTGAGTCTTCAGAAGCAGAACATGAAGCCTCAGACCATGTGCACAGAATAAATATAAACCTATTTGACAGGAGTCCACGAATTTTGTTTTAAAAGCCCATGGAAACACATGTCCCAAAGAAAGTGACAAGGACATACAAATTACTCCCAGTGAATCCATGTTAGGCATAGAATACATTTTGAGGAGAGCCACCCACTGAAGCAACTGTCCCAGTTCCAGAAGTAGCACTGTGATATTTTAACAGAGAGAACATAAATGACCCGGGGGAGCAGCATAACAGAAATTCCTCAGTGCGATTTCTTAATAGAGTGCTCGTGGTCACTACATCACATCACACTATTCTATGACCTTAAGGTTAGGAAAACATTAAAAAAAAAAAACCCAAACCCCAAAACAAAACAAAAAACCCATAAACAAAGGAAAAAAACCCAGACAAACCATATAGAGAGCAATTATGTGATGCCAGTATTTCCTCACTTTTGATGCCTAAAATAATATTTTGGAAAGGAAAACTAATCTCAAAGGCAACTAGACTAGGAGTATTCCCTTTTATTAATAGTAAAGAAACAAAAAGTAAGAAGAATCCTGAATTCTGGCCTGTCATGAGCCACTCCTGAAAACATTGGTATTTCATAACAAGCTGGTCAGGCATATTTAACATGTTGCTTTTATCTTAAAATTTCAACTTGTCAGTGATTACTACCAATTACAACAAATCTGACTGGAAGAAATCGCCATGGGAAATCTTCAGAAAAGCACCGTACAGATACCATGAGTATTCTGGGGAGCAGGGGAGGGAGAAAGCAACACCACAAACACCAAAATTAAGAAGCCTGGTTTCCTGCCAGGGTTCGTCTGTAGGTGATAATCTGATAACCACTGAGGCCTCTGGGTTAAAAAGCAAAATATTGAAATCTCTCTTATGGACAGGGCATTCTGCCTGATCCCTTGTGGTTCTAAAAGGTGGGGCCCTGAGGGGAGGGAGTAGGTGTAAAGTTTTTCTTCTTTTTCTGACTGCTTCCCACACACATACGCAAAACCGACACTATTATCGTTACAGCTGCGACCTCTACATACCCATCAGCTTGTGTTGAAACTAGAGAGAAGGTCAGAAATTATCAGCGCGAGGAGGAACGCAGCAGCCTCTCAGCATGATGCCTTAAACCTTGTCCTCCTAAGAAACCGGGTTTAAACGAAACAATCCCACAAAACCAAAGCAATCCTCGACCAGATTACAAAATAGTGACATCCTTATCTATTTTAACCCAGTAAGACTACTGTGGCAAGAACCATACTGAAGGCAAACACAGCAGGGTGTGCTCCTGCAGCAGTACTCTGCCTCTGGCTGAGGGCCACCTGGAGCCAGCCAGGGCGGCTTGCCCAAGGGCTCTGCAGAAGTTTGTCTGCCTGTACCCAAGGCCAGCTCTGACATGGTGCAGATGTATGACCCAAAAAGCTGTGAGAAGCCTTGATTGGCGTTCCCCATATTGCTCCGGAGCTCCGGCACTTGGCCCCAGACAGAACAAAGCCACAGCTACGCCCGTGTCCATCTATTTTCTCAGCTGAGCCTGTCCCACTGATCCGACTCTCTGGCTTGACCTTCGTTCTCACTACAGCCCAGACAGCGATCACCAGAGCACGGCTGTCCCCGGCTGCCACCAGTGGGCTCTGCTTACCTCGCTGGCCATCGGGGAGGCCCACGATGCCTGCCCCCCTTGCCCCATGGGGCAGCTCCTCCTCGGTGTCTTGTCGCCATTCAAGGTTTCCTCTACACCTGAGTGTTTCCTTGCTCTCCCTAATGGCAGCTTTGCTGTGCTACAGTATAAAGAAGACTTGGATAGGGCTGGGGTTTGGTCCTAATTGCTCAAAAAAACTGATCTTCTGCCCTTTCAAGCTGGTTACCAGTTTGCTGCCTGCATACCTGAGGCCTGGTACCAGCAGACCAGAGGCAGCTGAGCAACTCACCACGTTTACTGGTTTGCATCATTATGACTAATTGAAAAACTAAGTAACTGCAAATTGAGATTACTGAGATGGCAAGCTCGTTGTGCAGACTGAAAAGAAAGAAAAATACTGTCTTACATCAAAACCTAGTCATAATTTCCAAACTCTGGCACCCAGAGCTGAGATCCTAAAGCACCTTATGGCAAGCATGCACTTTACCCACCAATTTCACCACTTTAACATAGGGACCTTATTTCAAGCAACACAATTTTTTTTGCACTGTTTTTTCTTTAGTCTCAGATTCCAATTTCCACCTTAATTATCAGAGGAATTTCCTAGAGCAGAGTGACTTTAGTAGATGGTTATATCCAGATTCTAGTACTCTGGACCTTGAATACACTGGGAACAACAGGGCCAGAAGTCAAGTGTTTTTATAGTTACCTGCAAAGTGCAGTCATTTTTAAATAATCTCCCTTTCTCAAAGTGGTACTGATTTTGCTGGATTTTACTAGGAAGGAAGGATGAGAGATCATTTAATTAAAGAGCAGATTTGGGTGCCAGGGCCCAGTGCCAACCTCTGCGATCAACCTCCTCTAAAACCTTGAGCACATTCCACCACGGCTCTGGGGTTAGCTAGACTGAAAGTAACTGGTATTTTGTGCTGGACCCAGTGCATACTACCTCATTTGCTTGTAAACACCCAACTACTAATAAAATTTAAACTAAAATCTCAAAATAATTCATTGGCACACGTGCACTCAAGAGACCATGCTCAGAAGAAGATTAACATTTCAAAACTAAGCCCTCGGGAGTCGAGGAGTGCTGGCATGAAGGTTGCCTGTGCAATCACATTTGAGCCCTCTGGTGCATGCACGTAAGGATATAGTCTTTAATTACTGAATTGCGTTTGCGCCAACGCTTCATTCAGCATTCAGTTTGACATGCTCACCCAAGGCATAGCAATTCAGTATTCAGTTTTACCTGCCCTGGTCAGAACGTGGCCAGATGCATTATTTACTGAATATTGCTAAGTCCCATCTTGAAGTACAAAAATTCTTAATTTTGTTGGCAGCTTTCCTGTGCCATACAGCATTAAGCACCTGCATATCTCTGAAGCAAGGTTATTTATTTTCAGCATCACTTTTTCGGTAAGAGGAGGGTATATCTCCTCTACTTGACAGGTAAGAAGTGAGACTGCATAGACACAGTAAGGCCAAAAAGTCTCCACTAATTTGAGGTACTCGGCTTAAGGTGTCGCTGGTGTCATTTTTTTCAGAGCACTCTGCATTTCAGAGAACTCTTCATCCTCAAAAGGAACCTCAGCCTCCACTGGCCTCTGCCACAGCAGACAATACTCGACAGTTTTGCAATACATACCCACATGCAATTAGAGAAATGTTGTAAAAACTCATCATTAGTGATTTGTACAGCTTCACAGGGCAGTTTCCTTTTTTGGCAGAAGAAAACACAAAATCCAACCCCAGCAGTCAACAGTCAATTTCTCTAACCATGAAAACATCCTCTTTTTTTTTTTTGCCATATAAATCCTCCACATTTCTGCATCAAAGAATAAATGGTTCTACCAGACAACACCCCCGCCAGCAATTCATCCCCTTGAAAGCCTCATGCTGTGCACTGAAGACAACATGCACGCACACAAGAAGTGCTCACTAACTTGTGAACCCCTTAAAGAGGTTCTCTCCCTTTCAGTTCCTCTTCAGTCATAAAAGGTAGAAGTCCCCCACCTGGGAGTTCAGAAGATTAAAGAGAGAAAAAAAAATAAAATCCAAGTCATCGCATTTAGGCACTGCTGCTGAGTAGTACCTCCCTCAGAAACTTCACTGGCACTTCAAAGCTTGAAATGCTTTTGGTCCCTTCAGATCGGAACACTATTTCAGTATTTCCACAATCTATTTCACTATTGAGAACTGTAATGGTTCTGTGTAAGTCAGTAGGTCAATCAAGTGTTACTGCTTCAGTGAAACTGTCAGCCTTCCCTATAAATATGGTGTTCAAATAAATAGAGACAATCAACCAACATTCACATACTCTACCTATTTCCAGTATAGAAATACAAACTGTAAACACAGGAGCTACATATAACATGGATAGATATTATGCAGAAAATATTTCAAATTCTTTAAGTAGCTGCTCTCGACGAAAAGTAAACCATTATCAGCAGCTTTACTGCCCAGGGATATGCAACATGTACTTCATGAAGATAATTCAGAACTGATTAATAAGCTGCGGTTTTTAAAGACAAAATAAAATATCTCATGGGGCACGCACCTAGAATCGGCTTTGGCAATGAAACTTTCAACTATGCAATAGCATTCTTACTGACACAAAGCACCAAATCTCAAATATCTTGCAAAATATGATAGCAGCACTGTAGTTATTTGTGTTTGTTATTCTAGTTGTCCTGATAGAGGGGTATCAAAAGAACAAAGAAATAAAGTTCCAAGCATACCACCTCATTACTACAGCTTTTTTCTTATCAAGAGAGGCCAGAAAAACTATTCTCAAGAAAACAGGAAAGCATACTTAAGTGAGATTAATTTGACACTTTCCTCCACTACAGTTTTAGGAATGACAATGGAGGATCCCACACATTAAGCATTTCTTTTAAAATGCATACGTATGACTTAACAAAGAATAATAAAAAGTACAAATAGTCATTTAAGTTCAAAAAGCACAACAGTTTTACTGTTACTCTTCACTGCATAACAGCCTCAGAAGATTCTCAAAAGATAAGTAATTCTCCCTGCTTCATTTTGCATTTCTTGTCCACTGAAAATTTCTACAGATGTAAAAGGGAAACCTAAGCAGCAAAAGCAGCAAATTACTTTAGAACAGGTTCTAATAACAGCTTGCTTTAGCATCAGTCCACAACACAATACCCTAAACTCTGAAGAATAACTCAGTGATAAACATGTATGTACATGTACACATCTGCGCATGAACTTGCTATGCAGGCTGGCAAGAAAGTAGGAAAATAAGCAATACGCGTATCTTATGGCACGCACACAGTTCAAAGAATCCTTCCAGAGGCGAATTAATGCCTTCTGAAAATATACTGTCTTTTCTTTCACGTATGTAATCAGAGTCATTCTATCATACTTACAAGTATTTTGTTATCCACTTTATCTCCCTTGGTTTCCAGCTTTACTTTCTTCTTGACAGAAATTTTAATTTTCCTCCCAATAACATCCCTGACGCTTTCTGAAATAAAAAAAAATACCTTAATTAAATACCTTCAATATCAAAATGAGAAGGGAACAGATATCACTGTCAATTTTTCAGGAAGACTCAGAGTTATGTTGTTCGACCGCTTGCACTCATGGAAGTCTCAAGCACACACACCAGTGCTAAACACAACCTAACCCAAGTAGAATTTTTGTCAGTATGTCATCTACACAACAGTTTATGTCTACTATGATAGGATTATCGATTTCATATGCCAGGATTCTAAACATAATTTGATATTTCTTTCCAGCACTACTTACACATCAAAAACATTCCCAAGACAACCCTCAGCACTGCTTAGCTCTCTGGGAAAATACAACGAATTCCTCACCTGCTTTTATTTGTACGTGAAAGTTTGCTAAAGCCAATTAGCTTCTTGCATTGCAGAAATTTTAGCCTGTTGTTGTTAATATCAGGGAGGCTAAATGGGTCCGATAATGGAAAAGCCAGTGTTCGCACATTTTGCACTCTACACATTTAATGTTGCAAAGCAAATCAAGCAGACTTCCAGATACTACAGCCAGACAGCTATGCAGTCGATGCTATGGAAGGCAACGCTGGTCTGGGTCCAAGTCTCAACCACAACGTAGCCACCTCATGGTGCCAACACCAAAGTTACATTGATAGCCATAATGTTTTAATACTTAAGAGGCATACATGTGTATACGCGGTCTCTGCCAAGAAGCAAATGAACCAGTCTCTCCCCTAAAGGTTTCCATCCTGGCCTGAAAGGAAAGCGTACACAGGGAACCATGTCGGAAAGCTTATACAACTACTGACACTGATGTAATTGGGAGATAAACAGAGGAGTTCATCTAGGAGAGCCAATTTGGCACCTTCCGTAAATTTCACTCCCCAGCCCCCACAGAAAAGGAATGAGAAAGGAATCTTTTAAACACATTAACCTATTTCCAACACTACAACTGGCATCTGTAAAGGGCAAGTCTCCACCCTCCCCAGACATACACTTTGCCCTAG
Source organism: Chroicocephalus ridibundus (assembly GCF_963924245.1). NCBI lineage: Eukaryota > Metazoa > Chordata > Aves > Charadriiformes > Laridae > Chroicocephalus > Chroicocephalus ridibundus. The sequence goes on from NC_086285.1 coordinate 104,261,211, forward strand.
TGCACGTTAAAGTTTAAAGGCTAAAATTGAAGATAATGGGCTCTTCCCAAGGCTTTTAATTATAGCACTGTGTGTAGCACTTCTCTGCGCAATTTTCGTCTGGTAGCCAGCATGTGTTAGCACAAACAACACACCATTTATTACGCCTGGACGTTTAGCCCAGGCCACAGTGTTCTGCCTGCAGGGCAGGAGGGTGTGCAAGTCAGAAATGCGCCTGGTCGGAGCCACTCTCCACCAGAAAGAGCTCTTTCTGCAGAATCGGCATGTTTTCCCCAGGAATTTTAATTTTCCTATCAGGAAACAAAAGCTCCTCGGTAGCAGCGGCTTGCCCAGCCAGAAGCCTGCCCCAAGCCACGGGCAGCCCCGTGGCAGACGGCCAGCGCGGCCAGCTCCCCAGGCAACCACTTGGTCAGGAGCCAGGCTGCAAGCTCTCTGAGCAGCCAGGTAAGCAAAGCCCGGGGGAAAGTCCAGCCCCGTCCTCCCCACATGAACTCTTATCCCGAGGCTTCCTCTCCCATGGGTAATGCCTAATTCTGGTCTTGCCGTCCCTGCTTGGGAACCAGAAGCAAGCTGACCACGCAGTCTTTTTCATCAAGTCCTACCACCTTGCAGAAGGAAAGGTATTACTGCTGTCTCTGCTACTTTACCTTCACCCCCAGCCTCTGCCTTTTGGTTTCTCCTCTCACACAAACAGCTCCCAGTGCCTGCGCCTAGCAAGGGACTTCCTCCTGAGGCACCGGCGTGGGGAGACCCACTTCCCTTCACTGTCCCACAGAGCAGCAGTGGGAATGACTGCAAGCCTTCATCTACAGCGCTCAAACTTCAACAAGCGATAGGCAGAGAAAGGTCTGGCACCTGAGACGACTCCACAGAGCGTCAGGATCTCAGCTCCCTCTGAGGCTCTATCTGCCGGAAAGGGCTAGAAACGCTTCTTCAAAGAGTTAAGATATAGATTTCATAAATATTCCCCATGTGCTGAGGACACTTCCTTACACATCAGCAGCAAGTGGACTTCCAAAGCCGTTTTTCAGACTGAGAGACGGAAACACAACATTAAAGCTTGTATTTTAAAGTGCTTACTTTATGTCGTTTTTAACACTGGACCATGAGTGCCTGCCTTCAGATACCCACACCTCAGAAGGAGCAGATACAGGTAAGCCAACAGTAAAGAAAGGGTTTTTTGAAGACTATGTATGACCTACGAGACCTGACAAAGGTCACACGGGAAGTGAGTAACAGAACAAAAACTGCAGCTCAAACACTCCTAGCCCCAGTTTAATCTTCACACTCCAATCACTAAGTGCTAAGGCACATCCTTTCATCCTGTTCTCAAAACATAGGGTTACTACAAAAAGTCTATTTAAAAGGTTAAATTTTAATGCGCAGACACCACAATATTGATAGATATCAAACCAAACTACATGAACAGATCCCCATGCCCCAGAACAGCCCTTGACAAAGCATGCTGGGTGGGTGCAGGGAACCAAGACATAGGGGATAGTTTCTAAAATTGTCCAAAGCCACCAGAGGATGGGATGCGTGGAGATGCTCGCTTTGCTCTTCCTTGTAATATGCACCAAACCTCACCTATGGCATACGAGAGTACAGGGCAGAGCCATGGTAAGTACCGTGTATTAGCACCTCAACATGCCCGGCCATTTTAAAAAAGAAAAAGTTCATGGTTTTGACCACAGCTACTCCTAGCACACTTCCCAGCTCATCATGTCTTAGTAGTAAGCTGTAGACTAAAGCAAACCCCACGGTTTGCACACTAAAAGGACTGCAAAATAGAGCTATTTTGTCTACAGAGAAAACAATTCTGTGGCAGCGGCAACTTTCCATCCAGATTTTTACCAATATTTTATAAATGTTAAAGCCAGTTCCCCCCAGCAGCTGACGAAACTGAAGGAAATGCAACAGTGTAAATGAACTAGGAGAGGTTTCTAAGGGCTGTATTCAATGCAACATGTACCTTGTTGCCTGACAAATTTCTGTTTCCATCTGTCATTAAGGCAACATTTTAGAATAAACCATTCATCCTCAGACCTCTCTTTCAACAGGCAAAACTGCAACTAAGACCAAAGGAAGTTTGGCCTGAGGACCAGGCCTAAAGCCTCAGACCTGTTACCCCAAAGGACACCGGTTACCAACGTACCGCGTTAATGACCCGTTTATCGAAAGCTCCCCCACAGCGACGCCAGCATTTTCAGGGACCTCTACCATCACCTATGATTTCCCTAAGCGTTACCATGGAACGCGGGGGTTTGCGTGCATGCGGCCATAAAACTTTAATTACAAATACCCTCGCACGTACGTACATAGGAAAATGAGTCTTAAAGTATGCAAAGCCCGTGGGGGGTGGGGGGCGGATCAAAACCAAGGACCAGATCCGCAGCTCTGGCAGCCTCAGCCCCTGGCGCCCGGCGGACCTGCCCCGGCCGGCCTGCGGTGCGGCTGTCCCGGGCCGGGGCACTGTCACCGCTCTCCTGCCAGGCCCTCGACCACCCCCCGGGGACGGTGACACGGCGACGGCCGCTGCTCGCCCCCGCCTCCCCGCCGCAGGCCCGCAGCCCCCGCCCGCCCGTTCCCCGCAGGAGGCAGCAGCGGAGCCGGCGCGGCCTCGCCGCCCCCCCGGCGGCTCCTCAGAGTTCTCCCACCACCACCACCCCGACACCCGCAGAGACCCCTCGGCTCCCCCAACATCCCCCGCGGAGCTCCCCCCGGCTGCACACACACACACCCGGCACCGCGGCCCCCCCGGCTCCCCCCGCATCCCCGCCACCTCAGCCCGGGGTCGCGCACGGCGGCCTCCAAACTTGCCCCCCCCCCCCCGCCTTTCCGCAACGCCTTCCCCCGGGACGACGCCGCCGCCATGCCCCGTCCCTTACCGATCAACTCTTTGGGGACGTCGGAGCTCTCCTCGGCCATGGTGGCGCTGCCCGGGGGCGGGGGGTGCTGCCCGGCGCCCGGGGGCTGCTTCAGCGGCGCGCCGTCCCTCGGCCAGGCGTGGCGGGCATGCACCCCGGCGGGGCGGGGGAGGAGGGCCGGCCGCGCGCCGCTCTGCGCTGCCTGTGTGCGGCGAGGGCGGACGGAGGGAGGGAAGGAGGGAGAAAGGGAAAGAGGGAGGGAAGGGGCTTCTCCCGCCCCGCCGAGCCCGCTCCCTCTGCGCTACATGACGCCCCCGGCTGCCGGCGCGGACAGGAGGGGCATTTCCAGGGTGAGGAACGGCCCCCGCGCCGGCTCCCTCCTTCCCCCTCACACGGCCGGCCCCTCCGCGCCGCCCGGCGGGAGGAGGAGGAGGAGGAGGCGGCTGCCCCCGCCCCGGGAGGGCCGGCGCCCTTACCCCCGGCCCGGCCTCCTCACCACGCCAGAGCCGCTAGGAGCCGCCCGCCCGCGCCCACCGAGCAGCCGGCGGGCAGAGGAGGAGGAGGTGGCGGCGGCCGGGAGCATCCCCCTCAGGGAGCCATCGCGCCCGCCCCGCCGCGGAGAAGGAGGAGGAGGAGGAGGAGGAGGAGGGCAGCGGGCTGGGAAATTCAGCGCGGCGAGGCCGGCCCCTCCTTCCCCCGAGCAGCCCCCGGCGCTGCGGCGGGGGCCGGCAGGGTGGCGGCGGGGGCCATCTGCCGGCGGCCGCCAGTGGCGCCGCTCTCCCGGCCCGGCCCCGCCGCAGGCCCTGGCCGCCAGCGAGGTCCGTGGTAGCAGCACCCTCCGTCCATCTCTCCTCCGCAGCCTTAGGCAGGTGCAGCTTCAGGCTCTGCACGGCGGGGCTTCTCCTCTGGGCTCACGTCGCTGCAAAAGGTGTGTGGTACGAAGGGCGGGGAGGGGGTTGTCACCGTCAAGCCAGTGCTGGGAAAGGGGATGGCCCAGGCTGGGTGACTTCAAGCCCTGGAAGAGGGTAACCTTTGATCCAGCACTCATCTGCCTCTACCCCACCTTATCTCCATAGGGACGGCAGCCGCCTCAGCACCTGCTCTGAGGTAAGGCGCTGGATGGATGTTGCCTGGCAAACTGACCCGCTGCATGGGGAAAGGCGAGTCTCCCAGCCTGGGCAAGGCGGGAGGCAGCCCAACGTGCCTTCTCGCCCAGGACCAAATGGAAAAAAAACAAACCCACAAACAGCAGTATTTTTGCTTGTTGTGCTTTACTGCTGAGAATTTTTGTCCTGCCTTAACAGCCAAATTACAGAAAGGCAGCACGTGAGCTGCCTGATTGCGCCTACGAAAATAAGGCCAGAAAGATGCTTATTGGATGAGGGTGAAGGAAGAGGCTCGGCAGCTCTGGAAATCCTCTGGCTTGCTTCTAGTAGCGATGCCTAGTTTCAGTGAAAGGATCATTTTCACTGCAGCAGGACTGTGATTGGTCGCCCTCCATCCTCTAAAGGGGTGGATTACTGCATAGACCTCATATTTCAAGCACTCCACAAGTGAGTGACGGATCTGGGATATCAAAGTCGTTTATGTCTAATTAAGGAACCTGAAATACATTCAGTGAGAGCAACAGTGTAAATCCAAGAAGAGTTATTTTGCTGGTACGATACCATATTGCTGCACTCTGTGTCTCAGGGACTACTGCATAGCCTGGTCTTCATGACTAGCGGTTTGAAATTGCTGTGACTTGTCAAACAATTTTATTATGATTCCCCATGGCACCAGCCAGCTCTCTAAATAACGTCAGAGATGATTTTACCAATACAGACAGGATTACTAAAGAAATGGCTACGATTTGCTCTCTCTTTCCAGTTTGCTGTTTACATGTAACGAGTAAGGACATCCTTTAATAAACAAAAAATGAACTTAGTAGTAAAAGAAAACAGTGAAGGACCTGGGTGCTTTTAATATATAGCAATGTCAATCAAATCTTATCTGAATATGTATGTATGTGTATGTATATATATATAAAATGCACTGTATTCTTTTTTCATTGATGGTCCTCTGCTCTCTTTTCCTCACTGTATCTACATCCTTTTCTGGTCTCTGCAGAATACCTACTGACCTCTTCCTTTCCTTTCTGGCAATCTTTCCTCACAGCTCAGCAGCAAACTGCATTTCTTGCTTGCTGTATACACACAAGCTTGCTTCCACTGAGGAACACGAGCATCTTTCAGCAGGAAATGAAAAAAGAATTGAGAAGTTAATGTCTTTGCTAATAGCCAGGAGGGAAAAATCAGATCATGACATCTGCATAAGAAAGGCCAGGTAATTTCATGCAGTTGCTTCCGAATTCAGTCTAATGCCTGTCTGTGTTCATCTAAAACTTCCAGAATGATATCTTCTCTTCCATCGCTATTCACCTGCTCTGCCAAAAATGTGCATTTTCGGATCTGTGACCGCTTATACGCGAAGCATGACAGTTTCACAAGCTGTGCTAAACCACGTTCTGTCTGAAACAGCGTTTGAAGCGTGCACCTTGCTTCCTTGGCTGATGCCAGACAACTGCAGGCCTCTCAGCATGCATCAGCTGCAAAAATGATGTGTTTCTCCCAGGCCTGCCTGCCTGCAGTGTTCTGCTGGGATACTGCTGGCACCTCCTCCCTCCCGGCTTCCTACCACACGGGCTGGCCAGCACGGCGGGCCCTGCATGTGTACAGGGAAAAGAAAAAAAAAAAAAAAAAAAAGAAGAATGATGGTAGCAGGCAGGGCTTTTTTGGTTTGTTTTTTAATCACCAGCACTACAGGCTAATGAAGTAGCACTGCCAAGGCTACTGTATAATTCCTGGTTTGAAGCCTAGGAGTCCGGACCTGGTTCAAGGTAGGGAAGGTACAGACTATTTGTGCCCCCAAGGCCAGGTTCAATCAGCAAAACGCATTGTTTCCCATTCCTTATTCCCTGGACAGGAGGCAGAACATGATTGCCCAGGCAGGCCGCTGCTTCCTGCTCCTCCAACTACAGATAGCACCTAGGTATTGGCGCTATCACATTGTCAGTCTGGCCTGTGAAAAGAAGGGTATTTCCAGTCCGAAGGTTCCACCTCCCAGCTCAGAGAGGACTGGACCACCTTCCCAGGGATCCCAAACAATCAACTCCTAGACACTCCTGAATGGAGACTTTTCTCCACAGTTTACAGGCAAAGCCTCACTGTGGAGAGTTTGCTGTCTTTGTACGGAGGTGTGATTTTCTTCCTTTCCCAGTGACCCTTACTCTCCGTTAGTCAGTTCAGCGGGAATGCAGCTGTCACAGGCATCTTTTGCAGTGGCAAAGACGCTTGAAGAAGTTCAGCCCCCTACTGCCAAGTTATCCTTACCCACTTGTGGCCATTTACTACCCTCCATGTTGTGCCAGTGTGAGAAATTGCGGTACTGTGTTGTAACCTGGATCAGTGAAGGCCGTCAGAAAGGGGATTTTTGTCATTTCGGTAGTTGAATTTTAATTGTCTTTTATCTCTCCTGACCTACTGATAGAGGCACATCGTCACAGCTGAGGGGAACAGAGGTGCCCAAGCTAAACTGGGACAACCGGGGCAGACTCAGCTGGGTTTCCTGCCTGATCTCAGTCGCATTCCCATAACTCTCAGGTGCAGCTCATGCCCTGAGCTGCTCCGGAGCAGTCCTTGCTATGTTAGCAGGGCCTCCTAGCCTCGCGTTACTTGCCTTGGTGTGAATGATCACAAATTCTATGATTCTATGATAACTTGGGTGCCATAGCTGGGATCACACCCTAGTTGTGGAGTAGCATTGCTGTCAGCGCAGAAGATCTATGAAGTCATTTTAAAAGTCATTCAAAAGGTAACCGATTTGCCTGCCACGGGAATGGGAACTATGTGGTTTTGTTGGAGATATTTTTTCTCTAAAGACCGCTCAAGTTGTTGTAGTTTCTGGTGTGACAAAAGTGCTGATGACAGCAGTGGGCTGGATCGTATGTGAGTTAGGTGGCCGCAGGGAGCGTTGCAGCATCCACAGCTTATACTTAAATGACAGTAACAGAGCAGGGGGGAACTGGGAATTTCAGAAGACATTGATCAGGGAGACATTTGACACAGAAAGGGGTGTGGAGGGGGAAATGTCCTCAGAATGGCAGCATTCATGGATCACATTAACCATTAATTATATGAAGTAACTTTTGAGGAAGTTCTAGAGAGAACTCTAGAGAGCTTTGGCTGGACCTCAGGAAAAAAAGGAAGGCTTACATTCTCTGGAAAAGGGGCTTAGCAACTTATGAGGATTATCAAGATATAACAAAGCTATGCAGGGGGAAGATTAGAAGGGCCAAAGCTCAATCAGAACTCAGCTTGGCCACTGCAGTTAAAGATAACAAGAAGAGATTTTTCCAGTATATCAACAGAAAAAGGAAAACTAGGGAAAATATAGGTCCACTGATGAATGAGATGGGTGCCCTAGTGGTGGAAGACACAGAGAAGGCAGAGTTACTGAATGCCTTCTTTTCTTCGGTCTTCACTGATAAAGCCGTCCCTCACACATCCCATACCCTGGAGGCAAGGGGGAAGGTCTGGAGAGAGGAAGATTTTCCCTTAGTTGAGGAGGACCGGGTCAGAGACCACTTGGCCAAGCTGGACATTCATAAATCCATGGGCCCTGACGGGATGCACCCGCGAGTGCTGAGAGAGCTGGCAGATGTTATCGCTAGACCACTCTCCATCGTCTTTGAAAAGTCATGGGGAACAGGAGACGTGCCTGAGGACTGGAGGAAGGCTAACGTCACTCCAATCTTCAAAAAAGGCAAGAAGGAGGACCCAGGGAACTACAGGCCGGTTAGTCTCACCTCTGTCCCTGGGAAGGTAATGGAGCGACTCATTCTGGATGTTGTCTCCAAACACGTAGAGGAACAGGAAGTTATTGGAAGTGGTCGGCATGGATTTACCAAGGGCAAATCATGCCTGACCAATCTGATAGCTTTCTATGATGTTATAACGGGTTGGCTGGATGAGGGGAGAGCCGTAGATGTCATCTACCTTGACCTTAGCAAGGCCTTTGACACTGTCTCCCATAACATCCTCATTAGGAAGCTGAGGAAGTATGGGCTAGACGAGGTGACAGTGAGGTGGATCGAGAGCTGGCTGAGTGACAGAACTCAGAGGGTTGTGATCAGCGGCACAGAGTCCAGTTGGAGGCCTGTAACGAGTGGTGTCCCTCAGGGGTCAATACTTGGACCAATTTTGTTCAATATATTCATTAATGACCTAGATGAGGGGACAGAGTGTATCCTCAGCAAGTTTGCTGATGATACCAAGCTGGGAGGGGTGGCCGACACTCCAGAGGGCCGTGCTGCCATCCAGCGTGACCTGGACAGGCTGGAGAGCTGGGCAGAGAAGAACCTAATGAGGTTCAACAAAAACAAGTGTAGGGTCCTGCACCTGGGAAGGAAGAATGCCAAACACCAGTATAGGTTAGGGGCGGACATGCTGGGAAGCAGCTCTGAGGAGAAGGACCTGGGGGTCCTGGTAGACAGCAAATTATCCATGAGCCAGCAGTGTGCCCTTGTCGCCAAGAAGGCCAATGGCATCCTGGGCTGCATAGGGAAGACTGTGGCCAGTAGGTCGAGGGAGGTCATTCTTCCCCTCTACTCTGCACTGGTGAGGCCACAACTGGAGTACTGTGTCCAGTTTTGGGCTCCCCAGTTCAAGAGGGACAGGGAACTACTGGAGCGAGTCCAGCGAAGGGCAACCAAGATGATTATGGGACTGGAGCACCTCCCTTATGAGGAAAAGCTGAAAGAGCTGGGACTCTTTAGCCTGGAGAAGAGAAGGTTGAGGGGGGACCTGATTAATGTTTACAAGTATCTAAAGGGTGGATTTAAGGAGGACAAAGCCAGGCTCTTTTCAATGGTTCCCAGCGACAGGACAAGGGGCAATGGGCACAAGCTAGAACATAGGAAGTTCCGTTCAAATACACGGAAAAACTTCTTTACAGTGAGGGTGACAGAGCACTGGAACAGGCTGCCCAGGGAGGTTGTGGAGTCCCCTTCTCTGGAGATTTTCAAGACCCGCCTGGATGCAGCCCTGAGGGATGTGCTCTAGGCAATCCTGCTCTAGCAGGGGACTTGGACTAGATGATCTCTAGAGGTCCCTTCCAACTCTGAAGATTCCGTGATTCCGTGATTCTAACTCATTGTGTTACTTATCGTGTTACTTATCGTGCCACTTATCGTGGCACCTCACACCCTCTATTGACATACGGTATAACATATTCCTGTCTTCCAACTGATCTGTTGCCCTTGTCCTCCTCCTCAACCTAAATCCTGTCTTCTCTTGCAGATAAGGCAGGTGTCAATATGAGCTGGTGCCAAGCCATATACACTGTCGTAAGGTAGGCTATTTGTAGTCTCAACTGCTGCGTGTCCTCCCTGCCAACTTCTCTCTGTCACTTGGATTGTGGCTTCAGCACTGAGGAATCTCAGTCTTTTTCTTCCTGAGAAGCAGTAGTATGGTGTCATCAATGTTATGATGTGATCAGTAGCGTGATCCTACTCCGGCTGAAGCCAGTGGAAAGATTTCATTTGCCAACAGCAGGTGTCAGACCAACATAGTCACACCCTGGAGTCATCCTGCTGCAGAGCAGCATCGGGGTGGGAGGAACCAGATGATCCAATGTGATTTGCGAAGCTGCCTTGCAGCGTGCAGCAAAAGCTCAGAACGTCTCATGAAAGACAGGACAGAAAGCAGCTCGAGATATAAATGACCCAGCCTTGCTAGTCGCATTTATCATAGAATCATAGAATGTGTTAGGTTGGAAGGGACCTTTAAAGGTCATCTAGTCCAACCCCCCTGCAGTAAGCAGGGACATCTTTAACTAGATCGGGTTGCTCAGAGCCTCATCAAGCCTGGCCTTGAATGTCTCCAGGGATGGGGCCTCCACCACTTCTCTGGGCAACCTGTGCCAGTCTCACCACCCTCATTGTAAAGAATTTCTTCCTAATGTCTCATCTAAACCTACCTTGCTCGAGTTTAAAACCATTGCCCCTCATCCTATCGCTACATGCCCTTGCAAACAGCCCCTCCCCAGCTTTCTTATAGGCCCCCTTCAGGTACTGGAAGGCTTCTATAAGGTCTCCCCGGAGCCTTCTCTTCTCCAGGCTGAACAACCCCAACTCTCTCAGCCTGTCTTCATAGCAGAGGTGCTCCAGCCCTCTGATCATCTTTGTGGCCCTCCTCTGGACCTGCTCCAACAGGTCCATTTCCTTCTTGTGCTGAGGGTTCCAGAGCAGGACACAGTACTCCAGGTGGGGGCTCACGAGAGCAGAGTAGAGGCGCAGAATCACCTCTCTGGATCTGCTGGCCACGGTTCCTTTGATGCAGCCCAGGATGCAATTGGCCTTCTGGGCTGCAAGCGCACATTGTTGGCTCATGTCCAACTTTCATCCACCAGTACCCCCAAATCCTTTTCCGCAGGACTGCTCTCTATCACATCATCCCCAGCCTGTAGTGATAATGAGGATTGTCCCAACCCAAGTGTAGGACCTTGCACTTGGCCTTGTTGAGCTTCATGAGGTTTGCATGGGCCCACCTCTCTAGCTCATCCAGGTCCCTCTGGATGACATCCCATCCCTCTGGCATTTCTAAGAACAAATTCAAAGGGGTGACTTCTTCCCCAGCTACGTCTTTGCGATGCCATAGATACTGTTTACTGCCCTGGATGAATGCAGACAGAATGTGGCCATACTGTCTCATATGCCACAGTAGCAGCCAGTCAGGTGTCTCCAAGAGTGGTATGGTTTAAGGAAGTGTTACTTTTCAATCACTGCAATTATTAGGGGTGTTTTAAAGACCAAGAGGCAGCTAACCTGCCACTCTATGGAAGTATGTGAAGCACTAGACACACACTTTCAATTATGCCCAATCTCAGAAGTACACGAAGTCCACCCATCTTGATTTCCACTCAGGCTAAAAAAAAATTATCGTGCTTCCAATTTTGGACTCTCTCCAGTTTTTTGTTTGTTTGTTATAATTTTTACCCAATAAATATCTTCGTGTTCATTGCCTGTGTGTGGTGATACCGTTAAATGTGGTATTTGGGCCCCTCACGTTGATCACATCTGTTCAGAAACTTGTAGATGTTCCAGGACTTAGGGATGTTTTGACATGAAACATTAATTAGAAGAAGAGCAGCAAACAAGTAGCTAGCTAATTGCACAGTAATAAATACGCCTTATATTGCTGAATGATTGGATGCCTGCTTTGGATTTCACCGGTTGAGACAAAATTGATAGGGAAAAATACATGTCCTCCATCAATCAATCACTAGTTTGGCAAAGGAAATGGCACACTTGTAAGAAGTCTGCTGTTATCTGTGACTGAGTCTTTTCAAACCCTTTACTCTGGGTTGCTGTATGCTCTTACGATTGTTTCAGTACCCTGCACACAAAAAAACCCCATATTTTGTCTCGATTTTAAATAGGGTGAATACAAATGCAGCGGCAAAGATGTATATTTTGATAAGGCATACTTCGATGGTAGTGTTAAGCAGAGAATTACAAAGAGCAGCTGACGCCTCATGAAAATCTTAATAAGAGAAATCTATTCAGAATAATTCAGGTTACTCTGCTGTATTATTATATCATCTATTTCCATATTCCTCTTCCCTCATTCGTTTTTAGCAGGTGTATTTGCATAAAAACAGGATCATTGTTTCTTAAGAGCTCATCTGCGTCTGCTACTTAGCTCTCACGTGAGAGCATAATCCTCTGCATCTCCCATCACATTTAGTTAGACACTGTTACAATTCTTTACGACTTCAGATGTGGAACTAGAGAGCAAAAGCAGACAATTCCTAAACACGCAGCCTAAACTGGCATCCTTGTTTTCTCTATTCTATTCCAGGCATTACTAGTGACACGTGGAATACACTTAGTGAGATACCAAATGGCAATGTAACATTTTAAAGCATTTAAAACAGGTATTTGAGTGTTGCAGCTCCTCATCTCACCTGTCACTAAGTCAGGCTGCACCATTTTTAGAGTCTGTGAAATCCCATTTCTCCTCTACTAGAGATTTTCGTCATGTCCGATGTCCCATCAAGCCTCTTTTTCTTACCATTGACTCCAGCTTAATCAAACAACATGCCTTGATTGGGTTTCCGTCAGCCCCATGAGATTAACTGTCCTCTGGAACCGAGGTGGTGAAACACACTCCATAGACCTTATTTGTACTGTCTGAGATAACTAAAGAAGAGGAGAGATTTTCTTCATGGCAGTGAAGCTGATGAAATGAACCCATACAAAAATAAATCTGGAGTAGTTCTGACCTAAATTTCAAAATGAACGTGATTCTCTCTCTCCTTTTTAAAAGCTTGAGCTTCTCTCTCTGAGCTTTTACTATTCTTACTTCTTCCCCCGCAGAAACTACTAACAGCCCTTCCATCAATACCCAAACCTTTCATTAACCTAGCAACCTCTACTGCAAAAAATATGTTCTTTAAATCTCGAAAAGCTTTCTCAGAAGCAGCACATTCTGAAGAGGTCAGTGACCATGTGGTATGTTAACACGAGCCTTTAAGAGAGCGTGCTAAGCCTAAATGGTGAGACACATAACCCTCCAGCTCACAATGTGATAGCCTAAGAGACAGGGAAGAAGGGATGAGAAGTGTGAAGGAAAAGTTATCTTGGACTGTACCGCCTTGGGACTAGAAAAAGCTGAATATATGGTGACTACAGAGAAGACCGGCAGCAATTACAGGTTAATTTCAAATGCCAAAAAGCTTTCTAGCTACATTGAGCTACCAGCTTTTTGAATTTCAGCCACCATTAGGAAAAGACTAGGATGTGGCTAGAACATGCAGGAGTCTCCTCCTTTCACCCAGAAGATCTGAACTCTGATATGATCTGTGGCAGTAATATTTTGTATGACACTTCTGCTCCCTCTGCACAAGCTTTCTCCTGCATAATGCAGTCAGAGAACCTGCACCCATTTAAGCTGATAAAACATTTACAGATCTTTGGCTGAATGGTGTTCAAGATCAACAACATGTTGGTCTCTTTTTTTCACAGGTTGGGGTACTCTTAGGCTTGGTTCAGTACTATTTTGGGGGTCTCATATTTTTGCACTCAGGCTTGCACCCACCTTGTGAAATCCTTCGTTGCCTCTGGCTTCAGGAGAGCTCCATGTGAGGATGAGATCCTTCTAGAGGGTCTCCTTACCATTTCCATAGTATCCAGAGTGTCCCAGATGTTTTGTAAAATAAAGTGAAAAACATCAGTCATCCCTGAACAACTTAGGAAAGTTTTACCAATAACATATAGAGGAAACAGCAAAGAGGGAAAGCAATGTGAGCAAACAGCAAGAACATCCTAGCTGCATGTCCCTAATACAAAACAGCATCAGATGTGATATTGCAATGTAATAGGAATTTACTGGCAAAATGAGATTGCCATATCCGGGGCTGGCCATAACAGGATGTTAACATAAGGGTTGACTAACACAGCAAAGATGAGGTCACACCAGTTTTTCTGGATGCATATATGTCACCAATAATTTGGAGAAAATTATTTTAAAAAGTGCTACTCTTCAGGTTCAAATCATCACTTTTCAAATCTGAAAAAAAATCCTATGCCATAGGATTATCACCAACACACGCAACCTCCTTTTGTTAGTGGACATGCATATGTTCCTCGGAGTAGATTTGCCTTTGCTTATGGCCATTTACTCAGTCTTACTGAAAAATAGTATCCTCAGGCTATTAATTCCAAGCCCTATTTCTAATTCCTGAAGTGGCTGGTACCTGGGGCAAAATGCCACCACTGAAACAAACGTGGTGACAGGTTCTGGTTTGCTGAAGGGGCAAGAAACAGTTCTTGCCATTCATTGTGGCCCTCAAGGTACCTCAGGGAAGTCCGCCAACAACCAACCGGCCTGTCTTCACGCTCCAGTTGAGTGTTCTGCTCCCCAGCAAAGGAGAGGTAAAATTCACATCAGCAGCTTTAAAAAAGCAGGAGAAAGACCGCTACACCACATATGTGAAGGGAAAGGCTGTATTTCTACTAGTAAATTGAATGGCCTAGCGAGGTTGCTCAGTGCTGAGGAGGATGAGCATGGGGTGGCTAATGATCTCCCTTGGCCTTCAAAGGGGTATGTGGAGCATCTTAGTCACTATGCAGCAATGGAGAGTTTTTTGCTAGGTGGCATTTGGCAGGCTTACACCAGAGAACAGTTTTTTAGTGCAGATGTTTGCTTTCCAGGGGCTGGGTATGCTTACTGGCACAGTTTATTTCTGGAGTATAGTCTTAGCCTAAGCATGCGTTGTGTCTCCTCCCCTGCATGATGAAGGGTGCTCAGAGGACTTCTCCAGTACAATGAAACGACTGGATGTTTTGCTGCAGAGGCAATGACCTCAAGCCAGCAGTGCCAAAGGAGCACTTTGAGAACAGTAGAAGGAAAAACACTTGTAAAATTCCTGAGATAAGCCACAAATATGAGGAGGTCGCAGAAGGAAAGCCTGCCTTGCAGTTCCGTGGTACACCATCAGCAAAATCAGCCTAAGATGTTTCTGCTCACCCTATTGGCACATTCCATAGTCACTTGATCATGTGTACAGGTTTGGGCTGGGACAGAGTTAATTTTCTTTCTAGCAGTCCATACAGTGCTATGTTTTGGAGTTTTGATGAAAACGGTGTTGATAATAACACAAGGATGCATTAGTTATTGCTGAGCAGCGCTTTCACAGCGCCAAGGCCTCCTCTGCTTCTCATGCTGCCCTGCCAGAGAGTGGGCTGGGGGTGGGCAAGAGGCTGTAAGAGGACACAGCTGAGACAGCTGACCCAAAATTGCCAAAGGGACATGACATCCCATCCCATCCCATCCCATCCCATCCCATCCCATCCCATCCCATCCCATCCCATCCCATCCCATCCCATCCCATCCCATGTTGTGTTCAGCAGTAAAAGCCGGGGGGGAGTTTTCTGGGGATGCTGTTGCTTGGGGACTGGCTGGGCATTGGTCAGCTGGTGGAGAGCAATTGTGGGTTTTTGCATCGCTTGTTCTTCTTGGTTTTGTTTTTATTTATTTTCTTTGCTTCCTTTTTTCACTTATTAAACTGTATTTATCTCAACCCACGAGTTTTCTCACGTTGCCCCTCCTATTCTTTCCTCCATCGCATGGTGGGGGGGTGAGCAAGCTGCTGTGTGGGGCTGAGCTGCCTGCCGGGGTTAACCCACACCACTGGGCCATTACAGCTCTTTGCAGGGCTGTACTGTAAACCAGGTGAGAAAATCCAAGTGAAAAACAAGTCAGAATATCCAGGCATTGAGTTGGTATTTGCAAAGAGCAGATGCTCCAGAAAAGTCATGGCTGATCTTTTAACTTGCTGTGAATGCTTTAGACTATTCCGTTTCTCTAACCTCAAATCATCATTGAAAAGACCACACGCTTGCTGAATGTACTTGTTACTAGAAAAGAATTACTCTAATACTTAGAAAATGATTGGCTATCTGCAAAGCACAATTTTACGAATAAGTATTTGCAGTTTCCAATCTCCAGCTACATTTTGATCTCAGTTACAGACACCTCCCAGCTAGGAAAGCAGAAACAAGACTGCATTTTTTAGGCTGGGACACAAAGTTGGCAAATAGGGAACTATATGGCTGACCATAATGTTCACAATTTGCGTGCTGCACTTCTCAGCCAGTGGTATAGGTCAAATGGTATTATTTCTGTTCCTCCTCTGGATTATTTACTTAATAAACTAGCATGACAAGAACAGCATATTTCACAATCAGCCTGAAGTTTGCTTTTAGCATATGAGCACCAGTTCTCATCAAGTTCAATTGCGCAAACGATCTCTGAAAACAATTATGAAACGGTTACTCCCCTGGTGGACTCAAAATCTACTCATGAATTCGATTAGAGATTTTTGGAAGCATTTTCCCCAGTCGTCAGCCTTGGCTGTCATTTTCTGGAACACAATTTCTCAAAGCACAAATATATCAGTTTATTATGATTATGTGCGGTAAAACAAAGCAGTGTCAGGGATGAGCTTGTATTTAATTTTTTTCGTCTTCATTTCAACAGAAAGGATCTAGTAGCATTTAGTGGTCTTCAGTCTGCCCCTAAGTGGTTAATTTACTGTTCAGAACAGGTTTTTATTACCCTTTCTTCTTTCCTTGCCTCACTGCACACAGACTAGTCTTTTTTTTTTTTTTTTCCCCCTGCAACTTGATGCTTTTGGTTCCTTTCACTGTGTATTATCTGCTGCTGGCAGTAATCTTAGCTCTTCAACTGACAGCAAAATTATGAGGTGCTCAGTACAAGATGACAATTTTCCTTCCCTCATTCTAATTCATTTGCGCCGCCATCAAGGAATCAGCGTCATCTTTTCACCGCGTTAACAGCTCTCTGCTGATAGAAAGCACTAGCTCCCCGTTCTCCAGCAAGAGGTCAAAAACGATTTTTTGTTTTGAAACAACCCATTAAATTTTGTGCTTTGGAAAATTCCATCGCTCTCAGATGTCAAATACCTAGGCTGCTGCCTCAGTTGGCACACAGAAGGAAGAGAGGGTTTGCTGGGAGATACCAAGCGACACAGGGAGCCAAGAGCCTTTCCTAGAGAGGACCATGGTCTACCACTGGCCTTGCCTGGTTGGTTACTTGCCTTTTTTGTGTGTGTTTTGCCTACTGTTAAGAAAGCCTCTTTGCTTCAGTATGCACACAGAGGCTCCCGGCTTTTTTTTACTGGCTTAGAAAAAAAAGGGATAGCTAAATGTTGCTGTAGGCTTTTTTTGAAGTGCCAAAGGATCTGGTTTTACAAAGTCTGCATAGAATCCTAGCAGAGACAAGACCTACCTAAAGTGATGCAAATAGTAAAGGTCACCTGTGTAACTTCTACAAGGTGTTCACACTGACTCGATACACCATCACGTGGCCAGTAAAAAATTATAATGTGACCTCAATAGGAAAAAATATGTACCTGCAGTGTTTCTGTATACATGGCACGGCTTTATTCAGTTTTCTGTACAGATGAGCTTATCTGGGTAGACAAGTGAGTTCCCTTATCCCCAGGTAGCTTCATAACAGGATACCTTGGTCAACGTTACACACGCTCATTTACAGTCAGCGTAACAGAAGCCTAAAATCTTTGTCAGACAACTTGGCATTAAATTGTTCGGTGAGCACAGTTGTGTTTCTGATGGGCGCACAGGCCAATTACAAATCTGACTTTAGATATGCCTGGCGGCAGACGGAGGGGTCCGTAGGGAGCGCGGGGCTGTGCTGTCCCCAGGCGCTGGAGCAGAGCCGGGATGACCAGCTCCATTCAAGGCAGCATGAAGCTGGCAGCGCCCCCTCTTCGTGCTGCGAGCAGACAGATGGTCCTGGGTTTTTCCTACCTCTCTTTCAACTGCAGCCTGTTTAAACACAAAGGGTAAACCTTGCAATAACTCAAACCCAAAATTTGGAGAATGAGAGCCGGAAACAACCTCATTAAAAATATCCCAGGCAGTGAGTATGCAGTACAATGTGCATACTGCAATATTTGCAGATAGGGCTGGGAGGAAGCCGAGGTGGCAAACAGTGGTTTGGGGTGAAAATAGAAGTTGAAGAGCTAATTCAGCATTCACCTCAGCACAGTCAGGGCCCTGGCGGAGAAACCAGCAGGACTCCTGGGCTCTGCGGCAGTGACAGCAGGACGCTCGAAGGACAGGGTTTGGAGAAGAGAAACCTGTTTGTTTGGGGGAGAGGTGGACGTCAGAAAAAACCCAAATATTCTAAAAATGTTGAGGAGATCCATCTTTCTCCTACCCCAGCTGCAAACAGAGCTGCCACAATTGCCATCACGGTTTCATCCCCCTCCCCAGGGAGTGCTGGGGGGCTCCCTGGGAGGGTATAGGCACCTCCTCCCTTGGCTGAGACTGACACAAACCGGGCTGGCTGCTGTGCAGCCCTTTCCAAGGGCAGTCTTGCAGGCACATTTCCCAGCAAGCTAGGAGCTCCGTGAACCTTTAGTTTATTGCTGCTGCCCTGGGAGTAGCTGTATCTATTTTTGGTTTTACATCGGATGGCATCTGAAATTAATGTTCTTTAATAAGCAGCGAGATGCGTGTTGTCAGCATCTCAGGGTGAACACAGATTTGGCAGAGCTTATTTATGCTTTACCTGCACATTAAGAGCGCTCTTTAGATTTTGTCTTGTGGCTGTACTGGATTGTTTGATTTATTTATTTAGTCATGATTCAACAAAAAAAGAGAGGAAAAAACGCTGCAAACACAAAGACTTCGCTCCTCCTCACTCTTCCCAGTTGCACACACCCGATCGACTCATTTCCTTTCTCAGCAAAGGAATTAGGCCCCCATGATGCCATATTTCCAAAACAAAGATGTTCAGCCACAAAACCTTCGCCTCTGTGTCGGGGAAAATGTGCCAGATGTCCTCACCACACGCAGAAGGGGGACCAGCCCAGGCGCTAGCACACGACGTACACCAGTTAGTTTGGGGAGATGCAATACATGCCGACGGATTTAATGCAACACGTGCCAGAGCATTGAGTACAACGCGTGCCAAAGCTGCTGAGTTGCGAGGCAGCAGGAGATGCTCACCCCTCCAAGCACAGACAGTGCAGCCAGACAGGGGCAGAGGGAAATGGCAGGGAGTGGAAGCTGCCCAGGGAAGCCTTTTGAATTCCCTACAACATTTATAAAAAGCAATCCCTCCTGAAGGAACTCCCTGCTTCACCAGATTTAGGACACTCGTTGCTTTTTTTCCAAGGGCATTAAATTCTCATTTTCTTCTCATTCCCTTAGAAGTCCCACCTAGTTTTTGTTATTTCCCTTGCTGAAGTGCAGCTCTTGCTCTCCCCCAGAGACCCTCCACAGAGCTTGTAATGTTTACTGCCTAACGATGATTTCCCCATGAAATAGGCTTGGTTTCCAAGTGTTTTCTTGGGCTGCCAACTCAGTCAAGTGTCCAGCAGTTGGGCTGGATTTCTTCCGTTTTCGGCATCATCACTAGTAATCATGGGTCCTGCTGACAAGCTCCGGACCCTGGCTGCGCCTGCGTGACCCTGTGGCCATCAGTTGATGCTATCAGTGACAGCTTGCTGGCTCCTGTGGCTCTGGTACTGTCACATGAGGGAACTCGCTGCAGTGAAGCTGGTGGAGCTGGTGGCTGTGCATGCTGCAGAGGGGTGCTAACAGACATGAGAAGCACTGAGGACAAACTAACTAAGGTCAGGAGATACCTACTGGCGTAAAAACGCACCGTCTTGGGTCAATTTCAGCGTGTAGATGCACTAGGAGATTATTTTGCTGTGGACTGGACAGAAAGAGTTTTCTCCCCTTTCTGTTTTTTTCCCAACCCTGGAAAGAATCCCTATAGGGAGACAAATATGCCTCCTTTCCCCTCCAGTAAGCAATAGTACACCATGGAGCATAAATCCATGCATATTCACAGACAACCTTGCTCTCAGGAAAGAAAAATATAGCAGAACTGAAAGAGACAGTTCAGAATACCACTAAATTACATATGCTGTGTAATTTGTATTTTTCCTCATCAGCAAATCAGCACTATTCTCTCTTGCTAGCATTCGGGGTTGAGTACTTGAATGCCAAACTGCCACTCAGAGGAAACAAAGTTCACCTGGAGAACCTAGAGGGAATTCAATGTCCATTAGCTGTGGTGAAAAGGAAAACATCTTTGCTATATTTCAGCTGGACTATTAGTGCTCTGTTAGGATTTCTGAAGACAAAAATGCTGTTTATACAGCATCAGTTGGCAAGGATTTTCATTATTAAAGCACTGTTGAAAAACCTAGCTATTTATCAGGCATTTAAATGGTGCTGAGCTTATTGAAAGGCCGGCTTTCCCTTTTCTTTTTTCTCACTTTTTTTTCTTCTATCACTTGTTATTCAGAAGTGTTAAATGTTTCTGTATGTGCTTCTAGGGCTTTCTCTTTTCTCTTAATCTTTTAACATCTTTGTTAAACAGAGACCTGTTGGAGACAGAGTACAACTTTTTAACATATCTCATCAAAACTGAAATATTGCAGAAAAATAATAATGGAAGTGAGTTTTGATTTAATACATTAGCTGTGCAGGTGCAGCTGCCTGCCTAATACTACAAAGCACACATGTGATCTCCTTACAAGATGAAAGGAGAAGATTTTGCAGTTGAGGTTTATGCTCATCCCTTGCATTTACTGCCTTTTCATTTTCTATCTCCCTAAAACTGCCATTGCTCCGGGAAGAGTCGTAAACTTTGGTACAGCTTTGCTTGAGAATAATACTCCAGCCATTAGTTCTTCTTGTGAGTAAGGATTGCCACCTTGTGGCCAGAAAGCGCTAAAGAAAAAATAATCCTATTGCATTATGAATCATCTGGCCATTCCCTATAGGGCAAAGTTTTCTTTATTATTTTCTTTATTATTTTATTTATCTTTATTATTTCTTTATTATTTTCTTTATTTAGCTCTTTAGAGAATCACAGAAATATTAGCGTAAGTATGGACTTTTTCTCTTTCCCTTATGTTTTTATATGGTTAAGAATTATTAAACTTCACATCTTCCAGGGAGAGAAACTACTTTTGGAGTCTTTCCTCTTCCAGCAGTCAGGTAGGGGTTTTCTGCTCCAGCCAGACTATCCTTTAGGGAGAGGATAGCTCAAGGAACGTCTCACTGGAAGACTTTCACTCCCAGCCCTTTGCTGGAATTTGAGGAGTAATTTTTCTCCCCTGGAAGCATTTGCAAGACCTGGGTGAGCACAAGTAGTGTGATCTCGCAGCGGAAATTGCTGAGACTGTTTGCCACGGGTCCCCAGCCCCTCATCAGCCTGTTTCAGGACAAGCTTCAGCCTAGTGAACAGAGGAAGTGTGAGAGAGGACCACCATAATCTGGGGATAGGACGAGCTTTGGCTACTTCAGTATGTTGTTTCTGCTCCCACCATAAAACTGCCACGTAAATTTTGAGATTCTCTTAAAATCTCTGGTTTAGCAAAAAAAAAAAAAAAAGAAAAAAGTTTTTTTAGCTCAAGGAAGTGGAAGGGGCTTGAAACACCCCTCACTTCAACCCAGCATTTCCTCCTGCATGGGGATTTACTTTTATTGTTGAAATTGCACTAACTTCTAGGAACTCAGTGTGCTGAGGTTTGTACTAACAAAGCACTCAAAGGGTTGTTAGACATCATCTCATGTCCTCACTGTCTACATAGTGGACAAGAAGCATCAGTTAAGCAAAACAGATTAAAGGCAGGGATGTGAGTTGGGAAGACAAGGCAATAGATTGAAAGAGGGAAAAAACAGACATTTCTGCTCATCCAGTGTCAGTGATATCAGATGACAATGTTTTTCTTAGCATGGGAAATGTTAATTTTGAGCAGAAATATCAAAGAGGCTGTGTCTAACTTCTTCGGATTTTGACTGAAAGCTTTTCCTAAGAACGGAGGATAGTGAGGAAGAAAATACAAAGCATCTTGCTCCTCTTCAAAAACGCACTGGGCTAGTTCACAGAAGGGCAATAAAAGTGTTACCTCATTCAAGGTCAGTCTGTTTTGCTTGTGCAAAGCGCACAACTTCTCCCAAAGTACAACAGTCATCTCTTGGAGATGCCCAGGGGAAAAGAAAAAAAAAAAAAAAAAAAAAATCCCTGACTTTTTCATGGGTAACCACTGCAGTGATGCAAATGACTGTTTGTCCATGGTGACAATGTCAAAGATACTTTAAGCTGTACAGCATACTGAAGTCAGACTGTTACAGATTCCCAGCTCTGTTGCTATATGGGCTGCAAGATCAGGTGTGTGTCAACCTTTATGAACCTAAAAGCTGACAGACTCATTCAAAACTTTTTCCTAGTTAAGAGCAATTCCTGTTCTGAACTCTGCAGTACAGAAAAATTTGCTTTGTGTGAGCATTTAGCTTGTGCAGAAGCCCTCCTGGACATCATGTCTCCTCCCAGTATACATCAATCATGTCTCAGGCTGGTAGCAGTAACAACCCCGTTTGCAGGTCTTGTGTGCGTTACCTTGCACGTCATTCTCTTTATTTTCTCTCTGCTAGGTGACGGCAGCTCTTTCTCCACTCACCTATTGCATCAACCAAGTCAGTCCTCCTGGCTGGAGTTACCTCTGCTCAGGAGCTGATTAACATTTTGGAGCTCTGATAAAGGCTGATCCCAGCACTAGGCTATTCAGCTGCAACAGGCTGGATGTTTCCAACACTATGTCTTGCTTTCGCACATGCCAAGTCCCATGTCGATGTAAATTTGTGGGGCTTGCATGCGCAACTGTATTTCTGTCAGCCCATCCAGATGGTGTTGGAGGGATTCAGAGCTGCACTAGCAGAGCCATGGAAATGGCACCTGACCTCCCAGCAAGTCAGCTGAGGTAGAGTTACCCTACCTGGGCTCTGGGGTGTCCCTTTAGAGAGCACGCTTTCTTACTGCTTCACACAGCTTTAAAATATTTGATATGGTCCTAGGTGCCATGAATCAAAATTGTGTCACAAAACCCTGGCCTGAGAAACTATCCTCCACCCTCACGGGCAACCCTCACAGCAGATGCGCCCGGGGGGGGGGGGTTGCAGTGTCCCCAGTGCAAGGGACAGAGAGGCACAAGGAGGTCCCATTTGACACCACAAAGGGGCAGACGAGGGGCCCTGCAGCTGCAGGGACACCACGCATCCTTCCTCCTCTCCTGGCCCTGCTGTGCAGGAGATACTCCTACACCCCTGTAGGAGTTGGTGGCTTTGCTTTGGCCACAGGTGAAGGGCTGGCATGCAGATGGCTCCTGTGTGTCCCCACTTTCCTCACGCTGGACCAAAGCCAAAAAAAGCAAAAAAAATTATCCATGTTGTAGAATAAATCCTTCTGGGATAAATCCTGGTAGGCTGCACTATGCCATATGCCAGCAGCAGCAAAGGTCACCTGAGGCTGTGCCACTGCACCCCACAGGAGAGGTGTCACCCATTTGTCACACACGGTTACGCTCTGAAAGGAGGACAGAGGACAAGACACCTCTAGATGACCAGCCCAGGGAAAACACAGTGACGTGGAGTTTGGGTACAATTTTGGTTACGGACATACCTGGAGGGGGAAGAGCCTTAGCATTTAAAAAATAGGTCTGTGATAACTAGGAATTGCTAGTTTTCAGGACTGAAAATCTGGAGGCCTGTCTTTATTTAATGTAGGTAGAGGACCTTAGGTAGCTGGCACTGCTTTCTTAGCTTAATCCTTGGAAACTTTTCAAAGCTCAGCTGGAGAGGGCCCTGAGAAACTTCATTGGATTCTGAAGTTGACCCTGATTCGAGCATGGAGTTGGACCAGGTGACCTCCAGAAGCCCCTTCCCATCTCAGTTTTTCTATCATTCTCTGAGTTACAGTTATCCCAGCGTAACATTTCAAACTAAGCCTCAGACCAGAAGGCTTTCAATAAAGCTGTGACCAGGATCTTCACTTTGAAGAGAAGCTCAGGCCTAACTCACAGTTTATTTACATCATGATGTAAATGCTACTGCTCCACTGGAGACACAGGATACCTCCTCTTGCAGTTTTATTATAAATATTTGGGATGTAATTTTCAAGTTTCAGCTTTTGAAGCCTGGAAGTTTCACAGTTTCAGGAGAAAAATGAATGTGCCTATGGGATCGAGGCAAACTACTTTTGCAGCATGACTTCGCAGACTTAATGATTTTTTGTATTTTCTAGACGACCACTGATGCACCTTCACAGCAGTACACTGAGTTAAAGTCTTTGATTCTCTGCAATAGTCCCTGGCATAAGCCTAGAAGATTGTTTTTATACAGTCATTTGTTTTGGAAGGGGGGAGAAACAATGCCCAGAAATGTTTCATCAGGCATGCTTTTCTAAGACAGTCAGTGAGTAAAAGCATCTGAGTCACGAGCAAGTGGAAAGGAAATTTTGTGTCAGACTTCAGAGCAATTTGAACCTATTTCTCTCCTACCGGATCTCTTGTGCATCCTCAGTTTGAGAACACAATAGGTTAGAATACAGGTTTACAATTTTCTTTGGCTTTGAATCATGCCATTGGGTCTCTATCAGCTTTACAAAGTCAGAAATCATGACGGCACATGTCTGCACCGAGACTCTATATAATATTAGCTGTAATAGCTTTGTTTACATCCATTCAAAGAGGTGAGCCGCACCTTCTGACAGGACTATTAAAAGAGATAATTTATCTTAAGGGGTAGTGGAAGTTAAATAATAATTCATCTTTAAAGATATTATTAGTAGTCTAAGTGCTACCTCTTTTTCTGGTTTAAGTTAAACAGATATTTTATAGTTATATCTAACCATTCCTTATTCTATGGGATATTATTGAAAAATATTGAAGCATATTAACAATCACTTTTATGTAAATATGAAATCAGAATCCTAAGAAATAAATTTACTTACAGAAAGTCAATTGTGAAGACTGAAAAAAAGGGTGTGAGCTTCCTTTGTAACTAGAAACCTAATGCTTGCAAAAGCATAACTATACAAAAGAAGAACATAAATTTCTGGTCCATATAGTCCTTGTGAAGCTCCTGGAGTGTTATGTTTGGTGCTGGAGTCACAATTGCCAAAAAGTAATTTCAAAGAGAAAGATGCAGAATAATAAAAAAATACAGTCAGGGCAATAGAAAACAGTGATGTGTTAACAATCAACACATATTTAAAAAGAATAATAAGAAAAGAAAAACATTTAGGAGAATACAGAGTAGAACTAAAACCAAGAAATATTAGATTAAATTTGTAGAAGAAATGATTAAAAGGACTATCAGAAATTATACTTGAAATAACAAAGTAAGGGAACAGGCTTCAAAGGAAAAGACAGAAAGCAGGTCAGTAAATTTGAGAATGGATATCACTTTAAAAGCTTACTTTTTTTTTTTTTATAGTGAAACATAATTCTCTAAGTAAAACATAACTACTATATCACTGTAATAAAGTGTTCAAAGTGTTCTTACCAGATATAAATCTGTTGTGTGCTCTTTGGTGTTTTGCCTGGGTACATCTTTTCAAGGAGGAAGACAACAATAAAGTCACGCTGGGAGCTTCCGTATGAGCTCTGCTCTCACAGCAGCTCCTGTTTTAGGAGTTGTTCTGTTAAAAAGCACAATCCCATCCACCCTGAGTTTATCCATCTGAAAGGCTTTAGCAGTTGGTTTAGCTCTGACACCTGTGGAAGTCTAGATAGCCTGAAAGCTGAATGAGCAGGCTTTACTGCACCAGGTAGCTCTCTGCAAGTGAGAGCAGGGAAGTTTAGGAAAAGATTAAGGAAACAACAGAATTATGCCTTGAGTATAATATTTATTGACCCATAAGTGGTGCAGCTGTATTTTGAATGTTTGATGGGAAAATGCTAAGATAAATATTTGAAGAGGTATGACTGTTACTTCTTCTGCTGTTATTCTGGGCCAGCAATTCAGCAATTTATCCTGAAATGTTCTTTTTTTTTTTTTTTGTCAGAGGTGAGCTTCCTGCAGTGTTTCTGACTCAAATCTATGTGTACAAGTGGGAAATGTTGGTTTATTTCTAAATTCTAAATATTTGATGCTTTTTGTCTGGAGGGTGTACCTGGAGGGTAGTTGAGCCTAGAACAAGAAAGCTATCATAGTTACTTGAGAAACTTTCTTCCAGTACAATGGTGTGCCAAGTTTATTGGTGGCATAATCCAAACGCTTACCAACAGCTGAAATATTTTCTAAAAATATTTAGTAAATACGTGATCATCCAGTTGAGATTTCTGGAAATGATTAATCCAATTAATCTCAGAAGAAATTGCCCACAGGCCAACGAGTAAAATTCAAGGAAAAAAAATAATTAAGATCACATACTGAACTTTGAATAATTAAAAAGAAAACATCGTGTCCCCAAACACAAAATTTGTGTGTGATCCCTTTGTCATCCCTTTTAAAGAGTATATGAAATTTCCACTATGCTGTAAATTAGGGTGAAGAAACCTATCATCCCATCTTCCGATTTTTACCTTTCTACTGAAGAAAGAATTGCAAGAGGCAGCCCATTTAGCAACAAAGAAAGTTGAAAGCTTATTTTCCACATATTTTTAAAAATACACAGTGAGGTCGTGGCCCCACTGAAATGTGCAGCTGGAGGAGAGCACAAGTGGGAGGTAGAAGCTACAGCTGGAAGTAACTTCTCCAGTGTCACACCCTGGCCTGGCCAAGGCTGTGTTGGCCCCAGAGCAAAGTGATCCGTTAAGACCACACGTTGAAAAGGGTGCCATTTCATTACGAGAAGCTCTGTAAGGACTAATTGCTCTGATAGCAGCCTGCACGGTCCACTGATGCTGTTATCCTGGAGAAATTCTTGATTGGCACCGCAGTCATTTAAGACCCCCAATCCCAGGCTTGTCACATCAATGTGCTGCTCTTTACAGGTTTCCGTCACTTCTCGGATGGGGGCTGGAATAACTCTTTTTAACCTGAACCCTTCATAAGGTTGACTGCCACAGGTGGAGCGAGGAAGACAATGGCTATCAGAAACATTTGAAGAACGATAGCAATATCCAACGCACTATCAAGTGTTAAAGGCAGCTGGCAGAGCAACTCGCAGTGTTAGGCCACCCTGCCAATCTGGGTTTTATCTACCCAAGATAGGTGCAACCAGATAGCTTTGCAGCTCAAATAGGGTATGTGTTTTCCACCTTGTAAGCACTTCAGGAATGTCCCAGGTGGGACACACACATTCATTTAGCCATTGCCTTGACTTTTGATAACAAAGCCAAAAGTATTTTCTTAGTTCTGCAGAGTAGTTCCTGGCTTCAGGGGCTTGGAAAGCCAAAAGAAAAGCACTTTTCTATTAGCACAGCTGGTGGGTGAGGACCTGCAGCCTGCATTTCAATATCTCTCCCTGGTATGGGAACGAGAGGTCAACCCCTCGCCGTAGCTCAGCCATGTCATGAAAAGCACCTATGGACAGGCAGCAAACTCTCCAGGTAGCTTCCACTTTTGAACACCTGTGCAGTCATAATGATTTCAGCAGGGAATTTACATATTGAAGTACAGAAAGCACCGTCAGATCTGACAACACAGACCATCCCATCCCATCCCATCCCATCCCATCCCATCCCATCCCATCCCATCCTTCTCCTCCTGAGCCAACTAGTGCGGGATAGAGTGGTTCAGCTCTAAATTAGAGCTTATTACCAAGACATGAAGACTGACTGTATTCACTAGCTATTAATTGCTTGGGCAAAATCCAACATCAAATATTTGCATTTAAAAATAAACTGGAAAATGTTCCGTTTAGGGAAACGATGAATCAGAATTTAGGAGGAACCGGTCAGTAGGTGGCACAAGAACAGCACAGGACTGCGCTGCATGAGAGCTGAGGGGCCAGGGTTGTACCCTGAGGCACCAATGCTGACTTCCCCCCCCACCTCACCTTCCCCCCAGTATCTATAAATCCTGTTACCCAGTGATTTAACTAATGGAAGCATTGCACTGAAGCACGCAGAGTGAGTGGCTTAAGTGGAAATTCTCCTTGAAATGCTACTCTGTCACTGAGTGCACTGTGTACTCTTGACATCTGCTAACATCACTATACCTTATCAACTGCTTTCAAGCATTTAATACGATTGAATTCCACTGTACATCAAAATACATATCTGACATGCCAAAGTACAACGCTGTGACGGTTAGCAGGCTTTGTTTGCTAACTTGAAAAATGGTTGCTTTCATTGCAATCAGAGTATCTCAAAGGCTTTAAAAAAAGTGGGGGACCATAGCCCCACAACAGGTCCCCTTTGCTGATGGAAAAGGTTAATTAAGTGTGTTTATCAGCAGCATGTTAGGGAAAAAAAACTAGTAGAGCCACATGTCAGGGCTTCAGGCACCAATTTGTAGCCATCACGATCTGCAGGAGGCCTCTGTCTTTCTAGAGCAATAGCAGCAGCCGCTAGAAAACCATATTGTGCTGGGAGGTCAATGACGAGCATCGGATTGAGCGGTTATATTTAACCTTGGAAACTCTGCGAGGACTGAAGGCTGTTGTCTTTGCTGGCTGTTGCCAAGGTTTTTCTTGCTGATTAGAGCTACAGGAGCAACACGACTAGGTGCAAACTGCCTCAGCAGTTCCTATTTCTACTGTGCGACTGCATGTCTCTTCCTCTCCACCAAGATTTTAAAGTAAAATACAGAGAGACACATGTACTGGGTGCCCTGCCTTGTGACTCTGACATGTCATCATTCATTTACAGAAAATGAGTTGGAGGAAAATTGGAGGGGGGGACGGTGTGGAAAATGATGCGCATAATTAAGCCTTTCTGCATGTCTCCTTTGCACTTGGGTGCCAGATGACTGCATGCAAATCACCCAGAATGTTATTTAGAAAATAATAATGAATTGGAGCCAATCAAGTGTAAAAATGATGACTTCTGCCTACTCTAAGGTAAAAATGTATCTACAAAACCTTATTCTGAGCTTGGGTGTGTTTGTGTTTAAAAAAGAACATAAAAAGGAGGAGGACAAACATCAAATACTGAAGAAAACAAGCTATCATCAGCACAAATATACTTGTCATCGTAATGTATTTTCCTTTAACAAGCAAAATTGAATGCTACATAGCCAGTCTTTTAAATTATTCTTATTTATTTGTCTGTACGATTCTAAAAAGACAATTATAAGCACTATTTAAGCATAAAATACACCAAAGCCATCATACCTTTCTCATTTCAGATCTAATTTCTATTTCCAGCCCACACATACCTGCTGTTATATCTCATTTATTGCTGTAAATTATGTGCATCTGAGTCACTGCTAGTAACTGATGACACTGGGATCACAGCTGTGCTGAATTCTAATCAAAAAGTGACTCTTCACCACTTAAAGTCCCCTCAACTCATATTTCCTTATTCCTCAAGTAAAAGAGGGCAGGAAGCCTAATTCTGAGACACAATTTATTAAAGACTGGAAATATGCTGGGATTGCCAAGACGGCTGGAGACTGGACGTGGTGACCCAGGAATCCCTTCCAGTCTGGTACATCAATGGTTTCAGCAGACCCAAAGCATCCTATGATGAGTTCTTCTTGATAGGAACAGAAATAGGTGATGATCCCATTGGAATACTAGAAGCATGTCAGTGGATAAAATAACCTGTGTCATCTGCTCTCTGTTACACCAGCAGTGTTGTCCACCACAGTATGTGGCTAATTCACTCTGACAGGTCTCAAAATGAAGTTATTGCACAATGACTCAAGACTCAAAGCAAATTCTTCATGAAGCTCAAATGCACCTCCTGGGTTTTATCTATCATTACAATAAGAACACAAGATTTACCTGCCTATGTTAGACACAAAAAATCGATGACAATGGCCCTTTGGATGACCCTACTATGAGATTCAAATGGCAAGGCAACATGAAACCCCCACCAGCCACCGCTCTCCCGTTAAGCTGGTGCATGTGGCAGGGCCTGCCAACCTCCCATCCAGCCTTCACAGAATCACAGAACAGTAGGGGTTGGAAGGGACCTCTAGAGAACATCTAGTCCAACCCCCCTGCCAGAGCACGGTCACCTAGAGCAGGTTGCACAGGATTGTGTCCAGGCAGGTTTTGAATATCTCCAGAGAAAAAGACTCCACAACCTCTCTGGGCAGCCTGTTCCAGTGCTCCGTCACCCTCAAAGTAAAGAAGTTTTTCCTCATGCTGAGATGGACTTTCCTGTGTTCCCGTTTGTGCCCGTTGCCCCTTGTCCTGTCACTGGGCACCACTGAAAAGAGTCTGACCCCATCCTCCTGACACCCACCCTTTAAATACTTATAATCATCGATGAGATCCCCTCTCAGTCTTCTCTTCTCCAGGCTAAACAGACCAAGGTCTCTCAGCCTTTCCTCATAAGAGAGATGCTCCAGTCCCTGATCGTCTTCATAGCCCTCTGCTGGACTCTCTCCAGTAGTTCCCTCTCCTTCTTGAACCGGGGAGCCCAGAACTGGACACAGTACTCCAGGTGCGGCCTCACCAAGGCAGAGTAGAGGGGGAGGATGACCTCCCTCGACCTGCTGGTCACGCTCTTTTTAATGCACCCCAGGAGACCATTGGCCTTCTTGGCCACAAGGGCACATAGCTGCCTCATGGTCAACTTGTTGTCCACTCTGAGGTCCTTCTCCACAGAACTGCTTTCCAGCAGGTCAACCCCTAACGAGTATTGACACATAGGGTTATTCCTCCCTAGGTGCAGGACCCTACACTTACCCTTGTTGAACTTCATTAGGTTCCTCTCTGCCCAACTCTCCAGCCTGTCCAGGTTTTGCTGTATGGCGGCACAGCCTTCTGGTGTGTCAGCCACTGAGTTTTGTGTCATCAGCAAACTTGCTGAGGGTACACTCTGTCCCCTCATCCAGGTCGTTGATGAATACGTTGAACAAGATTGGACGCAGTACGGACCCCTGGGGAACAGAGTGGTCTCAGTAGCCTCACAGCAGGACCTGCCACAGGGCAAGGCTTCAGGGATCTTGCTGTCCAGGACACTGTCTATGGGTTTACAACACAGCTCATGTGCTCCAGACCCACTTCTTATCTTTGCTCTTGTCTTGTAAAGGGTGTGCTGGGGGTGTGTGTGTGTGCAGTAATCTCTTTCATGTGATCTAGGGAGCACTTAAGGTAAAACCCACGAATGCATTTGCTGAGCCAAAGCTTATACATATGAGATCAGGGGCCTAAATTGTCAACTCATTGGTGGAGAGGCCATTTTGTCAGGTTATGAAACAAATGCCTCGGACAGCAGTGACAGGGTTATGAGTGGCACTCTGGGGATTACTGTAATATCAAAAGTGAAATTAGAATAACAGTAAGAAATGCTGATGCCCCCTACCAGTGCAGTACTGATATGGACATGCTAAAGCTTTATTGCTCTCAAACACTCTTAGCATCCCTGTTTCCTCGCATTGCAGCAGCGGGGTTGAGGTTTCAAACACAGGCCATGGTCTTGTGACCAGACAGCACATGGATTTTTGTAGGGCATCCTCATATCCCTGAACCTCTTCCCGCTCTGGGCTCCACGCAGAGCGCAACACCTGTAGACCTGCCGATGGATGAACTTCAGCCGATACCGCAGAGGATGAAAAAGGCTTCGTTTCTCCGACGGGCGCCTTCCCCCACCCCGGGAACGCCACAGGCTCCTTGCCTCCCCCTGAGCTCACTCTCCCCAGGGACCGATGCCGTGGATCCTCCGCGCCACCGGAGCTCACGTACACACTGGGTGCGGAGAGTCAGGATGAAATTACGTGCCGTCCCCTTCATGCATAAAAGATGGCATGGCGACGGAGGGACGGGAGGGCCTCGGCAGCTGCCCGCCGCATCCTCCCGGCGGCCTGGGGCTTGGCCCAGGGCTGCCGTGGGTTTGCCCAGCGGGGAGTGGGCCGTCCCAGGTGGCCCCAGGGACGGGCAGCCCCTGGAGCCATGGACCTGTCCCCGTGCCTGCACTGGGTGCGGACACGGCTCTGGCGATGCGGAGCCAGGCGGCGGCGGTTCTGCAGTAAGTGTCGCGTCCGGTCTCTCCGTTCCGCTTCCCTCTTGTCGACCCTCTCGCCCTCACCATCTCCTGCCCATCCCACCACGTGCACGGGACCAACATGGACCAGGCTCCCATGGCCCACCCGCATCCCTAGGTCCAGGGCTCTTCGCTTGGCTGCTGAGGGCATGGCAGGAGTGCAGGGGCACGGCCATGGCTGGCTGTCCCCTACAGCCCTGAGATGGGGGAGCCCCTGCTGAGCAAAGCCCTGCGGCTGGTGGACCACCTTCAGGAGAGGCTGGTTTGAAAGGGTCCCTGCCTAACACGGCTAGGGACTTTTTCACATTTCTAAGAGAGTTTTAAGAGGGGATGGTTTGTGTGTTGGAAGGGGAATATGGAAAAATGCAGAATACCTGCCCCTCCGTTTTTGACCAGCTGCATGAATCAAAAAGGTTGGATTGAAAGGAGCATAACCAGATCCGTGGCTTGTGAAATGTTACAGTGCAGAGAATGTCCTGAGCCTTCTTGCTTCTTTGGCTGGTAGAAGCTGTGCACATCACCGAGCTCATGTATATATAGCCTTGCTGCAAGCTGATGGGGTACATTATTCACCATTTCACCATGGTTTTACTGGAGGTAGTTGGCTTGCCTTCCGTGACAGACCTTGTATACTGCAGCAGGTGCTGCTGGACGGAGATCTAGCCACTTCTAGCTGATTTATTCAGGCTCCTTTTCAGATGGAACCTAGAGAGAAATGCTGCTGGTGGTTCTGCAGAGACTCAGCAAGGGTAACGCATCTATGACAAACTGGGGAAACAGAGAGGATTTCTTTGGTTCAGGCAACTGTAGTGTCGAATCACTCCTAAGGGTGTGCAACACAGTGGCCCAGGAGGATGGGTTGGGTTGACTGGCAAACTGAAGCATGGTCTCCCCTACCAAGGGGCTGATATATTGTAAAAGGGATCTTGGAATGAAAATGCCAGCAGAGTATGCTGCAAAAGGATAAATATGATAAAATGAGTGTGCTGTCTGCCAACACCTTTGCCCAGAGCTCACGTCATTTCATTATCCGAGTTTATCCACAGAGATACCAAAGTCTGTTTGAATTTTTCTAGCTCATAGCGTTGCAGCATAGACACCCAGCTCTCACATTTACCTTCTTGAATATTGTTTTGTCACGAATTCAACTCCAGTTTGCCTTTCAAATTCAAAACATTACTGCTAGATGTCAGAAAGTCTGCTTTTCCTAGTTGCCGTTGACTGTCCTCACTGGGTTTTGATGCTTGCAGCTTTGTGATTATTTTAGTATGCCAGAGCTTTATGATCCATTTTTTAGTTGTTAATGAAGTAGAAGAAAGTAAGCAGTTCTGTTTCCTGCCTGTTTAGGATTACATTTACCTTTTCCATTTGAAGCTCTTTACTCTTTACAAATATGCATTTGGCAGATAGTTTGAGAATGTATATGGAAACTCCTTACTTTCACTTTAGACATTAATTATCCTATGATTCCATATGTTCCTTACTCGGGCTGTCCTCTGAGTTAATAAGAACTACTGCCAAATGCATGCAGCACCACTTGGCTCAAGCTGTAAGAATGGGAAATCTGAGAACTGCAGATACTCTGAATAATTGAAGGAGGTTTCTTTGGTTGACAATGGTGCTATCTTTGCACATCTCTCCCTGCCCATCTTCTTATCTTGCCTCTAGCTTAGGGAAACACCGCAGCACTGAAAAAGAAGAAAAAGAGGGATAAAGAGTTCTTTTTTTTTTTTTTTAAATGAGTCTGAAAAATACTAATCAGTTTGAAGAGTGTGTGTTTGCTTTGTCACTAGAAATAAATTCTGTCATCTTTAATTATATTGCTTTAGCCTGCATTGGTGAAGGAGCCTGGCTTTCTGTGACCTGGCGTGGCTGTGGCTGGTGGTGAGGCCAGTCATGAGGGTCTGCTCCTTGCGAGTTCCTCATGCCCAGGCTCAGCTTGTCCTCCCTAGCTGCCTTCTGCTGAGGCTCTGCAGCAAAACTGCTGCTATTACAGGAGACGTGCTACTATTCTGGTTATAAATGTGCAGTTTAGAATTAAAAAAAAAAAAAAAATTTAGTAAGGAAACTACTGCTGGCTGGTTTCCGAAGTCCCTGTGAGCACAGGCTGCCACTGTACCTTCTAGTTAAAGCAGTTATTCAAAGGAACAGCTGGAGGACTTTGCAGTCCTTCTGTGCCTGCCCTTGTGGCCCCATTTTACAGCTGAGTTCCCGAAGGAAGCTCCTTGCAGGCACGTGTGCTCATGGCAAAACCGCTGCTTTGAACAAAGGCATGTTTTCAAGTGGAGAGCAGCATTTTCCTCGCTGCCTCAGTGGATGTGGCTGTCCCTCCGGCCGAGGGAAAGCAACTGCAGCTCACACCAGAGAAGCCCTCTGAGAGGCTTTTGACATTTGCAAAATTGACTCTCTGTTTTTACATCGCAGCGAGGGCTGGTTCCAGTACTGTAGGAGACATTAGGCAGTGAGTGCAAGTTCATGCTGCTGCTGTAAAAAATGATACTGGAACTAATGAAATCTGCTTTCCTGCCGGATGCTCCCCTGTCCGCATTGCAAAGCTTTCCTGGAGCGGGGCATCCACAGCATCTCCTTCTTCCTGGGCTCTCTGGGGTCTCATATAGGTTGACCTGCTATTTCTTTCATTTACCTTGGCCTAGCCATGTATGGTTCATGAACCTTGTAGGAATTTGGGGTCTCCAAGACTGCTGCCTGGCTGCTAGGTTTGATTGAAGCCAGCCAGTGGGTTAAAAAACATTAATGATCAGAGTGTCATCACATGTACAATGTTTCCTTAGGAAAGCAGGCTAAATGGTCCTGCTCACGCCAGGGTCGGAAGTTGAGTTTGAATCCTGATAGTATGAACTGCATGAAGCAAATCTTAAAACTGTGTTGGGAAGAGTCTGAAAAGCAGCTGTTTGCTGCTACTCCCCAAAATGTACTTGGCTTCTGGCCACCAACACATGTTAAAACCCTGGAGATCTGTGGGGAGGAGGTTCCTCTGGGTTTTCCTGAAGTGTAACAGATGGGGTTTGCACAAAAAAAATGTAAAACTTCACACAGAGAAAAAGGATTGTATGTCCCTGACGCAGGATGGCAAATTGGGAAATTCTGTTGGCTGTATGGCTGAGGAACATTTTGGAGGGCTTTTGCTGGCTTGCCATGCCAGCCTGGTGCTCAGAGGTTGCGAGGTCTTGGGTGGTGTCTGCAGCTATTCTGTTACATTGGACCCGTCTGTACCTCTTCAGGTATCACTGTAAGCATTTGGTGAAAGGGAAGAGGTGGGGAAGCTGCAGCAGAAACATTAAGTGGCTTCTTTAGAGCCATAATCCCAGCTGGGGCTGGGAGGCAAGACACGGGGGGGACCCATCTGCATGTTCATCCCACAAGCCCCAGCCAACCCCAGCACCGTGCTGGGTCTTGGTCTGGGCTTGGGTCTGGGTACAGGTTGAGGTCCAGGTCTGGGTCCAGCCCTTGGAAGCACTGTCTGTCACCACCACAAACCCATCCCGGGGCATTGCCAGGTATCAGGAGTCCAGCCGTAGTGTTTGCCCAGGAAGGGTGGGCCTAAAAAGCTGTATCCTTCTGGTGCTCATGGAGCTTTCACAGCCCGTAACCTTTAGGGCAAAGAATTGATGGTGAGCTTTGATCTCATCTCATTAAGTATTCTTTGTTAGGCACTTTTTCTCCTCACCAGCAAGGCCTACTAGAGTAATGTTGTGAACAGCCCTTTGTTATTTCTGCTCCAAACTGGCTGTGCAATTTAGACACGAAACTGTCTGCTGTGCAGTTCGATTTGTTTCTGAGTGAAAAAAAAATAAAAATCAATTGCCACCAAATCTAAGAGCAAAGCAAGAAACCAGGAACAAAAATGTCATCCGGAAAAGAAAAATGGCAAAAGCTCAATTTGTACATGAACTGCATAGCCTCGCGCAATATCAAAAGCTACCATATTTCGTGGTATTCGTAATTCATTCACAGGAAAAAAAAAAAGTACTTATACAAGTCACTGGTGTTAGGGAAAGCAGTACAGAAATATTGTTCATATTTGTAAACGGAAGTAATCTTCTATAAGTTAATAGATGAGCCTGGCTTCAAACTACCCTTAAATGGCAATTAAAGAAAAAGTGTACTGTTTGTCCTGCTCATTCTTGGTAATAATGTGGTTTTAAAAGGTGGTTTTGTTTTGGGAAGGGAGGAGGAGATTGCTGTCCTGCAGAGGAGTAGACTTTATGCAGTATCGGATACAAGAGCTATATTTTGCCTCTTACCTCAGGGAAATGTTCTTTGGAAAACATAGTGTAATGTACCCGGCAGCATGACGCCCCGTGCAACGCTGTGATACTTGCGTGGGCAAAAAGCCTTTCCACTCAGAGGGGTCCATTCAGGACCGATGGAGATTGATGGATTTCAAAACCATCCAGGGCACAGCTCTTTGTCTGCCCGGGCCTTTAATGTGTGGCAAGAAGAATATGCAAGTATGACTAATGTTCACCCATTGCTGTGCAAAACCTCTTCCCGCCGAGCCTTTGTTAGCGCTGTAGCCGTGCCATGCTTAGACTGGATCCTTCAGTGACTGGAAAATCATAATAGGTTTCTAGGTACGTTTTGCATACCAATTAAAATACCAAGAATTTCACATCAATAAGTCTTTGAAAACAACCTCAAGAACGTTTGCATGGTTTGTTTCGTTTTTCTTAATATCACACCCCCAGCCATTCACTTTTAGGTGTGTTTCAGAGAAGCTGGAGCTGCTTTGCCATTACTCATTACAGCCGGGGAACCTGACAGCTTAATGGTGAGGCTGCAGCAGACCCCTCACAGGGCAGCTGGCGATGAAAACGTAGTAGATAATGTTTGAATAACATGCAATAGTTCACAGGTGCCAATATTAACAATTCCTAGCAAATGGGTGATAACTGCAATTGCCTGAGGAAGACAGACAAAAACTTTTTTAACTTAAACCAGTGGCAACCGTTATTTTGTTTGTTGTGTTTTTCCCCTTCCTTTGAAGGGTTATACTCTGCTTTATAGTTAGCATATAAACCCCCCTCCATTTCATTCTTTTGTATAAAACAAAACTTTAGGAATTCTTATCTGAATTATCGGCAAATCTGATAACCCTCACGCAGAGTGAGAGCGATCTCATGCTCAGCATCAGTTAAAAAGTATCACGCTGATGCAATAGCTTTTGTGACTGCACCACTGCTCCTCACTCTTACACAACTCCAGCTTCCAGGTGTCCTGAGAAGCCTTGTCAGAGATGCCTTGACCTTAGGAGACAACTGCTGACTGAAAGGGAAGTGTGCAGCCACTAACCTTCACCCGACACTTGTGGGACTCACAACAAGTTTCATCTGGGCATAAAATAATACTTGCCAAAAACTGGGGGCAATGTAAGGAAATAACTCTGTCCAAAAGCCAAATGTTTCCTTTTTTTTTTTTTTTTTTTTTTTTTTTGCATTTTTACATTCATAAGGCGAGGACTGGAACAGGTTGCCCAGAGAGGTGGTGGAAGCCCCATCCCTGGAAGTTTTTAAGGCCAGGCTGGATGGGGCTCTAAGCAACCTATCTAGTGGGAGGTGTCCCTGCCCATGGCAGGGGGTTGGAACTAGATGATCTTTAAGGTCCCTTCCAACCCCAACAATTCTATGATTCTATGACTTCACCTGTCTGCTCAGTATCTGGAAAACCCACAAGCCCCACGTCTTCAGAGCAGGCTACATTACCTAATGCCTTGCGCTAAATAACTTTCGTATCTGCTTACATAAAATCCAAAGGAATTAAATCCCCAAGTGGGCCTAGGCCGATCTCACTTAAATGCCACTTAGCCTGTACATTGATGAGGTGCGTGAGCCTTCTGCTACACGGGGAGTACAGGAACTGCCCCACAGCATCTTCTCCCAAGCAGAGGGCACAGCATGGCCCCTGGGTCTGAGCAGAACACCCTCAGCTCCTGCGCTGAAGATGAAGGGAATGGAGCAATCTAGACATTTTGTATTGCTATGCCACTGCCTCCTGCTGAATTACCCCTCTGGTGAGCCTCACCTCCTCCACTCTCCTCCCTGAAAACAGCACAGTCCCCAAACTTTTAGATGGATAAAATTAGTCAAGATAAATCCCCCTCATACTGATCTTCTAAAGAGAACTTCAACGCTAATTTATTTTCAAAACAGATAAGGGTTTAGCAGTCAGCTGAAAAAAATAATGAGCTGGTCTGAAGCTGATCATTTAAACAGAGTGGTTACAGCATCCACAGCATAGGCACCAGTGAACCTGTGCCAAATATAATGACTGCTTTACTTAAGCTTTTTAGCTCTGTTAATCCTTTCGATCTGAGTAAGGAGTGACATATTGGAAAACTAAGCTGGAAAGCAAAGAGAAAGTGATGAAAACGAACAACAGATTATGCCTGCGCGGAGTGGAGGACACCAGGGCTAAAGAAATGCAAAAGACACGTAAGAGCCTTAAAAGCATTAGTATAATCACCAGGCACGGACTGGTCATTTCCCTGAGAATCTGGTTTGAGAAGTCCAGTTAGAAGCATGTAACTTATATTTTAAAAGATCAGACAGAACCAAACCTAGGTCTTGCCAGATGAAGACTTAAACCCAAGCAGGATAAATTTGTCATCGGGATAGATGCTACGGCACAGTGTTCATGATGAAGTGGTTTTTAATCCCTTGCAGATTATGATCCTGTGCCATAAACTGCAGTTGCATTTGTCAAAGCTTCTGAGTGCTGGTGGCATTTTTCCATCAAAGCTACTGGGTCCTGAAGTCCTCTTTGCAAGTCACCTTCAAGAGCTGGCGTGGGCTGTAGTCGCCCCTGGCTGAGCTCTAGTACCTCCGCAAGAATTAGGTGTTTCTCTTGAGGAGACACCGAATTACAGAAGTATTTGTAAAACATCTGTATTAAATCATGGAATGCAGATACATTCTAAGTGATGGACAGCCTTGGGAATATCAGTATGCATCACACAAACTCTGGGAGGAATACAGACTTCCAGTGAAATGTTACCATTGCGCTATTAAAATTGAAAAATACTTTTTGTTTAACTTGGAGTTGCCAATTTTTTTGAAGTGAGCTCTTCACTTCTAATTTTCACATCAATTGTTCTCCAACATACCCACCAAAAGGTGCTTTCATGTATGTGACAAGCAAAACCCTCCCCTTTCAAAAATGTTACAACACTTGCTTTGATTCAGAAATCAGACTGCTGGGGTAAATTCTTCGGATGCAAACTAGCATATTCAAAAACAACAAAGAAATTAAGCTCAAATTTTCTTTTTTTTTTTTTAATATCCAGATTTTAGACCATTGAGACAAAACTGAAAAAAAGACGAACATATCCCAAGTACTAAGGAAACAGTGTCCAGTAAAATAAAAGCAATAAGCTTGTCACCAAGTTTGCAAAACTGCTTAGCAGGAGTATTCGTTATGTACTTTTGTGAAAGATGAACAGCCTTATAATGCTTCAGCGAAACTAGGCCCTTGTATTTAATATAAAATCTGAGACAAAACTTGAACACTTACACTAAAACATCTCTCACATTTGCCAAATCTCGGCACAGTAGTGGTTAGACCCATTTACAGAGGAGAGCTCCGCAATGCAGAAGTGCCTCCATTCCTCACTCCTGATCATCCACAGAGTGCGAGGAGGTCGGCATCACCTAGCAGGAGAAAAACACAACCAGGGACCTGAGACCCCAGCCTGTTCAGGGGAATCGTCGTATGGAAAATATGGAAGATAAAGTAGCTCCCACAACCAGCTTTACCCTACTTATCCTTTCTATTTAAAACCTGCGCTGAAGGGAGCTGCGGATCTGAGAGGGTTTAGTTTTGGGGAAGGGGTGGGCTGATGCATAATTGAATCATGTCTTGTTTGGAGTAGCAGTACAAAGCCAGGCTCCCACACTGAGTTCCTAAAGCCTAACCCAAAAATGTCAAATCCCCTTGAAGTGGAAAAAAAACTTCTAAGAAAACATAGACGGAGCAATTCGGTTTGCCTGTAATTGCTTGTACTTCCTTTGCTTTCCTAGTACAAGAGTGCTGGATGAATCCAGTATAGTTTAAAAACTTAGTAATTAATATTTTACCTACACATGCGTATGGGGTTTTTAAATGCTCTTTAGGAACACCAAACCATTTCAGCAAGTTTTTCAGCAGGAATTGAGAAACTGCAAAATCTTCTTGATGCTGGGATGATCATTAGCTGATGATATCTCTGTAATGAAAAATGGTGTTATATTAGAAACCCACTCCTTTTTAAACACATGAGGTAATCCCACAGCTCCTGAGCGAACTAATTATTGCTCATTAATGTTCTGCTTGTGGTAATAGGCTTGGTTAAGCCATTTCCGATTGCCCTGCGTACAATTTCATGAAGGTGTCTGACTGCTAACAGGGTCTAGCAACACTTGACTTAGGCACATACTTTAGTGGTGCCTCCTGTGTACCTGTAACGGGGGAAAAAAAAGAAATTCTTGCAACTCCAAGAAGACGGAGATGCTGAATAATGAGAGGTGTGCTGCCGTGGCCCTAATAAGAGCGACCTAAAGGGGATTGCACAAAAATGATGTTTCTGTGTGATATGCAGGTGGGATGCAGAACTATCAGTCCAGCCCAGGAAGCCTGGGCTCCCTCTGGCATGCAGCTGAAAAGCTGTAAGCTGTCAGGGAACAGAGGATAAGGAGAAAAGCATCATGGCCTCATGGACACCCCTGCCCCGGTGACTGACACCACAGGGAGGAGTCCCTGCAGGAGATGCTTGGTTCCCAGTCCAGAGCAGTCCTATGTGAGCCTGCCATGCTGCCCTTCCCTCCTGGCTGCTGGGCCAGCTGGTGGTGAGGAAGAATGGACTTCTCCAGAAGGTGCCTGTGGTGATAGGACGAGGGGCAATGGTTTTAAACTCGAGCAGGGTAGGTTTAGATGAGACATTAGGAAGAAGTTCTTTACAATGAGGGTGGTGAGACACTGGCACAGGTTGCCCAGAGAGGCGGTGGAGGCCACATCCCTGGAGACATTCAAGGCCAGGCTTGATGAGGCTCTGAGCAACCCGATCTAGTTAAAGATGTCCCTGCTTACTGCAGGGGCGTTGGACTAGATGACCTTTAAAGGTCCCTTCCAAACCAACACATTCTATGATTCTGTGATTCTATGCCACTCCTTGCTCCAAAGTGAAATGCCATCTGCTTAGGTCATTTGCTAGGAAATGTTTTATGTGCATATGAGGTGATCATCTCACCTTAGCTCTGCGTTTCTGCAGGCTGTGGGGCAGGACAGGCAGCAGAGAGAGGACCACTTGGTGCTCGCTGGGGACGTCTGTACTGCCACATCCCTCAAGCAGCTTATAGCTTGGGCAGATGTTGCTTCTTCATTACACTCTGTGAATAATTTAGCAGTTTACTTTGCAGTCATAATGGTAAAAGATTTTGAATACATATATAAATAAGACCTGAGATTGCGGAGAACAAGTTGGTAAATTTTGAGACAAACAAATGCCTGTAGAACTGAGTCCCTGCCAGCCTGAATAAGACCCGACTGCAATATCTGAAGAAACACTTGTAACTTGTTTGGTGAAATTTTCCACAGTTGCAGGGTCCGATGGCACAGGTTGTGTCTGATCGCTGAGCTGGTCGAAGCCAGCGACCACTGGAAGCTGTGAAGAGAAACCAAGTCAGTGGGTTTAGATCCTCAAAAGATGTCAAAATACCAAATTCCCTTTGCAAATACCAGCAGAAGGTACCTAAATACCTCTGATGAGCACAAGTTTGGATGCTTTCCCCTCTTGTAGCGCTCAGCAATCTAGGAGGTCCCACCAAACACAAGTAAACCATGTATTTCATTTTATATCAGGCATGCCAAGAAGAAGGAAGGTTGCCTTCCCTCTCACACCGGGGGCCAGGTTGTGTCCTGCTTACCCTGACAAGCCCTCAACTGCTCAGCTGCCCCCACAGATGTCCACGTGTGAAATCCATGTCACGCCAATAGCTCTGCCTCAGGACAGGGGCACAGGGAAGCCGAGGAGCTTCCAAAAAGCCATAAGTTCACCAAGAAGAGGTTTCCTTCAGGGCAGGAGACAGCAGTGATCCTCCTCCCCTGAAGCGAGGGGCTCCTTCACAGCCACCATCTTGCCTTCTTTGCCATCAGCACATCAATATTTCAAATGAATACTCTGGAAGGAAAATGAAATGGTTATTTCTAAAATCATGAGCTGTGTTCAAGTGTTACCCTGCCAAAAGAAGGGCAGTAAAACCACTCTTTTTGCAGCAGGTCTGCATGGCTTCTGAAGGTGGGCCAGAGCTGCACTGGGAGCTTGCCCGAGCCAAGCCTGGAGGATCGAGAACCTACAAATAATCCTTCTTGTTTCTCATTTCAGTATTTCATAATTGTATGTCATCAGTGCAGCAGTGCATCAGTATGTCACCTGCCCTCCAAACTCCAGCTGAGCAGTAGAAATATCGACCCATGTAACTAATATTTTTTCGCTGATTGGCAAAGTAAGGGCAGCTTAAGTTTAAGTAAGCATTGGTGATGTACACGCCCTTGGTTTGGTTTGCAAAGGCTGTACCAAATCCAGCTAAAACAGGAAACTAATTTGATGACCTCAAAAAAAATCTGCTGTTGTGGTTTTTACCTACCCTTTCTAATAGTTCTTATCAACGTGTTTGTTACGCCTCATCATTGTCTAAGAAGAACACAGTCACCTATTATTTGTCAATCAGATCAGCCATTTGACATCAATCATTACTACCGAGAATGCTGTCACTCTTTGAAAGATAATTTTTTTTTAAGAATGTTTTGCTCTTTGGGGCATCTTTAACCTGTTGCAGTCAATTTGATACATGAAAATGATGGGAAAAATTCACTTTGAAGAATTTGGGTGCTATTGTCATACTGCCATTTGTATTCAAATTTGTTCATTCGAGTACCAATCAACAGAGTCTCTGAAAAGGTCAGAGGGAGGTCTGGTAGGCTAAAATCAATCATTTCCACTGTGCTACCCTGCTGAATTAATCAATTAGAAGCATTTTCGAGGATCTTTTGTGCCACTTCCAACATTTGTGTATTGCTAGACTATATATTCAAAGGGTCATGCTGCATGAATTAGCTTTTGTGGAGGATGTGCCTTTCTTTTATTCTTAAAAAAAGACAATTTAGTTGGTTGCAGGAAATCAGTCTTGTCTGATGAGTGCTTCCCTGAGTAAATGGTCAAAGATTTATCTATATGAAGGCACCAGGCAAAGAAAATCCATACCAACAGAATTACAGATTATACTTTAGCATACAAA
The DNA here is from genome assembly GCF_963924245.1 of Chroicocephalus ridibundus. Classification (NCBI taxonomy): domain Eukaryota; kingdom Metazoa; phylum Chordata; class Aves; order Charadriiformes; family Laridae; genus Chroicocephalus; species Chroicocephalus ridibundus. The sequence continues at coordinate 104,303,866 of NC_086285.1, forward strand.
GAAGATTTGAAAAACAAAAGAAAGCAAGGAATGTGAGATCACTTGCAGCTGATTCTTTGGCTAATTGTGTTGCAACTCTAAGAAAAGGGACTGTTGCCATCTCTCTCTGCATCTTTATGTGACATGGTGTCCTGCACCATACATCAAAAGGTACACAGTTCTTCTCTCTCATGCGCACGTTGAATTAAGCCTTGTAAAAGTATTAGTAAAGCATTATCTCTTCTGGAACTACGGCTGCAGGGCATAATCTTATTTTTCTGGCACAGAGAAATACGTGCATTACTTTTGTACTATGACACAATTATTTTGGTATTGCCTTAATTAGCAACCATAATTGCTAATTAAAATGAAAACAAGGTGCTTTGTGTCTCAGGCATTTTCATTAAATGTAATTTACTTTAAAAAAAAACACCAAAAAACCCAAATAAAAAAAAACAAACCAAAAAACCAAACAGTAGCAACAATAGATTTTATAAATCTTCTAAGTTTAAGTTTTCTGCCAGCACAGGCTCGATGTGTATGTAACAACAGCAATGTGAGCAAGCTGGACGTGCTGGCAGCAGGCGTTGTGCGTGCTGGGGGGCTGGCAGGGTGCTCCGGAGGGTGCTGCTGTGGGATGGGTGCTCTGGGAGGGTGCTGTACCCACCACAGGAGAGGAGCGGGAGAGTTGCCCTTCTACACAGCCCCAAAAAGCCCCTCTCCTGAAATTGCTCTCTGCTCTGCAAAATAGCCCATCCTGCAGCGTACGCACCTGTGGAAGGCTTTTGCTCTCTTTTGCGGGTTTTTCTCTTGCTGTTATTAAAAAGCAGAAGCTGAAAACCCTCTTGCTGTGGTGGCAGATGGCATTTGGGGGGCATGTATTCCTTGAAGGCAAAAATGTGTGTCCAACTAGTGATTTCCTTGGTATGGTGACCTTACAATGTGGCTGGAGCAGAGATGCTGAGGTGACCATACCAACCTCCTCCAATCAAGATCTCCATAGAAAGAAGGTGCCAAAAATAAGGGGTGATTTTTTTTTTTCTCCATTACTTCATGAGGACTGTTCATTTACATAGAAACAAAGTGGGTCTGAACATAAATATTTGGGTTGGTATTGCAAATATCCAGTTGGAGGCAGGATAAGTCTCAATAAATGCAAACAAATTGCATGCCTGATAAATCCATGTGTGCTGCTAAATCCACTTGCGTTACTAACACAATATAGAGCAAGTCCAGTGGTCACAGCTCTTCGGTGGCACATTTTTGACACAGCAAACACTTAATCAGGGGTTTGAGCGGTCCATGCCACCTGCCCTGTGAGATAAATCTTCCTCCCTTTCCTTCTGGATCCCATGGGTCCTACCACAGGCTGTGACTGCTTATTTTCCCCAGGAAGGGGTGCAGCTCAAATGCCTGCAGCCTGTCCTGCCCTCCCTGCGGCCATGCACCCCCCTATACAGGGCCCAAGTCTCCTTTCCCAGGTGCTGGAAGTGAGGACCACCAATGGACTTGCAATCAGTTCATCAAAGATGCAGCCGAAGTCCTAAAATCTCCCAAGGGAAAGTTTCCCTCTAGATCTCCTGAAGAGAAGAAGGTACTCTGGAGGCTGGGGCTTTCAGCAAGGTAGGTCTGATACTCAGCTGCACCCAAATTATGCAGAAATTAGGTACAATTTGTCAGGCATTTATGTCCTTTAAAGTGAAACAACCCAAACCAAACAAACCACCCTGTAAAGCTGAGGAATAGCGGTGTAATTCCCCTGTCCTTGGTTTAGATGAGACCATAAAAGGACTAAGGACTAAAACATCCTGCTCTCTCTGCCGAAGGTTAAGCTTGCTGTGACCTCCTTCTTAGTAATGATCACAGTTGCCCCCTTTGAAGGAGTCTGTGTAATTGAGCCCACCGTCAGGAGATTCAGATCTTCACTCAGATGAAGTCCTGTCTGCAATCTTTTATTGCCAAGGTTTCTGCACTCCGTTGGGTGTATCTCCTGTGGAGCCACATCAAATAACAAATTAAAGGGAAACAAGCCCTCTCTCAAATCCTACATAGACTCTCCTTTCAGCGTAGGTGTCTAAGAGAGATCACCAAAGTTTGTCTCCTACAGAGAGCACTTTCATTACAGGCTCATGCCCTGTTGGGCTCAAAACATGTGCCCACCTCCTCACAGATGGCGTGTCCTCCTGCCCGCTAATTCAAAGGGACGAGTTTGTCTCTGTGACGCTCTTCCCGAGCCATTACGTCAGGTCTAGAGAAAAATGTTTGGGGAAAACAAGAGGACAAGCCATCAGCAGCCTTACCAACAACAAGCCTCCAAGCTACACTGCCCGAGCAGACCAACTCCAACTCCCGCCACCCAAGCTTCCTGATTCTGCAGAGAAAAAAGTCCTGCCATATTCCCAATGCCTTCATATTTTCTTGCGACAAGAAATGCAGCTGACCATCATCACAAAAGGTTTTACTCATAGTATTTATTCAACATTTCTGTAATACACATCATAATGCGACTGCTTGTTTCTCCTAAGGATTGTGTGGCTTAATTTAGATGGAAAAATTATCACAGTTATCAACTGAAGCCAAAAAAGCCATGCTGAGATGCTGAAGCTCATAATATTAAAATGCAGGATAAGATAAATGAATACATTTTTATTCAGATAATGCGGCAGCCTGCAAGGGAGGCATTTCTCATCGTGTGTGAGATGTTTTTCTGTGAGTTGTGATTTTTATAAGATAACAGCTCCCGGCTGGAGCAGAAGCATGGCTACTGCTGGTAGCTGCAGAGCAAGTACTCTATGCAGGCAGCCCGGCAGGTACCCACCGCCCAGGGACTGCTCACATCACAGCAACACCCATTTTGAGAAGGCAGAAAAGGAGAAAAAGCATGAGGGAAGCAAAGCAGATTGCTTGGAGCAGTGAACAGCACTGGGTACTAGGGAAGGGTCACTGGTCTGTTGGCGCTGGCCTGACCCTGCACAGGGAAGGGCTTTCTGCAAAGGTGGAAATCAAGTGCACAGAGGTATGCAACTGGAGGGTTACTCACACTAGTGCTCCTCCCCATTTGTTCCATTTGTGCCTCCTTATTACTGTGGTCAAGCTTTGGCATGACATGGAGGAAGCTGACTTCGGTCTCATTACTTTCAGTTCCTGATTTCATGCTAATTAGCCACAATAGTTTCACCCAAGTTTTAAATGGTCTAAACATTTCCTTGCCCTGGTTTTTTTTTTGTTATTAACTTACCACTGTTGTTCCTTTGTTAAATATCCAGAGATTCTATAAAAAGAGACGATGATAGAAGTTAATTCTTTAGCTTGTTTGAGTGATGCTAAGTACCCGTGACATTCATTAACACCCAGCTACATTTCCCTTTACAGACGGGGCTGCTGTCACCATCCGGCATTGTCTGCAGGCACCTATAGCTTTCGTCTAGAAGCACTGAAAGTATTTTGAACATATTGCTAATTAAAGCCCAGAGCTACAAGAGGATTTAGGTATGGCCAGCATCCCTGGCAATTGTAAATGTTGAATAATAAAGTGACACAGCTGCTTTGTGCTGTGCCAAACCGCACGCTGGTCTGTATGTTAGGAGTACCACGAGCACCGCCAGGGGACCCAGATGCTTGGGGGAATTTTTTTGTAGGTTAGGTTTTCTTGTGTGAGCTCCATTAAAGGGCTCACGGTGGGAGTAGAAGAGCGCTGATGTCAACAGCAGGGTGGATGGGACCACCACAGGGCCCACACAAATGGCTTTATCCTGTGAAGAAGCCTTCTCCTGCTGCCTGGGGACACTGAAAACAGTCTCAGGTCTGAGAGGTGCTGAGACATTTGGGACTCTTTGACTCTATTTGACTCTTTGACCACAGTGAAACCTTGTGTGTGTGTACTTGCTGGTGAAAATTTTCATGCCTATGACCTTTGAGGAGCTTTGGCTAGTCTGAGTCTCAGTGCTGCTGGTGGACTGAGGTGGCCAGGTTCCACCAAAGTTGCACTGTGGGTGCAAACATGCTTTGTTCTTTTTGGTTTGGGTTTGTGGTTTTTTTTCAGCCTGTCCATTATGCATAAGCACACAGGACCACACAAGAGAGCAGGTGAAATTCTTGTTTCTCAACACTTTCTGAGACCTTTGTGATAGGTTTCTGCTATGCTTCACTCACTGTCTTTTAATGTGTCTAAACTTAGGTTTGTAACAACTCTTGTAATTCTGGAAAATATTGTCCTTCCTCCCTCTTTCCTCCCTCCTCCCTCTGCAACTTCATTAGCATTGCAACAATAGTCATGAGGGATTCAGGACTGGTAAAATTAACTTTGGATGCTCTTTGTCTTTGGAGGATGATATAAAGACAGCATAACTCGTAACCTGTGCATTTTCTAGTGACCTACTGCAAGTATATTAGTTATTGCTAAAAGACATTTTCAAGGTGTCAAGAATAAGACCATAGATATTTTTAGATTAGAAGGCATCCTGCTGGAATATCCTTTTTATAAGAGTAGTTTTACTTGCTAACTGCTGACATTTAATATTTAGCAATAGAAATACTCAGGGAGGAGAACCTGAAAAAGCTATGAGGCTGCAGTATGTTACTGGAGTCTGTGGGAGGACCGGATGCCAGGTACAAAATACTAACTTTGTCATTATGTCTGGTTATATAAACGGTATAATGGAGGGGTCAGGAATATAACCCAGTTCTTCTGAATTTCAGCATCTTCTAAGTCTGTTCTCTCACTGTGAGGTAGTTGCCCTGTCTGAAGTAAGAGTCCTCACAGGATACATGGATACACACTCACTCACCAGTTTCCATATTAAAACTGTTCAGTGCTAGCAATGATAATCAACAGGTTCAAAAACTTCTGTCATTAGTGAAAGTATCAAATTAATAGTTGCAGTGATACGAAAACAAAGGGGACCTTCTTTTATTCAGCTGGCAGATATAACTGAAAATGCAAAGACGTGTTTGGGCATAGAAACTCTTCTTCAGGTTGGAAGCAGCAGGCTTTAACTCCAAGTCACGTGTGCTGCGAGTTAAGGAGTATCTTCAGAAAACTAATGAGTTTATTCCAATAATACTAATAATTTAGACATCTCAAGGGAAAAATGTGGCTTGTAACTATGGAGTAATGGGGCGTGCTAGACAGATAAAGGGTGATGAAGTCATTAGCCCCTGTAGAAGTGACAACAGGAGAGTGAGTGGTAGTTACCACATTTAAGGCATTAACTGGGATAAGAAATGGGATAATTATTGTGTGCCATGAGATTAATTTCTCTGTTGCACTTTGTATTTTTTAATATTAGTAGAGTTAGGAATTTTACTTCCAGGTCTAGTCTTCAGAAATATTTTTGTGGGCCTACCTTAGTTTTTCAGGTTTAGAGTATGTCAGGACAAGAAAGTCCCTGCGGGATGAAAGCAGAACTCAAATGCAGAGAGTGCTGATATTGCAGTGCGGGAGCACCGCCTTCCTTCTGTGCCCTGGGCAGACACAAGGCCTTTGGGACACTTCTCTATTTTAGGTGATGTGGTGGGCACTCATGAGAGAGGAACTGATAGGGCTACTTAACACCCAGAGACCTGGTTTCAAGAACAAGCGAACCCACAAAGCAAGAACAGTTCCTGCTATGGCTGCATCTTAAATCTCAGTCTCAAATGTCCTCAATCCCAAAACTGTCAGAGGTGGATCATTAAAACCACGTTGTCCTCTCCAAACTTTAAAAGGCCACTGCATCCCACTGTCTGGGAGTCTAGAGTAGTGAAAGGTCTGTGCAACATTAATGGGATTGACAAGGAGTGAAGAATAAAGTAAAGAATTTGTATAAAAGGAAAAGAGTAAAGCCTGCTAGACTAGTTAGATCCAAAAAAAAAAGTCACTGGCTGTGATGGTCTCGAAGAAAAGTTTTTCAACTTGGCTACAACTGGGTTTCTGTAAACACAGATTGTTGTTTGATGGGTTCGGGGAGGAAAACAGTGGTAAGGGAAGGAACGCCTGTAAATGCCTTTTCTGAGCATTGAATTGTACCTCTACGTACCTTTAAGCAATGGGAAGATTTCCTTCTTTCCCCCCTTTTTTTTCCCTTTTTTTTTCTTTTTCTTTAACAAGGGTGTTGCCAAGGGGTGTGCTGTGGCAGCAGCATCCTGCAGTATGTTATTTACTTCCTTCCTAATCAAAATATTATGGAGTTGTTATTCCACATCCTTGCTGTAATTTTGGAAATTTAATCCCCAGCATTTGGGGGATCACACTCCTCCCTGCCATGTAAATTTCCTAAGCAAATTCTCTGCCAAATTTTCAAATGTTCCAATTTCAAGTTATTTTGATCGTATCTCCGTTGTGTTTCCTTGATGTATCTTGTCTTTAAAGATTCTTTATCGCAGTCAGGCATTACATACAATTACACTCAGGCTCTACGAACACAGGCCATGCAGTCTGGAGCTCCCACATTTCATGAAGAGGGAGGAAAAAGTTACCTGGGCTGCTTCAGTAAGTCAGTTTGTGGAGAGGTACAGACTTCCAGCTTCAGTTTCACCTGCTGGAATTTGGCTCACCCAACTTTAACAGACCACGTGTTACACGTCTAGGTGACCCCTCTAACTTCAGCTAGTTTGGAGTATAAATATTACGCAAGATTGCTATTATTTTCTAGTCTAAAAGCCCCGAAGTTCTGCCAATAGAGCCACACTAACATTGGTATAAAAAAGAAGTTTTGAGCTAGTGTCCCTCAGTGATACAATGACAAAAATAGGTAATAAATGTCCCTTCCTGATTCCTAAAAGCTTTCTGTAGAGGTAGGGTGTCCTGAGGGAATTCCCCCGGCAGCTGCTCTTCAGCAGTTGTTGAAATGCCTGCCATGCGTGGCGAGGGCGTTGACGGCTTGAGCTCCCTTCACACAAACTTGCCGGTCGCTTGTCAGCTGGGCTGCTAAAGACGGCTCCCGGTGGTGCCTCCCAGCCACATGGCTTGGAAACGCCAGCAGCAGCTCAGGCACAGCTGTGCTGCCTCTGCTTCTCGCACATAGCTTAGTCCCAAGCTGAAGAACAGCATGTAACACCCCAAATCTTTATGCTGATCCTGGGGCTCTTCTTCCTTAATGGGAACGAACTTTATGTACTTTCAGATGATTTCATGTTTGACGGTTTTTTTTTTTTATAAACTTGTTTCCTGAACCACCTGCTGTTCTGGTTTCTTTCTTGGCCATCCAGGCTCTCCAAGCCTGGTACTCCTGCAGCAGCACAGAACATTGCGTGGCACATTTGTCCTGGTGAGGCTCAGGTGGTGTAACCCAGGGATTCATTTACACTCACGCACTTGGAGACTTATTTTCACAGCCTGTGTTAAAGTTTCCGGGATTGGCACACTTGATAGGAAGCTCGCCTTCTAGTACGGCTGTTTAGAAACGTCCATAGCATATCTTGGGTCAATGAAACGCTTCACACAGCAAAGTGGTCTTACGCAAAAATGCACCTGTGTAGATGTGTTGAGGTACATGGAGGCAGAGACTATAACCAAGAAACCTACAGAAAAATGGCTTTAGGAGAAGAGCTTTGGCACCTCTGGCCATCCCATGGAGCAGGCAGGAATGTGAGGTACTAAGGTCCCAGACAAAAGCGCACAGTAAAAGCAGAGAGCTTCATTTATCTACCTTGGAAGCATTTGAGCTCGCTGCTCCAGAGCGCTGATGACACTTGGCCATGGCAAGGTGAGCACTGCTTGCTCAGCCGGTCACTGAACTAAAGAAATTACTCACACACAGTAAGACATCAGTAGCTCCACCATACCACACGCTAGTGAGGAAAATCTATTCCTATATCCCATAAAAAGCGGGCATAGCGCCCTCGTGAAGCAAGCATCCGCAGAAATGTCCACATAGTCATTCCTAGTCGTGTCTCTTATTGCCATGCAGGAATGGCTTTTTAAAAGTTTTAAAAAACATTTTACTTCAGCCATGATCTTAATAATGCCCAGAATGACTCTGTCGGTGTCAAAGCCCTCCTGTGATGCTGTGGAATCAAGCAAAACGTTCACTTAGGAGAGTTTTTCTGCCCTGGAGGCTGCTGGGGTTGCTGGACCGTACTTTGCAATCTTGGGTGAGCGTTCCCTTGTTTACACCCTGCCCTCCCTGGGATTTCAAACCTCGTGCAAAACAGTGTTCCCCTGCTGGGACAGTCAGGCAAATAAACAACTTGCTGCTATTTTATGACTTCCCTTGATTTTCTCAGTGAGACATTTCTAAGCAGCAATTAATGAAAGCAATACCACACAGCATCATCTGTTTGCACTGGTAGTTGGAGTGCTCTAGCACTTGCAGCTGGGCACTGCACATTCCTGAATGAGTGCTGACTTAGATATGAACCTCTCGGCCTTTCCTTTTTTTTTTTTCTTTATTACTGGTTTTAATAAGCCTTTACCTACGTAAACTATTATTTCCTTTGCTTGTGAAAACTACCAGCAGCAGATGATGTGTGATGCTATTTAGACAACCACCAGCGACAGATGATGCGTGATGCTATTCAGCTGAATCACCCCATTCATTCCCCACCACAAGTAAGTTTTGCCCCTCTTTGTCATGTACACAAAGATTTTTTCCATTAAGACCAACTCAAAACTGCTTCACCCGGACACGGCTTCTCTGTGCCAGCAGCTTGTTTCCCCGTTACGCCTCATGTACAGCACAGTATCAGATACTCGCTAGCACGAGTGGTCGGCAACCAGCAGAGCTGAACCAGTGCCAAGCGCGAGGGCTGTGGCCACACTGAAGCATCTGAAACTTCCCCTCCCGGCAGCAACAAGTATCAGGTGTGGTTCAGTCTTCTGGTGCAAACCCAGCTGTGAGGTCAGGGCAGGACAAGGCGGGAGGAGGCCCTGGCAGGGCACGGAGAGGCACTGGGGATGGGGGAGAGATACTTGTGGGCTGCCAGGCAGCACCGGGCTGGGGTACCTGGAGCAGCCATGCCTTGGTTTCAGCAAGGGGCCTGCTCACCTGCTGCCCACCCTGTTGGGGTCCCAGAGCCAGCCACCCCACAGCGAGCCCAGCCGGCCAACCCATCACATCCACCCCTCGACATAAGCCCAGCTGTTTCTGCTCCGCAGCCCATTCCTGTTGTAAAGCTGAGGGTATGACATGAAACCGCAGCACTCATTTCACTTCAGAAAGGGGACGTTAGACTCACAACCATAATTCTTTTTGACACATGAATATTTTTGTTTCCTGAGTCAATCTTTGCTTTTGTGTCATCCCTTTGACAAGTGACTGTCAACAAGGAATCCAGGGGAAAGACTTGTGATTATTGCGAATAAAGGGTTCCCAAATATCTTGCTCAAGAAAAGTAAGGAAAAATTCCCTAATCAATATATTTCCTTTAAAATGGACATAAATTCAACGTATTTGCTAAAAGGTAATTGTTGCATTGATGTTTGGTCTTAAACTACAGCAGGATAGAGCTGGGTTAGACTTCAGGGAACCTTTATTAAGGGTGGGGACCATGGAGCAGTGGGGCAGGCTGCTGGGAAAGGCCCAGATCCCCATCATCTGAGATTTTAGGGAACAGTTTAGCCAATATCTGTCTACAGTGGTCTTGCCTTGGGGCAGGAGAATGAACTTCTGCAGGGCTCTTCCAGACCTATTTTAATTTTCTACACTTCTAGATTTTTCCCTCTCTACCTCTGTCCTTAACTGATGTCCTAGTTGGTGTTGGGTGTCACCCACCAGCAGCTCCCGTCCCAGTGTCAAGGGGGGAGGCAGGTGCCCTGTGGGGTATGGGGGAAGCTGGGAGGGGAGCTCCCAGGCTTTTGCTTCCTCCCAGAGCCACAGGGATGGCGATGGGGGCAGAAACACCGTCTTCTGCTGGGGAGATGTGGCTGCTCTGGACCATGCGTTGCAGGCTGGGAGCCCATCCCAGCCAGCACCCAGCCTGGCTGGGCTGCTTTTATAATCAGGCATTTGTTATGCTAAAAAATGAAGATGAATACCAAACCGTTCTCCTTTTAAGTTATTCCATTAATAAGACGGTCAGCTTTTAGTGGCACTTTATTTTCCTTGTCTGACAAAAATACGCTGACAAGGAAAAGAGCTGAGGGTTTATTTTGTGACAAGAGGGCACACAATGTAGAACACACCCTGGGATTTGCATAAGGCAACTGAGCACATGCTGCAATAATTTGTAATTATTTTATTGTGTCATCTTTCAACATTTTTCCTGCTCTTTAAAGACCAACTTACTGCCGGGAGGAGCAAAGTGTTTTCCATGAGACAGAGGACTTGTTGTCCCACAGGGACCTCCTGGCAATTGCGCTACCAGAGATGACACTCGCCACGGTCAGGTTCCACACTGAAAGGACAGTTTGCCAAGTAGCTTCAGCAAGAAATCTGTCTTTTCCATTCACTGCCACAGATTTGTCTGATGATTTTGGTTAAATATTTTCCTGATCTGTGCCCCAGTTTTCTCAGCTGTCAAATGTTCATGAGACTTAGGTGTCTGTTGAACATTTGCTGGTGAAATGGGCCCTACCAACTCCACACAGGACCACAGTTTTCAGCCTGAGTGGCATTTATAGCTGATGGTCATTTCTGCCTCTACCAGAAGTTGCTTAACTTCACTGAGATGGTTTTGCAAGATACAAAATTTCCTGTCAGAAAGTTACTGGGGATGTTCTCCAAGAGATTTTCAACTTCAGGTTAACTTTAACTTTCATTTAGGATTTCAGCATCTCTTTCTGGAAGGAAGTGGCTCTCTGAGGTCTTCTACCCAGCTGCCAGCTCTCAGATGGGCCAGGGGCTTTATATTTACCTGGTGTTAGGTGACTAGTTCTCCAAATTCCTTCCTTCCTTGTCCCTTTTGCCTTTCCTTCAGGGGAAAAATATTGCATGGATGTACCCACAGCTTAGCTGGGGTAGCCATGGGTCTGCCCCACTCTCCTTTTGTAGTTCTGTAACCCCATCACTTACCTACAAATTATAAATTGTCTTCTTGACGGCCATTATTTCCAGCCCATAATCAGATTAAGTGATTGCATAGCCAGCACAAGGTGGTGTTTGCCTAACGAGAGTGCGCTAATGTAAGAAGTGTGCTCACAGTTTTCCTCCGCTGGGATGCTCCCCTTGCCCACGAGCCTGCCAGAGCTGTCAGCAGTGCGCACACCCCCCATCCGAGGTGCCATCACTCATAGGGCGTCATAGCCAGGGCATCAGCACAGCTCTGCCCAACTCACAACTGTGAGAGCATGAACCGTGATTTCATGGGATTTGCATTCACTCTCCAGTGTAGTGGGTTTGTATTAGTTACTTGGCTTTTTTTAAAGTTATGTTTTGTATGCCTAGATAAGAATATTAACCGTAAACCAAAAATACGTACAGCTCTGGATTCCCACCATGGGCATTTTGGAGGTCCTTTTTTTGTTGTTGTTTGTTGGCCTTTTTTGTTGGCATTGTTTTGAAATGTAGCAATAGAAAATTTGTCTTTGCAGCACAATTCCTGCCACCAAAGTCAAACACCAGCTCCCACTATTCGAATAACAGGGGAGGGAACTTCTACTAGTAAAGATGTGCTCAGAAAGCTATAGCAATATATTTTTATTTCTCACATAGTTCAAACATTCACTGCTTTTAATTGGGCAGATCCCCAGGCTTCATTTCCCAATTATTCTGCGGTGATTAAAGATACACATATCCCAACTGTTTGTGCTCTGCCTCCTCCCTTCCCACCATAACGAGAGCCATAACAGGAAAAGCTATTTCTCCACCCACCTTCAGTCTGTTGTCAACCATGAGGCTGTTTCCTACCCAGTGGCTGTGGATGCTCCAGTCGAGGATGTGATGCTGTGGCTTTCCACAAGCTACTCTGGAAGCAGCTGATGTTGATGGAGCCCTCATCCTTCCCTGACCCTCAGCAACTTCTCCTGCTCCTCACCGCCATGGGTTGTGAGGCTTCAGATGGCGACAGTCCTGAGGAGTGTCAGTGGGACCTCATTGAAAGCCTCCCGCCGAGGGATTTGTTTGCCGGCTGAACTCTGCACAGTGTCTGCAAGCGCCAGGATGGGCTCAGGGCAAAACCTGAGGGCAGGAGACCGGGATAGCTTCCTTGCCCTCAGAAAAACCCAGGAGGCTATCCCAGAAACAAAATGTTGACAACTGTGTGCATGGCGCATTACTGTTGGTGGGATTAGCGTTTTCTCGAGCCTCAGCTTCAGTCTGCAGAGTTTTGTGTCTGATGGTTCCTTGGCCTGTCCACACCTTGGGAGCAGAGGAGACCCCCTAGCCACACCAGCCAGCATTGATTTTTGGTGCATCAAGCCATTAAAAGTAGGTCTTTCTGTGCAGCGTAGGATGCCCAGCTTGGAGGCTCTCTAGCTTCCCGGGGACAACTGAGTAAAGGACGTGTTACACTCCTGGATCTTCCCATACCAGTCCTCTCCTTGTCACTAAGATAGTCAGCAAAATAGTTGTGCAAATAATATTTTAAGAAACAAAGTGCAACAATTCATTAAAGGGAACATTATGAACACGAACAGAAGTGAAACCATGCAAGTGAAGCAGAGGAAAGCTCTAGGCAAAAAAACCTACTGTTGAGTCCTTGGCCCTTGGAAATGCATTTCTGCCTGGGGCAGGTGGTGGCGGGGCTGTGGGACCTGGCAGGGAGGTGTGTGGAGCAGAGGGAAAGCCTAGGGCTGGGCACAGTAGGAGTGTGCAAGTGGTGGAGGCACTCTGGGCGTTTTCTAGCCATGCTTCCAGCAGTACATCCACACAGTCTTGTGCCCCAGGATGCTGGTGTGTAACACCTCCAGTGTCTCTGGGGCCACCGTGACTGACTACTGAATCACCATGAATGCATCAGCCATCTGGAGAACGACTGTCTTCTGCCTAAGAGGCTTACCACCTCTTAGGTCTTTGGGTCATGCCCATGCGACCGCTTCTCCCATCTCTGTGGCTTTGAGCTACTGTGCAGGTCCTGGTGGTGCTCTGAGCATCATCACCTTTTTCATTCTCTATTCCACATCCAGACAAAACTCTCAGTACTGGCCCTCCTTGTTGAGGAATACCAATGCCGTTATCATGATATGTCTGTGCCCCTGCAGTTCCTGAATGCCACCTGCATGCTGGCCTTCAGTAAGGGCTGGCTGGTTTTTCAGATGGTTGGGCTTTGTGGATCTTTAGGTTTGGGGTCTTTTGTGTTAAGGAAAACGTGAAACTGTAGGACTATAAAGAAATCAAAATTATGTACGCTTGTCCCCTTTTAAACTTGAATTAAACCTCTGACCATCCCACCTGGACATTAAGGTCTGTACTTCTGTCACAGGCAGAAAAAGAACGCTGAGTGTGGACATTCCCGAACCAGGTGATTTTGAACTCTACGTTGCCTATACACAAACGTAATGTCTTCTAGCATTTCATTTGGATTTGGGCAGTAGATAGTAGACAGGAAAACAAACCCAGGTCTTTAAGGTAAGGCTCAGATTAAATCTTTCATTTTACACTCTGTGCAGATTTTATCTCCTAAATATCTGATTTTATCCCTTAAATGCATACTTCCTGGCTCTTTGTTTTGCAAGTGATGAGAACAGATCTAGTCTAGCAACTGAGTATCTCCTGAACAGATCACACTGTATGTTTGTGCTGGCAGTCATTGCTTCCTGGATGGAGGAAATGAAAGAAATCAAGTTTTTCACCATTTCAATGATAAGAGAAATTCAATACCTTCATTGCCTACGCAAGCAGAGAGTTTCTTTTTAATCATGTAGTACTAAAAGCAAATGAGTATCTCCAGATCTCCTACCGTGGATTCATAACGCCTCCCACATTCATCACATAGAATAATGAATAAGTAATGTATGAAAAATTCCTTCTAGCTATGAGTGGCATCCTTATTACAGGAACACACATCATTCCAGACTGGGGAAATCTGAGGAAACTCACTGAAATGAGTTCTAAAATAGCTGCCATAATAATTCACAGAAGGCCGGTATGAAATAATAGAAATACCTTTTTCCCACCACGAACATCACCAGGCTATTAGCAATGTGTAAAAAAGCTATTATATCTACCACAGAAGCAGCAGGTGTAAGAGGCAGCCATTACTGTGACAGCACTGCCGCTTCGCTCCCGGTGCTGCTGGTGGATTCACTGGGTGATGGGTATGAGTTCACCCTGTTCCTGCAGCTGCTTCACTCCTTGCTGTGCGGCAGAAACCCGGCCACTGGCTGTTGGTCACACAGTAGGTAGGCCTTTATTACTACCTTTTAATTGCAGCATTCTCAGCAAAGGGGAACCTCCCCGTTTCTAATTTCCACACCCTCTGGATAAACTGGTGAGGAGATGCCAACCTCACGTGAAATCCTACTGGCTTTAACCTCAACGGTGGCCTAGGTTTTATTGGCATTTTTAGGTTGTGGCCTGGGGGCTACACTGCCATCGCCGCTTTCTTTTGCCTCTCTCAGCCCCTTAGGCCACAAGTGGGTTTGCCCCTTGAACATTCTGCTGGTCTGGTGGGGCAGAGCTGAGGAAGGGTGCTGCGAGGAGATGCTGCCCACGCAAGGAAGGGCTGCCACGTGGGCTGTGCCTCTCAACCTGCTGCTGAGCTACTGCCTTGGCAGGGTTTGCTAGGGATGACCAAAAAAGTAGCAGAGTGGAGTATTATAAAACCCAGTCACAAAAAAACCCTACATTAGTGCGCTACATAGGGTTATTCATTTATCTGCTGTTGGGTTTTGAGCAGTGAAAGACAACAAATGAAGAGTAAAATTTAGTACAGGTGATTTATAAGTCTCTCAGTTAGAATCCTATACACCTCTGTATGCAGAAAAGTACTCATAGTAACTAGCTTTGGAGCACTTTCCTTGTTCATGAGGGTTTTGTATGTCTTCAGCAAATCTCTCCTCTTCTGTTGGTTCATCTCTTAAACTAGCTATGCCATATAGGCATTGTGTCTTCCTGACACAAGCATAGCTGCCTCACTTCCTTTTGCTATCCAAAGTCCTTGTAAAAAGAGTCATTTGTCCCCAGTTAGGGTTATTTATTTGTCCCCAGGCCAAGTCCTTCATGAGCTTCTATTTGTATTCTGACAATTCATCAAAGGAATTATTTACAGGAAAGATGGGGAGGGACTCTTTATCAGGGAGTGTTATGATAGGACACGGGGTAACGGTTTCAAACTGAAAGAGGGTAGATTTAGATTGGATATTAGGAAGAAATTCTTTACTGTGAGGGTGGTGAGACACTGGAACAGGTTGCCCAGGGAAGCTGTGGATGCCTCATCCCTGGAAGTGTTCAAGGCCAGGCTGGATGGGGCTTTGAGCAGCCTGGTCTAGTGGGAGGTGTCCCTGCCCATGGCAGGGGGTTGGAACTGGGTGATCTTTAAGGTCCCTTCCAACCCAAACCATTCTATGATTCTATGATTCTATGATTTAGTTGTTTGCAATACATGCAAAGTAGCAACAATATAATATATCAACTCTTCCTGCCTCAATACACTTTAAATACTCCATTTCCAGCTACCAGTGGGCTGTGTATGAGAAGGATGTGACACCACAAATGAGCACAGAGCTCACTGCTGGTGGAAAGAAGTGGGATGACCCTCTGGGCTGCTGCAATTCTGACACTTTAGCAGGCAATTTCTAAACGCAAAATAAAAGGACTGAAAAGGGATCTGCCGGTTGTTGGAGTTGGTACTTGTGTTACTGAGAAATAGCACTGAAAAACTGCATTTGCTCCTGAATGGTCAGGATGTCACTGCATGGGGATCAGATCTTGTTGGCTGAGCTTCTTTCATGACAACCTTTGGATTGAATCGTGTCCGCTTTTCCCTTACAGACTGTGAGAATCCGAAAGGCTTTTTTATGTCGTTCTGGTTGAAATAAAATCTTCTCCTTGCTGAAAATTAATTATTGAGCTTTCTGCTGCTTTATAATATATTTATGTGCTCTTGGGAACCCTGTCTTTTAGAGCACAGAAAGCATCATCTAAACACAGCTCAGGCAAGAGAAGTGCCCAGCTCTGCTTTGTGATGCCTTTCCTGCACATAGTTCAGGAGGTAAAGCCATCCACAGGCCGTGCTAATTTGCCCATCACCAGACCTTCTGAGCATTGGCTATGAAACGGAAGATAACCCTGATGCATAAGGGCTGCTACCCTTATGCAGGCGCTTTGCTCAAAGGGCTTTCCTCAAATTCAGGTTCAGTGAGCACTGTGCGAACCTGCAAGGAGCTGTATTCCATTTTCTGCTGACATTCACATCTGGGCTCATGGCACTTGACCATGGCAAGTGCACCCCTCCAGAGGCATGCCAGGTGGCATCACTGGCATCTGCCATAGCTCCCTTTTTCTCTTTTCCCATTCCCAAAGGGACAAGCATGTGCAGTGGAGTGTTTTGGTTTGGTGACCTGTTTGCTTGTGGCTTGGGAGGGTTTTTTTAATGGATGTAATTATACTGCGGTGTCTGTTAGGAAAGGCCAGCTAAGGAAGAGCAGTTTGAACTGGCAACTGGGTCAAGGAAGCTCACCAGCTCTTGCAGTAGTCCTCTCCACCAGCACGGGCCAGCCACCGAGGAACACACGTTTCTGCCTCAGATGGTTTTTCTCCACTCATTGGGCTGTGGAGCAAGCAATGGAGGGGTGAGAGCTTGCCTGCAGTCGGGTCTGACAGGCTGTCCTGTGCAGCACAGCTTTGCTCTGCCTTCCCTGTTCTCAGAAAACAGGGCTTGAGCAAGCAAGGGTTGCTCACCCTTGCTTGCTCAAGCTTGCTAGGGCAAGGCAGAGTCACTTGGCTGTGGCTGAGGGTGAGACTGAGATGAAGGAACAGGAGAGCATGGGCTAAAAGCTCAGTGTATTGCTGTTCTGATAGCTCCCGAGAGAGAGAAAAGCAATTAAGAAACTAAAACCCACAAATTCACAGGGCTGGGTCTGTCCTTCTGTTGCTGTTATGCCGTTAACATATTTTGTGATCCTCCTACACTGAGTTACTTTTTTCTCATGTTTAACCTTGACCACTAAGGAAAAAAAAATATCTGGCGGCTTCAAATTTGGTGATTCATTCCACAAGTTATTGCATCTTCTGAAATGCAATCTACTCTAAAGGCTTAATTGCAGGCTTATTGCGTGCCTCAAAAGTTTAGTTTTGGCCTTGAAAATGGAACCAGCCTTACCTAGGCACACTTACAGAGCTAGGCCTGCAAGCACAGCAGTGATGTATTGCTGACCATCGCTAAAGTAAGTGGGGCCTGGAGGGGATTTCATGACAACCTTCAAGACAAGACCATTTGGCTTGCTTTAATCGCTCACAAGTCCCCAGACTCGGCACAGGGACAAGTGGGCACTCTGGGAAGAGGAGTTCGGTTGAGTCGGCCTTAGGCAGCGTGGAGCAAGGAGAGAAGAAAAAGAGTCAGGCTGTCAGTCAGGGAAGGTACTTGGAGGGCAAATCTCAATAAATATGAAGAAATTAAGAGGAAAAACTCCTTGGAGATTTCAGTTTCTTAAACCCTTGGGTGAGGAGGCTCATGGGTGTTTCCTTCCCACCTCCAGCTTCCTGGCCACCCCCAAAGACACCCTCCCCACACGGGGATGCCTCGCCTTGTCTGCTCCATTCATCGGCTGCGAGTTGGAATGGCAAACGTTCTGGGTGGAAATAACATTGCTTGGATGCTAAGAGAAAAAAAAATATCAAATCATCATTTGCTCTTAGGAAGGAAAACACAGCAAAAGCAGAGGGCTTGGACTCACGCTATTCTTTAGTCAAGATGCAAGCCCTGAATGTCAGCTCATGAGTGTAACCAGGTTTGGTTCATGACCAGCTACGTACGCCTGGCTGTGTTTCAGCCGGGGGGCTTTGCCCCGCAGGGGAGACCTGTAGTGCTGGAGGGAATCGCCCCACGTTTCCCACAGCAGCCTCTGGCTTCACAAGGACAGTTTCCCTTCCCAGGCACCGCTGGCCACACCTGGAAACCCTAACATAAATTTGTCTGCTTAGCATCTTTCTTTAGCCTCTTCTAAGTCTTAAATTTACCGGAAAACTTGCCAGCAAGATTCAGAGACCAGATTGAGATAAATTTAAAATTTGGCTCAGACGGAGCCAGCGCTGCACTGAATATGTCACCAGCTGCCTTTCTTCTCTGCTCTGCTCCAAAAGACAGCCTATCTACTTCAAACAGGCAGCCTTCGTTCTCTACCTTTCTTTCTCAGATGTTTTTGAGCAACCTAGTTTCGCTGGAGAGCAGTCCATGGGGGCTGAGGTTTTCTTACTTTGAAAATGCGAGACCTTCGGGGCATCAACTACCGGGAGAGCGCCAGTCACCAAAAGCAGGAGGGTTTGGACTGTTACCAAAGCTGCTGCGGAGGCAATTCTCCACGGGGAGGGGAAAGGTTCAGAAATTGTTCTCAGCCAGCTCGGTCCACACGGTGAAACCCTTGCGAAAAGGAAATGGGCTTCCTACGCTTCAGTTTTGACATCGCCATCCTGTTTCTTGCTTGTATTTCAGCATGCTAATTACTTGGAAAGGTGGGGGGTAAAAGATCTTATACTTAGATCTTCGTGTAGGTGCTGTTGCTAAGACGCACGGTGAAAAAAAAAATAATTAACCTTTTTTCTTTTGACTTGGTATTTTATTCCCATCTTGCCCAGCCACTGCAGAGGAGCAGGGAGGAGGGCTCCCATCCCTGTCCCCCACCAGCCCGGGGTCCAGCTGGAGGGCAGGGTGCCATGGTGGGGGGCAGGCACCCGGTGAGAGGTGGGGAGAGGGTCTCTCTGGGGCTCTGCCCTCGCACTGCAGCGATGGCAAAGGCGAGCTGCTGCATGCTGGGCAGTGCCCGCTGCTCCCCGCACCCGGGATCCTCCATCCCTGCTGCCCTCCCCGAGTGGTAGCATCTCTCTGCCTGTCTCCAGAACTGGGTGGGCAGCTTCAAATCAATTTGAGATAAAATATACTCCTCCTCCCCCCACCCCTTAAAGCTTTTTCACAGACTGTAGCACTCTCCGTGCAGAGAGCATGAAGTAGGGCATGCCGGTGTGTCTTCCACAGCAGCTGCTTTGTCGCTCAGTGTAAGGCGCTACTTTGCTATCACCAATTCCTTGCCTCTTCTGCAATAGTGCAGCCTGTGCCGAGACCGTCAGATCAACCACAGCACCGTTCCATACTAGAGCAAAGAGTCTGCCCATGGGGATACGCTAGTTTGTTTCTCATTTTCCCTTCGGCCAGCTCATGTTATTTTCTCTCAGCCATGAATATTATTTCTGGACTGCCTGTGGTGTAAAATACTAAAGCCCATTAACACTTGTACTTCAGACTGAGCCATTTTTTATTTACTTTGAGAAGCTAACTCCATGTTCCACCACTGTTTAGGAGAACCTCTCACTAGCCTCAATATGTGTGCATGGAGTGGTCTCTACAGAAGAGTTAAGCCTGCTAGAAAAAGAAAATTCAGGAGATGCAAACAGGAAAAAAAGTAATAGCATGGAGCGCCACATTTTGCTGAAACTCTTGTTGCTATTTTTATTTTTCTGTGTTGTGCAGCTCTCTCTGAAGTAGCTCTCTTAGCAAACAAGGCCAGGATGAAAGACAGTCTGATTAACAAAATCAAGGCTGCTGAAGAAACACTGATGCAGTGGGTGGTGAGCTTTTCCTCAGCCAGCTAAGTATTAGTGCAGCAATACAGCAGGAGGGGACCAAAATCCTCTCCATGTACAGTCAGTGGAAGGCTTTAGATATGCTTTACGAGTGAAATTTGTTCAGGATACCATGGTCAATGGCAACCAGTTTACATACATACATCATTTGAAGGTGGAAAAGCTGCTCTTTACTTCCCATCTTAAACTACTGCACCTTTGTGGAGTAGGGAATTGCGGATGCATGTAAATGTTTGCAGGGATTTCCTCATTCTAAGATACTCTATGAATATTATCATTGTTTGTCCACCCAGCTGCTAGAATTTCTTACTGGAAGATATGGATGTGGCTCTTCACTTCTTTCTTTTCATGGGCCCCAAATCCACATCCCTTCTCTTGACCCTCTGTGCTTTGCAGGGGAGAGAAAAGTGTTTCTCTTCAGTTAAAAGCAACCAAAAACACAAATGCCAAATCATTCTGCTATGGTCACGAAACTATTTCTGAGCTGCTAATCACTTCAACAAATTGCAGAAAGTGAGACACTGTGCTAAAAAAAAAAATAATTAAAAAAAAATCCTCTTTTCTGTCCTACTTCATAGGAGTCAAAATGAAGCAATCCCTCCAGGAGAGCTATTACCAGCCCTGTGCACATCCAGACCCCGCGCATGCCCTGTACCGCTTGCTCAAGGAGGAAGGCAAGCAGGGCGGGGATCCCTTGCGGTGAAGTTTCCTTTACCACAGGTTCCGTTCTCAGCTATGCTTTTATTCTAGGGCTTCAGAAAAAGGAGAAGTAAATCCTGCTGTTGCAATTATTCGGAGAACTTTATCCCAGAGTGGCACCGATGTACCAAGAGGTTGCAAAGACAAAGCGGGGACGTGTTTCAGAAAAAGTTCTCGGAAAGTTGCCTGAAAGCCAGAATAGAATAGGCCCATCTCAGCTCTGCATCCTTAATAAAAACGTTCTCCTCTGCCACCATATGAAAAACAGGCAATAGAAGAGAGCTTTTCCATCCTCTGCAGCCAACTGTTTAATTTTTCTAAAACCAAGATGCTCCGGTTTTAATACAGCCCCACTACTATCTGTGCCATGGTCACCTGCAGGGCATGGGTTGGAACAAGCAACTGGGGAAGCATCAAAAGCTTGAGTGTTGGTATTGCCATTAAGCTTGGGCTTAAATGCTCAGACTCCCCTGGGACCTTGGTACCAGATGTGAGTGACACACGGCCTGGGAGAGAGCATCAAAGTCAGGACCAGTATCAGCAAATGTTTCACAAAAAACAGACTGGGCTAGAAACCAAACTTCCTCACTGGTGTCTCCAGCCTGTGGTGAAGCTGGTGTCACACCAGCTTTGCAGTTAGTTACCTGTGTGAGCTAGAATGAAGTGATGCGTCCCTACAACACACAGGAGGCTCAAGGTTTAGGGCTGTTCCAGCTCTTGCAAATACAGAGCCTGATAGAGAAAACCCTGCCAGAGAGGACCTGTGGTGTTTGAACCCTCTCTGTAACATGGTTTGGAAGGCAAAGGCATGGTCTGAATTTCATACTTCTGCCTGGAACTGAATTATTTGCAGCAGGAATTCCTTGTGTCTGCCAGACCCTGCTAAGTGGTGTTCTGCAAGAGAGATGCAGAATTGTGCTAAACAGTAATTTATAGCATTTCAAGGGACTGATCAAGAGAATACGTTGTGGGCAAGGGTGAAATGCTGAGACTTGACAGTGTCCTGCTGATGGAAGCAGCTAAGTAAGACTGCCTTAAAGAAATGCACGCCTGCTCCTTTTGCAGCTGCCCCAGGCAGGGTCCGAGCCATCCCACAACTGAAGCTGCCCATCTTACCCACAGTTTGCGGGAATACGGGAGAATGTCTTCAAAAATTCCTTTGGCAGAAAAAAAACCCCAAACATTGTCTTGCAAAATGCCTGGGGTCAGTACTGTCAAGAGCCGTCACCCAGCAGCACAACAAACACTGTGCTGGTTGGAGCTGGAAGAAGCTGAGAAGGCCAACTCCTAAACTCCTTCCAGCAGCTGGAGAAACTGGAAACACAGGGTACACAACAAAGAGCAGCAAAGACCCCAAAACTGAATAGTCTACAAGCAGAATTAGTTTAGTGTGAAGGAGAGGCATTCATCTACAGGCACCATTTGTTTGACAAATGTGACCTGGGAGTCTAAAATAAATGACCCAGAGCTTTCACTCCATTTCTAATAGTCTTCCTGGAGGGAAAGAAAGGGAACTCCTATTTCTACAGAAATATTAACAAAATAGCACTGTGACTCAACTTGCAATGTACTTTGCCTGGGATGTAAGACATATGGATGAATATAGATGAGTTTCTCCCCTGTATTACCTCCAACACCCAAGAAAATTAGTATTGGGGGAAAAAACATTTGATTAACAAACGCTATGGTAAAGAAAATTTGGAATGTCTTGCGGCTTGGGCATAGGCATTAGAATATGGTATAGACCTCTCTGGTTGATTTTAGAATATGTTCAAATTGGTAAAAAGATTATATAATTGATGTGTAACCCTTATTAAGACACAAGGTTTTGATGCTTAGTGGGATTGAGCATATTTGTTTGGTTGTGCTAGGGTTAGCCTCAGCTAGTTTGCATGTTTTTATGCGGACCGCTTCTCTTTAAGAATTTATGGAGTCAATCTGAAATACTTCTAAGAGAAACCCATGGGGTTTAATTATCAAAGGATGAAAAATCCGTCATCTGGTCTTTGCTGATGACAATGACCTCACTGGATCACAGGGGAATAGGTGTGAAAATAGCTAGGAAGAAAGAATGAAGGCAAAAGCAACCAGACGTGAAGCTTTCTTACAGAAGGAGAAAGATGGTAGGGATGCTTAAATTGGTTGTAACAGCAAAGACATTTCCACCCCAGCCAAGAGCCACTGGAATGTGCTGAACCCCTTAAGCAGTGGGACAACTTAGCACTCAGCTAAGCGTCACCGAGAAATAAATCTAACAAGTAGAAATCCAGCATTACTCAATAGCTTCTCTAACAAAATAGCATTGAGCCTAACCTCAAGAGATCCCCTACTCCCACTGCCCTTCCTTAAGGCAGAACCAATTATTCTTATATTATTCCCAATAGCTACTTGTCTACTTTGTTCTTCAAAAGCTCTACGGATGCTTTGTAAGTTCAAGCAGCGCTCTGATTCACTAAACACTGACTCACCCAACCACTCGCTTTTGCTGCTTCACTGTCTTGACTGTTGGAAAGTTTTTTTTCCTAACTTGCTTCTTTCTAGTTTCTGCTAGTTTGCTACCTAATTTGCTTCCTAATTTGCTTCCTCCACTCTGCAGTCTAAGTCCATGACTCCCTGTGCACCACAGAGGTGGAGAAGAGGGCCTGAAGAAGACTGCTCTTATCTCCTGTATTCATTTTCTCTCCTTCAAATGAAGTGGTTCCGGTTCCTCCTATCTTTTCCTTAATTTCCTGTTTTCTAGCCCTCTCAGCAGTCTGATCGCTCCCCTCGGGACCATCCCCAAAGGGTCTCTATACTTCCTTGAACTGAGATGCCTGAAAGCCTTGTCCTGCCTTGGCGGAGGCCTTGCTAACCCTAGTGACCAAATTACTTCGCATCTCTGCTTTTGATCACACCTGATGGCACCTTGTCTTCTGTTTTCAGCTGTTATTGCTGAATCCCTTTTGGGAGGCCTCCAGCCTCCTTTGTGAAAATGTGCTACTCAAGCAGCCATCCCTCAGCCTGCATTTATGAGGTTGGTTATTCTTGCTTAAGCATAGTACTTCACAGTTTGCTCTCTTGCATTTAATTTTTTCCAGGCTGCTTCTCCAGTTTGTCAATATTAGCTTGAATTTTGATTCTGTCCCACAGTGTACGTACACTCCTGGGCAGCCTGGTATCTGCAGTTATAATGACTGTGATCATATCCATTCTATCATCTAGGATATTAAAGGATGTATTGAATAATGCCAGATCCAAGGCTGAGCCCTACAAAATCACACTTGACCATTTTCTTCTCTTTTGATAATGAACCACTGGAAACTACTTACTGAGTACAATTTTCAAGATTATATTCCTTCTGTAAGGTTTTCGTCCAGGATGTTTTGCTTCCTCCCTTTGAACTGAAATAGTATTTTTCTATGAGAAGGTAATGATTTACTTTCACAGGCCAAGTGATACTGGAATTAAAAATGGCTCTCTTAGCAGAAGAAGGAAGCCAAAGTCACCTTTGATGGGCCTGGCGGGATGTGCTGGGTGTTGTGGATTGCAGTGACATGCCTGAATGGACACACATACAACTCACTGCTGGGGCATTTTATGGGTTCACTGCTCATAACGTGGCAGGGAACATGAAGGGAGAGAGCAGGGCACCAACACCACGTATGTCACGGTTCCTGCTCACTGTGATGTGTGTGTCCACTGGGTCATTAAGTACAAGGCTGTACACAGACCTCCACCCAAGCCCCCAAACCGAGGTGTCTAAGATGTACATGGACACCAGCTGGTCTAGGGGAAACAGCCTGTGGTTCTTCAGCCACCATAGCTTTTCCATAGCTCAAGTGCCTTGAACTACATCCCAAACTGGCACCATAACCTCCCTGGCACAAGAGTGCAGTTTTCCCAGAGGCCAGCTCATACACCCAGCTCATCTCCACTTTCTAATGCTGTACGGCGGTCCTTGGGAACCACTGTCCTCTCTGCTGGGCGAACGAGTCCTGGAGCCTGCCCTTTTTTCAGCTTTCTGAAATACACGGCGTGTATTTTATAGCCTCATGAAGATTTGTGCACAGGGCTCCTACAGTCTGTGAAGTTGTGTGGAGTGAGTCATGTCTTCTACTGTCCTAGCCTGCTGACTCTCCTCCTGGAGAGTAAGAGAGAATTTCTCCCAAGTTTTTTTCTGGAACTGAATAGCCCTATTTAATAAAAGGGAAAAAAAAAAGTTTAGTTTTTGGTGAAAAAAATGTAAAAAGTTTCAAGAGTTGGCAAATAAAAAAATTATACTAAGCTCAGTCAGTCACTGACGTAGACTGTCTAAATATAATCTAAGTCCCTGGAGTCTCTGTAACTTGCAAACGAGTTAACAACTAAACAAGTTACTGTAACTCCATCCTTCAGGTTTCTGAGGATGTTTACATGGAGAACTGAAACTGCAGCAACATCCAGAACAAAACTTTTACAAGTACTTTAAATCCATGTGAACACTCCCTTTCCCAAACTGACCAGTAACTGGTGTCAACCACTTTTTCCTATGTTCTCCTTCGTCCTGTCTCCACCTTAGGGTCATCTGCCCTTCCTTTATCTCTTTTTATCCTCCTTGTTTTCTGTGTAGGTTATCCATCCAAAATGCAATCCTCACTCCCAAAATAGCCCCAGAACAAAGCAGGACACTCACTAACCCTCTGACACACAAATTTCTGTATCTTGGGAAGCCTCCTTGTGCTGGAGCAGGAGGAGATGTGAATAGGGCAGAAGCTGTTTAAGACACCTCCCTTCTGCACCAGCACAGCAGGGCAGAAAATGGCCAGCTCCTCTCTCCTGCTGCTTGTGGAGTGTTAAATGGCACGATTTTTTACACTTCTTTTCCACTAAGAATGTCTTGGCTTTTAGTCCTGTATCTGACGATAAAACATCATAACACTTGATTTTTTTCCTCTGGGTCAGAAATTCTAATAAAGCAAGTTGTAGGGGAAGAAGAGTAAGGTTGGGGTGATTTAAAGGAGCTGCCTCCTCTTGCTTGATCCGCCCTTGTTTTTGACATTTCCCCAGTCTCCCCTGCTTTTTGTTGACAGGTTCTTAGAGGATGGGTGGTGGCTTTTTTCTGAAAGCAGCATCAGATGTGGTTATATGAAAAACACACACGTGAGAGTTTGCAGTGACTGTAAAATTGATTCGGGGGTTTTTTTTTGGTGTGGAGCGGGGCTTCAGTAGCCAACAAGTGAAAAGAAAAGTTATCGTGTTTTGGAACAGCTCAACAAGAACGAGATAAAAGTACTTCTTGCGGGTACAGAGAGTGGGGGGGTGGGGAAAGCTGAGATGCTAGAAGATAAAGCAGGGAGGAAGCCACTTTGTTAGGCTGGATGGTTGAGACACGGGGATGCAAACTGGCAGGGCAAAATTATGCCACTCCAAATGCAAAGATGGAGCAGGTAAAGGCGGGGCCCCGGGCATCCATGCGAGGTGGGCTGGTTTTGTCCATGTTAACTTATCCCGTCTCGAGGGAAAGAGCACCACGGTCCCCTGGGGGACAGGTTTCTGGAGGAACATCGCATCCTGCAGGCGATGTAGGTGAGGCTGCCATCAAGGGACGATGTGGCAAACGGGAACGAATCAAAGCGACTCTTCTTTGTGCATCTGCAATGGAGGCTGAGTCATTACCATTCATCACCAGCCCGGCTGGTGTGTTCATTCTGGTGACAGTTGTTTTCGGGAGAGAGGACAGCTTTTGATGCCTTTTAATTCCCGAAAATAAAAGAAAAAAGGGCTGTCAAGGTAACAGGCATCCGGAGAGGCTGACTGAAAACAGTGGGTAAGGAAATAACTTTAAGTCCCAGGGAAATGCAGCACAAAAGGGAGCTGCCACAATAACCAGGACAGCGTGGCTTGCTCCTTCATGTCTCTGCAGGATGAGGTAAACGGCTAAAACTTCCCATGCTCGGTTAACAAATAAGCTCCCTTTGCAGGGCAATACAGGAAAGTTAGCATTGCTGTCGCAGGGTATTTTCTCCGTGTTTCTTCCTTCTAGGCTGTCTGTCTGTTTTATGCCAGTCACATACATACGTGTAGCATCGCTCATCCTGCAACTTATTCGAGTAAACCCCAAAAAACCTCCTCAGAAGGAACAGCAAAGCCTCTTCTGGCCCATGCTGGACCTCAGAGACCAACTTGCTCCACAGAACCCTGGGGCAGTTTAGCCACTGACTTCACAGGGGCTCAACGTTTCTCCCATCCATCTCCTGCTGTTTTGAGGAAATGATACTGCAGCAGCTGCCCATCGCCAGGAGCAGCTCTTGCCAGGAAGTTTTTGGGCAAGGTACACCCTGTGACTGTCTTTCCTTCCACACTTCTCCTTTCCCTCACCCCCGGTAATCTCACATGTTGGCCCCACCAGGCTCTGCAAGGTCAGCAGTTTCCAGCTCCGACCCTGGGAGGCAGCAACCGGAGAGGTGCCATCCCCCTGTGTTGGCCTCCCCAGGTCGATGTTTTTCCTCTGCAGCTTTCACATCTCCATCTTGTTATTCTTCTTCTCAAACCTCTCACTTTTTTCTTACTGATCCCCACTTCTACTCTGCTTCCCCTCATCACCCTGTGATGGTGTTTCTTTGGTTTTACCACTGTCTTCATCTACTTACCACCATGGCAGGAGGGCCTTGCTCTCCTGTTGAGCACGAAAGGGTGCAGCTACCACCTAATCAGAGACAGTCCTCACCTGAAGGTTTGGTCAGGTTTGAATCACTTCAGACAAGGAGGGCAGGAAAAAGGGTGAGAGGAGAAGTGAATTCCCCAAGCCTGTCCAGCAGGGCCAGAAACAAGTTGTCTCTCTTACCTGTTGGGCCAAACTGTTGTCTTTCCTCCACAAGGACTTAAACAAGTGTGATTTTTAAAGCAAAGCAGAAGAGAGGCCTGCTAAGAATGGAGTTCCTCAAGGAGACTTGCTGCTGCGGCAGAGGAGCAACCAGGCAGTCAAACCACACTGCCCCACCAAAAATCAGTCCTAGGAGGCTCTTGGCTTCAGACACAAGCAGTTAGGAAAACACAGCTTCCCGCCTCCGGCAAGGCAGCATTCCCGCAGGGGAAGTCAGCCCAACGTGACAGCAAGGGAGAGGCACGAGCTCCATGGGATGCAGCACCGCTTTCCAGGGACCAGCAGGCACCTTACCCTGTGCCCAGGGGAAGCCTGTGCTTCAGCTGGGAATAGGATTTTCACCTTCCTATGATGACCAAAGTGCTGCCACAGGATTTTCTACAGGACCTAACCAACATGGCCCTAAGGCCCAGGCTGGGGTTAGGTCAGGCGCTCCAAATGGACCAGTCCCATCTTCTTCATCTGGACTAGTTCAAGTTGTGAACTCTCCCGCTGCCTAGAAGACCAGATGTCTCCATTTTCACCCCCACAGAAAACCACTTTAAAAAAAGAAAAAAAAAAAAGCCATAATAATTAGAGATGAGCTCATTATATCTGCTGGTGACTCATCTACCGGAAGCCGTAGCGAACACAACTGCTGCGCTGGGAGTCTCGCTTTCGAGGGTGTGGCGACACATGCAATTAGTAAACTGAGTAATCAAAACTCGGTACAGGTTTACTGTCATTACACACTAACTTCTGGTTAGTCTGAGGGGAGATGTGAGGGACTGCTGGTGTTAGGCCCCACGCCTGTATGTCCACACACGTGCACATGAATATTGAATATCCCTGAGTGGTCGGATGAAGTCAGCAGGACTATGAAAGGTTTAGGCATTACCTGAAGCCCAAATGTATTTTTGTGGAAGTCTGGAGTAAGTTAGCCTGTAGGCATGGTCCTCTCATAAACTGAGAGACCTGGCAGGAGGGAGTCACCTTGCTTCATCATATTCAGAAAATGCCGCCACTGAAGGGACCGGTCTAAGGCAGAATTAGTAGTGACAGGGATACTCGAATAATTATGCCCAGTATTGACAGAAAGCAAGTTTTAATTTGACGTTCTCCTGTTGTTCACCTGATGGTCAGGAAGGTCCTTAGGTTTGGTAAGGCACCAAAGATGGTGACTCAGGAAAGCCTAAGGTCCCTGCTAGTGCATCTGCCCATGAGACTACTGGTGTCACCTATGGCTTTCCAGCTTGTCCGCATGCCCATTGTCATGGGTCACCCCAGCGTGGGTGAGAACGTGCTGTTACTGCTGCTATGCTAAATAAAAAATAAAATCCTGTGAACACATGGCACTGAGAGAACCCCGGGACTGGGGGGTTACTCTGGTCAGACTGTCCCTGGGGTGAAAGCCAGCTGCTCTGCAGACCGAGCCGGGCGAATTTTTCCCTGGCTCTACCCCCTGCCACCAGAAAGGATTCACATTCATATGCAAAACCCCTACACCCTGGGCTGACAGGGCTGCCGCTGCGCAGCAGCATTAGCGGCGACAGGGCAGGGCGCGTTTTGAGCCCGTCCTGCCTGCCTCTACTCTCAAAATCAACTTCTCTCTCAGCAGTAAGGACATCCCACCTCAAAACCCAGCTCAAGAGCTGTCCGTAAAAACAAGAGGTGTTATTCATATGAATGAGACTATTTTCGTAAGTGCAGATGCGGAAGCTGCTACCACCAAAATGTTTAGGAAACTGGTGAAAGGAAATAGTTGAGTGGTAGCGTAGGAACCAGTTCAAGCACTCGGCTCTGGCTGCTCCCTGAGCTGCGTCCTTGCCACGATGCAGCACGCCCCAGAAGATCCGACTGCACCCGGAGAAGAAGATGATGCCTTTGGGGAAGGTAAAGTCATCTTTTATTAAACTAATCCTTCTCCAACTCAGACTAGAGACCGGTGTCTAGCTTGGGTGGTATTTCTTTGGTAAATTTGAAGTTGCCTATGGGCTCCAAGGTCACAGGGTGACCAGACTTTCTTTTTCTCCTAAGAGAATGGAGAACAAAAGCACCCCAGATACAATAAAAATAACTTTCACACTGGCTCAGCAGCTTGCTTCCTCAACAAGGAGGTTACTGCAGAAGAAGAAAACTGGGGGAACACCAAGTGTGTTTTCTACAGTGGCTGCACTATGCAAAGTAGAGCGTTCGGCATTCAACACCGCAGGTGCAGCTGCCGCTAGAGTAGTAGGGGCTCTTTGCAGGGGCTAAAGGCGACTTGCTACTTAAATTATCGGAGCAAAATTAGCTGCCTCCTTTCCGACTGCCACAACCCACGGCACGGAGGCAGTGCCATAGCTTCTTATCCCTAAAACTTTCTGGGATCAAGCTGGAGCTGGATTCCTCACTGCTGTGCCGCCGTTTATGTGTTTCCCGAGTGCTACCGGGTCAAAATAGCAGAAAGGCAGATGAGAGGACCCAGAGGAGGAGGAAGAATCTGGCTCAGGGTGTCTAATTTCTGCCGCTGCTCGCTGCTCCCCTTTGCACTGGAGCAGGGGCCAGAGGGAGAACTTGCTCATGCAAATCTTCTCCCGGCCCCCAGCCCTCCGCAGTTTCCAAGGGAGTTGGAGGCACAAAGAGCTGCCTGGACCTGCTCCAAGGACTGTGAACCTTTAAACTCACTTTCAGCACAGCTTCAGCAAACCTCATTTAAACAAAGCTCAGCTGCGGTTGGTATGGAAAACTTAGCAGTGAATAGTGCCAAATCAAGTTATCTGAGCCCCAGTGAAAGGCATCGACACAGAAAAGAAAGCAGTTTCAATGATGTACTGTCTGTACTCAAATACATTTCTCACGTATATATGCCCCCACTCCTAACTCCTCTGGGCTCAGAAGGGGAATGGATTTGCAGAAAGGAGAGGACAGAGCATCTGCATTCAGGAAAAAAAAAAAAAAGCATTGAAGGTACCCTGTTGTATTCCCTGCATCCTGCCCTTACACAGGTGGATGCTGCTTCCTGGGATAACCAGCTGCATGCTCTGACTCGATATGGAGATTTTCGAGTGGTCTGAAGAGCCAGTGGGATTTAGGCTTCTTTGCTGTTTCTGAAGCCTCTAGCCCATGTTCTTAACCAGAAACGTGGGAGGGAAGGTGAGGAATGTGTCCAGGTTATTCGACATTTATATTGCATTATCTGAAGGGAAAGATACAGTGCTTACAAAATCCTTTCCAGCCTCTCAGCTAAGTTGTTTCTGGCAGGGCTGATCCAGCAACAGCTAGAGGAGGCTGGCTTTTCAAAGGCAGGAACATTTTAAAAACCTCTCCATGACCCTGCTCGGAGCAGGAGGTTGGACTAGATGACCTCCTGAGGTCCCTTCCCACCTGAGTTATCCTTTGAGCCTATGAGTTGGTGACAGCCTCTTTAATTCATCTGCGTGTAACTGGGAACAAATCTACCCCAGCTGCTCTCTCGGCTGGAGGGTCTGTTGGCTCCCAAACCTGCCAGCTGGAAAGCCCAAACAACGCAGGCACGGTGCTAGCCTTCCCCATCAGCCCCCTCTCCTCTCTCTTGCACGGGTTAGCAGGGAAACGTTAACTTTTTTGGCTGCTATTTCTGTGAGCGGCGTTGACCCCGGACAACCCGGCGCTCTCCCCGGGGCCGGGTGGGATGTGAGCGGGGAGGAGCGGCGCCGGTTTCGGTCAGAGGGCATCCCCCACCCCGCTCACGCTGCAGGGAGGACCCAGGTGCCGGCCAAAACTTGGTGGCAGATTTTCAGGCCAGATGGAGGCGTTTGTCAGGTGCTGAACTCGGGCTCCCAGCTCAGCACAGACCACAGCTCTTAGGGTGTGGGCTAGTTTTTTCTGAAATTTATTTTCCACATCTGGCTTAATTTGGAAAGCAGTGACGGCAGACCTCCCATCCACCTTTTTAACTTGTCCCAATGCTTAGCTACTGTCACAATTAGAGATGGCTACATCTTATTTCTTCCACTGCTGATATGCCTGGGCTTTTTCGGAGTTTGTTGCCCTCTTGTCTAGGAAAGTAAAGAACTCACTATTGCTTGACCATACAAATGTCTCATGTAACTATCCCCAGATTGTATTCAGACTGCTCTTACCCTTTGCCAAGCAGACTGCAATCAATGGCTGTTTCTTTATTAAATGTAAGCATTTTCATGGTTCTTCTTGGGACCATCCCCTTGGAGATGTGGACACCAGCATGGAGCCCACCACTCCAAAACTGTTACACCAGGGACAAATCCAGAAGTTACATGATCTGTTTGCTCATACTTTATATATCTATCTACCTCTATGTCTATCTCAGGATCAGTTCGAGGATCAGCTAATATGTACAAGGACTGCTCGAATCCTTTTGAGTCGCAGCATCCCATGAGGGTCTCCTCTTCATCAGATTTTCTTCTATAATCCTCAAGTCTTTCAGCATCAAAATTTCTCAGGACAGGGTCAACACTATCCCATAATTATGGCTTATCTCCTTTGCTCCCAGCTGTGCCCACACTAAACCCAGATGAATCAGCTCACTTTCTCAAGGAGCCTGTTCTTGGAGTGATTTACCACTTCCCCAGACACTTTGCCATCTGCATATTCAGTCAGTCACTGTTTAAAGTTCCCTTTCAGGTCACTGACATAAAAAGAGTTAAATCCCATAGGGATGGAACGAATCTGTGCAGGTCCTCGCTAGAAACTGGCATCCCTGATGCCTTCAGCTGGGTTACATCTGTCATTCGGACCTGTTTCGGATCCATTCAGCATGTCCTAAATTGACCTACTCTATTTCAAGTGTCTTAGGATCCCATGCAGTACCAAGTCTTCTTTCTTACAAAAGTCTATCAACACAATTATTTGCTGTAAAACTAATGACTGCCACTGATTGCATTCCATCTCCTTTAATTTTGCTTATATGACTCCTACATTAGCTATTCTGTAACGAGGCCAGGACCACTGCCAGGCTGTCGCATCATTAGTGACACAACATTAACTCATAGCTCTCTGGAAATCCTCTGGTGTTTCAAGCGTTTTGAAAAAATCAACAAAGAGCTCCTTGGATAGTTCTTTTCAAAGCTCCAGTGTAAATTCCTCCTTTGGGAAAGATAAAGGGAAAATATTTCCCCTTTGATATAGACTATAAACTGGCACATGCAAACAAAAACATTTGTGGCAAACTTCTGTATTTTCTGCAGCATTATTGATAATTCTGCCATTTTCATCTACTTATGCATTGTTTTTCCTTATTGTACATTGATGCACAGAGCTGGGTGTGACAAGCTACAGTAAGCTTCACGAAAAATCAGTCTGACTCTTGCAATAGATATTCACAGCTTGAAAATGTTCACCCTCGAAGAAAATCTGTTAGCTAATGTTCTTGTTTTCTAATGACAACCTTGCGCTTGCGTTGTGCGATCTCCTTCAAAGGATCAGCAGAGACTTTGCGAACGACTGTGTTTAAGTTCAGTGAAGAGAAACTCTCTCTCCTCTGCAGAGCAGCTATTGTTTAACAGGGCACAGCTGTAGTATGCAAAAGTTTCGAGAAGGAACTATTTTAGCCTCTTGAAAGTACAGGCAGTGATATGTTTCATTTCTTTTATGGCCTTGCTCACTATGTTAACTCAATGCAAGTGACTTCAGTTAGTCTTACATACGGTCGAAACACCAACTTTAGGGAAAATGCTTCGTAATTTTTAGTGACTCTAAGTGCCTGAGATTCTGAGGTTATATTTCATTAAAAAGCAATCACTTCCACTAGTACAAGGCTTCCCCTCATCGCTGCAGCCAAACAGGCGTGGGTTTTCCTTGGGTCTGTCTAAGCCGAGGAGCCAGGAAGGCTCCCGCGGCTCCCAGGACAAGGGAGAGAGGGAGACTTGGGCACAAGTCGGCTCTCTTGGCAGACCCTGGTTTCCCCCGGGAGGAGAGCTGAGTGCTCACAGGGAGGCATGATGCCACCACCTCAGCACAGCCCCAGACCGGGGCTAGGGGCTTGGCACAGCAGGAGCCCCGAGGTCAGTGCAGACACATCCATGCACAGAGTTTGCAAGCACACAGCTAACGCTATTTTGTTAGCAGCGATCAACACATCCAAACTGAGAATGCACAAGAGAAATAGAAATTGGACTGTGATTTATTGCAGATCTTTTCATACAGCTGCTCCACTCCGACCTCTCCTCACATCTCTACTTCCCACCTCCTGTATGTGCCCTCCAGTTGTACCCGTGGTAACCATGACCTGCCTCTCAGGTTTCCAAACGATGGGGAAAAAAGGCAGAGCTGTCTTTTTCATAATGTTCAGTAAGTGCACGCTCCAGTTCAGTAGACCAGAGCCCCACTTTAGATGGCGCACTGCATGGTGTCAGAGACCCAGGGCCCTCTCCTTGCCCAGGACTGATGTGCTGCCACAGCACACAGCCACCCTCCAGCACTGCCACCCATCAAGGCTCCCAGCAGAACCGTGGCTGCATCAAACTTTTAAGGTATGCTTCAAAAATGTAGCAGATGCCTTTACATCCTTGTAAAGCCTGCCTGCCCTTTTTAAGAGAGAAAAGAGTTTTAGCTCTGGGGTTTGGGATCGGCTTTGAGGCTTCGCTGAAACGAAAGGTAGCTGCTGTTCATGGTTATGTGCACCGCCTGGTGTATTGTAACATCGCTGCTGATGTGAGAGAAAAATGAGGATAAAGTCTTGGACGTTAACTTAAAAGTTGAGACATGCTTTTTATTCAGCAACAATTCAGGTTAAGCAATCTTTCTCTTCCCCTAAAGAAATACAAGACACTATGCCTTCCTCGGACATCCAGCTGCAGTGACTTGTCTAAAAGTCACATGGGGAGATCAGTGTCACAGCTTCTCCACGACCCACTGGACCAAGCTTCTTTCCGTGCTGTAGCTAGCCAGCCACTCACCTGCCACCACCAGCCCTGCTCTGGTGACAGACAGCTCAAGTATGTCCCCTCCCCACAGACTGATGCAACTTTAAGCAAATTGTCTTCTAAGGATACTCATGTGTACATATCAGTACGGTATTCCAGCAGATGTCTACCTCAGAGATATATAGAGGTATCATTTTTCCTATGTTTTCACCCCAAACAGAGTTTGACGTCTACTTTTTTCCAGCATACGCATGCCTAATGCCTGAGAAGAAGGCTGTAGCAAAGATGAGCAGCCTTGCAATGTATTAAGCATGGGAGCTTCTCCTCCTCCCTGACTGCTGGGAGACTACGGATCATTGTCCTGAAAATGTTTACAGGTCCCACCAGCCCTACCTGTCCTTTTGGCTTATCTCACGTTCCCGGAGATGGAGAACGCGGGTGCCGTACTCACTGCAGCCCAGAGGGAGAGAAACCCCATCACTTCATCACCAAGGCAACAGTGGCTGCCTCAACCAGACAGAGCGCAGTCGAGACATTTGGCCTATAAACTCAGATTGAAGCACCTTTCTCCAAGAGAATGGGCAGACCCAGTTAGCGTGCCGGACACGGAAGGCATGGAAAAGCGGGTGTGCTCTTATGGAGCGTTTTCGCTTATTCCTGTTTACACTAAACGCTTCGCTCACCTGTTTCTCGCAGCTGCTCCTTTTCGGTTGTGGTCCCTGGGCAGATACAGAGTTATGCAGACGGGTGAGAGAGCTTTTCCTGGTCGGAGGAGGCAGTGCGAGACGCCCGTCCCCACCCCGGTCGCCCCCACACCGACCCACCCGCAGTGCTCCGGCCCCTCGGCGCTTCCAGCTGTCCTGGGCAGCTGGAGGGCTATTTTTAACAGGACATCCCACTCCGTATCTGAAGCAGAAACAATTAAGGCCCAATATTAAAAAAAGGCTGAAATGAGAGACACTTTCTGCTTTGTTGTCTCCCTATTTTTTAATTAAAGATCTTTGATCTTTTTGTTGTTGCTTTCTCTGTGTCTTGAAGGCAACTTGTTTGGTTCGTATTTGCCGACAATATTTCTAGATCGCTAATAATAACACCAGTGAGGGGAAAAAAACAGATCAAATAAACAAGTGGCATTTAACCAGCCCTCAGAGAAAAGAGGAAGGTATGTACAAGCCAGAGAGAAACCACTGATTAGGTGTGCTCAGGCCACCTTCCAAGCTTGCAAAACAAGTGCCTCGCCAAAGGCTGAGGCAAAATTGCCTTCCTCTTCACCCGTTTTTTCCCCTCCTGTTTTCAGATAGTGTCTTTACAAAGCTCTGTGAAACACAAGCTTTTTGTCGGCCAGTCCCACCGTTAAAGTCACAAAATAAATGTGGCTCAGCTGGCGTGAGCTGGTGGCGTAAACAACTTCACCCCTTTAACAATTCGAGGCACAGCTCAGCCGCCTCTGAAATGAGCTTCCGCCTGCCTGGATGCTAAAACCAAAGCCTTGTGGTTGGTGTACCAAGGGTGTGACAGTCACAAAACAACCGGGTCAGGAAGTGCAGAGTTAAACGGCGAGGAGTGAAAACAGTCTGAGAACGTGAATTAGAGAGAGAGGGGGGAGCAGCCAAGCACTTGACAATGTCACAGAGGCACTAAAAAGTTGATGGTGGGATGGTTTGCCCACGGTAGGATTTCTCCTATATCTCAGCATCACTTGAGGGGTGAGGGCTGTAGTCAGGCCCCATGGAATTTTAAGCTGTATTGCCTTGATCTGGCATCGAAGAGGAGGGAAATGGTTTGAAGAGGGGTCCCGCTGTGGCTGCCACCTAAGCACTCCTTCCTCGCTGCTGAAATTCACTGCTCGACCTACAGCCGTTCTGCCAAGGGGCCTCTGTGTGTGTGTGTGTGTGTGTATTTGCACACCCCAAAAAAGCTGGGGTGGGGAGGGTGCAGGGAAACATTTACGCTGTGAAGAGCTACTGATATTCCTGTGTCTTTGGCAACTGGATAACAGGTGAAGGAAAACTGCTACGGAAATTATGAGCACAATAGGCTTAATGCTGCATAACTTACCAGGGCTGACGTTGGCTTACTCTGGTTTAATTGCGAGTAGGCTGGGAATTAGAAAGTTCAGAGACCCAGAGCATGGATATGATGCCTAGAGTTTAAATAATTGGTAAAAAGATGGAAAGACAAGAAGTGAGGTGGCAAGAAAGGAAGCAACAGAAAGAGACTGAGAAAGTAAAGTGGGATTTTGGGGAAAGCCCCAGCCCCTGCCTGAAAAAATGGCAGGTGATAAACACAGACAGGCTGTATCCAAATCGGGGCAGTTTGAATCGCCTCTATTCCAACCTTCTCAGATATTTAGAGCCCTAACTCCTCAAGTTGGTTTCCTCAAGTTCCCCTTATAGTCAGTAGTACATGCGTGTGTGTCTGAGTGTGTGTGAGAAGGACGGAGAGCAGGGGATGGAAATAAAAAGCTCCTTCAGGTGCTGATTCAGAGCATGGAAACAGAGATCCTTTCTTTAATTGCCTGCTGGAAGAGCCTGGTTCTTTCCCTGCCCGTGGCAGTCCCCTCCGCTAGCCTGGCAGCAGCTGGTGCCCACAGGGCAGCATGAACATCCACAGGGGTGGCTGGTCCCCAGGCAGGGAGACAGCCACTGCGGGAGCCAGGTAGCCTCAGTTTTGTGACAGCGGGTCCCAGTTAGGAAGCCCTGCTGCAACCGCTTACCGTTAAGTTGATGGTCTACTTGTACTTTGCCTGTAAACGGGACTCGGTAGCCAGGGTACTGCCTACACAGGGCCTAGTGCACAGCAGCGCTTTTCGTTTTGCCCCGCTAACTGCTGGAAAAACTGGTGCTGCCCTATTCACCGCGGCACGCCCTCGGAAGCAAAACCGAAAACTGCCCCAAAAACTCAGACTAAACCACCTGAGCATCGCACACGAGGGCTTGCAACACCTCCCCTTTCATCACGCCAGGCTCCTCTCAGGGCCAGCCCTGCCTTTCTGCCCACCCCACTTGCACTTGTGTGATGCTCCCTTCGTGCCCCGCAATACCGGAGTGAAAAGCCCCCTGAGCTCCCCTAAGGAGCGCACCTATGGTTTGGCAATGGCAGCAGCCGAGCACGATCCTGTAGCTTCCCTGTAGGGGTGTCAGAACCACCTGCGGCGGAAGAGAGAGGGACAGCCTCTCTGAGGCTCGATGGGATGGCTAAAAGCTCTGTGAATATGTCGTCATTACCACAGACATTAAGTTTTCAAGGACTCCCGCAGAACCCTCTCAGAGATGAGCTTATAAAATCTCACGTCTTTCCTCTGTGGCTCTCCAAAGTCTGTGATTAAGATTAGCCAGTGGCTAGCGAGGCTGGCTGGCATTCAGGCTCTGTGGCATAAATGGAGCTTCGTTCACATCTTTCTCACTTCGTGGTAGCTCGGGGCAGTGGAAAAACTCTCTTGTGAACGTGGATGCGACCTAGAAGGCACCGTGTTCATTTTAGAGGGTGGTTGTGACCGTGTAGAAGTGCAGTTTGCCAACCAAGAGCTCCCTGTAAATCTTAGAGTCCCACTCACTGGGTTTTCTCACTCACAAAGGAAAAAGTGAAATATAGGGCAGGGCCCAGGTAATATCACAGAACTAAGAGAATTCGCACTGAGCAAATGGGCCCTTTTTCTGTCTCAAACATCACCAGCAGACCAGAGGCCACTGCAGTTTCTTAATGGAGGTGAGATAAGTGCAGAGAGAGCACAGCCTGCATCCTCTAGGGATTCCTTGAGTTATGGGGTGGCATCTGGAGAGTCTTGTCTGATTTATAAATTGAAGTTTGGGTTACATCAGGACTAATGGATGAGGTCACAACGTGCAGCCTTTACACTGAACTAACAGATTTCCTTCTCTTGAGTGTCTTGGAGAAAGGAGAGATTTTGTAGGTGTAGATAGATTGGAAGCTAAATAGCATCTCAGATCCTCCTACAAACACAAGCGAGGAGCGCCACGCTGGCAATACTGGCATACATTTAACGAGCGAAGCCCATTTTTTATAGAGAGGGGTGGGAATGTTGAAGAGGGTCCATATGAAAACATTCTCAAAGCGAAACGAAACCACAGGAGGAGCAGAGCCCTCCAGCACTGCTGAGCTCAGCTCTGCAGCTGGATGGCTATAGCTTTTTTTTTTGCCATTTTCCCATGGAAAAGCAGGCAGCTCGGGAGGTCCTGATCTGCTCTGCCTCTTCTGTCGCTCTGGGGAGCTTCCTGCCCTTTCTATTCCTGATGCCTGTTGTGAGACAAGGAAGAGTTAGCTTAATCAGCAACACCAGCCACTGATTAGTGCCAAGCTGTTGTCATTAATCACTTCAAAAATCACTGCACTGAAAATAGTACCCAGGGTCAGATGTTCAAAAACTGGCGTGGTTTAACCGGTGTCATTTAACCTCAGCCACAAAGCCAGGCCATGGCCCTGAAGAAACACTATTTCTTTGCTTTATGTTACATATCATTTGTGATTTTTTTAATTCAAATCCACTCACAGCCCCAGTGACGTGGCACAAAAAGCTGCTCTTCACCGTTCCTAGAGGGAACGACTGCTGCGAGTGGTTGAACGCCTCCAAGCGAAAGGCAGGCTGGACCAACAAGCAACCTGTGCGTCCCCAAAAGATGCATAGGGCCACTGACATGAGGGTTTGGTCATGAGCTTCTCCATGCTGTGGACCGCCCCCTCTCCTTTGGAATCTCGGTCCAAATATTTGGCAGATGCCCTTGGGGCTCATTACGTTACAGAGGCAGCGCGTTCATTGCGCTCCCCCGAATGGCATTTCGTGTGCGCTGCACTTGTTTAGTATTTGCTATATTTAAGCCACAGAAATATGCGCTGATGAGGGAAAGAGGGCTGTGGCGGTATCTTGGAAGCAGGAAGGAAATGAAAATCATTCCTCAAAGCTGCAATCCTTTGTGCAGAACTGTGGCCCAGGAGAAGAAAAGAGGAGCACGGTCGGCCTGGGTCGCTGGCCGCACTGAGGACCCGGCTGGGTCACCCAAACTGTGGTCCGACTGGAAGTGATTTCAGGGCAACTCTGGTTTCACACTAGTGTAGACAAGGATGGAAATTGCTTGGAGCCTTTGCCACAGAGGACTCTTCCTGGGTTTCTAGTCTGAAACCGCCACGTTAGGAACATGCAGGAATGCGGGTGCGCAGCACTGCAGGGTTCGTACATGGCACTTGATTTTGAAACTTGTCTGGCATTGTTTGCTTCTTTCCCTCCACCCCAGCCTTTGCATCCTTCTCCTACCTGACCATCATTTTTCCCACACCATGCTCTTCATCCCTGCAGCTCCTCTCCTCCTTGCCATGACCTGTGGGACGTGCTGAGCAGGAGGAAGGCAGAGGCTGTCTCTACTTTGCTCCTGGATGGCACAACAAGGCACGGCAAAGCCCTGGGTGCTCCTGACCCACTCTTTCAATCATGGACCTAGGATACCTTTGGTGGTTACAAACAAGTCCCACAGTGTCTTGTCTCCTGTAATAACCATCCTTTGTGATCCCTGGTCCTTCCAGGCGAATTCATAGCATGGGGTGGATGAGGATGAGGCTGGCCCAGCCATGCCTGGGACTGCTAGCCAGAATGTGCTTGGGCATGTGCAAAGAAGGGCTTCGTCCTCCTCTATGCTTCAGAGCTTGCCCAAAATTTGCCTCCCAAGTGCAGGTAAGGCTGCAAGGAGAGTCTGGAGATGAACATGGGCTGGGTCCACATTTTCACTGCAGTCCTGATGTAGCCAGCAAGTTTCAGCAGCAGGCATCACTGCCTGGTAACATGGGTAGAGATGGCATCAATCTCTGAGACACCCTCAAATGCAGTAGGTCAGCTGTCATGGTGGAAGATTCAGTTTGTGTCAGGGAGCCAGATCTGGGCACTGGAGAGCCAAGAACAGGAAAGAGCCAAGATTCAAGAGGATCCCAGCAAGGAAGCTGGGATCAGATTGACTTACTGTCTACAAAGCCAAACCCTTTCCTGGAGATGTTCTAACAGGGCCTTCTTGATCTTACACATATTGGTTGTGCTGGGAAAGGCAGCCCCAAGCAGGTATCCCACGTGCCGTGGGAAGCACTGCATCCCACTCTCCACACTTCTCTGGGCAAGGTGGGAGAGAGGGTTTTGAGGTTGTCCAGCAGCAGGACTTCAAACCAGTCCGTTGCCAACAGCATGGAAGAGGTTGTCCGACAGCCACGCTCCCAAAAAGCAGACCGACAGCGCCATACCTGTTTCTTCAGATCTCTGATCACTACCATAGCTTTGATCATTGCACTGAGTAGCTGACTTCCAGCTGTCCAGGAAAGCAAAAATAAGTTTCCAGCAGTTTTTCATGCATCTTAATTAGAAAACAAGGAATGCTTTTCAAAAACAAGAGGGGGAAAAAAAACAAGGCTAGAGCTGCAGTACTAGACATGCCATCCACACACTTGGCATGCACTTAAGAGTGGCTCAGCCGGCCCTGGTTGCTAAGCAGTCTAAGAAACTGGAATGTGCTGCTCCCTCCAACCCTCCACGAACTCCTCCCCATTGCCACCCAAAACCTGCCCAGAAGAGGCATCGGGGCTGATTTTTGAAAGGGGGACAGTTCTGGGGGGAAAAATGCAATCAGTGTCTCCTTTGTCCTGTTCCCCCAAGTTATATATGTGAGGGCAGGTAGGGTGTATGTTTGTGCATATGCCTCCTGAATTTAACTTGCTATCTTCAAATGGGGGCAGAGGGACAGGCTGTTGGTGGGAAGTGTTCTTGCTCTGAAGGCTGCTATCTCAGACCACCACAAATGCAGCAAGGTGGGGCAAAAAGGAGATAAAAGGATTGCCTATGGAAGACGTTATCTCTTGCGGTGCATCAAAAGCTAAAGGCAACTCCCCTTTCCATCCCTAGCCCTCTCCCTCCTCCCCCATAGCTGTTCCTTGGTGTACCAACTGTGTCCTGACCACCATGCCCTAGGGCACAACCACTGTGTTACACTGCAGTCATTCCCAAAGATCCATCTGTGCTGAGCATCTGGACAGAAGTCCCAGAAAATCGAATCCGTTCCTGAATCAGTGCAGAAGATCAGTGCAAGTAACTTTTTCCCCCAAAGTGCCCTGAGAGCTGCAGGTGGAAAGCTTTGCAAAAACAACATCAAGAGAAATGAGGAACTTAAGGGTGGAGCAGCAGCACAGTGATGGGAAGTAAAAAGGGGGGAAATGGTTGCACAGTGGTTAGAGGATGTCGGCAGTCAAAAACAAGTGGGTATCAAACTCTTTTAGAAGGAGAGCAAGAAGCGTTACAGGATGACAATAAGCGCAAGTCAGATGTACTGGGCAGGCTCAGCGGACAGAGAAAGTATAAATATGGGAACGGAGTCAACCCAAAGAGCAGCATGGTCAGGGTGTAGTATAGAGAGCAGGAGATTTGTGGCAACACTTTAATATGTTTAGCTGGAAAGAGTAATGGTGAACTTGCATACGGTCAGCAAGTTAAAGCTCATGCCTTGCCCAGATTGCTCGTGACAGGGGTCAGGCTCTTGTCTTTTACCTTTCCTCTTTCCAAGCGATGGTTCTGGCACCTGCTATGCTCTCCACTCTGAAATCTGATCATTCACCTCTTTTTTTGGACCACATTCTCCAGGTAAAAGCACTCAGGTTTGCTACCTGTGTTCCCACAGGAGGCTTGCCTGGGTGTGATACCTGCTGGAGACGTCCCGTGGGGTGTCCATCAGTGATCTGAAGATGCCATGAGCTTCCAGGCACCCCTTTGTGAGCCAGGGAGTTACACAGAAACACAGCAAAGAAAAAGCCCATACACAAATTGTCT
Source organism: Chroicocephalus ridibundus (assembly GCF_963924245.1). Classification (NCBI taxonomy): domain Eukaryota; kingdom Metazoa; phylum Chordata; class Aves; order Charadriiformes; family Laridae; genus Chroicocephalus; species Chroicocephalus ridibundus. The sequence goes on from NC_086285.1 coordinate 104,345,629, forward strand.
TCCTTAAGGGCTAGGGCAGGCCTGATCTACCTCAGACATCCAAAGCTCAAAGCCATGGTCTACCCACCGGCGCCCTGCCTCCTTTGGCCTCTTGCTAATCTGAACATGCTAACGAGAGAACTCCATGCAAATTGCTACCTGCATGGTCTGCTGAGCATTGCCACCCACCAACAACCCTTGCTTTCGGGTGAATGGAGTCACCTAGGACCAGGTTAAATCTTTGTGTCTGCATAACAAACACACATTCCTGCAGCAAGCAGGGAAATTGCAGCAATATCCCACTTTTTCACGGGGCTCAACACAGAGTCCTCCCTCAGAATATCTTCTGGGGGAAAGAGGGCTCCTCTCAGACCTCTATCCAGACTACTGAGTCCTGCTGCCCCTTTCCAGGTTTCTCTAGATGACACGTCTGCAATGGAGCTGAAAGCCAGGGGGTCTTCCTGCTCTGCTGATTCGGGGGATTCAGTGGTCTGGAGCCCATGGGGCGATGGGAAAACCGAAGTTCTTCTCATTGTATCCACCCCCCAGACCGGTGTGTAACTGATGCGTATCAGCCAGAAAATCCTGCTCAGCCCATGCAAAAAGCCTTCCAGGTGCCTGGGAGGAGCAGAGCATTTAGGTATTCTCAGACTATAATCTCTTCTCTGATAATCCTGATTTACTCTTTGGCTTGGGAGCAAAGGCTAATAGAAAGCAAAGTGCTCCAGCAAATCCCGGCAGGTAATTTAGGAACTCTGGCTTAGTTCTCTCAAGTATAATGTGGGGTTTACCATTGCTGGGAATTAGTGTTTGTGAAGGTGCACTGGCGCTGGCAGGGAGATGGAAGTGGAGCATAATTGGCAATTACCGGTTTGGAGAGGTCACTGTTTTCTAGCGACAAAGCTCGAATCAGCTGTTGTCACTTGGAAATTTCACTGGGGACATTCATGCTGACCTATTTTGAACATAACAGCAGATTACACTGCAATACAGTGAATAATTTATCGGAGTTGTAGCATGATCACAGGCACAATACAGCGGCAGCTTCGGTTCCTGCCTAATGATGGAGGGAGGCAGAGCTCTCTGGCATTTTCCACTGATTTAGCAAAACAAGACACACGTGGAACGACTGACCCGAGCCTTTCAAAAGCATGTGTGTCAGGACAAATACATGTCCAGAAGGACTAAGTGGGGCAAAGATTTTATCTAGAGCATCCGTGAACCTACTCAGTCTCCTAGGAGTTCCGGCAAGCTGCAGCACTGGGAACAGAGAAGTGGGAATGTGTGTAGGGTTGGGGGTGATGGAGAGGAGGAAATTAACTTTCTGCGTTTGCTATGCAAAACTGTATTGAGAAACCAAGAGAAATAGCTCATACATCCCTAGCACATGTATTTGCATAGGACAGAGAATATTTCCTTGAAAGAGGAGGCTGCAAATGAATGAGGTATTTGCATCTGCAACCTTAAGTTCAAAAAATCTTCTGCAAGATAAGACCAAAAGGGCCAGAGGGAATTTCTAACATGGGTTACACACAGAGTAATTGCCAAGAACTACTGTAGGAGGCTCAAGGTTGAAGTAAGATGCTGCAATTCTTTAACAAATTAACCAGGCTTCCACAGTGAGAGCTGCCACCCCCTAAAAGGCTGAAATGGAGTCAAAAGCATATTAAGTATGCATGATGAGACATTTATAGCTTTCAGCATTGCCACAAATATTCCTTCTCCTCTTCCCCTGGCATTCCACAGCCCGAAGCACACAGCTGCTTTTTCCAGAAAACAACTTCTCCGCCTCGGCCTCAGAGTTCACGTCCTATGTGAAACACATGAAACGAGGGTGTAGTCGATTCAGTCAGAGACACAGAAAGGTCACCCTAAAAATTTCGCCTCGCAGCTACAGCAGTAGCGCTGTGTCGGCAGTGGCCCCTACACTTTTTCCAGTGGAGAAGCGGTTTTCCTCTGGAAATGCCACCGCTGCGATCGCTGTAGAGCCCATCCGAACTCCGAAACCTTGGAAACGGCCCACAGGCCCCAGAGGTCTGCACGCCAGCGTGAAGAGCATCCATTTCTGCTTTAACTGAATCTGGAGTAGTTTTCTCTCATTTATTCTCAAGGCTACAGGGTGCTGTTTATTTTCAGCATACAATATAAATAACACATGTTCATTATTACTGCTGAAAATTACTTAAGACGATAGGTCAGATGGAATTGGCAGCTTGGGTTTTTTATTCAGTGAGGCTTTTTTTTTCCATGCGCCGTGCCCTGCGAAACCCCAACTCTTTTTCTTTGCTGTCATTTCCTAAACTTCTCCATAAGGTATCACCCTCTGTGTGACAGGTCTGTGTGCTCCATGAAAAACATTTTCTTCTGAAAGGGTGAGTCTACCTATCCTGACCCAAACGGGGAAAGACAGGTATATAGGGAGAATATCAGTATTGCCTCCTCAAGCCGCCTTCCAAATTGTGTCTATTTATGAACCCCACAGACTTGCCAGAGATGCCCTCTGCGCCCCACCTCCCCTGCCAAAAAAATAAAAAAATAAAAAAATCACTTCCAGCTGTTTCAGAGGCAGAAGGGAGAGCTTGTTGAAGGACTCTGCAACAGCTTTAAATGTTGGAAGAGGAACAGCAAATCATATAGAAAATAGGACATGAGTGTTTGGTACTTTGTTGTTGAGTGACGGCTGATGTAAAAGTCCAGTATGAAAAAAAAGCTGCAGAAGAGAAATTAAGTCCTAAGGGCACCAAGAAATATATGCAGAATCCTTACCTTTATAGAGAGATGTGTTTATAGTGAATAGGGCTATACATTTTTGAAGGAAGACTGAATTTGAAGAAAATACCCCATAATCTCTGGGAAAATACAGCATTCCTGCCTTTTTTTCTTTCTTGGGGTAATACAGGAAAGATGCTCAGCGGAAGAAATGTAAGCTCCATTCATTGCAATGTTCTTTCCTTCCTATTCACATCTAACTGCTGCTTTCTTCCCTCCCAATATCCAAATGTAGAGGCTGCTCTCGCACACGCTACCGAAGGCAATGGGAGGCTACCGGGAGTAGCCCACCGGACACGGGGGGAAGGGGAGCGGCGGCGGCCCGTTCCCGGCACCTGTTCGCCGGGGGACGATCAGGGGAGTATTTTGCGTGTGTCCAATCCTTTGGCCAAACCGGCCGAGAGGCAACGAGGGCCGAATGGAAATCGGGAAGAGACCCGCCGCCGCTGCCCAAAAGGTGCAGAGAAGCCGCCGGGGCGAGATGGGGGGAGCCCGTCGGGGGGGTCCGCACCCCTCCGCACCGCCCGTCGGGGGGTCCACACACCCCTTCGCGTCCCTCCGGACTAGCCGTGGGGAGCCCCGCACCGCCCGTGGGGGGTCCGCACCCCTCCGTACCGCTTCGCTCCGCCCGTGGCGGGGGGGGGGGGGGTCGGCACCCATCCGCACCCCTCTGCTCCGCCCGCGGGGGGCTCCGCACCCCTCCCCACCGCCCCCGGGGGCGGACCGCGACCGCGCAGCGCCGCGCAGCAGCACCTCCCTCCTCCTCCTCCTCCTCCTCCTCCTCCTCCTCCGCCTCCGCCTCCTCGTCCCTCCCGCAGCTCCGCAAGGAAAAGCCGGCAGCGGCTGCGCTGGCTGCCAGAGCGGCGGTGCGCTGCGACCGGAGATGGGCTGCCCCCTCTCCTCCTCTTCTTCCTCCTTTTTAATTTAAAAACAAAAAATAGATTTTTTTATTATTTTTAATTCTTATTAGCTATCGTTAGCGTTGCGGCTGCGGGCGCTGCCGCCGGGGATGGGGCTCGGCGGTGCCCGAGGAGCGCTGGGCGGCGGCGGGCGCCGGGGCGGGCTGTGAAGCGGCGGCGGGCGGCCCCGCCGGCAGCGACAGGTACCCGGGCGGTCACCGGCGGGTGGGTGGACAGAAACCCGCGTGGGAAGTGGGAGGAAGGTGAGGGGGGGTCCCGTTCCCCAGGCAGGACGTGGCCGAGCTGAGCCCCGAGAGCTGGAGGGGTCGGCTCCGGTCCAACGCCCCGCCGGACCCGGGGGTTAGGAGGAAAGGGGTTTTTTTTTGAGGAGGGAAAAAAGGGGTTTCTGTGGGGCTTCTTATGTATGGTTTTAGGGTGGGAATGTGAAGAAAATCTTGGTTGTGGGTGTTCGCTGAGGGACACGAAAAGCTGTGCAGAGGAACTTGGTTTAATGTTTTCTCTGAGCGCATGGAAGTGCTTAGCCTTGTTTCCATAAAAACAAACAAACAAAAAAATCTCAGAGTTTCCTTAGGTCTTGTCTTTCTATTTCCAGTGAGCTTTTATGGTATTACTGGTTGGAGGAAAGCTTAGACCCTCTTAAGTTTTCCTTTCAGTCTCTGGCTCATTCCCAAGGACTGATGCAAACATATTACACCCTGGCATTGCACTTCAGTTTACCTTTGAATGCCCTGGTTACAAAAGGTCATCCGAATCCTATGACTGATCTTTCTATTGCGGTGTTAACTGAGCATTTTGCTCTCTCTCATTCAAAGTTTCAAAAAGCTTTCTGGAAACTGTGTGTGCGCGTTTGTGTGCGTGTGGCCATTCTGCCTTTGCACCCTTTCATGCGTCTGGCTGGGAAGAGCTGAATGTATTTTCAGCGTAATTTCTGCATTCATTAATCTGGCCGTGCATTCTGCCATGCTCATCTTAATTACTGTGTTTGAGCTGCTGTCACGCAGCTGGAGCCTGGGGCAGGGAGCACACTCCCAAACAGAAACATTATCTTCATCCTCTCCAGTGGCTAATTAGATTTCACAAGCATCCCGCTCCCTCTGAATAAACAGAAAGTGGGAGCATACCCAAACGGGGGGGCTTCAGGAAGGAGGCAAGAGGAAGGTGTCATTCCTAAAAGACTTCTGTGCTCACTACCCAGCCGTCTCTGAGATCTTCATGCGCCGGGAAGAGACAGAATGACATCTGGCTTATTGTGGCCACATTTGAGGAAGGTATCCACTGGGATAGGTTAGAAGCTCTGCTTTGTAACCATAACGGGCAAACATGACAGATTGCTCCACACTTAAGTATGGGTGGCTATATATTACACAGTGGGAGTCTAAAGGCAGCAAAATCTGTCTTTTCTTCCATAAATTCAGCATTTTCTCAGCCAGTAACTAAATCACTGGGACAGTCACTTAAGATGGTGTCTGTGCTGCTTGCAAGTGCAGTTAAGCGTGTGTGCAATGGGGAATTTTAAAATCCCAGCATCCATAACCTGATGCTGGTTTAACTTTTGACATCCAAGGAGCACTTCCTTGACAGGGTGTGGGCTTTGGCGTTGGGGTGTTTTTTTGTTTGTTTCTTTGTTTTTCTTTTTAAGAAGCAACAGATTGAATTTCTTTCCACGATCTTGCCTAAGGAACAGAGCAGTTAGCTTTTCTGTGTCTCTGCTCCTCTCTTGAATGACAATACTGTTATATCTTAGAGGTTTTTCTGTAGCAGAATTAATATTTCTTAAACGCTTGGGAATGTGTAAGTCTGTGGTTTGTGAAGGAGCATCCCAAAGTGAGAAGGTTCCTTTACCTCCTTGTGGTCTCAAGGCACATGACCATTTTATTCACCTGTATCACAGAACAAACACTCAGGGTAAGAGCAGCACAAAGCACGGCCTCAAAACTCACAGCAGCACGTTCAGACGCCACGCAGGGTTACCTTTCACTCTTTGATGTTTTTAAAGCCAAGCGAGCAGACAGGTAACTTCCAGACAAAGCATGCTGCTGGGAGAGGTCCATTTCTGGGGGAAGCCGCCTTGCTTCCCCACTGGGAAGAAGCGGGAGCGAGAACTAAAGGCAGCATTGGCTTTTTCCAAAAAAGGGATGGCTGGTCTGACTTTTTTTTTTTTTTCTCATGCTATACATGTGGCAGTGACAAGCTGCTCACGGACAGCCCGCTTACTGGGGTAGTTTTCATCAGTCAAGCTAAGCTGCAAGCAGAGCGGGGGAGATAGATAGGTGGCTTGTGTCTGTGGCCATTTAACCAGCGCAAGGCATCAGCCGCAAGCAGACAGGGAAGGAAGCGAGGAGAGCGATGCCTGAACGCACACTCCTGGCACGGGCTCGTTAGTGAGGACCAGGAGATGAATTAGGATCAGATCAGGGACCTGTCACATTTCAAGCCGTGTGGTTCCTGGATGACTCTATTAACAGAACGTTAAGAAACCTGGTTATTTTCCCACTTAGCAGGAGCTCGGAGGCCACTGTTTTGTTCACTCGACTTCCAGCGCTTGCTGCTCTTCTGGCGAGGGGTGTGTGCGTGTGTATGTGTTAAAGAAGTTTCTCAGTAAGAGATTTTAAAAACAATAACGACGAAGAGCATGCATTGACTAGATTTCCACCACCCCCCCGCTCCAGGTTTTGCGTCGGTTGTGTCAGTGACTCCAAGATGTGCTTGCCCTTTTGGAAGGCAGAGAGAAAGAATTGGGCTCACTGTGAACTGAAAATCAAATTTAAAGTCTTTTGACACCAGCAGTAATTTTGCTCGGGGGGGACTCCACAAGCTGTGGTGGCTGGACTTTGGATTTGCAGCAGTGTAAACTAGAATTTAATTTCCTCCCTGTAGCTGAGTTGCTTGTATCACTGTCCTTCAGACAATTTTAGTTTTACCAGATCAAGGCAGGAGGGCATTCTGTGCGCAGAAGAGCCGGGCGGCCAGGGGAAGAATGGTGGGATGGGCTTTGCCAACTCCCCTGTGAGGGGGTTGGGAGGAGAGCGGCAGCCGGAGCCAACCCTGGATGCAATAAACTGGATCATATTATATATCTCTGCCTAATGTCAGGAATGGCTTAGCAAAGGCTGGGCAGCCAGCTCACGTTGAGCCCCACGACCGGTCCTTCCCTGCATATCCCAAATCAAAGCAGAAGCAGCGTATTTTCCTGGCCACTGCTGCCCAGCAGCTTTATGTGCAAACACTGCTTTTGTACTCTCCTGCCCCAGCCTGGGTGGGCTGGGCTGGGGCTGGCTTGCTCTTGCTCCTGTCTCACAGAGCTGGTGCTCTAGCTGCTGCTTTGGGCTGGTATTTCAAGGGGAAAGAAAGCAGCGGGTACCAGGTAATTCTCTCCCGCAGCTGGTTTTACCCCCATTTGGCAACCTAGAGACAGCTGCCATGCCAAAACCTGCTTGAGCATCCTCCTGTGGGCAAGCACTTCTTGTTTGCTCCCTGGAACACCTTGTGCTCTTGTTTTATTGCAAGTGGGCCGCAGTTTTATCTCAACTTGCATAGAATCCTAGAATAGGTTGGGTTGGAAGGGACCTTTAAAGGTCACCTAGTCCAACGCCCCTGCAATAAGCAGGGACATCTTCAACTAGATCAGGTTGCTCAGAGCCCCGTCCAACCTGACCTTGAATGTTTCCAGGGATGGGGCATCTTCCACCTCTCTGGGCAACCTGTGCCAGTGTCTCACCACTCTCTCTGTAAAAAATGTCTTCCTTCTAGTCTGAATCAACCCTCTTTTAGTTTAAAGCCATTACCCCTTGTCCTGTCACTACAGGCCTGCATCCAGGGGATTTGGATTCAATCCCCCAAGTCGTGGCTGTCCAACTCTACCTTTGAAGTATCTTTGCTGCTGGGTCTGGTGCTATTGGGAAGAAAGAGAACCCCCCTCTCCGACCAGGTCCAAGTTAATTAGGAAGCCGCAGCGAGGCTCCAGGAACCGTCTGTATCCCAGCTGTGATCAAAAAGCAGGTCCCAGTACGTGCTGCCCTGCTCACTGGAAGGCATGGAGAAGAGCAGGTTCCTTGGCGCTCTTGAGTTGCTTTTTGGCAGCATCAAGCACAAACCTTGCCTTGGTCTTTGCATCCAGGCTCTGTACCCGGTGGCCTCAATAAGAAGCAAGTCCTCTAAGAGTGATGCAAGAGCTAACTGGGTTTTTTTTTCCTATACTTGTCTTTTTCTGCTGTGTTTTTCTGTTACAAGGGTATCCTGTAATTTTTACCCCCCAACCAGCACAAAAGAAACGAGGGATTAGCACAGAAGTATGCGAGCATCTTTCTTCTTTTCAATGGGAGGAACAAATTGGAGCTGACAGTTCCCTGGAACCAGCGCAATACATGAAGTAGTCACAATAATACATTTTATCTTCCAGCCCTTTTAAAGCATCAGAAGCTCTCCGGTCTCTGATGCCTCCAGTAAGCTGACCTTGGCTGGCAGAGCCAGCCACCTCATTACTGCTGTCCCACTGCTCACAGCCTGCCCTCTCTCCCGGCCCTCACGCAGCCCGATTAGCTGCAGCAGCTAGAGCTTCCCAGGTCAGGCAGCCTGCTGGTAACCCTTCAGTGACACCAGGTCTGTTTCAAATAATCCCTTCTGCAAGAAACCATTTTTTAAATTATTTTTTTTTTCTTTTAATTCAAAAATAACATTTAGCTGCAACACCCAGAGATTTGTCAGGGTTGACTTTTTCCTGAAAGCGTGACCAACAGGAAAACTTTAAGCGATCCATCAACTCCAAAAAGCAGTCGCGGCAGTGAAAAATCTATCCAGTCATCGCTGAGGTTCTGCTTTTAGCTTGTGCCTTCATGTCCACAAAAGACCAGGCTAGCCTGGCCCTGTGTATTACTAATTAAACCTTTCTATTTGAGCTGACCAAAGGAAGGAACTCATTTACAGCGAAATCTGTAGGAGACAGACAGGCAAATAAGCACCTGCAAATAGCTGCGGGAGGTTTGTGTTTCAACAGACGGGGCAAGGTTGAGCACCGCAGCTTCCTTTCTCTTCCCCCAAATTATCATCTCGCTGTCTGAGCAGCCCAAACAGCTCGATTTGTCCCTCAGCGAGATGTCTTTCCTCTTTGTCAAATTTATCTTACTAGGAGACTGAGGCAAAACAAAGGAAAAATAGGGCTTGTAGTGAATGCACCCCTTGAAGATGCCTCAGACGTCTTGGGGAGAGGAGCTAATGGTTGGGGGGGCTGAGAAGGTGGCGCTGGTCCATGGTGGTGCGAGAGGCGGGCAGGTGGGATGGTCGATGTAGCTCTGTGTTCAAAGTCCGATGAGCGTTTTCTGGTCATATGACATGAGGGAAAGGGACTTTTCCATAATTGAGCAACCTGACATCCTCTGTTGGTATTTAATTTAAAAATGTTTGGTTTTAAAACTTTAGTTGCGGAACAGAAGTAGGGACGTATGTTACAGCTTTGTGCAGTCACATCCCCGCAAGCAGTCTTTGGCCAGGGGGTTGCCCCGCGTATGGAGACACCTTTTCCCCCCCTCATCCCTGCAAGCACTGCCGGGTTACGGGAGCAACAGCTCTCCCTGTGCACTTTCCCAGCCATACAGGCGCGTCCGTGGGTGATGATGCTGTTGAAAAAATGCCACTGCTCAGTTAAGTGTATAATGTGCCAAGTCCCGCGTGACTGACTGTCCTTTCCTTGTCTCGTTGGGTACGTCTGCAAAATACCACTTTGTTAGTTCAAAGAAGGAGTTGGGGTTTTGCACGGGGATGATTGGGGGATGGGAGGCAATTTGCTGTGAGGTGCTCTTTCAACCATGAGGCGTTTTCCTGAATTCAGTGTAACACTCGCAGGCCACATCTACTTAGATATACACAGAATCTTATTAATAACAATAGACATCCGCAAAAGTAGACAGAGATGAATGTTTAGTTTATTAGCTGTTCAGGTTAATAAAACCAAGAGCTGGAAGTGCTCACAAAGTCATCTGTGCTACGCGAAACCAAACCGAAGCCATATTAAAAATGCTAAGACTTCAGCTGAGGCTGGAGAATAATCAGTTTAAAATGCTGCCTGCATATACCAAGGTTTGGGTTTCTTTGAAATTAGAGGGAGACGTTGCCGTCATCTCCCCAGACGGCAGCTGGACCACAAAGCCTTGTTTCCATGCACGCAGGTGCTGGACTGGGAAGTGCTTCCAATATATTTGATTTCCACGCCGTATGCTGAAAGCGGAAGCTCCCTGAAGGTTAGATGGCTTTTCATCTGCAGTTACCCAACAAGGGGTTGCTTTTTCCCCATTCTTTCCTGGCTCTGCCCTTAAAAAGAAAATAATCCTCCTGCTTCCCGGTAGAGAAGGCACCGGTGGATCCAGTGTAACAGCTCCTATGCCTGAGCAGAAGCCAAATGCTGTAGGCATGATTTCTCCAGCCACTGTATTTCTTACGGGCATGTCGTTCTGCCACCAGGTGAGGAAGAAAATTGCTTCCCTTGGCAAAAGGAGAAAATAGTTTTCCTTCATCATATGAAACCATTATATCCTCCTTTTCCTATACCCAGAATGATGGTCCATCACTGTTATGTGAATTGGAAAATGCAGAAACCTCAACAGAGAAGGAAAGGAGAAAAGAGTGGGAGGGCAGTGGAGGACAAACTGCGGGGTCAGTCCTATAAGCCGTTCATTAGCCTGCGATGGCCCCTGTGATGGTGGGCTTTTCTTTTCAATGGCAGACTGTGGAAAAGCGGGGCTGCGCCGAGCTGCGTGCAGCCTTAATTTGTGCAATGAAAAGTTATGCAAGATAATTACCTTGTAGTTCAGCAACAATAAACGCTGTCAGATCTGTTTAATCCATGCTCGGTTTATCCTTAATGTCTCTGTATCTGAAAGACTCAAATGGTAACTAATCCTATAGCATGGCTGGACCATATGACGTTTTAAACTCAAGATTTCTTTTTTTAATGCTCACTACAGATTAAATTTAACAATTTAACCTGACTATATCTACTTACCGTATATTGAAGGGTTTCATCAGGTTTGCATTGGCTGTGTCTGTGACAGTAAACTACGGGCATTTGGGATTGTTCTCAGGCACAGACCTGCCTGTACCTGTGGCATTAAACTCCATTGTCCTCCAAAAGAGGGAAGCACATGAAGACTGCTTTGGGAATGGTCCTTGGCCCGTGCTGCTTCCCGAACCATGCCCAGTAGTTGTGTGGGAGAGCACAAAGTGGCCCAAGCCAAGTCTGTGCCAGCAATTGCTCAAACAACGTTACCTCCTTTGCCCCAAGGAGCAGAAAGCCCTTGCAGATTCAAGAGGGAACAGCTTTTCTATACTGAGAAACTTCGAATCACAGAATAGGTTGGGTTGGAAGGGACCTTTAAAGGTCATCTAGTTCAATGGCCCCCTTCCCCCCTGCAATGAGCAGGGACATCTTCGACTAGATCAGGTTGCTCAGAGCCCCGTCCAACCTGACCTTGAATGGTTCCAGGGATGGGGCATCTACCACCTCTCTGGGCAACCTGGGCCACCCTCATTGTAAAAAAATTCTTCCTTCTATCTAGTCTGAATCTTCCCTCTTTTAGTTTAAAGCCCTTACCCCTTCACAGCAGGCACTGCAAAAGTTTGTCCCCATCTTTCTTATAAGCCCCTTTAAGTACTGAAAGGAGGTAGTAAGGTCTCCCCGGAGCCTTCTCTTCTCCAGGCTGAACAACCCCAACTCTCTCAGCCTGTCTTCACAGGAGAGGTGCTCCAGCCCTCTGATCGTTTTTGTGGCCCTCTTCTGGACTCGCTCCAAACATGTCCATGTCCTTCTTATGTTGAGGGCCCCAGAGCTTGATGCAGTACTCCAGATGGGGTCTCACCAGAGTGGAGTAGAGGGGTAGAATCACCTCCCTTGACCTGCTGGCCACGCTGCTTTTGATGCAGCCCAGGATATGGTTGGCCTTCTGGGCTGCGAGCGCACATGGCCGGCTCAACCTGATCACTACTGAAATGAAATGTGATTTCAGAAAGCGGCGGCAAGGAGAGCAGTTCTCCATAAAATTGTAGGTATTTTTTTCAAGCGGTTCCTGTAAACACTTGTGTATCTATAAAGATGTCCTGCTTTTTTGTGCTGGTGGGCTGCAACTGCTCAGTGTAAAACCGCATTGTGCGTCAGGGAGCTGGGATACCTGTGCCTTCTGGCAGCCGCACGCAGCAGTCGCGTTCCTGGTGTTGCTCAGCTGCCCTGTTGGTTGTCAGATCTCTTCTCCGGTACCAGGGTCATTAACACAAGCTTTTCCAAGAGTGACCCTCTACCTAGCACAGACTCCCCTCACCCCTTCATCCTGCATCAAATCTCTTTCAGCTGCTTTTTACAGCTCCTTTAATGATCCTGGGTATGGGTAGAGAACATGGGGGTGGTTTGGGAGAAGGTTAGGCTGTTTGGTGGTACTAGGTATGCACTGTTGTCTCCTATACCCTTGAGAGTTTTTAAAGATTAAAATGCTTTAACCAGAAGAATAATAGCCTCAGCCATAACTTTAAAGAAAAGTTCTAAAAGTCATATATGTAAGATCTTCTCTAGCACAAGATTCAAGTTCTGAATTTAAATGAACTGAAGCCGAGAGACACAAGTTACATCAGAGCACACAGCCTCTCTTGGCAGCGCATGGACAGTGTTCACCTACTTGATGTACTAGAAGAGAGCTTCAGACACATGCTATAGCCAAATATAAAAGAAGTAACAGAGGACTTTTATGGCAATGCTCTTGAAATGGCCACACTTGTGAGGTGTCAAAAAGATTAAATAAATCCGTTGCTGCAATGCTCCTGTCTGGGACAAGAACATCCAGCTTTAAAGATCTTCTGTCCTAAAACCTGGGGCGATGTATCTTCACCAATATTTTAGTGAGTGATGTGCCATTAAGACAACCCTTGAAATAGAACAATCATATAAACATCCAAGGCGTTTTAAGTCACCCTAATCCCACCTATTTAAAGAGGAGCAGCACAGCCTTTGTATCTCATTAGCGACTGAAAGGATTTGACAACAATGATGTTTTACTTTCCTTTCAGGGATGAAAAGCCTATCCTATTTGTTTAATTTAGCTCACTCTTGCTTATATTAGAGCGTACCTGGAGTGGATACCAAGTACAGCTACAGTTGGTCTGTCTTGGCTGAAGCAAAACAAATAATCTCTAGAGCAGCCCACTGGTTACCTAAACCATCCTACACGTGTTTACTTGATGCATTTATTTTCCTGCAGATAAAAGGAGGCAGTTGCCTCCGACTGCTGTCCTTGCCCGTGCTGCTGCCATCTGCATTAAGCGAGGGTTGTAAACAGCAGAAATACGGGTGCAAAGTACTAAGAGAACACAGCACTCTTAAGGATGATTTTCTATTAAACACTGCTGGGTCATTGCTTTTCTCTCCTGTCAGTGAGAGGGTTTTTATGTTCATTACTTACACAGTCTGAGAACATGAAGCCACTCCACTGCTTACACTTGACACATGAATTTAGGTCACTTGCTCAGAGGCATCATGGATTTTGCCAAAAGATTCCCACCAGAGTTGCATCTGTTGACATAGATAGTGGGGCTGACTTACCCCACTTGTTCTCAGATCTTACGGGCTTGTCCAAATGTTACTGTTGGTCAGTAAGGGACAAGGGAGACCACCAGCACCACTCGTGGTTTCTGAGGCCTCCGCTGCTGCTAATGCTTCCAACAGTGCCCAATAGGTTGCTCGCTTTTTGTGATTGGAGCGGACAAATTGAAATTCCACCCAATGCGTGTTGTCAACCGGGCAGTGTTCGGTGGCATATGCCGAAAGAGGTAGAGAAGTCGCCAGGCTGCTGCTAGACGGAGCGATTCCCACAGCCCGTTTTGCATCCTGCTAGTCTTACTCCTTCTCACAAGATCCTTCCTGGTAGTTTATCTCCTAATATAGGGAAAGATAACAGAGCAGCACAAAGCCTTCCACCTTTACTACTGCGTCACACTGCCAAAATGACAGGGTGATCCACCACGTGCGCAGGTTGCTCGTGCTGAACCCCTGTTACGGATTTGGGGCAAGGTGGATTTGAAGCACGCAGAGATTGTTCTCAGTTGATTTTCAGAAATGCTTTTTCTTTAGATTATTTGCTGTCACTTGAATGGCAGGGTGGCTTTGTTTTTAATTAAATCTTTAATTGACATAAAGAATAATCAATGATGAGTAGAATTGGAGTTGACTTCTAATCAAAGATAATTCTGCATACCGGGGTGGGTTTGAAATGAATGAACGTCAAATCCGATTAGGCGGCTGGATTCTGATCCCTCAGCCACGCTCATATATACTGTTAAAGACCAAATTTTGCTTGTCTCCACGAATGCCAGCTGAAAATGATCGCTCTGTGTTCCTCGTGCTGCCGCAAGGGACAGACATTAGGGAGGGCATGGCCCAGGGTTCCTGCGCACGCTCACTCCAGCTGCCAGCGCCGAACAAACGTTGGAGCTGCAAAAAATGAGATCAGCTACCACGAACCCATCTGTTGTGCGCAGGAGCCATTTAGGATCAAATTTATTCTCCTGGGGTTTATTACGGCGAAATGACTCATTTGCATCTCCCTCTCCTTGTGTTTTCGGCACGTGCGGTACCAAGGGTAAGGAGCGGTGCTGTAGGTGTTTCTCCGAGGGGAGGTTAAGCAGAGGGAAGAGCAGTTTGTGACTCCCCAGCTGTGGAAACGGGGCATGTACCAAGAGCTCTGGTGAAAAAAGTAGCTACAAAAAGGTCAGGAAGCAAGGTCATCGTGGTACAAGATGGAAGGGGTGCTGCTTTGCCTTAGCCACTGTCAGTCAGTATTTCTGTGCGAGTCGATGAGAGTTAGAGCCAAATGCACATTTTACAGTAAAAATAAAATAAGAAATGAAAAGTCCCCACTTAGACTTTGGCACCTAGGCTGGTGTGAAAGACGACCACGGCTTACTGAATTGATGGAGCTATATTGCTGTGGGAGCATCAAGTCCTATACATTTACAGCCACAGAGTCTTTACCATTTTGCTATTGACCTGGATTGTTAGCTTTCTTCTTATTACTCTTATTATTGCTTTTTTGGTTTATGTACTTAATCCAGTTTGGGTAGGAGAAGCAGAACAAACAGCATGAGCTATTCCAGATGGTAGACAACTTGTGTTTCTGCTCAGGGTGTCTAGTGATGAGCTAGCAAATACTGTAGTATTTGAGTTGAAAATGTCCTTACGTACAACATAAAAAATGTTCTTACGGAAATGAGACCATAAAGTACAAGTCTTGCTATTAGTATCAAGTCTTGGGAAAAATAGTATTTGAAACAAAAGCTAAAATTTGGTACCCAAAGCTAATGTTTTCATTTATTAGGAACAGGTAACGGTGGCTTGTACTCGCTCACAGGGATTTCTGCATGACAAAGTAAAGCTCCCAGCTATGGGCTTAAGTAGAGCTATAAAAGATGCATGAGTTACATAAACACTTCTTTGTGCATTGTAAAAGCCGAATCCACCCAAACTGAAGGTATTGAAATACAACTAATAAAAGAAAGAATCACTGCAGGCATCACTAACGCAGATAAAGCCATCAGTGAAAAGTGAGCACAAGCCTTCAGAGAGACCCCGCTGGATAGTTGGCAGCGTGAGAGGCTTGGCTTGGATGTCCATGGTGGGGGAAGAGACCCACCTCAGGCTGCCAGTGATGGTAGGATGAGCTGCGGTGGGTTAAACTAAGATTCTTGTTGCTGCAAGACATGGAGCAGAAGTTTGCCTCCTTGTCCTGAGGCAGGAATACATGGCTACCAACATCTTTGATGGCCACCCAAGCGTGACTCAGATGCTCCCACATCTCCCATTTGAAGGAGAGGGAGCCGTCTCGGCCATAGCTCCTTCTGTGTACAATACTGCTCTACGCAGCCATGCTGGTAAGCCCATGTGGCTCTTTTTCTGTAAGCTAAAATTAACATTTGAAGCTCACAGATCTGCTGGCCTTTCACCGGCTGATGTAGGCTTGGGAAGTGTGCTTGTCAGTGTAGCCATATGCTGCTATTTAGGAATATCTCATAGCCTTGGACTTTGATGGAACAAATGCACATGATTTTGTTCTGGCAACCAAGAATAGTTCTTCAGATGGAGCTCACATGTCTGTACAACTCTGGCAAATGCTACCCTGCACAAGGAAATAGCAGCCCAGTCACTGGGAGCATAAAATGTGCCATGAAAGTCTTCATTCATGTAATCCAGTGGCCAACAGAAGACACCATTCGACAGGGGCTTCCAGGAGATCCCATCCCACGGAAATGTTCCTGGCACGTTCAGTAGTTATGAGCTTGTGCACTAATGCCTAACAGTTTTTGTCCTAAAAATGTAAAAACCCTTATGAAAGAATTAAATTTCTAGTGAAAGATTTTATAATGCACCTGAGGGCTCTTACCCATATATTATTGTCAAATTTTTATATTAAAAAAACATGCACAAGAATGTCTACATTATCATCCAAGATGCATACCTCTGTGCCTTCTAGGAGTCTAGGGAACACGGAAACCATAAATTCCAGGTGGTTGTTTGGGCTACTGGCCATGCAGGCCTCATATTGCCAGGGTGATTCAATTAAGTGAGAAGGAAGAAGTTGGAAAATGAATATTAAAAATGACTAGACTTTAGGCTACAAAAGCAAGCGACACCAGCTGAAGGCGTACTGAAGGAGTTTAGCGTTGAACTGAGCCTGACTAAGTTTAGAGTTGAATTGTGCTCTTTGGGTTTATGAGTGCAGAGCAGGAAGAATTGGCTGTCTGGGAGGAGGACATGACTTCTAGGGTATAATCAGTTTCTTCCCTTATTGGATTTTTTCTTTTGGAGATGCATGCTCCTAAATGGGATCTTATTGCCATTAAAAATTTTTAGCTTTGTAAACTGGTCAGCTAGTCTCATAAGCAGAACATAGACCTTGACACAGACAAGAGAGGAACGTAATCACTTCTTCCATTATTCAAGAAGGTACCAGTTCATTTGTTGGACATACCCCGGGTCTGTAAGTAAGAAATGTTCCTAGCATGCAAAAGAGAATCAGTTGACTGCTGTAGCAATGCACTCGCATCAGTTTAGTGGCATTTTAGCTTAACCTAAATAATTATCACCCAATTTTATTGGACAGCCGGCAGACCACGGATCAACAGAAGCAACAACAAACAAACCCTCTCACTGTAGGGATTGCAGCTCCTTAGGTACAGAATGGGCCTTGAAACATGTGTCACACACACAAAAAAAGATAGGAACAAAGGATTATCAAGACTCCCTTCAGTCATTGAGTCCTACTCCCCATTCCCATTTAATCAAGGATTATACATAATCCCAAAGTGTCCTCGAAGCCTCTATTCCATGAACACTCAGCTGCAGACGGCTCCCTAACACCCTCCAGCAAACCCTGGACCCAAAGCCATAACTGTAGCTGCTACAGGAGGAATCCAGGGCACCATCACCACTGGCACAGGTATCGCAGCTTTACATGGGTGCTAGCACATGTGTAGCAAAAACAACTTCCCCTCATCCTGTGGTGAACAAGAAATATCACCTCCACATCAGTCATGGTGAAAAAACAAAAAGGGACCATGTGAAAGTCAATCTAGATTTAGCAAATGTGTTTCTTCCCCTCTCTTAGCTTGGATTGAAGTCCACGTGGTTTATCAAATATTTCAGCATTATGGGAGGTGGGGGTCCATGCTGAGGGTGATGAGGGGAGGGCAGCCCTGTGGAAGTGATGGGCTCGACGGTCCCTTCCCCTTTCATTAGCTCAGGCTCAGCTGTTTTCCCGTTTCTGGACTGAAAGGAGAGAGGGGACTTTTATTTCCCTGGGGACAGAGACATCATCAATTATCTGCCATTCCCTGCTGCAAGATGTCAGAGAATAGGGCAGAGAAAGAGTACTGATAGGATTTCACCTTATCCCTCGACTCTGCTGATGGGCTCATCATTCATCTACTGTGCACTTACCATGGGCAATACTAATTATATTAATTATGCTCCTACACAGCACATGCTTATATTAGCAGTAAGCAGACTGGTGACTTTTTAAAAAGAAACATCAGTGGTTCGTCAGCTGTATAGATTTAAAAATGTAAGCGTACTCATTGCATCCATTGCTGAGGAGGATCTCTCGAATCTCAAAAGCATTTAATACTGTATAAATGTGCAATATGCCTTACATTGAGAGCAAAATGCATACTGTATCTGGAAGACAGTAGCATTGTATCAGGTAACTACTAAGTGCAGACTTAGAAACTTGGTCACTGCATTGGAGTAGCACCAAAGTCCCCTTGGTAGTGTTCATTTATAGGGACACTGGTCAGGTCAACAAGAGATCTGGGTAAGTCCTTGTGGGCTGAGCCTTATTGAAATTACACTAGCGACTACATCTATGCGTATAATCAGAATCCAAATGTGTTATTAATTTCAGAGGTTGGTTTATTTAGTTGATAGCGTGGAGGCCCGTGAATTGTTCAAGAGACAGGAAAATAAATCCCCCTCTACAAAGTGTATTACAACGATGTGACTACTCATCGCTCAAAGTGTATTTGCTAGATGTAGGTATGATAAATAATCCATCGACGCGGTGCTCGTATGCAACCCCTGTCTGCGTGAGTCTGGGCTAAGGGGCTGCTGCTGCTAGGCACAGCCGGTGCAATTTTGTGAGGTCAGTTGGAAATATCTGAGATGTCAGCAAAATAAATTTAAATCTTAAGAACAGATTGCGTTTGTACAATAGAGTCAACCTCTAAACTTGACAAACTGAAAAGTGACCGAACTGGGAGATTTCATCAGTTCTGACTCCGTTACCTCCTTTTATCACAGTTTGTGTCAGTACAGAAATTAAACATACATTGATCACCAAGATTTTATATAATAGAGAGAGAGAGCACAAGCCTATCTGGGCTCTAATTTCTGACCATTTTACGCAAAAGCAAAGCAGAAGTAGCTCCTGGCACGTCTTCAATTTGCATTTCAATTGCACTTCTTTCCCACTTCCTTCTGGTATCTTGAGGAAAGCCTTAGCTACTAAAGCATTGCAAAGCCGTGAGTGCTTGGGCAAAATAAATGAAATAAATAACTAAATTCCTTCTCCAAAATTATTATTTTTTTTAATTTCTCCACAGCAAAAGAAAACTTAAAGACTTGCAGTATGTGTGCACACATTCACATATGGACATAAAGATTTTGTTTGGAGCGAAACCCATTCGTCTTTCATTCAGATTAATACAGAAGATATTCATCGAGTGGAAGGTGTTAGTGTTTTGACAAGAGCTTTGAATCTAAAGTAATTACATTTTTATTGCCAATGTGGTCATGGCCAGGACCCAACTTCAAGTTTGGTTTTATTCCCCTTATTTGCTGAGGAGGAACAGCTGATGTTTATGCAGTTAAATCTTCTCTGACTGTCAGCATTGTTTACCTTCTACCCTTGTAGGTCTCCAGATGCTGTCTGGGGGGGTGTTAATCATCCTGTCAAACAGGGCAAGTGCTGAACACTTGCAAGGGATTTTCTGCTCCTTGGCACTCTGGACCCAGCTTTTAATGTGAGTCCTTGGGTGCAAATGGGAGCGCACAGCACACACTGTAACTGTTTTAAGATTATTTGCAAAACCAAAGGGAACTTGCTGCATGGATCCCAGAGTACTGCGATCGAGTGGTTTCTGCTTTGTCTCTCGGGACCTGGTTCCTGGTGGGGTTTGGACTGTTAGACATCAGCTGCCGTGGGTAGAAGCTGTACCGTCTCCAGGGATGCGAGGTTTGACCCTGGCAGCTGCAAAGTGGCTTCTGCCAAGTGCTGGGTATCAGGAAGCCTGAGCAGAGCTCAGCCCTGCAGAGGTGTGCTGAGAGCCTTAAGGAGCTAGGGATGGGTGTTGGGCCAAATTTGGGCTCTCATTGACTGAAGGCTCAAGTATCTGTGGCTGGAGCATGTTTATCCCTGTGTGAGTCAGCCAAAGCGTGTCCTCACGGCAATTTCTGCCGAGCCTGTGAGGTGCAGCTGCTCCCCAGACCCTCCTGCTCCCACCCTCTCCCTTTCCTCCGTCTCTCCTGGCCGTGGGTTTCTGCCTGGTGTGGATGCTCATGGCACTGGTCTGCCTGAGAGCGGCTTCTTTATCCCAAGGGTTTATCCTCCCTGTGGATAAGCTGACATGGCTCTGAGCTGGACACGCTGTGGCCCACCTCAGCCGGGGACACGAACAGTGGAGCATCATTATCTGCTGGCCACAGTGGAGGAGAAAACTGGCCTTAATTGCAGCCCAGGTGGTACCTCTGAGGGCTGTCCAGTCACAGGGGACCAGCTCTTGCTTCAGAAACAGAAAGATTAGCACTGTTTTGGTTGTGCACTAGAGAAAATTTCACATTACCAGTAGTGCTGGCAATGCTGGGACTAGGAGAAATATTTCTGGTGGAGCTCTTGCAGAAATATTCCTGCAGAAAGCGGCTCCGCAGGCAATGCCGTCCTCTCCAGGGAGAAGCGGTAGTTCACCACCACGCCAAATGTCACCTCAAAGAATATTTGCCCAGCTTGGTGCGGCAAATTAAACATAACTGGACAGCACACAACATTTCCCCATGTGTTTGCTTTCTCCGGTGAGTGTTTGCCATGCAGGCACCACGTAGCTCTGGTGCTTATCTTTAATAAATATGTTCGGTTGCGAAGGCTTACGTTGCAAATCCGTACCTTTCAGAAGTGGCTGGTTTTGTGGGCTCTTGTGATCGTTCCTCATCTGCAGGATGAGATGGGGGTTTAGACTTGCTGTCACCCCTTCGTCCCCGTAGGTCGTGGTTTTGGAGAGCATCAGCTCCAGCCGCTGCCACGCCATCCTGCCTCGGCACCAAACTCACCCAGCTGTTCGGAGTGCAATGAACTGGGGGCATGGGGCAGGACAGGTCCAGCTTTTAAAATAAATAGGGGGAAACAAAATATCTAAAAAGAAAGATCTCTCTTTTTCATTTTTTGTCAGGTTATTTTTAAGCTGGCCTAGTTTCTCAATCCATTTTGCAGTGCAAGGGCGTTAGCAGCCGTGCTGGCACCCTGGGAAGGAAGGAGGCGGTGAGAGGACGGGTCCTGCGGGATGGAGGAGCAGCACCTGAGGACCAGTGCCCTCTTCTCCAGCATCCCCCTTCCCTTCCCGCTCCCTGCCCTGCTGCCTGGCCTCAACTGGTCATGAAGCTCCTCAGACGGCTCGGTGAGGCCATTCCCCTCACCAGAGCAGTACAAAACCAAGGCAGCAGAAAAATCTGCTTCATTCTCTGCCGAGGGCAGCAAGCGCTGGGGTCGAGACAAGGAAAACAGCGGATCAAGGAGGAAAGGAAAAGGGAGGCATCCCCCTTGCCCCTCGTGGCAGCAGCAAGCTGATGGAGCTGTTGTGAAGCACAGCACTTGTTTACTATTTCTTTGTGAGTGGATTGAAATCACCTTAGTTTGGTGCAGATGCTGAGCTGGGCGTTGAAAATGAGCACATACAGAGTAAGGGCTTCCTCCCAGGGTGCTGAGCCCCCCCACACGCACACACACTCCCCCCACCTTCCCCGAACATGTGAAATGCAGAGCGTACGGTGCCTGGAGGTTGTTGTGGTGTAGAGCATCCGTCTCTCATCACGACATGCCGTGGCTGCCTGTACACCCACTGCATCTTCCTTCTCAGCAGCCAGGCAGGAACAGCCACGGGGAAAACGAGCAAGGCTCGGAGGGGAGCTGCAGGACTTGATTCGTGCTGAACAAACCCTTTTTTTTTTTTTTTTTTTTTTTTTAATTTCAATATATGTAATAACACTTCGTGGTGATGGTGAGTGCCCCTCAAGGCCTCTGCACACTCCCAAAATAATCTCCGGGACACCTCGATGTAGCAGATGGGGACAGCAGGGCTGGGGGAGAAGCATGCTGGGCACAGTAGAAATTGGGGATGGCGTTGGGATTAGCACGCTGAAGCATCTGGTTTCTAGTCCCACATCCAGACCCTCTTTGTGTCTCCAGCATGTTTTCAGTAGACCCTGGGATGTAAGTCAGAAGTGAAAATGGGACTATTTTATTTTTTAGGTGGGACAGTTTGGCAGTGCAAACAGATTTGTGCCCTGGTTCACGCCCCCTCGGGGGGTTCAGTTACCCTTTACCATGCCTGATGGACACCAGGCAGTCCCTGCCTCACCGCCCGCCTCTTACCCTCCGTCGTCACTGACCTGCTTTCTGTTCTTTTTTCAGGAATATCTTCCAGGCTGCCCGAAATCATGTCAATAGGATCACATTCATTCTCTCCAGGAGGTCCTAATGGGATTATTAGAAGCCAGTCCTTCGCTGGCTTCAGCGGGCTTCAAGAGAGACGCTCCAGGCAAGTCCTGTGTTCTCTAAGGGGAATTTCCAAATCAGGCCCTAAGGGAGGGTGAAGGTGGAAAAGAGCCGAGAGAAGACAGCCTCCTCTCTGATTGCAAAAGAACGTCTTCTAGGCTAAAATATCTCTCTCTATTGTTTGTATAATTAAGCTATTGCCCTCTGCCTTAGCTACCAAATGCCTGTTTGCCTCTCCTCCATTAATGCAGGGCTTCCTCGCGTGTCTCAGAGCTGTGAGAGAGTTTCGGATAATCGTTTTAATTTACAAACTTATGCAGTGATCTTTTCAGCATGTGAAATGTGCAGGAGCATGATACATTTCCCACCGCCCCCAACTTAAGACCGTTGCTACCCAAAAGACAGTTTTGTCATTGCCGCACTGCTATGAATTCAGAACAACTCTTTTTTCCTTTGCAGGGCTGCCTTCATGCCCTGCTGGAAACAGGGCAGAGCTTGGCTGCAAAGCCTTTCCTTGCACCACCATTTAGCTAGGATTTAGGGCTTTGAGTCAGGCATTTACCAAGTCAACAAGTCCCTGATGCCCCCAGGGGCTACTTTACAAGTAATTTTAACTTGCGTAAAGTCTCCAGACCACCAGTTAGCAATGGAGGAGGAATGGCAGGCAAAGGGTCGCCTCCCATCGTCAGCTCAAGTCAGTGATGGTTGTTAGATGCTGACAAACCCCCAACAGAATCACCAAAGAGGCACCTACATGTAGCACAACCATCCTCCCTGTGCTGTACGGAGATACCTATGGTACATGCTCAAGACCAGTGGTGTGATGGTGTCCTCCAGACATGCTCTTAACTGAGCCCCAATCTTCCTTAGGAGCCCCCAGGCTTTACACCTGAGATTTACTTTTACCTTTACTGTGTCTGGCTCTGGAGCCCTCAGCACACAAGAGGGACATGACCTGTTGGAGCGGGTCCAGAGGAGGGCCACAAAGATGATCAAAGCGATGGAGCACCTCTCCTACAAAGACAGGCTGAGAGAGTTGGGGTTGTTCAGCCTGGAGAAGAGAAGGCTCCGGGGAGACCTTATAGCCCCTTCCAGTACCTGAAGGGGGCCTACAAGAAAGCTGGGGAGGGGCTGTTTGTAAGGGCATATAGCGATAGGACGAGGGGCAATGGTTTTAAACTACAGCAGGGAAGGTTTAGATGAGACATTAGGAAGAAGTTCTTTACAATGAGGGTGGTGAGACACTGGCACAGATTGCCCAGAGAGGTGGTGGAGGCCCCATCCCTGGAGACATTCAAGGCCAGGCTTGATGAGGCCCTGAGCAACCTGATCTAGTTGAAGATGTCCTTGCTTACTGCAGGGGGGTTGGACTAGATGACCTTTAAAGGTCCCTTCCAACCCAACACATTCTATGATTCCATGATTATCTGGGCTCCCCTTTGCCTTTAGCACCTGGACGAAGCTCAGCCCTTCTATGGCTGTGGCTGAGCAATGTGAGGCGGGACAGGCATGGTATAAGACAGAGAAATGTCTGATGAGCCTCAGAATCAGCCCAGCGTTTCCAGACCAGCAGTCATATCTCGGCAAGGCAACTGGCACATCAAAAGCTGACAGCGCGTGTCCCAGACCGCTCAGACCTCTTAACCTGTAAACAAATGCAGTTCTTTGACTGGCAGGCACAGAAGCAGATTCATGTCTGCTAGCAAAGATAATATCAGAAGATTTCTTCACGCTACACTCCTTTGAGATTGTTATGATTTATAGGGGTTTCCTCCTCTTTAATGTTCATTTTGCAGGTGTAACTCCTTTATTGAAAATTCCTCTGCGCTTAAGAAGCCCCAAGCAAAGGTGAAGAAAATGCATAATTTGGGCCATAAGAACAGCACCACGCCCAAAGAGCCCCAGCCTAAGAGGATGGAAGAGGTCTATCGAGCCCTGAAGAATGGCCTGGAGTAAGAGCCTTTATCCTTGCTTGTTGAGTGAAGCTTTCCGTGACATTTTAGAGCCTAGAGAAACATGTCACAGGGATCCTTAATCATAGGAAAGGAAAATAAACATCTTGGAGCCTGGTTTGTAACACTTAGGATGTGAAATAGTTGTATGGGAAATGGAGCAGAATCCCATTTCCACTCCAATTGCTAGGAAAGCTCCCAAAAGCTGGGATTTCAACATTTTTTGCCTCCGAATTTCCTAGAGTCCTATCAGAGGCTTGTATTGCCCTTAAGATAAGATCCCAGATGATAACAGGTTTTTTACCAGCTGGATACAAGAGCAGCGATTGGAAAGCACCAGCCCGTAAAATAAGCAGCAGATAAGCTGACTTGAAACTGGTTGTTCAGTGTAAAGAGAACACCGAGCTCTTAAACACAGCTAAATAAGTGGCTCCTATTTATTCCCCAAAAGGCAGCAGGGAGCTGCTTTTAGGACAGATCAACGTAAATGAGTTTTTGTCTGAAAACAGATCCAATGAGGACAGCCATTTGTTGCGCAGATTTTCTTTTAGGATGGTCAGCAGCCAGCTTGGTATGTGCTGCAGGGCTCATGCCTCCCTTCTCTGGTTTGTGTTCACAGCGAGTATCTGGAAGTTCACCAGACGGAGCTGGATAAGTTGACTACTCAGTTAAAAGACATGAAAAGAAACTCACGCCTGGTACGTGTCACGCTTTTTTCATCGTGTGGATGCGCAATAAACCCCTCGAGGTGCTGGAGAAGACGGGGGGTGGGAGCTGGATATAGGGAATTCGCATTGATGCTCTTCTTTTCTTCCAGCCCTGGCTTTGCTTGTGATTTCTGTTGACTGACAAACATTACTTTCTTGTAGTGCTGTTAAGTTGCAAAATTAATCACAGTTTCATCTTCTCTGTTGCAGGGAGTCCTGTATGATTTGGATAAGGTACGTTACCGTCTTTGACACTGGTTTTGCAAAGAAGCGTTAGTGTCCGTACGACGTACATAGGTGGCATGGGAAACCTCTCTCAGCCGGACCTACCATCCAGGCAAACACCATCAAGGGAGAAGTTACCTGCCAATTTGCACTTGTGAAGGAAGAAGTTCCACTCCCCTCCTCTTCCCAGGGGCTCTGGTATTGCCTGGTGCTTCCCCCAGCCAACTGTGCTCACTAATCCGGCATCAAACTTACCCCATCAGCCCTTCCCTGGGCTCTGTCAAGTTAAACTGGCTCTGGGATGGGCGCCAGGAAGGAGGAAGACCCCTGCCAGGGAAAGAGGGAGGCGGAGGAGTGAGACCTCCTATCTGCTGTCAGCTGCCAGACATTAAATCCATCGCCTCATGCAACTTCATCCTGCCAGCTCTGGGTCAAGCCCCAGCTCGTCCCTGCTTCTGCCAGTTCTGGGGATGGAAAAACTGAAAAATTGAAAATATTTTTCCCCCACAGGAAAATTTGGGTGAAACAAAAGGAAAGCTTTCAAAAACGTTTCCTGAGCAAGTCTGGCTTTTTTTCAGACAAAATGCCAAGGTTTGGTTTTGCTGTCAAAACCAGTTTGCTGAGGAAGCGAATGGATTTTGAAATGCGAAACCAATTTTAATACAGGTTTTCAAAGTACTCAAAATAATTTTGAGCTAAAAAAGTTCTGATCCTTTTTTTTTTTTTTTTTTTTAAGAATTCAAAAAACTAGGGAAATCCCATCAAAGAAAACCTCTTTTTTGTTCAAAAATACATTAGGCGCAGACATCGGTGAGCTCCATTTTCATTAGCAGATTAATGGTAGTAAGGTGGGACAGCTGATTCCAGATTCACGGGCAATGAAACTCTCCTGCGTGTTTTAAGGAGGAGTTTCTCAGCCTCATGGGGACCTGAAGACCCGAGCAGAACTAGCGTGGCAGTGTCTTACTGATTCATTTAAATGTGCCTCACCCTCTGCCTCTTCCTTTCCTTCAGCAAATCAAAGCGGTCGAAAGATACATGAGAAGGCTGGAGTTCCACATTAGCAAGGTAACGAGGGCTCCTATCATCTTTCTTCTGCATCTGCTCCTATGTTATTAGGAAAACAAACCCTTGGCCTCCTGCTGCCCCTCCACTCCGGGGAGACCGCCTTGACGAAGCCTCTCCCAGATTTGGTATTTTTACTGCGATGGGCTGGTGGTCAGAGCCAAAGAAAGGGTTTCCACATGGTTTGCAGCCCCCAGGGTCCAGACGTGCCCCGAGACACTCCCACCCGCTTTTAGGTACAGGGAGAGAGCATAGGGTCGGACGCTTGCTGGGAAAAGTCTATCTCACCCCATGCTTATTGTTAAACTGTAGGTAGAAAGAGAGTTGCATCTGAAAGTAATTTAATTTAGCACTTGTCTCTACTGTACACAGCAGCTAGGTTGGATTTGTTCCTGGATTTCACCGCTAAAGCTTTTGCTGCGTGGTTCGGGGCCCACATCCACTTGATTACATCGGTGAGAATAGTCAGTAGAGGTACTTGTGATTTATACTAATACATTTTATAGCTGGACAAAATCCATGGCATGTATTCTCTTACTTATAAACATATCTGCTAGCGATTAGTTGCTTTTCTGAGCCTGACAAAAGAATGAATTATTTTTGATGGATGAAATGTCTTTTGAGAGTCATTTGAAAAGCGTTCGCACAGCTTGAAGGTCTCCAATTATGACAACCCATCCAAACCTTTTAATTTCAGCCTTCTTTTACTCTTGGAGCCAAAAAAAAATATATAAATCATCAGGCGATAGACTGAAATTTCGTTCCCCAAAACCGCCTTCTCTCTTGCTGGCAACATGAATGGCAAAATTAGTGCTTAAAGAACATTTCCATTCAGGCCCTTCCCACTCCAGCCTGCTCAGAGCTAATGGTTTCTGGGCTTATAATAGGACTGAAAAGCACCAAATGCAAGAGGTAGCGCTGGTCAGTATTACTCAAGCTCGCTGGGTACATCAGTTCACTTTCCGTAACCTACAGCAACAGAGACAAAAGGAACTGAGCTGTGCTGCTTTCAAGCCTACGGGCTTGGGCAGGTAAAGAAACATCTTTGTTTCTAATGATAGAGAAGGTCTTTTTCAGCTGTACCGAACCAGGGCCACCGCTCCGTACAGGAAGCAGAGCAAGGAAAAGGGGATGTGCAGCAGAGGACCCCACGTACTTAGGGGGAAAGATGAGCCTGCCCTCTCCCTGCTTGCGTGGGCAGGGGAAGGACATCAGCCCCGGGTTAACACTCCGCCCTGATGGCAGAGATAAATGCCAAGTGACAGCTATTTATAGCAGCTGTCTTTCTTTAGCTTGCTGACTTGCAAGAGAAATAGGAGTGGATATGACTCCCAGAAGCTTTTTTTATAACTTTGAAATGGCAAAATGCTACCTGTGCCTCCATTACCCTTGGCTGAACTCTTTCACTTTGCAAAGCGGTCCCTGTCTTGGTGAGAGATCCCTCAGGTCAGGGGCTTTAGCCACCGTGCATCCAAGCTAGCCTTGTAAAAGTTGACCGAAGGCTTTGAAGCTGTCAGGAAGAACAGTCCCGCTCCAAACAAGTAAGCCACAGTGCTTTTTATTAGAGGTTAAGCAGGCTTGGAAAATGGGATTTGGAACATGGCTGGATCATCACGTCAGGCTCATCTCTAATGCAGCAACACAAAGTCGTAGACTGAGGAAGCCAAGGCGCTGGATCCTTTCATATGGCAGAACTCTGCTGTGAAAATTCACTAGTGAGCAATGAGCACCACGGGGTACAGGGCGATCGCTTGGTGTCAGAGATAACAAAGGAAAAAAAGTTATTCTAGGTAAAAAACAAATACTGCCCTATCTTAGCGGGGACATTAGAAGCAGAAAGAAGAGACAGCTTTCTCTATTCCTTTTCTTCTCATCACCCTGGTAAAGTCAGGTTAGAAAACTTACATCTCCTGTATCTGGCAGATTAAGTTTATATGAATCTCTCTCTATATACAGCAGCTATACCACTGTAGACTCCAACCAAACAGGTCAGGTGGAGTAAGTGTGTACATTCAGTGCAGGGATTAGAGGGAAAAGGGAAACTAAAGCATGAGACACGTGTAAATCCATCGCACTCCGAAACTAGATCCAGGTGAGACTTTAAACAGCGTGTGAGTAGGTTTTACGAAACTTCCAGGCTGCTTACTAAATGTTGGGTGCCTGAGTCATGCCAAAGGATGTGAAGGAGATGACTAGGAAATTATATGAATGCCTGGGGGCTGAAGTTGAAAAATACTTCCTTAATTTGACATCAGCTGTTTCTAAGCCCTTTACCTGTGCTGATTCTGATGACTCCCAGTTGCTGGAGGATGGGCAGTGAGAATTCAAAAAAATCACTCTCTGCTTCCATTGCTACCTAGTAGCCAAATATTGCAACGGTCCTGATCCAGGGCTGGCGTTAGCAATACAGAAGACATCGCTGGCCCTATTAACTGTGCCATCGAACGCGTCCAGTCCCCTTTGGCAGCGTGGATGTTGCAGTTGGTTTTGAAAGATCTCTCCGCACCGACGTGTCTGAGAAGCTTGCTGCACACCTGCCCTACCGTTACGACTGTAGGTAGCCCAGACAGGGGCAAAAGGGAGCAGCAATGGTTAAAGGCATGCAGGGCAAGCAGGTGAATTGCTGGCAGCATCTGATGTTGCTGTGATGAGATTTTTACAGTGGAAGTTATTTTTATCTTGTGTTTCTTTAGACTGTAACAGTATCACAGCTTCATTTGCTCACCCTTTCCAATGGATCTCACAGTCTGGCCGAGTTTCCTTGTAATGCAAATGACTTCATTGTTTGTTGGTGTTATTTTGTTGGGTTTTCTCAGTTTTTTTTTCAATGCGTCCTCATTGTTCCCACTAGGTGGATGAGCTTTACGAAGCCTATTGTATCCAAAGACGTCTCTGCGATGGTGCCAGCAAAATGAAGCAAGCCTTTGCAATGTCTCCTGCCAGCAAAGCAGCTCGAGAGAGCCTAACCGAAATCAACAGGAGTTACAAGGAGTACACAGAGGTACATCCTCATCCGTTCAGTCTGTCGCTCTCGCGCTCTTTGAAGGCCATGGGAACTTTGCCACTGATTTCAGGGAGAATTTCATCCAGATAAAAGAATTAAAAGCAAAATCAGCAAAGAGGAATTATTAATTCTTTGTTCGTCGTCAGGTGAATACCTGGTGGCTTACAGAGATGGGTGACATGGGCCCAAAGAGCTCCTTGAAATAGTAATGTTCATGCTCTATGAGAGCAAGGTTATACCCAGGAACTGCTGCACAAGAAAAAAACATAAATCTGCCCCAAATTTACATATGTACTAGCTTTGTCCTTCCCAGCCTGCGGGTTTTTGGGATGACAGGTTGTCTGGAACCCATGTGTACGCAGATATCTGCTGCGTCCTATCCTGTTTTACTTGCTGTGATCAGCGTCTATTTTATTAAACAGGCAGTAGATGAGGAAGGGCCTAATAATGTCGCAAACATCTCAGCACACGAGCTGTGACAGCCTTCTGAAATCTGAAGGAAGAACTGGAGACGGTCTGGTACCCGTCTCCCACAGTCTTTTTTCTTTTCTTAATGTAGTCCCCTTTTCTGGAGAGATTAAAAACATGCTGGGAGCCACTCTGGCACGGAGCTGCTGCTGCTGGCACGTGTCCTGGCCGGAGAGGACTGGGACAGTGACCAGGTTACGCTTCAAGGGCCACAACTGCCCTCTGCCAACAGGAGGATTAGAGCACAGGGTTACATTCAGCTTCGTGACGAGCAGGCATAGCTGCCATTTTTAGGGCCAGACCTAGCTAAACAGCAAGGATGGCTCTGGCAGGTTGACTTCATTGTAAAATATCTTTCAGCTGTCTAGCAGAGAAGCTTTGCTTTCCAAATAGACCTTAAAAAAAAAAATGCAGAAAGAGGGTTTGTCTGACCTCACTGTTCTCTTTTCCAACGCAGAACATGTGTACCATAGAAGCAGAGCTGGAAAACCTATTGGGGGAATTTTGCATCAAGATGAAAGGTAATTGCCTTCTCACCTTTCCCTTCGTTCCCCCTGCACAGTAGCCCATTAGTGAGGGCATCGATCCACACTGGTTTGACATGTATTTATGATAGGTGAGGTTTTCCCCCACTGCATCCATTGCTGAGCCTTCAAACCCCCAACTTAGACCTCTGCCCAGCGGAAAGGATCGCAGAGCCAGGAACATCAAAGCTTGCAGAGAGACTTTCTGAGATGCTGCTGCTTGTTTTCAAGGCTAATTACCTCCCACAAACACTCCTCCTAACAGCCAAAGCAATTCAATTTCGAAGGCTGCTGTATCTTTTGCCTCTATTTCCATAATCCTTTAAGAAGATGGCTGGGAAATTATGTGAATGCCCGTGGAGCTGAAGTTCTAAATACTTTCTTAATTTGACATCAGCTGTTTCTAAGTCACTCACTTTTGCTGATTCTGCTACTACTATTTTTGAACAAATGTAAAAAAGCAAAGACCTGGGGGTATTTTACCATTTAAACACCTAGATAACTCAGAGGTGGCATTCACCTTTCAGTTTTATTCCTTTTCTTTATGACAGGGGACTTCATGGGTTTGAATACAATAGAATCAGTTTTGCCGGAAGCCTCAGTGAATCACTAGGTATTGTTAATGCTGTTATCTCTTTAAGACTAAATGTCTTGAAGAGATTGTGGGGGAATATCTTTTTTGAATCTCCAATCACTGGCATGAAAACAGTTCTGTAAAACAAAACGAGCATCTAAACATTTGCGGACTCTTAATTCTTCACTTGAAATCTCACCCATTTAAAAAACCCACAGTATTGTTGGTGGAGTTTTTAGGGTTCACAAATCTCATACAGGGTTTTGCTTTTGCCTGCTCTGCCACAGCTGTGAGTAGTTGTCTCTAGCGGTTGCAGTGCATGACAGATTATCTAGCTTAGAGCAAGTTAAAATAGTTACTCCAGGCTTTCGTACTAGAGAAAACATGGGCAGCAGCTATTGTAGTTCTCCTAGCTCCGTCTCACAGCACCAAACCTCAGGTTTTAAAGCCCCTGCTCTTAGGTACTGGAAAGGCAGTCAGAGACGCATAGATGTAAAGTTACCAGATGGACACACAGAGCCTGAGCCAGTTATTTCTATAGAAAAACCCACAGCAGAACTGCAGCATGGACACGCTGAAGGAAGCACCAGGTCACGCGGTGTAGAAGGGGAATGGCATCAGGCCTGGCCCCTTGAAGCCTTTCCTCACTTGCTGTAAGCGCAGTGCAATGTACGGTTCCTGACAGCGGGACACGTTGCAGAAGGCATCATGGCATCGCAAAGGACCGGGCTGAAAAGGTCTGACCCCTTCTCTTTTGTATGCCTGAATCCCGCAGGAAAGCTCAAGGGCTCTGCTGGAGCCAGGTGCTGCGCTCACACACAGGAGCGGAGCACGAGCCACAGACAGCATCTACTTCTGAACCCAGTTCTCGTAACATAAAGAAGCCCAAATTAGAAGATTGCAAAGAGAAATGGTGTATCATTAAGTATTCTCTAATTAGGACAGCTAAGATTTCTATCTAGATAATTTTCCCTGGGAATCGGAATCCAATAGGACAGTCCAGCCATTGCTATTGCTAAAAGCTCGCAACAGCTCTAGCACAAAAGCCTGCAGATCACACAGCAAGCTTCCCCCTTATGTTGTACTGCAGCATATCCAGCTAACTTTAGGATCTAATTTAAAATCAAAGCATTCCTCTCCCCAAAGCTTATCTGTTCCTAACCATTCCAGTGAAAGTTATTTTTATTTTGTGCCCTCTGTCACTTACACTGAAAGCAAGCCAACCTACACAGTACTGTCAGGAAGCAGGGGACCCACACTGTGGTTCTATGACTGATTTTAAAAAAAAAAAAAAAAGCCTAATCATTTTTAAAAATAAAGATAATAAACTTGCCAGCAGGCTTCAACTACTGCTTAGGATTAATCAGTTGTTGATATTAAGCAGGGAAACCCAGAGTAGAAATTTAGAAGTTCCTGCGTGGAATCTGTGTGTCCTGTTATGATGTATAGGGAAGTGCCCCTGTACCTTTTTGGAAGTGCCAGGACAGCAGGAGGTAGAGCGCTCAGCCGTTTCACTCGGGGAGAGCAAGACGCCGGCCTGACGCACCAGGGGCTCTGCAACACTGAGCCCAGCACCAGAAACCACGGCCCGTGTGTCAGCATCCTGCACACGAGCAGAGGTGTACATGCTGCAGGAACTCCAGGTGGCCCCGCCAATGAAGGACACTGGTGTCCTGCCACCGTACCACAGCCATGTAATGACCCCACCCCCTAATTACTTACGCTGACACCCCAGGAGCAGCCTCCCATCTGACCTGCCTTGCAAGCCCAGGAGAGGAGTGCTTTTACAAAGGTGTGATATTTCAAATGGTACAAGAGCGCCATTGGCTCCTGACATGCTTTTGGTCCCCAAGAGCCATTTAGTTACCAAAAAGTTGCTTCCTGTGAAAGTACTTATCCCCTGTAATCAAGTCAGCAGTTAGCCCCCTCTTCATCAGGCTGAAGAGGCTTTGCCAGCCTGGTTGGGCCAGTCACGACTCACAGACCTCGACTCTGGACAACGTCCACGTGGAGTTTTAAGATGCGTTCCCCCAACAACCCCATCCACTGAGCAAAGAAAAGACCTTTTATTTTCCTCAGATACTTTCAGTGATGTCCCAGCAGAGATCAAATTCACTTATGAAAGCATGCCTGGGGAGAGAGGAGCAGCAGTGGAGTACTAGCAAGCTTAAATTATTTATAAATGGTTAATAAATTAGAAAGGAATTGGTAATATGAGCTCTAAGCAAGGGCCTCTCGGTTCTGCTGCACAGTAAGATGACCAAAGAAAACTCTTTTCTAGTCAAAGAAATGGAAGAGGAGGATCAGGGACAGGCCATGACTGCATGCAGGGGTCTAGTTGCTCCTACAGTCCAGGTAGCAGGACTAATTCAGCTCGCTAAATAAAGCCAACACTAGGGTTCATCATACTTGCCTTGATTTTAGCACACCCATGTATGTTCAGACACAGCATTTTAGGATAAGTCCAGCCCAAAGACCCCAG
The DNA here is from genome assembly GCF_963924245.1 of Chroicocephalus ridibundus. Lineage (NCBI taxonomy): Eukaryota > Metazoa > Chordata > Aves > Charadriiformes > Laridae > Chroicocephalus > Chroicocephalus ridibundus. The sequence continues at coordinate 104,378,582 of NC_086285.1, forward strand.
AAAGTTTGTTTTCATTCCTTTCTCTGCCACAGTCTTTGTGTGTCTTCAAACTGGTTTCATTGGGCATTGCAACACTAGAGGCATGTTTTAGGCTTACCCAGGCAAAGACGGGTAAATTTTTATACCAAAACAAGTGCAATAGCTACCTGCTGAGGAGATCTGACAGAAAGAAGAGGTTCCCTCTGTGAAGGCAGAGGATTAGATTAATGAAAACCAACCGGATGCATCTGGTAGAAGAAGGTCACAAGGCCGGGAGAGGGATGGTAACATCCTTGGGATTTCAGGGTGGTCACAAGCCTCAGGATACTTTCCATTTCATATGCACAGTGCCAGGATAGAAATAACATCGTCATGTCCTACCTTTAAAAAATAAGTTAAAATGAAGCAAACATATACCACAAGTGCTTTGCTGCGCTACTCCTCCTCCTCTGGGGAAAGATGGGATAAATCTCGCATTACGGATGTTAGTCATGTTTCTTGATGTACTTACTACTGAAAGGTACTCAGATTGTATGAGAATTATAATGTTATCGAAGCACCAAACAGAAGGAGCCCCTCTTCTGTTTCTATGAGGATGCACTAAAAAGAAAACTGTGTTAAAATGTATAGCTCGGTCTGATTAGCATTAAGCAGCAAGTGCTACGTGGTAATCAGCAGCCCGCCTACGCATCGCAGTAGTAAGGGTGCTAAGCTCGGTTTCTGAAGCCAGATGACGTCAGGAAGCTGTTTCTTCTTTTTCTGAAATTATTATAGAATAATTTGAGCCATTGTAGGGGGAAAAAAAAAGAAAAAAAGAAGATGGAAAGTGCAAATCTTTGATATGCAAAAAAACCACCACAACCCGATGAATTGTATACCAAAAAAAAAAAGAGAAGAGAAAGAAAATGAATATGGGGGGGTTGGTTTTAGTCTTGGTTGGGAGGGTGCGGAGGCAGCAGTAAGAGGAGGGGGGGTTAAAAACACTTCCCGGCGGAGCTGCTGCCGGGGGGCTGCCGCCCTCTCCTGTCCGAGCGCGGCAGCGGCGGCCCCGGGCATCCCGCAGCATCCCCGGGGGTACCCCGCTGCTGCATCCCGCAGCATCCCTGGGGCACCCCGCTGCTGCATCCCGCAGCATCCCCGGGGGTACCCCGCTGCTGCATCCCGCCGCATCCCTGGGGCACCCCGCTGCTGCATCCCGCCGCATCCCTGGGGCACCCCGCTGCTGCATCCCGCAGCATCCCCGGGGGTACCCAGCTGCTGCATCCCGCAGCATCCCTGGGGCACCCCGCTGCTGCATCCCGCAGCATCCCTGGGGCACCCCGCTGCTGCTCCCCGCAGCACCCCCAGGCCCTCCAACAGCCCCTCTCTGTCTTTCCCTCTCAGGTCTGGCTGGCTTCGCTCGGCTCTGCCCGGGAGATCAATACGAGGTACGTCTGCGCTGGTTTACGGTTTGGTTATTAGCAAAAGAACGGCAGATTTCTGCTGCTTTTTATATCGTGATGAATAAAGCCTTTTCACATCAGCACCCCAGGAAACGGCTATTATTTTTTCAGTATATGCACTGTAAAACCTTGCAGTTTGCTTTATGGCTGCCTAGGTCAGGACATCTGTCAGAAGACAGAAAATTATATTCAGAGCACTGGATGATGGCTAGTCAAAGGACTACAAGTTTTGGTGCTTGGGTTTTTTTAATTTTAAAAATTTAAATTAAAAAAAAAAAAAACAAAACACAAAAACAAACCCAGAAGCAAAACCCCATTATTTTTTAAGTGTCTCCCAGAATGAGGGCATGCTTCTCACTCTCTTATTCGTGACAAACATTTCTGCTTCCCCTGGAAAAAAGCATATGCCCCATCCCATGCACGCAGAGCAAATTGAACAAGTCCTTGCAAGTATCCTTTACTGAACATTGAGACTTTACTTCCTCATAAAGCCAAGTTGCAGAAAGACACATTTCTTGAGACCCACATGTTACCTGCTGTGAGGCTGTGTCAGGATCTCTGGTCACTGCAATGTTCCAGTGGAGAACATCAAGAGCAGGTTAATTAGAGATGGATTAAAATAAAAGCCTCCAGCTCTATCTGGAACAGAGCTTACCCTGCAAGAAATTCTCAGACTGAGTATGGATCTCCCCCAACCTGTACTTCCCAGCTGTCCTGATCATCGATTCATTAGTTCCTGCTCTCGTTCCCTGTGACAAATCTCTCCTGCCCCTCTCACGCCTGCAAGCAGCATGTGGTTCCTCTGTGGGGCCGATTAGTTGGTGCAGGTCTCTCCCAGCCATCCCCACAGCCCAGAATGGGCTTTTCTACTCTGGCTGCTTCAGACTGTGTTGTTGCACTGTGGGGGTCTCATTCATTTCCATCACCAGCCAGCCAAAGTCTCCCATTGATGGTGGATGGCCAGAAGCTCACCTGCCCTCTCCACTGCCTGGGGAGGCAGCAGATCCAGCAAGCTGCAGGTGATAGGAACGGCCACAGGGGCTTTCCTCCTGCCCTCCCAAATTTCCCCACCGCCACCACTGACACTTCTCCTGTAGATAGAGTTAAAAGTCCTGTAGCTTCTTTGTTAGCAGTCATCGAGTTATACAAAGGTGAAAGCTGGGGTGAGGGGTGCCTTACCGAAGGGAGTGATTTGGAGAGCTGAGAGGCGGAGATCCTGCAGGATACCCCTTTTCCTTCTGGCATGAAGGGAAGCAGAATGGCAGCACCTACACCACTAACTCTTCCAACCTACTTCAGACCCCTTCCCCAATTCTGTTGCTGATATTTGTGCGTCACGAGAGCAGATTTCTCAAGAAAATAAGAGGATTTTTCTTTTTCAGATTTTCATGCGCTACGGTCGCCAGCGGTGGAAACTGAAAGGCAAAATAGAAGTCAATGGCAAGCAAAGCTGGGACGGAGAAGAAATGGTTTTCCTCCCTCTCATTGTTGGGCTGATCTCCATTAAGGTACGCATGCTAAGACCTTTGCCTGCAAGCAAGGCAGGAGTCAAGGAGCTGCCTTCTCATGCACCATCAGCAAAAACGCAGCAGCAGATCATTAAATGCTTTGGAAATGAGCTATCATTAGTATTTCCAACGCACCTACACGCGTGGAGTGCTATAGTATTGTCCAATCTAGATGCTACAAGACTGTAATCAGTTTGGGAGTCCTGCGGGAGAGGTTGTCCTAACTCTCCCCAGACTGGTGTCGTAGCCATACTAACAGGACCCTTGCCTCACATCACTCTCCAGAAACTCAGATTATTTGCACCAGAAGCAAGGGAACACTGGAAACCTGATTGCTAACAGCATTCAGGAAACAACAAACCCAACCCCCAGAAATCCCACTGCTGCTGAGTTTGTTAATACTGCTCGGGTAAGAGAGCAGCATCTGCTGATCTGGAGAAATGGGTAGTTCTCTCCTTTGAACTCACCCAGGGCCCAGTTGCTCATAAGCTGGAGCATCCTGAGGTCCAGTCCCACCACCCTGTGCAGAACAGCAGTGTGTCTGCGGGAGGTAGCACTGCTGTCAGGTCTCTGCTCACAGTGAGATGGGGGCATGTAGAAAAACCACTCTGACTTTTTGGCGGCTTCCTAGAGCACAGCAGTTCCCCAGATTTCCTAATGCCTGCAAGCCTTGGCTTTCCTCTTACTCTATGCCCCATTCCCCAGGGAAAGAGCAACTTTTGCAACTTCTACCAGTCAGCAGCAACTTTTCATCCCAAACTGGAGTCTTTCCACCACTGCTTCATCCCTTCATTGCCCCAGGCCTCCCCAGATGGTTTTCTGCTGGCTGAAGGTCCACGTTCCCATGTGCTTTCTTTCCAACAAACCTCCAACTCGGAGATACCCATTCCCTGACCCCTGTCCAGAAATTGCTGCTAATAATTACGCCAGGTGTCCCTGCTTAGGCAGTTTAAATAGGGGAGAGTCTTCAAAGTCTCATGGGAAACCTCCCACTTAGACACTATAAAACCTTCATGAAAAAAATGCAAGCAATTACAAAATCACCAACAAAACAATCCCAAATGTGTGAGATGGTAAGTTTTCATAGACAGTCAGATTGTGACATGAGGTGAGTCACTCTCCCCAGTCTAACAACACAGTTTTAGGGTGGAAGTTTAGGAAAGAATCCTGTCTCGTAGTAACCAAGAGCTACAAGTGAGAGTCCCAGTATTGTTAAGGTTAATGTGTATATTCTTACCTTTTTTGGACTCTCTCCAAAGCCTTTCACATAAAAGGCTCAAGAGCTGACTTTCAAGCAAATAGCCAAAGGTTTCTTTGTGTATTGGAGCTGCATGTGTAACTCTCCCTCTGAATTTTCAGGCAGATATATATGTAAGTATGAATAGTGCTCTGCACTACTCTTACTATAGAATGTATGGAGATGGTTCCTCTTCCTGTGGAAGGCCAAGGCCATTGTGGATGCAATTACATGGCTTCAGTGTTACAACAGACAAATACATAGAAGAGAACTCCCTTGGGAATTACTGAGTAGGCCAGCTACATCAGGAGATTGCCTGTCATGAAAATTGTCCATTCCTGAGAGTATTAGATGGGAAAACATCCAGTATGCTCTCCCTGGTCTTACTCTTCCCTTGCGCTCTGCTTATGGTCACTGCAAAAGACCAAATACCAAGGCTGGAGAGCCCCTTGGTCTAAGCCAGTATGGTTGTTCTGACACCCGTAAAAATATAAAGAAAACATAGAAACATAATCATATGCAACTACACATTCATTAAAAAAATTAAACTGATTTATTTTTATAAGTAATTTATAAGTAATGAAGAGGCAACAGACAGTCATGTTTTGGAAGCCTTTTAGCAAGGGGTCCAGGCCAGAAAATCAAACCCATTGCTTTTTAATTAAGGATTGCAATGCCTTGTGTGGTCCTAGATGTCTTGTTCTTCTCTCTTACAGGTCACAGAAGTTAAAGGACTTGCTACTCACATCCTTGTGGGAAGTGTTACCTGTGAAACAAAAGACCTGTTTGCAGCTCGGCCTCAGGTGGTTGCAGTAGACATTAACGACCTTGGCACAATAAAGCTGAACCTTGAAATCACCTGGTAGTAAGTAGAGCTGGCTGCTTGGTTACTGGGTCAAGCAGTTGTAAAAATTCAACCAGAGAGAAAATGTCTGTGGGGTCTCTTCTCTCCCTTTTGCTCCCTGCTGAGGCAGACGGGGAAGGAATTGTGGCACAAGTTCGGGAGAGGAGAAATAGTTCACGGTCAGCGACGGGTTCCCTGTGATACCTGTGGCAAATGGGTTTTTGCCTAAGTTCTTAGTTGTGCCTAGTTTCAGCTGTTACAATAGGCATGGTGAGTACTGACATTACAAGGCATGTGAAACAGATAGCAATGACAGATCACAGAATTGCCTAAAATTGCCTAAAAATACTTCTTCCCCAAGCTCAAGAAAGGGGCATAACTGAGTCCTCATATATCCATTAAAAAATTTTAATATTAGTGTAAAATACAGTGGGCTTGCTCTGGATTTACGTTAGCATAGCCAAGTTCAGAAGTTGGCCCATCTTTAAAAGCTGGCTTTTGAGGGCTTTGTACATCGTGAGGGTGGTGGGAAATCTAGCATTGTCCATTGTAGGGGTGGTGCTTTGGGACATGGTTTAGTGGCGGACTTGGCAGTGTTAGGTTTATGGTTGGACTTGAGGATCTTAAGTGTCTTTTCCAATCTAAATGATTCTATCCGCATTGGTCGGCACAGGTAAGCTGATGGTGTTAGGATTCAAACCCAATTCTCACGGTACTTTAATAAAACTGCTAACTGTCATTTCTAAAGAAGCATCGATGCTTTTAGCTTTTACAGTCATGTATGCTGTTTCTTGTAATGCAGTAAACATGAAGCCAGCAATAACAGCTACTGGTTTCCTTTATAATGCAACAGCTCTATTAATAGTAGAGCACCTTTCTCATTAGTATGTGTGACACTTGTCAACTCACATCCAAGAATACTTTTCATGTGAGAAAAATAACATCAGACTACGCTACAGAAATGATTTCTGAGAGTAGAACCCTTTCATCAGAACCGAAAGCCACACTTCTGAGCCTGCTGTCTAATTAACAACGTTTTCATTTAAACAATTCTGTTAAAAAACCTGCTACCTCTGGGTTTTGATGTGCTAATAAATCCTTTCCATGGACCTGAAATTCCTTTTCCCTCAGCCTAACAACCATTTTTCTTCCCGCCTGTGTGTCCGTAGCCCCTTTGATGTTGAAGACTTGACCCCATCCACTGGAAATGTGAGCAAGGCGTCTGCTCTGCAGAGGAGAATGTCCATGTACAGCCAAGGCACTCCCGAAACGCCGACCTTCAAGGACCACTCATTCTTTGTAAGCTCTCTTTGGCTTCATGTTTATGTAATGAGAAGCCCTAGAGCACTTCAAACACTGAAAATGCTTCATTGCTTTACACGTCTGAGCTTTTTGTTTCCCCTGGTTCCAGCAGGTTACCCTTACAAATACTTAAAAAGCAAGTGCATTCCTAGCTGCTAATCCTAAAAGAAGGTGACTGTGATCCTGGTGTCTTTGAAACTATGTGGCCAGTTATTGCATACCTGTTCTTCTTGCCTTACTGCCCTAATACTTGAATATAATACTTGAATAATCTTTGTAAGATGTGTGTTCATTTTGTGACAGTAACAACCATTATAGCACTAGTATTTTTAATCATAGAACCGTAGGGTTGGAAAGGACCTCTGGAGATCATCTAGTCCAACCCCCCTGCCAGAGCAGGGTCACCTAGAGCAGGTTGCACAGGAAGGCGTCCAGGCGGGTTTGGAATGTCTCCAGAGTTGGAGACTCCACCACCTCTCTGGGCAGCCTGTTCCAGTGCCCTGCCACCCTCAGGGTAACGAAGTTCCTCCTCATGTTTAGGCAGAACTTTCTATGCTCAAGTTTGTGCCCGTTACCTCTTGTCCTGTCCCCGGGCACCACTGAAAAGAGCCTGGCCCCATCCTCCTGACACCCACCCTTGAAGTATTTATAAGTGTTGATAAGGTCCCCCCTCAGCCGTCTCTTTTGCAGACTGAAGAGACCCAAATCCCTCAGCCTTTCTTCATAGGAGAGGTGTTCCAGTGCCGTCATCATCTTGGTAGCCCTTTGCTGCACCCTCTCCAGCAGTTCCCTGCCCTTCTTGAACCGGGGAGCCCATGATAAAATTGCCCCTGTACCACAGGGTGCTCTTACATTTTGCATGAATCAAATTCTGCATGCTTAATCAGGACTGTGTATAAACTGAGTAGGCCATCTGTACAGCTAGGAATTTTACAAGTGCTGCATCCCATGCCTGTAATTTAGTGCTCTGCTAAAGGCATTCATTTAACTTGCCCTTCCTCACACCCTCTTTGCTTTAACTGTTGAAGAAATGGCTGCATCCCCTGCAAGACAGGCCAAAGTTGACAATCTTAGATGCTCTGCAAGACACTTTCTTTGACAAGCTTCGTCGCAGTCGCTCTTTTAGTGACCTGCCGTCGCTCAGACTAAGCCCAAAAGCGGGGCTAGAGCTATATGTGAGTCCTGGGTTTCGTTTGGCGAAGGATTTTTTCGGTCCCTGTGTGGCATCTCCATTCCCACGCATGCTTCATGTGTTGCTCTCTGTTGCAACTCACTCATTTTGCTGACTGATTAGAGGGGAGAACATGACTGTGAGCCCATGCTGTTTGCATTAAATCAAAATTGCTCTTGATTTCTGCAGGGATAATGATCAGAAACCAACTGTCTGTGGGCAGAGAGCAGGGCAGGAACACAAGCCAACATAGTATTGCTAAAAATGGCCTGCTACCCCGATTGATGTTATACATTTGCCTAATAACTTGACTTTCAGATGCTAAAAGCATACCCTTTTCAGGGGAAAGAAGAAACGAACCTCTGAGTATAATTATGTTTAAGGGAAATAGCTGCTAATAGTGCAGCTTGATGCAAGTTTTGGCCACTTTAACCTTATGCACCTTAACAATATGTTCTTTCCAGCAAATTGTCAGCAAAGTAGTAGTTGCCTTTCATCTGTGCTGTGCATTTGCACGAGTTTGCCACATAACAAAGCAGAATCTGTAGGTCGGATAGGCAGGTTGTGCCTCCTGCAGGGATTTTTTCCCCTTAGTTCAGTCAGAGAGATGAACGTACATATATGCTTTGATCATTTTTGGGTCTGCATATGCTGGTTTTGCTTCCTAAATGATCAATGTCCTGATCAAGACACCGCCAGATAAATTCTCTGTCATTTGGGCAGAAACTCATGTCGAACAGGACTCCTATGTAACTCATGTTCAACAATTATTGGAGATATCCGTGCCACATGCAGAACGTACTTTCAACAGAAAAGAACTAGCATAATAAAATCACCGTTAAAATGCCATGAAACTAGAGAAACTTCTGGAGCAAAGTGTGTTAAATTTTAGGGATTGATACTTTAGAAATCAGAAAATAAATGCGATGGGAAATCTACAAGAGATATGAAAATGCAGCCAAGGTGGCTTAAGTACAACCACATTAAAAAGAGACGTGCCGCAGGAATGCTCGAGCAATGCACTGGAAATGCAATGTCTGTAGGACAAGCAGAATTTGGATCTGTGTTCTGGGAACTCACTTCCTGGAGCTCTCGGCTTACCAGAGAGATACTGAGCCCAAGTTTTCCAGCAGTTTTCCTGCCAAAATCAGGAGCCGTGCCAGATGAAAGCAGAAGTTGGATTTGAAATATTTTTCCCATCTCTCGAGCCTTGAATGCTTCTTTAATCCTTTTCCTTGCATTTTTCTTTCCCAGGCACATACTGTATTTTTCTTCTCTTCCCAGTGTTGCATGAAAAGCTTTTGTTTCTCTGTTGTCTTTTCAGTCGAATTTGCCAGACGACGTCTTCGAAAATGGAACGGTGACCACCGAGAAGCGGCCTCTTTCTTTCACTTTTGGCGACCTGCCTTACGAAGACCGCGTGCCCCCTGCCAACTCAGCAGAGTCCTCTTCTGCTCACGTCAGCTCCAGCCCAGACATCACCGCCACCCCCAGCCAGCACCGAGCTCGCAAGTCCTCCAAGAGCTCAAGCCTGGACTGCAGCAGCAGTGACTCCCGCAGAGACTCTGTCGCTGAGCCGAAAGACCTGCCGCCCCAGGGAGAGGCAGCAGCGCTCGAGAACAAGGCCACCCCAAGGCCAGCTCCTGAAATTTGCCAAAAAGCCTCTGATGCTGGGAGCGATCGTGTCTTTATAGAAACAAGCGTCCCGGTGTCTCTCCTGCAGGACACGGATGAAGGTTCCGAGCTCAAGCCCGTGGAGCTGGATACCTATGAGGGCAACATCACGAAGCAGCTGGTAAAAAGGCTCACGTCAGCAGAGGCACCCATGACCCCAGAGAGGCTGCCGTGTGAGGGATCGATTAGTGGGGAATCAGAAGGATATAAGTCTTATCTCGATGGAAGCATTGAAGAAGCCTTGCAAGGGCTTCTCTTCGCTCTTGAGCCACATAAAGAGCAGTATAAAGAGTTTCAGGACCTGGACCAAGAAGTTATGCATCTTGATGACATCCTAAAAGTGAGTACGTTTTCAGAAAATACTACCCTAAAGGAAATCTGAGCGGGTAGAATCTCCTGCCCTTCCTCGCAAACATCAAAGTAGGGTTTTTGGAGATGAGTAAAATTCCTCAGTAGCAGTAGATTTGCTCCTGCTTGGAGCATCCTTTCACAGTGTTGCATTTTTAAACTTTTGTTGGCAATGTGCTTACCGTAGCCTTGAATCCTCAAGCAACGGATTTTTTTAATCTGCTTAAAACCTGGGGGAAAGCGAAAAAGGTGCCATGGCAGAGGGGTAATTAAATTAAACCCTTCTCTGAAGAAACTGCTTGTGAACCTGTCGCTTGTGCCATACTGGAGATCAGATTATAGCCAACTTTCTGCCTTTGAAATCCATGGGTCACATCCTCAGCGGGTGTATTTTAGCATACTACCCCTGAACTCCATGGAGCTGTGCAAAACTACACCAGCTGAGGATCAGGCCTTGTAGCCATAGAAGCTGAATTTTCTAAATTGCCAAAGGGATTTAGAAGCACGGGTCTCACTGAGGACTGCCATCCCCACGTCGCCTAAGCTTCTTCCAAGCCTTTTCCTTTTTCCCCTTCCATTTTTAACATGAGAGACATCCTGTCATCACACCAGGATGGACAGAAAATGTTGAAAATTAGAAAGAAGAAAAGGGTTTTGCATGTGTGTTGTTAATATGTTTACTGCTGATCACTGTGACTTGTGTCTCCCCCATGAATAACAACTCAGGACGTGTTACTGTGCAGAGTATTATATGGGAAATAATCATTTCAAATGCTTCATATTCATATGCAAGTTGGTCTACTAGTCACTTAAGCCTCAACATTCAAAAACACGGCTGAGGAGGAAGGAGGGAAGCATTTATCCTTCAGCATTATCTTTTTATGAAGAAACTTTGGTAACATCCTTGTTTCCATTGGTGTTTGCAGCTGCATGGTACTTGCCCAAGTTAAATGCTTTTTGTCACAGCCTGCAGCCCCTCTTTCTTGCCCAAGGAGGTTCAAGCAGGCAATGCTACCGTTACTATTATTTTTTAACTTTGTGGCTGCTCTGCAGCTTGTACAAAGAGTTCAATTATCCAAACAGCAGAGAGACAACGGAGACTGTTTGTTTACACTCCTTTTATCAGAAGTTACAAAGGGACAGATATGGGCTGGGGGGGGAGAGAGGACAGACCTGTGCAGGCAGGGTTCCTGCACGCTCGAGAGGGACACCTCTTCCAGATCTCCTTACGTCTGCGTGTCGCCTGTCGATCATCTTGCGGACCGACACTCAGCATCGCCAGCAGCCCTGCTGGGCTCCCCAAGCAAAACAGTTGAGCCGGAATCCAGCTGTGGCTGAAGAAATCTCTCTTGGCTACGTTAGGTGGGCAGAGCAAAGGAGAAGCCCACGTGTTGCTGTTTGCTTTTGCCCGAAGAAGCTGCGCCACCAGCCCTGAAAGAAACGGTAGCTAAAGTCCTTGGTGCTGCAGAGGAAGTGGGATCCAGCACCCACCTGTGTCACAGATGTCTTGGGAAGTGTTGGTTTGATCAGCTAATGACACTACGGGCAGTTTAAGGAGTCAAGCATCGTAGGTGCTAACGTATGACCATTATAGCATTAATATTGCATGCAAACGAATCGGAAACAGAACTCCAAGTTGCCTCAGCTCTAGGTTTGCTGGTGCTGAGTCTGAACTTTTAGGGCAATGCATTTCTTTCTACACGCTGAGACAAACTCCTGGCTCCTGCCCGGGACTGGCAGATGCAGCTTATGTGACGGCACCGGTGGTTCCTGGCTGTTTCTGATCAAATAATCAGGTAGTGCTAAAGGTGTTGAAGTTGTTTCACGAACCAACAGAGGCGATCCCTCAAGCTACATCTGATTCTGCAAGGTGACCCTGGAAGCAACTCTGTGGGCATGTCTGGATGAATCACCACATGGGACCAGAAACTTTGATACTTCCTACAGCAACACCAAGGTTTCCATCGCATTTCTTCCCAGCAGTGAGGTGGGATGGCTTCCCCCCTCTCTAGCACTGTTAATTCCTGAGTTACAGTTCTGCCTTCCTCTGTCACCTAGAAATCCGATGCCTGATTTGCTTTTCCTTGGTAAGCCACATGGCTTCAAAGGCCACAAAAGTCCTCTCATCCGATGAATAAATCTGCAGATATGGGACCAAATTTATTCCTGGCTATGGTCCGTTGGAGTCACATTTGGAATAAATTCGATAGTGCTATTGGCTTCTGTAGCTAGAACGGCAATTATGGAACGTGCCTTCCCCTTTCAACTTCCAGTGCATTAATTGCTGTCTCTCCTTTTGGAGGATGCCGAAAGCTGCGTCACTTGGATTCAAGATGTACTTCTCGTTTCTATAAAACACATCAAATTTTGCCTTTGAGGGTTTTCCTTTGGGGAAGAGAGGGGGTAGGATGGGGAGGGGAGGAGGAATGGAAGGGTTTTTCCAATTCTCAGGCTTTGATTGTGTATGCTATGAATATGAAGGTTTGAAATGAAACACCCAATAAAATGAAGTTTTAAAAATAAAATGAAGAATTTGAAAGTTTTAAGCTTTATCCTTTTCTTTTTCCTTTTCTTTCAGTAGTAACTAATATCTGGGGTTTTCATTGGTTCGTTCTGCCTTTGCAGTGCAAGCCAGCAGTAAGCCGAAGCAGGTCCTCCAGTTTAAGTCTAACAGTTGAGAGTGCTTTAGAAAGCTTTGATTTCCTGAACACCTCTGACTTTGATGATGAGGATGGTGGTGGTGTGGAGGTTTGTAATGGTGGAGGAGGTGCAGACTCAGTATTTTCAGATACTGAGGTTGAGAAGAATAGGTAAGTTTGTAGTAACTGCTAGCTGTGCTTACGCCAAACTGATACCCTAGCTCTTTGTCGCTAACAGGGGATCCCGGTGCACACGTTATTCAAGGAAGACTGTCTAATCCTTGATGAGTTTATAGGGTCAAAGGGTTCCCCGTGGCTGCTGCATACAAAATCTTAGCTTCCAGGATCATTTTTTTTCCTGTTCAAATATACTCAATCTGTCCTCCAGAGGAGAAGGGTAAATTCAATTAAGCTGACATCAATACTGGCAGAGCCTCTTCCTTGACATAGGTTTGGACCTGGCTTTCCTTGGATGTAATTACTAATTCCTCTGTGGTTTTTCCCCCCTCCCTTTGTCTTTTCTCTCTAGCCGAATGAGTCTTTGCAGTGGATTAAGCTTGTCAGTAACAGTAACACAGGGCCAGATTTAAGCAGCATGGTGTAGGTTTCCTTTGGAATCTAAGAGTGATGACTGGTACCCTGTTCATGGCCCTGCGTGTTACCTGCCCTTCTTTCATCACTTTTGGTCTTTCTGAGAGGGGAAAAAAAAAAAAAAAAAAAAAAAAAAAGAGAAAAGCTGTGGTGTTTGTGTCGTGGTCTGCCATTGTCGTGTGACCATAAGATGCTGTGTTTCAATCATTAGATCCTCAAAGCGTGTTTGTGTCCTCAGAGCCCACGCGATGCCCAGCAGGCACCTAAGTGGCACTAGAGCTGGGAAAAAAGAACAGAACGTGGTTCCCTAGGACCCCACGCTTCCCAACCAGGGAGCTATACATCTCGCAGCTTGTCGTGGCCTGTTTAAAACAATTTTGAGTACCAACAAGCAACCACCATTCAGGTCCCAAAATGTCACTGCATATCCTCTTTCCAGAATAAGAATGTGGTGGGGGAAAAAAAACCTCGGAAAAACGTGTTGCTTGCTAAACTGGCCCTCTGAGCTCAGTGCAGTCTGCGTTGATTTAAGGGTCTGGCTTTAGCCAGGCACTTTAGCACAAATTTAACTTTAGGAGCAAAAATTAAGTTAGTTATAAGCTAACTCAAAAAGCAACTAAAAATCTTTTAAGCTAAAATAGAAGTTAAAATTTCATTTTTTCGCTTCTGGCTCATGCCCGGACAGTGTAGATTCCTGCTTCCATTTTTAGATGTGTGAGTACATGACTCAGTGTAAAGATTGCAAGTGTTGAAACTTCTGAGCTTGCAGCCAATTGCACTTGCCGACTGGGGACTGACCTTGGGCCTTGCATTTAAACACAGGGAGGACCATTTGTACAACAAGGCAGCGTTGGAAATAATGATTTAAAACACAGTGAGACTAGCTTTATGCTCTTACAGAAACAATTGGCAAAGCAAGCCGTACACATTGTGCCTAAAACAGCATATGAAAACATCATGTCTCTTACTCCAGCAGTGGTTTTCCTTTCCTCCTGCGATGAGCGTTAAATTTGGCAGCGGGAGGACACCGAAGGTGCAGAGCTGCGCTTAGCAGCTCAGTGCCTGGGGTGACATGAGTTGTCATGGTGCTCAATCCAGAGCGACGGGGGAGGTGATTCACCAACAGATGGGAGAAAACTGTCCCCACCAAGGGACAGTAACCGCGGGTTGGAAAGGTTTGCTGGCGACGGCATCGCATCGCTCCAGGCAAACCAGTCAGGGGACAGAGAGCTTGTCCCTGCCTCAGTGGGTACAGCCCTTCCGCGCCTGGCCAGGGCAGCACTGCTCCTTTGCGATATGATGTGTTCATCGCGAGGTTTCTGGCTGCTTCCAGCTTTTCCACTGTGCTTGTTGCTCGTCGCCCTGAGTGAGCTCTGTGTGTGTGTGTGTGTGTCTGCCATGGTGGCGGCGGTCGGCCCTCCACTGACCTCCCTCCCTCATCCCTCCCCAGTTACAGGATGGAGCACCCAGAAGCCAGAGGCCACCTGAGCGAAGCTCTCACCGAGGACACGGGTGTGGGCACCAGCGTGGCCGGCAGCCCTCTGCCCCTGACCACGGGGAACGACAGCCTCGACATAACCATAGTTAAACACTTGCAGTATTGCACGCAGCTCATTCAGGTACCGGGCCCAGCTCTTTTTTGGGGCATATATTTTAAAATTTTCCCTGCGGTGTGCCCACAGCATGGGGTACGAGCAGGTCAGCGCTGCTCCCGGGTGGCAGCGGGAGCGCAGGGCTGGGACAAGCCGCCATGCGGGGGTGAAGGTAACACCCTTCACCCCCAGCCAGAAAAGCCTCTGTCGTTTCCATTCCTGGCCCCTTTGGGAGCAGACCTGACCTGCAAACCTTGGGGCACTTCGCAGGTGCCACCCAGCAGGGCTGACGGGTGGCGCAGCAGATGACAGGGACAGCCCCTGCTCTGGGTTACCAACGTCCACTGGCTTGGCCGGGAGGTCCTCAGTGAGACCGGTCCCTGGTTAAGGCAGCCCATGTCTTCAGAGGTAAAGCAGAAGCCCCTCACCCCACTGTTTAACCGAGCCCCAGACAAGGCTGCGACGTTCAAGAGCAGAAATGAATTTCCGCAGGTGAGGTGGAGAGGTTGTCTGCAACATGCGCAGGGAAGGCAGCCCCTCTGGGACATCAAAATTGTCTGTTCGTGCTCACAACAAACTAGCACAACCTTTTAGAGTTTGGTTTTTTTTTTCATTCAGAGCCCAAGCACGGCAAATGCGATTTTAAACCTCCAGCAAGCGAGGGCATCAGGGTTTTCCTGACGAATCAAAACACACTGCAGCATCCTTTTCACAGTTGTTTGACTCTTCCATCTTAGATATAATTAGCTTTATTTTCCCAAAGGCCCACTGAAGCAATACAGAGAGAGCCTGATTCCAACACTGATTCCAGTGCTGACTGGACCCTGCTGACTCACAAGTTTGAGAAAAAAAGGGAGGTTTTTGGCTGAAATACAAGAGTACCCAGTAAACATGCAGTTGGGGGAGGTGAGCTTAAACCATGTCCACACACGGAGCAGATTTGATATGAACAATATTTACGTGGCGGGCTGAAGAAAATGCAGATGTCAGCAGCAGGGAGGATTAGCAAGGCAAAAGCACCAAATTAATAAAGGCACCTGGGTAGTTGATCAGAGCTGAAACGGAGTAGAGGAAGAGCGACCTGTGGTCTGCCTCCAGGCACATACATCCTGAAAGTCCATGGCCTGTGTTACACGGAAGTCACACTAACATTCTTTTCTGTCTCTAAGGCTTATGATAGATTCCTTTAGCTTCGCAGAGCATATAAATCAGAAATTACTTATGCAAATGGATGCTTGGATACTCAAGTGCCTGGTTCTGGATGTAGATGTAAAAGATACAAGCAACAGTGTCTATCAACCAGGACCATAAAATACCTCAGAGACAAAAAACTTTTGAAGTTAAGGAGATCCTGTGGTTCCAGGCGATGAATTTGCCATTGCACTTCTTCAGGTGCCGGGTGTTTTGGAGTTTTTTGTTTTCTTCTGAGGTTTTTGGGGTTTTTTTTTTGGTTCAATAACTCCTTCTCATTTGTCTTCACCAGCAAATTGTGTTCTCCAGTAAAACACCATTCGTGGCAAGAGACCTCCTGGATAAGCTGTCCAGGCAGATCCTCGTGATGGAGAATATCGCAGAGATCAGTACTGAGAATCTGGGAAACATCACCTCCCTTACTGATGGTAAGAGGCAAGTTAGGGGGTTTCCTTCTGAAAGGCGTTTGTTTGGGCATGCGTTCCTGCTGAAATAATCGCTGTGCAGAGCTCACCGACACCGCAGGAGATGCCACCGTAGTAGGGGCCGGCTCACGGTTACCAGCAGGTGCAGCAGTCACCACAGCAGGTCAGGGGCCGTATTCTGTCTTCATCACTGGTATCCAGAAATAAGCGGGTGAGAAGAGAAAGGATTTCTTATCCTGCTTGTTGTGCAGAAGATGGACAGAGGTCATTGCTGTGGTGGGGTGGGGGTGCTGCCACCTCTGGAGAGCCAAAGTCTTTCTCCACCTCTCTTTCCTGAGGAAAGGCAGGATCTGCCTCATACTATCAGAGGCATAATACTACTCCTTGAACATTTTATCCGTTTTATTTTTAGTCATCTCTACGGAGAATTATTTAGTTATTTTTCTTGTTGTTGCATCTATTTTAATATTTTGGAAGAGTTTGACAAATACGTAGTTACCCTCATGAGCACTCCGGCAGGACAGGTAACCACAACATGCTCTATTTACTTTGTTTATCAGAAAACTGAGGCAAAATTGAGTGGCTTACCCAAGGCCACAGAGCAGTGCTAGGGCAGGGACCAGTCTTGTGTAGACCATTTGCAGTGTCCAGAACTGCATCAGGAGCAAATTTTGTCACATCCTACCATGGGAAACAGAAAAAGCACGCTACAAACTTGGGGTGAGCACATGATCGCGCTCTGTGAAGGTAATGGCATAGGGTGACCCACCAAACAGTAACTGTCCCTCAGTGAGCCGGGTGAGATTTCCTCCACTCGTACCATCTTTTCTCTTCTGGATGCTTCCAGCACAGCTTTGTTTCATCATTCATTTTGTCTTCTCCACCAGCAATTCCTGAGTTCCACAAGAAGCTGTCGCTGCTGGCTTTCTGGATGAAGTGTACTGGCCCTTCAGGAGTGTATCACACATCTGCAGACAAGATGATGAAGCAGTTGGATATCAATTTTGCCACCACTGTGAATGAGGAGTGTCCAGGACTTGCAGAAACAGGTACCAACTGCTGCTAAAAAATTGTGTTGGTCATCAAAATGGAGAACAGTTGTGTACTGGGCTTTACTCAACCTTCATTGCTTTGTTTGGAAAACAAAGGTCTGTTTGGCCACAGCTCCAGGATCTCATTTGAAAACTAATGCTACAACTCGTGAAACAGTTTTGGCCCAAAATAATCAGATCAGAATAGGAGAAAAAGGTGAGGTCAGCAGAAAAGAAAATACCGTTTTAAGGTTTATGAGCTAATTGGAAAGTAAGACTGTTCCGAAATACAAGTTTATAAGTGATTCAGTGAAGTAGGAATCCTTGCACCTTATTTTATGTGTCTATATAATGTTGGTGCCCCATTACGGTGCACTGGGAGGAAAGTCACAGACATTCAAGGGAGTCTATCTGAGCCTAGGTTCCTATTTGGAGTGGGATGCACCACATCTCGAACTCCTGCTTTACTGGCTAGCTCTCCCTGGGACAGAACGGGGATGCAGGGTGACTTGCTCAGGCGTGGGCACCCGCACTGCAGATGCCCACCCAGGGCAGTGTTTTCCTGCGTGCTCCATGCTACAGCTCTCACAGACGGTGCCTCAGACTCGCTTTCTGCATGCCACATGCTCACGCAGGAACGTAAAGACAAGCAAAGCCAAATCCTGCCTCTGTGAGCATCTCCCCTGCTTCAGTGGCATTGCGGAGATGTAACTGGCAGCGCATGTGCGTAAGTGTTCAGTGATTCAGGACATTGATTGGGTAGAAAGGATGCTGTATTGGATAGGAAACCACACTAGCCATCCATAAACTGGCAGAGGTTCATTCTTACAAGGATATCCTCTGGTGATGAGAGCTAGACAGGCAGAAGGTCTGTCTGGCTTCTAACCTAACCAGTTGAGGTTAGAAACGTTGGGAAGTACCTGCCTTTGCAAATAGAGTTCTCTCTGGCTTTGAAGCAGTCTGCGGCATTCTGCCAGCAGCTTTTGCTCTCACTAACGCGTCCCTTTGTCCGTGGCTCCCTGCAGTCTTCAGAATCCTGGTGTCTCAGATCCTGGACCGGACGGAGCCTGTCCTCTACTCCAGCATGTCCTCCGAGATCATTACCGTCTTTCAGTATTACAACTATTTTACCAGCCACAGTGTTAATGACCTTGGAAGCTATTTGCTGCAGCTCGCAAAAGAAGGTAGGGTATATAAATTCTGGCAGCTAACGGGGGAGTAGTACCTCGGGTGTCCTTCTGACCTCAGCACAAAACAATTCAGCTCTGAGGCTGATTTTACAAAAGAAGGAGGGAAAGGAGACAAAGAAGTGCCTTGAATATGAAGTCTGAATGCACCCGAACAGTTGTACATATCAAGGGAAAGGAGCTGATGCATATAGACCCTCCAGTCGTTTCTATTTCCATTTTCAAATGGGAAAAAAATATGTTGAAAGAGTGAGTTTTTAGGAGGTGGCTGATGGTGGTGGGCTGGGCCCAAGGTCTGGGGAGTTTTCCGTGCTGACAGCTTGGATGACATTCCAGTCTTTTATCACACTTTACAGAGAGATCTTCTGTAAGTGCTGAGCTCTGCTCCTGAGCCAAGGGATCACAGCACCTCAGTGCTTGTCAGGCTCTGCCACCGAGAGCTAGAGAGAGAAGCAGATGCTCCACAGAGGGTGCTAGACAGCAATCCCTGGCACACCAAGTTTTCTTCTCTATTTAAGAGGGAGTTTGAGGAACCTTACCTAGTTTCCATTTTTATTTGGGCATACTGGGGAGCTTTTGCTCAAAAACCTGGAAGGAAAAAGGCATTTCAGCCTTTTGCCTAGGCTGAGCTAGGACAAGTTCTCACAAAGAAGCCCTGGAAGGCAACACACTGACAATATTGGGTTTCACTTGTTATAGGGAGGATTTACATCTTCCAGCAGAAAGTGAAGATTTGACAGGTAGGCCCTTAACTCTGGGTAGGTGGAAGTGCCGCGGTGTCCCACCTAGTCCATCTATTCATCTCCTCCTTTGGAAGAACATCTGAGAAACTGGCCCAACTTAAAGCCCAGACAGACACACCGCAATACGGATCCGTAGCAATCACTCAGATGGGGATTTTTCATGTCCTTTGTGGGCATAGTAAAAATTAAGGATTGCTAGCAGGGAAAGGAGCAATCTGAAATATCGAGAAGACGAGATAAGTAACAAGGACCTTCCTCTTACACTTTCAGCCTCTGTGGTTCAGGTGCTGCAGTCAGTGAAAGATGGAAAACTGCAGCAAAATGTGGCCAAAATAAACTCCAGTAACCTCCCACCACAGCAAGAAGTTTTGAGAGCGTTGGCTTTACTTCTCAATGAAAATAAAAATGAAGTCAGCGAGACTGTGGCATCACTTCTGACAGCTACCGCAGAAAACAGGCACTTCAGGGAGAAGGTAAGTGGCAGAAAATCACCTGTCGCATAAGAGACCTGTATCATCGTGACATTTTTTTCTGCCTGTGTGTCTGAAATGTCTATGCATATAAAATAATTGCTCCAAGCTTGATTTAAACTAAGCCAGAGGGATTTCCTGTCTAATTCTTCCTGCAAATATGCAAGTCTGCTTCTGTCGTTATGCCAGTCTGCTTCTACCTGTCATTACACTGAACAGGTACTAACCAAAATGCGGCAAATACTTACTGAGTGCTGTGCCCTCCAGCCATTCCTCCGCACTTCAGCATTTCTGCTGGCCTCTCTCAGACTTGGCTTCAGTCCAAGGCTCGAAGGCAACAGTCCCCAGCGTCACCAACAGGCGAAGACGTAGGTCTGAGATTTTTATTTTCTTTCCCAAAGGAGGCTGGCGTCTATGGGACCTCCCGCCATTTCTGGAGAGGACGGACTGCCTGGGGCAAACACAGCTCAGCTGAGGGAGCTAAGACTTGAGTCTATCATCACAGACATTGAAGGCAGCGAGCAGGGCCAGATGAAACATAAATTAAAGAGAAGGGAGAAGAGGAATAAGAAAAAATTAGGGGTTGGCTTCTACCCTTTCATGGCAGACTTTTCCCTACTATCCTGCTTGTTCCCTGCCAGGAGGGAGAGAAAGAAAAGGCAGTTGGAAAGGAAGAGTGATGGAAGGCAGGCAGAGGGACAAGAAAAAGGAGCTCACTCTTTGCTGCTCTTCTCCGTCAATCCATTCCCCTCTTTGCTTGTCCTCCCACTTCATCTTCCATTTTGTCAGCTTCTTGGTGTCTCATACCATCCTTCTCCATCGCCAGCTTCAAGGAGGCAGCAACTCAGGGAAAATATAACCGCCTCCTGGAACAGGCGTGAGTTCACTGCCTGCAGGAAGGACCCCAGGGTGCCTTGTATGGAGGCGTTTTGCAGCTTTGTGCTGCAGATGAGTTCATTGTGCAGCCGACTGCCACTGAGATTCGCGCTCACTGCTGGTTTTGTTTGCTCAGCGGCAGCTACTAATTTCTAGGGCCAAGCAGTAAACTGGTCTAGCAGCTCATGCTAACCTTGTGATAGCTATTTGCAGTCCCCCTGGGGTCCATCCCAGCCTGTTCATTACCATCCCTACATCAGAGGGACCATCTCAAGGGTCAGCTCTTGAGCTATTTAGACTCCAAGGCCTGTTTAAAGCTCTTTGGCGATTTACACAGAAAGGCCCTCAAGGGTTCCAGATTATGCTTCTCACCTTAAGGTGGATTTTTCCTCCCCAAAACCTGGCCTGCGACTACGAAGCTCTAACTAGTGGCCTGGCCTGGATCTGCTGTAGGGAATTATCCCAGCATGTTACCTGTGCTTCTCCATCCCACGGGCTCACTGTCCGGGAGGCGGGATGCAATCCCTCTCCCTTTAGTAAGGTAGCAATGCCTCCACGCTCCACCCTTCTGCTCCACACAGGCACAGGGATTTTCATCGCTACTCTTCTTCATCTGTTTTCAGGCCTTGATTTATTACTGTGAAGCACTAACCCAGCCCAACCTCCAGCTGCAGAAAGCAGCTTGCTTGGCTCTAAGATACCTCAAGGTAAGAGACAAGGAATTTGCTGTGGTACTTGGCATTACTTTAAGGAAAGGACATCTGATAGGTACAAACAACAAAATAGAATTTGCAATAGCAGCAGCGGTAGTGGTTTTGTTTTGCATTGCTGCACTGCATCCTTTTACAGATACCGTGCTGTTTGGGAATGGTTTAGAAGCTTCATCGCAAAAACAGCCAGGCTCTGTGATGATGACAAAGTTTATCTTTTGCATACCGTCCTTTCCTCCCTCTCCTATTGACTTTAGGAGACTTGCTTCTACATCGCAGGGAAAAAAAATATTCCTCCATAGAGTACTGACTGAGAGGGGAAAAAGAACATCCTTTCCCAGGATAAAATTAGCTCTAATGCATGTGGGTTGCTGCCGTAGAAGAGAAAGGGAGAGGCAGGTCACAGCTGGTTTTGTGACAAATAACTGGTACATCTGGGCAGTACAGCTTCAGCGTGCATACGGTACTATTTCTACATTCCCCCCATGACAGGAAGGGAAAATGCACTTTTGTTTTGGCTGTACAGAGCCATGGGAAACAGCAGCAGCCCAAGCCCAATTGGTACGGGACACTGAGGCAAAAAACGTGTTCCGTGAGACAGACCCACCACAGACTGACTATTTCTCCCTCAGAACTGTTCCCTGGAGAAGACAGCTCTAAAATGTAACTTCGTCCCAGACAGAACTGATACCATCCAATACATATTAAATACAAAAAAAAAAAATGTATGCCCTTAAATTTGATGCTAGGAGGCACCACTGAGAGGCAATGGTGTGGGGCATTACACCTCTGCTGCATGCAGGGCACAGTGGGCTTTTTGATCTCCCAGGAAAAGGCAGACAAGGAACCAGCAGTGGGAACTGGAGATAGACACATCTAACTTGAGCAGTGTGGCTCCGATACATCTTGAATAGTGAGAATGGCAATTGCTGGGGGAAAAAAAAACTACTGAGGGGAAGCATCATCATTTGGGATCTTCAAAGAAAAAGCTGAAGCCTTTCTGGAAGATACTATTTCAGAGGTGGGAATGCTAGAATGGATAGGTGGCTGTGGGTGAGCTGACTCGATGGCAGTCTCATCCACGTGAAATCACGTCAGCCGCACAAAGTTCCACTGTGAATCTCTGCCAGGTTTTGCAAAGCAGGGCAAGCTCTGTGTTGCTGTGAGCCCATCACTCATAACCATTTGTGCTGTAGCCACCAGAACGCACCCAGCGCAGACTTGCCCTGAGTCCAGCACAAGTGACCACGTTGAAGATGGGGTGGTGAGATTTCAGGGTAGCTGAGCCCTCATTCAGAGCATCGTAGACCAGACCTGTGCCCCTCGGGCTGACGGGACTCGTACAAATACTGACTCTGTTGGCTCAGCGCCTCTTCCATGTGTCGTGCACCGGGGCAGTGCCTGCCCTTCCTTTCACTCACCTCCCTTGTCCTATTAAATAGCCTGGCAGAGACACTATGACAGCTGCTCTCCCCAAAGGCCTGACGTTTTTGTAGCAGGGCAGAACAGGATTATTCCTTGCTTTCTTCCCAAAACAGGACAGGCAAGGCAAAAACGTGGGCAAGTTGGTGAGTGCAGGTGTTGGTGAGCAGCCTGCGGTGGAGCGGGCCAGCCAACGCGCCCCTGTAGGTAGACACAGATTGGCTGGCGAGAAAAGCCTTCTCCGACCTGCCAGGTTTGATGTGCTCAAGTGTGAAACGCATTCTCTTGACGCCCGTCTCCTATTCTTCTCCTTGCCGTACGCTTACCTTGGCGCTTTGATGGCCTTGTCCCATGGCCCATCACCCAGCCTACAGTCAGCAGTGGCCGACGTAGCTGGTCAGCCAGAGTCACGCATATTCATTCATAGGGTAGGAAAATCAGAAAGGGTCCACACTGACAGCAGAAAATACGCCTTCTCCTAGATGCTCCCCCTCAGGGAAACCCCACTCCTCGTGTCCCCACCAAAGCCCTCCCCTTGGAATAGGAAGGGCAACGCAGAGGATGGTCACTGTTTCCACGCAAGGCTGTGAAATGAAACCAGAGTGTACTGTGCGGTGCTCACGTGGCTCTTTTTGCACTTCCCAGGCTGCTGAGAGTATTAAAATGCTGGTCACGCTCTGTCAGTCTGACAACGAAGAGATCAGAAAAGTGGCGTCCGAAACCCTGCTCTCACTTGGTGAGTTGCCTGTTTTAGAGCAGTTATTTCATTTTCTTTTTTTAGCAGAGCAGCATAAGATACCTGAGCTATACAAATGTGAGACTCTTGACTGAAACAAAACTTTACATCTAGAGACTCAAACACATTAGAAAATATATATTCATATATATGAATATCTATACTCATATTCATGCATATATTCATTTTGAAAATTACGAAAATGGACCAAAGAGAAACTGAACTGTATGACAGCCTGGAGGGGGAAGCAGAAAAGGAAAAAAAACCAAGGGAGAAGTCAACAAACAAATCATGAATAATGAATTTGAAAACCAAGCAGCCTCGAGGAGGCAGGACAGGCACGCTGCCTGCTGTGCCTCATACACCCTCTGCTGGGGGGTTGCCTCCTATCTCCCTGTAGTGCCATTATCACACGCTCAAGTGCCATTAGCACTGCCAAGTGTTCGCTGAAACTAAATTATCCTTATATGCTTATTTGGACAGACCCTAGCCTGCAAGTCCTCCTTCCCGCCGTACCTCAGGCACCTGGCATTGACCCTCATTTGTCCTTGAGAGGAGAGGTACCCTGTTCATTAACCTGCAGTCTCGCTGCCTAGCACTGTGTGACTGCAAGCCTGGCTGCACAGTTTCGGGGCACCAGAACTTCAGTGGCACAGGGAAATTGTATTTTTCTGGCCTTAAGGCTAGGCCTGAATTTCTGCTCCATGGGTCTAGGTGCGATTTTAGTTATGCAAACTCGTCAAATTTATTCCCTTGCATTCGCCAGTTCAGCAGGAATTCAGTCTGCTCTTGGACGTGTTATTGCCCAGGTTATAAAACAACTAGCCCGGGGACACTTTTGAAAACGCTGGGAGATTGTACTGCCATTCTTCTAGATGACATACAGAGACCATTTTGGTTCCTAATGGCCAATTCAACACACAAGGTGCAATGCTATCTTCAGGTACATATAGATGACAGTACCTAAGAGAAAAGGGCTTGAGACACAAATAGTTAAATTTAGCAAACATACTGCTTCCTCTTTTTCAGCGGCATATAAGCAAAGATGCGGCTAGACTCACTTCTTAAAAGTGCCAGGAAATGAGAAGCGGGTAAACTTTATATTGTCCAAAGTAAGTGGATAAACATCATCTGCCTCGAGTGTATCACAGCTGCAGCTGAGACCTTGAGGAGCACCATAGGTCATTTAGTAAGACAAGTGCTCATCTAATCGTTCAGGCCACATCTGCTTCTGTTTTGCTCTAGATAAAACCAGCAAATTACAAGAGAAAAATAAAAACAAAAAAAAAAGGGTGAACATTCAGAGCACGCTTAATTTTTCCAAGTAATTTCTGAATTTGCCCTCAACAACCTCAGAAATTTTAAGAAGGGAAAGAAGATACTGCCAAAGCAGTACTTTCTAACTCCAGAGAATCCAGTATTTTAAATGCTGTAGGACAATGATATAATGCATTATTATGCTTTAACATTCTGCATTCAGGTGAAGATGGGAGACTGGCATACGAACAGCTGGACAAATTTCCCCGGGAGTTTGTTAAAGTTGGAAGCCGCCGTGGAACTGAAGCTGCCACAGCTTTTTAGGTGGAAAAGGACCCGCCTACATTTAACAGTCATTAAAGTAGGATGGAGCTGCCCATCGGTGCGGGGAGCAGAAGGAAGACTTTGAAGAATTCTATGAGGATGTCCCAAAATGTAGCAAATTTACAGACTTTTTAAGGAAAAGCAAAATCTGAAATCCAGCTAAAGAGTTCCTATTGGCTCCTCTTTGCAGCTCATGATGGAACAGTTGGATGCTGAGGAACAATACTTTGATGTGTAACCATTAACGTAATTGCAGTTATTCAGCCTCAGACAAACTTCTGTGAGTTTTTAGAGTTTGGCATCTTCATATATTTTACCGAGTATTACATTTCCTTCCTTGAAGTTGTGGTGGAAGCTTGCAACGTGTGATAGTGTGTCTAACCAAGGACAAGTAGGAGGCCACCTGAGCAGGGCTGCAAAGAAGCTGTCTCTTCGACCCAGAGCTAAGCCTCTGCTGTCCTGCAGTGTCCCCAGCAACACTCCAGCGGCAGGGAACGCCACTCTGCAAAAGCGCCACTCTCGGAAACGAAATACAGAGCAAGTTTCTTCCAGTTTTGCCTCCAGAAACAGCATGATGTAAACCCTGGGAGGTGTCACTTTGGTGACTCATTCTAAATGCCTCCGCTGGTCTTTTATTTCCTTTCTCTCGCCCTCCAGCAACGAGCCATCATTAATCCAGAGATTTGTCAGGGGGATCAAACAATCACGTAGGTTTCTGAAAACTAAATGAAAAGGTAAAGTGCGTTTATTTATTCCAAGAAGGAGGAGTGAATACAGCTAATTGCACGAGTCCCCAGAGCCATTTGGTCCTGTGAGTTGCAGGCAGGATTGGATTTCATACGCTCTAATTAGTGGATCATAGCTGCTACAGAGCGATTTCAACATAAAGAACTAGAACAAACCGAAGTGGAGCTCGGAGGCAGTAATAAGCAGAGGGTGAAGTGAATGCCTGTGCGTGTCCCCCCTCACTGCAAGGATGAAAGACAGCAAGTGCTTGCTTCCAGCTGTTGATCACGAGCCTTAAGTTAACAGAGGAGGTGAATAGAAATTAACAGAGGAGCGTTCCTGTGCTGTTGTTCATTATGCATGAAATGCTATTTAGGTGTCAATTAAAGTATCCAAATTTGCATAGACTACATAGAAAAGATTGCAAACAATTCACGTCAAAAGGAAGCCTCCTGCGCCAAACACTTTGGCAGGCAGGGGTTTTGTTTTGGTTTGGTTTTTTGTTTTGTTTTGTTTTGGTTTTTTTTTTGTTTGGGTTTTTTTTTTTTTTTTTTTACTGTGAATGTTACAATGTACATATGTGTATATTTATAAATATCTATATTCTTCCTTTAATTAAAAAAAGTACATTTTGTACAGTTCAAAATGCTTACTTGTTTACTGAGGGATATAGACTCTTTTTGCAGAAGGTGAAATAACCACATTATGGTTTTTATACCATGCCTGTCCCATCAGCTGAATTATTCCAAGGTGTCCTTTTGTACTGGTTTCTGCTCGTTTGTTGTTTTGGGGGTTTTTTTTTAGTTGGGGTTTTTTTTGGGTTTTTTTGTTTTTTTTGTTTTTTTTGCTTTTAGTTCCGTGGCATTTGTACTCACCATATATTTCCTATCACATTTAAGTTATAATAAAGATTATTTTTTAATTACTAAGCACATCAGCCCATATGTAGAGTCCCTCTTTCTATCAGCAGCCTCTCCACCGTGAGGCTCACCCAACCTTCAAACGTCAGGCGAGTCAGCTCCCAGTACAGTAAGTGGCTCAGTAAGGGCCACCTACTTGCAGATGGATTTGGGGCAAACCATTGGGAGTTGTTTAATCATAGTAAGGGAAAAGGCCTGTCGGGAATATTTGTCTTTTCAAGCCCGGTCACCAGGACAAGACGTAGCGACAATCTCAAAAAGTTTAGCTGAATTATATAAAGTCGCCTCCTAAATTTCTTACAGCATAGAAATAGTTTGTGCTTCCTGCCATATCAACTTTGTTAAGACTTAGGACAACATTACTTTAAGATCTTACAAAAATACCTAAATTAGAGCAAGTGACGAATACAGGTAGCAAGGACTGGTGCCTGAGGGCGGACAGAGAACTGCAACTTCTTGTGCAGCAGGAGAAACGGTGCAATGCCAGCGCGGGGTTTAATATGCGCAGCTCCGGCGTTTTCATCTTTCTGCTGGCCGAGGTGGGGGGTAGTAAACGGCCAACTATTTTAGTAATGGAAATAAAGACAAACCACAGAAGTAGGAAAAGTAGAGAAGGAATGAAGCTATAGTGAAAACGACGGCTCTTCGTTGTACCCCTGTGAGGTGAACCAAAGCACATTTAAAAAAAAAAAAAAAAGCCAGTTTTGAACTAAAATGCTATTTTGGAAGCAAAGGGAGGACTGCGCCCTCTCAGTGTTCCTTCTCTGGCTGCTTCAGTGTGTGTGTGCAGGCTCTTGCTCCTGTCCCAGAGCATCAGCAAGAGGCATACACTATTTAAAAAGGAGATGAGAATAGTCTTATATTCCCATATATGTCAAAAGCTCCTGCCCGTAATACGCACCGTATGTCAAAAGCTCGGTTGTAGCTTGTGCGTCACAGCACGGAACACGATTTTGTTGAAGCGAAAGCTACGAAGTCATGGGGTTGTAGGTGCTACATTCTGAACTGTCGCTTCGGAACGAGTGACATGAGTTTACTTTCAAGCAAGCTCTAGTACCCTACATTTCTAGCTACTCCTAGTTGAAGTTCATACCAAACCGGCTTTGTGTATCATGCAAGACGCTTTCCCAGAAAGGCTCCACAAGGACTAGCAGCAGATGTGCTGAAGAGGCTCCAGGACTGTTACCAAACTTTTGCTGGTTACTCCTTCCCTTCAGCGAAAACAGACTCGTCTCAGACCGAAGACACTCCTTTAATTCTTACAAGCATGGAGGGTTACGGCGCGGAGCTGGGGAACGCAGAACTGCCCACCCAGCAGAGAGCACGGGGCTGCTCACATCCACAGGCACCACGGCGCATGGAGCTTCTACCTACCTATCTCTGCCTTCATCTCATTGTAGGTTAAATCCACCCTTCGAGAGGTTTATTAACCTAAAGCTGATCTGCTACACCTACACCACTACTACATAATCTGCTAATTATAACCATTAAAAAACCCCACATAACACAGCTCGTACAAACCAAATAGGAGCAAATACTGCTCTCAATAAAGTCAATGAGGAAATTTGCAGGAATTTTAGTAAGAACGGTTAGACCAAATTTAGTTTCTGTTGTAGGATCCGAGACTGACAAGCTTGAACCTGGGATCTAGATGTATAAAGGCGACATTTCACTTTGAGCATTAATACTGCTTTAGAAAAGTAAATAAAACAAAGAATCACGTCCTAACTTGATTCATGGCAACATATGAAAAAAAATTCGCACTCTCAAATTAAGACCAAAACCAAACAAAATCCCCTAAGTTTCTACCCTCAGGGTAACAAACCCTTGAAAAAGTGAACAAACCTTAAGGCTTCCAAAGCCAGAAGGCAAATAAAAAGGAACAAACCATAAATTTGTCTCATAACTTACACAGTTTTATGCTCGCAGAGACAACAATGCCCCTTCCTACCAGGTTAATGCAAGGGCTCTCCTTTGTGGAGTAGGAAAAAACAGGCGTAGAGGTGAATGTAACAAGACGGACGCTTACCGTCTTGTTAAGGAAGGAACCATCAGATAGCAATTATAAAACCTCTTTCTTAGAGCTGCAGCAGGTTGGCTCAAACAAATTTAAAGGTTTGGGCCACCCCAGAAAAGTACGTCCCAAAATAACTCTGTAGCTTGTTCTTACCTCATGCTTTTCACGAACTATGGTGGTTTTCAGTACCCTTGCCATGCTGTTACTGCCTCTCTGCATTCTGCCAGGTAGACAGAAAGCCGTAGCGCCTCTATACAACTCTAGCTACAGCAGCAGCTTAAGTTAAGCTGCCCAGAGTTTCACACTGCTGTTGGTAGACTCCTCTTGTACCCAGTATACCTTCAGGAGAGGTACAGAATCATAGAACAGTTTGGGTTGGAAGGGACCTTCAGAGGTCATCTAGTCCAAACCCCCTGCAATGAACAGGGACACATTCAACTACAGCAGGACCCCCATCCAACCTGACCTTGAATGTTTCCAGGAATGAGGCATCTACCACCTCTCTGGGCAGCCTGTGCCAGTGATTCACCACCCTCATTGTAAAAAATGTCCTCCTTCTATCTAGTCTAAAATTTTACCTTTTAATTTAAAACCATTACCCCTTGTCCTATTGCAACAGGCAGGCCCTGATAAAAAGTTTGTCCCCATCTTTCCTGTAGGCCCCCTTTAAGTACTGAAAGGCCACCATTAGGTCTCTCTTCTCCAGGCTGAAGAACTCCAGAGCTGGATGCAGTACTCCAGGGGTCCCACCAGAGCAGAGTAGAGGGGCAAAACCAGCTCCTTCAACCTGCTGGCCACACTTCTTTTGATGCAGTCCAGGATACAGTTGTTCTTCTGGGCTGTGAGCACACATTGTCAGCTCATGTCCAGCTTTTCCTCCACCAGCACCCCCAAGTCCCTCTCGGCAGGGCTGCTCTCAATCCCTTCATCCCCCAGCCTGTGTTGATACTAAGGGTTGCCCCAACCCAGGTGCAGGACCCTGCACTTGGCCTTGTTGAATGTCATGAATGTCATGATCCACTGCACCCCCACCTTCAAAGGGCTGCGGTGCCCCTGAGGGTACAACAGAGGTATTGTCAGAGCCAAGGGTTTGACCTTGAACACAGCCGAACACATTTCATTACAGATGGTTGTTGGCAGATTGACAAAGCAGCAGCCAATTAAAGTTCCTCAGAACACCATTATCATTTGCTAAACTACTTTTGTGTTATTACAAGAATGGAAGGAGAAATTAACAATACGTAGTAAACATCTTCTGCTGAAGAAAATGTTGATGATAACAATGCAATTCAGTCTTGAGAACAACAGAGCACTGGAACACACGGCCTTGGCAGATTTGCAGACCTTCTGCTCAAAATCTCACATCCAATTCTGAAAGGAAAACAGCCTCACACAGCCCTTAAGGAAATGTAAATGGAAGCATCGTGCTTCCTTGCAAAACCTGATGACCAACTTCATTACTTATGCAGAGGCTGCCACATAAGCTGCAACACATGACAATGCTGCAGGCCCTCACATAGGCAATACAATGCCAAACACCAAGTGAGTTTCAGTTGCCCACCCAACTAGTTATCATGGTCTAATTCACTTCTCTATGCATTGTCTTAAATACAATGGGTGTTGACACTAAAATTGTTATCTTTGCTAAACAAATTAAAAGTTCTTCCTCACACAAACCATCCACCTGCCCCACAGTCTGCTTGTCTCTGCTACTCCCTGCCCAGCTGTTTCTTCTTGAACATCTGACACCTGCAAGTGACCTGTCTCCCCACACTTTGATCTTACATGTCTGAAATTCTGTCCTGTTAGGACATGCACATTTTAGGGGAGAAGTGCAAGGTTGCAGTAGATGCATCCCACTTCTGAGCAGCCTTAGGATACTTCAGTGAAAGATGAGATTGCGGCCATAGCCTCTGCAATGAGGAGTCAGCACGCTGGTCAAGTTGGTGCACAAAAGGGTTTATGGCTTCTTAGAATCACATTCTGCACTCAGGTTCCAGAACTGGCAATTTTATTCTGCTAGACAGAACGTTCTCTGTAATTTAGCTGGATATAAAGTTTCTTTGTCTTTAGCGATGTTAATTTTCAGCTGTTACATAGCTATGTTTCAGTGATAAATGAGTTCCCCTATATACTTAAAAATAAAAGGTGAGATGCTTGTTAACAGAACTCATCACACAAACATCTGTATAATTTCTACACATTTGACAAGCCTTTCACACATGCACACAAAGTTCCTATACTTACTATGTAAGTTAGTTCTACTGCATGCATATTTTAAAAAAAGTACCCTGGAATTTTCAGGACAGTAAATGAAACCTGACCCTTCTAGAACATTTTCAAATAGCAATTAATGCAGCATCATAAAGCTTCTGACAACACTTTCATACATTAATATCTCTGCTATAAAAGGCATAGGGAGATTACTTGATCAAGGACCAATACATCTGTCACAGAGATACAGAATGAAAATCTATATACATGCTCTATGCCACAATTCAGCTCTCATACCTGGTCTTCTCCTGCAGCATGTAGCAAACTATTCTCTCTGCTAATGAATAAAGTCAGTAAAACCACAGTAGCTTGGTTTGAAGACTTGTGGTGCAAGTCTGTCTATGTATTACTGAGTGGCCCATGTCTTTTTGATGTAAAAAGTTGCTCTATTACAGGTGGGCCAAATACTGCAATACATTCATCAGCACACATGAAGAGCTTACATGGTTTATTTTTGTACACAATCCATTTCAACAGAAATAAGGATCTACCTACTCAAGCAACTGTCTTGTCCTTGTTATTTTAATAAAATCAATTAAGAAAAAGCACAAGATTTAAGCCTAATAAAGCACTCTTCTTAACCATCTTGCTGAAAATAAGTTAAGAACCAGATGTAGAAAATGCATCCAAATTCTGGATTTGTTACTTTCTGGCAGTTCTTTGTTCTAACAACAGCACCTGTATTACAGCAGTTCACAGGTGAAAGGGTAGAAGAGAAGCTGCACACGCTGTCTCAGTTGGACTGGACCGGTCTGCCTGGCCAGCTAGTTATGCAACCCTGCTTTCTTCCCTTCTCCAGTCTCTGCAAATGCAAAATATTTCTGATGTTTAAAAATAAAGCCCCCTCTGAGGAATGACTGTTAACTATGAATAACTTAATCACACTGCATAAAGACTGTTATAACAAGTTTTATGTGTTTCCTCATTTATGAGCTACTCTGACATGACAATTACTCAGTATCTGAGATAGGAAAGGTTTAAGTCACTTGACAGTGTTATCTGTTTCTTTTGAACAGAAATCCAAGGTTACTCTACAAAGCAGTTATCCAGCACCCAGGTTGTTTGGGGTTTTTTGTTTTTTAATTAAACACAATGCCAGTGCCAGTTAAAGCACACCCCTTAGTCACCACTTCTGCACTGTGATGGAAAGGATCATGTCTAAGCACCCTCTGCAGCACAAATTGAAAGGTGTAATCTGTTGTTTACGAAGTTCCCAGGAAAATACAGTACCTCACCTTGTGGTTACCGGATTCAAGGCAAAATGGAAGCCAGAAAGACTATTACAATGGTTCTGACATTCCCCAAATGTCACAACTGAAATCAGTTGTGAAACATCTTTTAACCTACAGAAACCCACAAGGAGAGACTAAGATACAGAAGGAAGCTAAAAGGTGCCAATCTGATAGCTCCACAGGTGTGTTCACACATACCCTGAAGCACCTATTTCAGCAAGGATCAATAGATCCATAAACCAGAGTTCCTGTGATTATCTCTGCCTCCTGAAAGCCACTCAACTTTAAGCTCTTCACAAGACATTGCAATGGCCACCATCTTTTAATGCCTATCCCTGGAAGTCCTTGTCACTTACAAAACAACTGCCAAGTTCACTCAGGACTTGAAAACCTGTATTCAACTGCAGATATTTTTCCCCCCCCATATGGATGCCAGATAAGCAGGTAAGTTTTAAAGAGTGCTTTTTATTCCTGTAGGCCCTTCAGAATGTTACTATCTGGTAAAAAGGTGCCTCATCTCTCAGTAAATACCAGATCAGTACTTTGAAAGCAGACAGTGAGTTTCCTTCCAGAGTAGCTCTGAAGTGTAGGCTGCCTTGTTCTCCATCTCATTTTCAGTACAGCTGCTATTAGAAGCAAAAACACACCACCTTTTCTTTATAAGCCAATAAATGAACTTCTAAAAGAGACTGTCTAATACTTCATACTTATTTTGTCTCTTATTTATACATCTTGGAAAAGGCTCCCTTAAAAGACAGAGGCAGTTATTTAGAAACCCCTGAAAAGCACAAATCTAACTAAACCTTAGATCTTGACTCTTATTACCCATTCTTGACTTTCTGAAGCACATAAGTTTTGTTTTGCTTTCCCTATCCACCAAAATCACTCTGTTCTCCAGAATTCTGCAAATCTAAGGAGTTAAAGACTGCCCGGGTACTCCCTAAAAGCTTGAAAGCCTCCATCTACAGTAGTCACAACTGACCTATAAACCTAGAACTAGCCATTCCCCACTTGAATAAGAGGCTGTTTTGGAAAGGCAAAGATTTATTTATCAATTTTCACATATCACATCAGACCAACTGATAAGATATTTACACAACAGTTTGAAATACACAGTATTTGCATTTTATACAAGCAACTAAGTGCAGCCTGTAGTAAGTTCTCTATGCAGTATCCAGATACTCCCACTGCTACATAATTCCAGTTAAAAACCAACATCTCTAATGATTCCACAAGAGTTTCTATACCTGAGAAGTTTTAATATATCCTTTCAAGAGGAAGTCTCCAATTAAAAGCCACATACACAAGCCTATTTAAAGGTTGTCATTCCAGTTGCAAATTACATGCTTCCTTTGAAGCAAGATCTGATATACTCTCCCTTAAGCCACATGATACTTGTGATGGCCCTTCTTCAGAAGTGGTCTCTGCGTCACCTCCACACTTAAGGTCTTCATTTTCTTGTTTGAATTCCTCTAGAGCCAGACTCTTCAGGGTCTCAGGACTGTCAGGTACTTGCCCAGTTAGCCTCTAGAAAAAACAGTGCAGTGACCTTAATATTTTTTCTACTTAATAGCCAGTGAAATAAAACTGTGCATATTGAATTAATAAACTAGTTCTCTTCATTTGGAGATCACTAATATAATTAAAACATTCCTCAGTCACAAAAGTCTTAAGACACTTAAGCTCAACTCAAATTGCTACCTCTAACTCACAGACCACATTTGCTTTATTGATTGTCAAGTCTGCCTTAAGTTCTTCAGTAGGACAGGTTTTATCTTAGGCAACCTAAAATAGGGGAAACAGCTTCCCAAGTTAAATATTACTATAGTACTATATGGGTTTAACTTTAGAAAAAATTATTATACAACAAATTAAGTTCATAATTTTTAATCAGAGATAATGAAGCTACATCAAGCCCAGGTGAACTAGAAAACCTAGTTTCTAGAACTTGATGATTAAAATAGAAGTTCCTCACCTAACCTGATCTAAGGAAGAAAAACAGGACTGTAAGAGGCTGCTTTTGAGGCTTCTGTTGTTTGATATATCATTTAAGGCCCATTAAAGCCCCACAAGTGAGCAACTTACTCACAACTAATAAGTGAACTTGACTGTTGACAAACTGCAGAGAGGTTTCCAACATTAGTTCTTTAAGTCCTTAAGTCATTTAAGTTCTGCCTGTAGGTTTATCACTAACAAGCAGAACGCCCTGAATACCAAAAAAAAAAAATCTAGTGTAGCAAATTAGTGGAGTCTTGAAAGACTAATCTAAATAATTGCACTAACTGAAAATTAGCTTCATCAAGTTTACTTCTTGATTAGTCAAGTTGCTTGTAATAATCTTCCATTTAGTTTGCACCTCCCCAGTCTAATCAGAGAATCAAAATATTTGCCAGGCACCCAGCTTTCTACCCCAGTTGAGAGCTCAATCCCCACAAAAACAACGTAGCTGATAATTTTAATATCAAGGTTCCATGGCTATATATTTATAACACCTTCAGAGGCTGTTACAGACAATCTACTCCTGGTAGAAGATTTATGGAATCAGTGACACAACTACCTGCCCCCAAGGAATTCTCAGAGGAAGCTGTTTTGAAATTTACAAGTTTATGAATCCTACAGACTTTGTGCATTAGCCCTTGTTGGGCCACAAAACTGGCAATTCCTCAGTGAAACCTTGACTTTAAAGAGCATAGGTGCTCCCTTCTCCCTCTCACTGCTGCCCTTTGTGTCCCTGCTGTTTCAAGTTTAGTTCCTCAAAGAACACAGCCAGTACAAACGTTTCGTTTAGCCGGCAGCCTCACACAAGCTATTAAGCATTTGAATTTAAGTAGTCTCAGGAAAGGAAAGTGAAAATGAACCCTTCCTTCCCTTGTCACCACCTCTAACATGCAAAGCTTGTTCTGTTGAGACAGAATCTTCCCTTCAGAAAACACACCTCTTAAGTACTTTCTCGTTACTCTTGTGGATTAAGCTGGAAAAAAACTCATCCCCTAGAAGGGGCTTTATGCCTCTGGACTACAGCAATCCCATGGGAAACAGGTTAGACAGTAACTTAAAATGAAGAGTTATGTGAACACACAGAACAAAAGTCATGATTCATTAAAAAAAAAAAATCTTCACTTGTTTCTCAATTTTCATTCTACAACACTAACTGAAAACTCAAGTACCTCAATCACGCTGGTCATATAATGCACATGTTCAGCAAGGGACATTAGCTCTTCATTTTCTTCTTTTAGGCGGGCAATTTCACCATCTTTCTGTTCAATTTCTTTGTGCAGCTGAGTTCAAATAACGAAATGTTAGAACAGAGACAACAAGAAGTGATAAAGACATTGGTTATCTTTCACTAGCTACCTTTTCATTTTCTTGAAGCACTTCATACAAAGCCTTCCTCCTTTCTTCAGCCAGTTCTTTCCAATATTGAGATGAAGGGCTCCCTGAAATAAGAAACTACAGTAAGTCTGTGCTACGACTGAATTCTTGAGATCACCTTAAGATATCTAGCTCATATACAAGTGTTTTATGAACTGTGGTAATAAGAACTCACTCCATACAGGGTTTTCCCAGAGACTAATGTAAATTTACAACTAGAGACATAAGCTTACAGAAAACAGATCAGATCCTACACTGTATTAAAGGCTATACAGGCAGAGTCTTCAAGAAGCTGCCTCAAGCACGGCAGCAGGCTTTACAAGATGGTCACATTTGCAAACATCAGTCTTAACATGTACTTTGTGGAAGACAGAAGTCTTATTGTCAAGTCACTGTCCATATTAGGCTTAATGGTTCTGAGAAACTGCATATGCAGCACATTATGCCAAAACAGGCTTTCACTTCAACTTAGTAGTAGTCACTTGAAAGCTTGTAGCCAAGCCAAAGGAACAAACTACAGGACTTCTTAACACTGCAGCACACAGTGTTTCTCAGCTACTGGTTACCATAAACTCTTTCTTAAACATTAGATATCTATACTCTATTTACTATACTGTAGAGGATAAGTATCATTAATTCCTGCTAGGCATTACTTAAAACCACAAAGCCCCTACCTAACTGACCAAGGAACCATGTTTCAAGTTATATTCCAATGGGAGCATAGCATTTTAAGCTCAAGAAAATATTTCAGGAATTACCATATACCTTTTATCATGAGGTCTACAGCTTGAATGACATCATTTGTACTCTCATTTTCTTGCTCTTTGTCCACAGACACCTCAGCTTTACAAGCCTTTGAGGTTAACTTGTTATTCCAGAGTTTCCTTTTGACTGAAGATTTCTTCTACATAAAACACAGGCAGGTTTAGCTTCAGAGCAACATTTTAGCTTTTTTTTGAAAAATACAAACTTGTAAGTCTGCTCACCAGTGACTGCAAATAAGTCTTTATAAGCCCCAGGTTCTTCACATTATAGTTCTAGTCTACAGGCATCATCCTTGATACCCACAGGTTTAACACAAACTGCTTGTTTTCAATATTGTTTATTACCAAAATAAGCTGAATAATAGTAAGCTGAAATTGTGTCACACAGTTAGCAGATTATATGTTTCTTCAAATATATTAGTTTTGTGTTAAAAGCTCAGAAGTGCTTCACTATGAATAGAAATAATTACACATCTACAGGTTATGTTCTAAGTCATACCTCATTAAGTCTGCCAACCAGGCAACCTGTTGCTGAAGGCTGAATCATTTTAAGAGTCCGTCTTGGGGCAGCACTGCATGTGGTGTCTGTGAGGTACTTCTAAAAAGACATATAGGGCTTCAGACAGTTGTCACTCTTCTCTACATAAACTGAAACTTAGAGATTTGTCATGCTTCCATTAAGGTAACCCATGGTTCATCTTGTCAGGACAAAAAGATGATACTTCAGGCTACGTTAAGGCTTGTACAAAGAAGGGGATCTAGTTATTTGTAGCAGAGATAGACCTTTATCACATGAAGCTATGCTCAGTCCCTGCCTCTTAGAAAACCCATGCCCTTCGTAAAGTAACTTGAACAGATCTTATAGCAGAAATATTCTGACTAGATTTCAAGGCCAGTTACAGTGCAGTGACACATGCAAACTTCAGCTCAAGCTCCCAAAGCTGTATTTGGCAACAGCAGTATTAGACTCCAGGGGAGAGACAAAAGTGACTGCAATTGCAAGTTTACTTGGTAGAGTCATACACATCACCTTAGGCAGTACCTGTTTTTGTTACCTGTGAACACACCCTCAAGCGGTGTTGACTTAACTACATGCGTTGCTTCAATTATCCACTAAAACGGATCTAAAGCTGCCTTACTTCGATCCAGACAGGCCATTGTTTTGTATAAACAGTATGTTTTTCACCTTTCCTGCCATACATAAATACCCATTTCCTTCATCAAAGCCTTCTGATCTGGTTGGTTACATTGCCACCACGGGATAGCAAACAATGGCAGACAACCAAGCAAGAATAGCCAGAATACAATGCCACACCAGCGTGAGAAAGTTATCGATTCACACTGTACTTCGTATGACAAGAGTTCGCCTTTCCCACGGTAGTTTCTGCCACCAATTATCCTACTGTTGAACTAAAGGACAAACACTAACTGCTGTGGGAACAAGAATCACACCGTGTCAGACACTGCTTGCTGCTATTCAAGGTTAGAGTTAAATATGCTCTGCCAAGAAATTATTGACTAATAACTTGAGTTAACCCATTGAAAGTGTAAAAAGCCACACTGAGGAATTTATACCCTAGAGTCACTACAGGACAAGACTACCATGTGTCTGAGACCTATCAACTGGCAATTTTCATTAATACCAGAAGTGTTCATTAAAATCAATCTATCCCTCATGACAGAGGGCTGCTAGCCTCCATTTTATATGGTATCTGTACAATTTCAAGTAAGGCCTACGTTAAAAGGTTTAACAAAAACCATCTTGTAGCAACACTGGAATAGGTATAAGTTTTAGTAACTTCTTATCAAAAAACCCAAATCCTTTAAGCATCTCCACCAGTTCCAAGGCAACTATGGCTCACGAGCATGACTTTAGAAACAGACCTGCCTGCATGAATACTTCAGTTGAAACATGTTCAAGTCAAGACATATTTAACTCTAAAGTTCATCCCTATTAAAAGCAGGCTACAGAACCTACTTTACAATTTCATAGCAGCCAGACCGATTCAGTAACAAAACTAAGGCTAGCCCCTAAAAAAAAAAATAATCACATGGAAAGACAGCAAACTCAGTGTCAAACTAGAGAAGTCTTGCTCAGCAATAAGAAAAAAGTAGCTATAAACACATATGCCCAAGCAGGACAGAGTGTTCCCAAGACACACTGCCTGCCAGGAGGTTACTCAAGCCAACAGGACATAAGCCAGGTGGAAGCACATTGCAACAGATCCCTTTGTATTCCTTCAGTGGATATAAAACTTGTGTCAGACAGAGGGATCATTTCCCAGAGAACTGAGTGCAACCCTCTGAACGAAGCAAATTCGGTGTTTAAGATACTCTCGATAAATGTCCTCTTCTATTTTTTATCCCTTATCTGCTCCCATATTCTAGCTTCAAGACTTTAAAGCCTATACCTGCAGGGATCCTGATGATTTTTCCACGTTCGGTTTCTGCTTCATTTTGGAATTCATAGGATCCCTGCAAAAAAAGGAGGGGAAAAGAGTTAAAACGTAGCAATACCTGGCTGCAACTCAAATTCAGAGACACGAGTTATGGAAGATTGTAATTCCGGTTTGTCAACTCTTATGACAGCATTAAAAATTCAGTCATGGATCGCATGGTCAGGGGGCTCTTCCAGAGCCCCTGATGGGATTCGCCTGCCCCCCTCACCCGCCCCGAGACACAAGCTGCAAGCGCGCATCGGGGTTAGAAACGCAAAGCCTGGAGGCGACACCTCGTGTGGCGGCCACACTAGCCCACCGCAAACGCCACCATAGACCACAACCCCGCCAAGCCTTTCCACAAGGACGGGGCGGGGGTGCCACAGACGCACACCCAAGATGGCGGGGGGGGGGGGGAGAGAGGGGAGCACCCACCCGCTCCCGCCAGCCGAGTCCGCAACGTCCTCCTCCGCTCGCCGGCGCGGCCAATGGGGAAGCTGAGCAGGAGCCCGCCAAGACCCAAGCGCGACCACGAAAGCCTGCGGCGCGGCTCCCCTCCCTCCCCAAGCCCAGCGCACGCCGCCGCCAGCCCCCTCGGCTCCACTCACCACAGCCGCCGCTCCCGCCCGGACCCCTCAGCGCGCGCACCTACCCAACCTCGCGCCCGCCGCGCGGCTATACGGACGGCGGGGGGGGGCGGGGCGGAACACAGTCACGTGATCCGGCGGCAGCTCTCCCAGCCAATCGCGAACCGCGGTGTCCCGTCGCGCCGGGGGAGCCACGCCCCGGGAGGGGTGGGGTGGGGAGAGGCGGGAGGCCTGAGGCGGCCTGAGAGGGGCCGAGGCCCGCGGGAAGTTGGTTAGAGGGAGTGCCTCATGCTGGCCGTCTGGGGAGAGCTTTTCGTCTTGAGAAAGGTGAGGGAAGACCTGAGAGTACAGCAGCTCTGCTCTCCTGGGCCTGGTCGGTGGCTCTGGGGGTACACGGGCTGGTGTCCTGCGGTCTGCCCCTAGGCTGGAGGCACCTGGACTGAAGCGGTAGGAAATAAAGCACACGAGCGTTGTCCAGTGCTCATCGTGCCTATTAACACCTTGCACAGAAAGTCTGCTCGTTCCATATTCAGAATCTCTCTGTGGTTCGAAACTAGATGCAAAGTCTCTCTGACTGCTTCCTCCCTCCCTCCCTCCCATAATTTGTTGTATTTTATAAAAACGTTGTACCAAAACTAAATCATGTATCCACTTTATTGTCATTGATTCTATCTAAATACAGTACAATCTGCAAAACCAGGGAAGAAAATTAACATGGTTAAGCCACAACAACTGATTTACAATAATTTTACATATGGTATAGACTACAGCTCTCAACTATGCGTAAGGTATGTTGTTAAGTTTGTTAGAGGCCACTTTGCAATTATGTTCTTGCAAGTACTTGCACATTTATCTTTTATTTATGCTAATAGTATCTTCTGCTGACTTGTGAGTAAACGTTTGTAGAGTTAAGGACGCATTCCTTGCAACCAAGGTCTCACAGCTAGCCTAGAGCAGCTGTCAACATTTTTTTCCAGGCAATATGATGGAGCTATTAGAAATCAGGATAATTACAGAGAGAAGTATTTCTTTAGCATGCCACTCTGTCATCCTTCTGTTTGGCAATAAACTGTATGGCACTTAGGAGAATGTCTTAAGAGGCGTGTCATGGTCTGACAAAAGAAAGAAAGGCAGAACATAAAAAATGATGAATTAGAAAATCTTTAAACAAGGATAAGGAAATAAAGCTGATCTCTCTTGCATAAACTTCTTCAGTCTCCCACTGACCCATTTCAACTTTCATTGTCCACAACATCCTCTGGCAAGGTGTTCCAGAACACAAATAGCGATTGTCTGAAGAATACTCTTTTTTTTTTTTTTTTTTTTCCCTTTTGAACCCGATTCCTATTGCCTCATTTGATGTCCCCAGTCCCTGTACTGGAACAGACAACAAACAGTTGGTCATGTAGGCCACTGTTACACAGATTCCCTTCTGATCTCTCCCAGGTCTACTTAGCCATCCCTTACATGAAAGCTGTTCCATCTTTCTGCTCTTTTGTGAACTGTATGACATTTAATTCACCTTTTTAACCACTGCTGAACATCAGGCTGACATTTGTGTGGAAACGTCTGTCATAACTCTGATTTTATTCTTGAAGGATAGTCAGTTAAAAGTCTGTTAATCGATACGTGAACTTAAGATTTTTTCCTATGCATGTTCTTTCACATTTATCTACATTGAATTTCATTGACTGCTGTATTTGCCAGTTACTCAATTCCATTATGCCCTTCTGCAGTTTTTCAGTCAGCTCTGTTCCTATCATCTTGAATAATATAGTGTCATCAGCAAGCTGTCACCTCAGTAAGCTTTGTCTTCTATCAAGAAAATAAAAATAACATGGGCAGAAATGTCTATCTAAATTACTACTGTTCTGTTACATTAGTAAAAAAAAATGTTAATGCTTTTAAGTTAATTTAATTCTTGTTGATTCTAGAAGAAAATTTGGAAGTTCCATATTCCAAAACACTCACAGATATGCTAAACTGTGATCAAACATATACACATTTCTTACCACTGTTAAATCTCCTTTCAGAAAGATCTAGATCCAGGTAATGTGTACATAAACACAATATCAAAACATTCCTATTTTTATGTTTTATGTATTGTTATATAGCAATATAAATATGCAATATAAAATATACAAAACATTTTAATTGTATGCATTCATAGATCTATATACATAAAAGGCAACACATGTATTTTATGGCTGTGATACTATTTTTGTAATACTGATGTTTTCAAGTGAAACTTTCTCAAAGATTACCTTTTCAAAATTCAGTTTTAATTTATAAAAAGTTTTCAGGTAGATTTACAGTTCAGAAGTGGAACAACTGCTTTTGGAAACGTTGATAATTGGGAAGGGCCCGAGGTAATGGGAGATGGTTCTGATGTGACGGTTCTGTTTGTTTTTCCTTTTAATTTGCTCTTTGCTGGAGGCATATGAACTAGAGCTTTATTACAAAGGTGCCACTCCTTCAGTTTATCCAGCTGAAGAACATGTCCTTTTATGAACCAGCATGTCTCAGAGTTTTTCTTCACTTCAGTTTCTTCAGTTTTGAAAGGTTTGTAAAGAATCCCTTCACTGTGTCAGAAAGAACACTCAGAGCTTGTTATCAGAAGCTTATTCATAGTCTTAACTGTGGGAAACCAGTATAATTATATAAAAATCTCACCAAAAGGTTTCAGGTTACTTTATTGTAGTAATTCCCATTTTTGTGGCTGGAGGTTAAATTTAAATAGCGGTTATGGCATTTTTACATGCAAAAATCTGTCAACCCAGTACTAGCAGAAACTATGTCTTCAGATTGAGTGCAATATAATGCATTTCAGCATGTTTGTTTCATAAAAAATAAAACTTTCTGTCATGAATACTTATGACTATTTGCACTTGAAGTGAGCCTAAGCAAACATGCCAAGGTTTCCCATAGAGCTTAGCCAATTTGTTAGGTTATTCGTGGCAGTAGAGAATGTGTACTTTTTAGAGGTTTTATACGTCATTGCTGTTGATAATCAGTTTTTACAGCAAATGACAATAGAAAAAAAGCTTCTTGGAGGATTTCATAGAATCACAGA
Source organism: Chroicocephalus ridibundus (assembly GCF_963924245.1). Lineage (NCBI taxonomy): Eukaryota > Metazoa > Chordata > Aves > Charadriiformes > Laridae > Chroicocephalus > Chroicocephalus ridibundus. The sequence goes on from NC_086285.1 coordinate 104,420,684, forward strand.
ATAAAATCATAGAATAGTTTGGGTTAGAAGGGACCTTTAAAGGTCATTTAGACCAGCCTCCCCTGCAATGAACAGGGACATCTTCAACTAGATCAGGTTGCTCAGAGCCCTGTCCAACCTGACCTTGAATGTTTCTAGGGACCAGGCATCTACCACCTCTCTGGGCAACCTGTGCCAGTGTCTCACCACCCTCATTGTAAAAAATGTCTTCCTTCTATCTAGTCTAAATCTTCCCTTTTTTAGTTTAAAACCATTACTCCTCATTACTCACAAAAGGTCCTGACAAAAAGTTTGTCACCATCTTTCCTGTAGGCCTGCTTTAAGTACTGAAAGGCCACACTGAGGTCTCCCCGGAGCCTTCTCTTCTCCAGGCTGAACAACCTCAACTCTCTCAGCCTGTCCTCATAGGAGAGGTGCTCCAGCCCTCTGATCATTTTTGTGGCCCTCCTCTGGACTTGCTCCAACAGGTCCATGTCATTCCTGTGCTGAGGGCTCCAGAGCTGGATGCGGTACTCCAGGTGGGGGCTCACCAGAGTGAAGTAGAGGGGGACAATCACCTCCCTCGACCTGCTGGCCACACTTCTTTTGATGCAGTCGAGGATACAGTTGTTCTGGGCTGTGAGGACACATTGCTGGCTCATGTCCAGCTTTTCATCCACCAGTACCCCCAAGTCCTTCTCGGCAGGGCTGCTCTCAATCCCTTCATCCCCCAGCCTGTGTTGATACTGAGGGTTGCCCTGACCCAGGTGCAGGACCCTGCACTTGGCCTTGTTGAATGTCTTGAGGTTCACACAGGCCCACTTCTCAAGCCTGCCCAGGTCCCTCTGGAGGGCATCCTGTCCCTCCGGCATGTCAGCTGCACTACTCAGCTTGGTGTCATCCACAAACTTGATGAGGGTGCACTCGATCCCACCGTCTATGTCAGTGATGAAGACATTGAACAGTGCTGGTCCCAATACGGACCCCTGAGGGACACTATTTGTCACCAGTCTCCATCTGGACATTGAGCCATTGACCACTACCCTCTGGATGTGACCATCCAACCAATTCCTCATCCACCGAACTGTCCACCCATCAAACACATTTCTCTCCAATTTAGAGTAAAGGATGTTGTGGGGGACCGTGTCAAAGGCCTTACAGAAGTCCAGATAGGTGACATCTGTAGCTCTTCCCTCATCCACTGATGTAGTCACTCCATCATAGAAGGCTACTAGATTGGTCAGGCAGGACTTGCTCTTGGTGAAGCCTGTCTCAAATCACCTCCCTGTCCTCCATGTGACTTAGCATCACTTCTAGGAAGATCCATTCCATGATCTTCCCAGGCACAGAGGTGAGGCGACAGGTCGGTAGTTCCCAGGATCCTCCTTTCTACCCTTTTAAAAAATGGGTGCAATGTTTCCCCTTTTCCAGTCACTGGACACTTCACCTGACTGCCATGGCTTTTCAAATGTCATGGAGAGTGGCTTGGCAACTGCATCAGCCAGTTCCCTCAGGACTCTGGGATGCATCTCATCAGGTCCCATAGACTTCTGTATGATCAGGTTCCTCAGGTGGTCACGAACCTGATCTTCTGTTACAGTGGAAGGATTTTTCTCCCCCAGTCCCTGCCTTGCAGTCCGTCCACTCAAGAGGTGTGGGGAGAGAGGTTGCCAGTGAAGCCTGAGGTAAAAAGTTGTAGAGTACCTCAGCCTTCTCCTCATCCATTGTTACCAGTTTGCCAGTCTTGCTTATAGCTACTGTGGAGAGGGTCAAGGGACTCCGTGCAACGTTGTGCCTCAGAAGCACGCGAATGTCTTATCTTGGTCCTGCTCTGGGCGCAAGCCCTGCAAAAGGGTCCCGGGAAGGAAGCTCCAGGCTGGGTTTGGGATCTCTGAGACAACGAACAGGAACTGTGGCCCTCAGGGTCCCTTTCTGCTCTTCACTTGGCCCTTCTGTCCAACAAAAAGACCATTCATCTAAGGGATAAAACGGCTCCCCGCAACCCGCCCGGTGACACTAGGTGGCAGCGTGGCATTATGTTGCCTGATGCTTCCCCTGTCTCAGTGTCTTGTTTCTGGGGTATTAATGTTGTGTAGAAGAATGTTTCGTGTCTAACCCACAAGAAGTTCATGATTTGCCTTCTTTTCCCTAGGTTAATCATCACGGAAGGCTGCATGCCAATGAAACTCTGTCCAAAGAAAGGATTATATACACAGCACAATGCAGGTGTAATTCATAATGCAAGCCGATTCTCAAAGATGGCCACTGCTATTAACTAAATGTCTCCAGAGAATCTGCAATTTTCATGTATTTGAATAACAGATTTTCCTGTGAATAGTAATCCGTAGTGCTTCAGAGGTGAAAGGTTAAAAGAAAAATCTACATCTCACCTTCTGAATTTTTCCCTAGTTAAGTACCGTGTGAGTCACTAAGACATCCCTGAAAACACTGTTAGGTCCTAACCTCAGCTATGAATTTACCTTGAAAAAAAACATCATTTATGTAGTGCTTTAAGATTTAAAAATGAAACATTCACTATAAAGGCTAGGAATTATTAATCTAATTTCAATTCTGTCAACTACAAGTATTTAGAATATTATTTACAGACTGAACAAATAAAACAAGTTGTTTCAAATTTTATTCTTGCAAGCACATGTGAAGCAAACACAAAACCTACATTAGGACATGTCTATTTTTGATAGATCAAACAAGTCTAATAAAGACAAATGCATTTGCATATCACCGAGAACACAAGTTAAAGATGGCACAGCACAGTGACAGAGTCAATAGTCTTTCAGATGCCAAAAAACTTTGTGCAATGGAATTTGAATTGCAGGTTTATGTACAAAGTGCAGGCAAGGATCCTTGTTTTTAATGTGCATTTCAGACATTTTCAAAAGAAATGCAAAGTTTTAGAGAGAGGACGTGCATTTGTTATACAAAACAAAGAAATCATAACTACCATACTCAAAGAGGCAATTGATTTGGTGTCAGTGTTTGGGGAAGCTATCTTCTCAGCCAAGGCACTGAGAACCTTTAGTTACTTCTGACATCATAACTGCATATACTCAGCACTCCTAAACGAGTCAGGAAAGCAGAAAATGAGAACACACATAATCAAGTGTATTTAAGTGTGTGTATATATATATGTGTATATATATATACATACACATTAAGATGGAACAAACCCAGCAAGATAGTAGGTGTAGTTCAGCCAAGGTGCAGGATCAATACCTCATGTGCCCAAGAATGTATGGCCCATTTTATGACCACAGCCCTACACCTAGAAGGCAGGACATAGGGAAGTGATGAATAAAGCTTAATATTGTAGCAATACCTGTGCAGTGGACATATAGTTGTCCACAGCAGGATGTAAGGAATGTTTTACACATTAAACATTGACATTTCCCTGCACAAAAGCATTTCTATTACGTCTTAGAAAGTAATGTTTTCTCTAAAGGCAGAAGAGAGTGAATCACAGTATATTCTGAAGTATATGAAAGAGTTTTAATTGCCACCTAATTTGTCTTGTTTGAATTTAGAAAGAATACTAATTTATTTTGTCTGATGCATAAACATTTGGCACTGAATTAATCATAGTTCTGTTTTTGAAGCAAGTAGCTTCAGGGCTGATACAACTTCTAACATACACAAACAGTACAGTATGCATGGAAAGTATAAACAGAAAGATAACAATCCATTTCATCTCTTCCTGCTATGTCTGTAACATAGACAATTTGCTACAATCTGTTAAAAACTAATTATTAACTAGAAATTGTTAAGTTTTAAGTAACTAATTATTAAGACGGAACTAAAGAGCAGATGCATTAGAGTACCATCTTGCCCACATGCTTATGAGTAAAGATTTAATTTTGAAAACAGGAATTACTGAAATCACATTAATTTTGGGGAAAAAGCAAACAAGGTGTTTCTATAAAGTTATCAATCCTTTTTAACTTACAGAAAAAACACAACTTACTGTGCAACTGAAATGTGAAAAAACTACAGTGCTCAATTTCACTGAAAGCAGCAAGGAAACAATAAAATGGTGAATAGAAAATAACAAGTTTTTCAGAGCAGAAAAGAAAAAAATACACAAGCAACCAGACATTCCAAACTTGCAGTGCTGCTCAGAACTACATTGCTCAAACACTTTCTTTCCCAAGAAACATATTTTCGTGACGAGGTCTTTCCTACCTTCACACGGGCTACTGCCTACGCTGCCTGATTCTCTGTTTCTCCAGGATGACGGCTGAACAGTGTCACCCCCCCGCTGCAGGGACGGAAGTCCCTAGGGATGTGCATGCATTTGGTTCCCCAAAGACTACAGGACTGCGGCTACACAGTGACGTACAAAGTCTTCCTCACTTTGAGTGGGAGAAAGACTAAAGGACACCAGCTTACGTGTCTTTTTTATGTTAACCGAGCAGAAGCTCACCCACTCTACTCACTGTTTTGCTCAGCCTGAATTTAATGTGCAGAAGAAACACTATTTTTGCTGTGCTAATGGGATTGAAGCCTAAAAAAAGAACTATTATGTATTTTGCATATACTGCCACAACCTACTTGTCAGGTTTGGTTTTTATACCACGCACATTTCTCTTCCTAACAATAAAGCTTATATCGTTGTAAACTAGATTTGAAGACAGGCAGCCTGTCATTTGACCAAGTGTTATAATTGCAAAACACACACCAGCTTCCAGGCACACAAGCCTCTCTTATAAATGATACAACATTGCATAACTGGTAAGAAGCATAACAATAATATACAATTACCTCATTAAGAAAATTATGGATCAATAACATACATGTTTTGCTAAGTTTTAACTATCCATTCATTAAGAGATGATACTTAATAATATATATTTTAACTAAGATGCTGATATTTTTCTACTATATGAGCTTCATCATTGTGCACAATGGAGGAAAAGAAGGACAACTGTATAAAAGTAGGACAAGACTCATGGCTTTAATAGCGCAGATATTTCTACACGTATATTTACAATAAATGTACCTTGGTTGGTTGATGTACTCATTTGTGTAAACGTTGTCAGCATATCTTTATTAGCCAATGAACAAAGAGAAAAAAAATCTTTTCTGAGTTGGGTAAGGGAGGCAGTTGCCTATAAAAGGAGGGGCAGCAACCTATGCACAAGGAACCTGGAGTGATTTCAGTTCCCCATCCCCTTCTGAAATGTTGTGAAAGGATTTGAGCAGCCTGAGTTTGCACAAGACAGCTGGTGGCTGCTTAACACGTAATACTCTGTATTCGATCTCCTGTTTCCTCTAACTGTATGTGTGTATATATATATATATATATATATTTTCTCTAAGTCTATATATTCCCCTCCTCGTAGCTCTTCTAGAAAGTCCTCCAGAAGAAAAGCTGTTCTTGTGCCAGCACTACATTTGACAACATTTTTTGGATGCCTTCCTCAGTCAGGGGCTGGGCAGCTGCCCCGTGCCTCGTGACAAAGGGCAGTAGCCGTTGCGGTTGCGGCATCCCTGTGCTCTGGAGGGCGGCTGGAGTTACTGGGCTGGAAGAAAACTTCCTTTCTCCTCCACAAGGCAGACAAGGCGCCAGTTCCCTCAGAACGTCCTCCATGCCGGGGTAATCCCCACATCAAGCAGCGCTGCTGTGCCAGGTTGCCTTCCCATCAGCTGTGCTGGCACAAAGAGGGTCACAGGCCAAGTGTGAGTCACGGCTTAAAATAGCAGCGGGCACAGGAGGGAATTTCAGATTGCGGCACAAAATGCTGTACAGGGCAGCTCGGCAAACAAAACCGCTTTGACTGAAAAAGCGGGTATCTAAACACAGCTCTCGTTAAGGCCAGACTGGTATTACAGTTAAAAAATGCTGGCATTTTGAAATAGTCCCAGAGCTAATGTAATACTCCTGTTTAGATGCTTTGCTTTTTGCCTCCAAATACAGGGTTGTTTTCAATAGGCATTGCCTTTACAAGAGAAGAACAGTCTGTAAGTGTGTAAAAATTACCTATTTCTGCTCGGTTCCTGTTCAAACAGGTATTTTGGGTAATGCCTGTGACAGGGAAGGCAAGATGGAGCGTTAGCATCAGAGGGCCGGACTAAGACCGGGTGAAGACAACAAGGTCTAAGGGCTGCAACACGGCAGCTGCCTACGACAAGACAGGCAGGAGGAAAGCCAACAAGGTGTCCAAGGGAAAGTGTGTAAAGGAAAAGGTGTGCCAAAGGGAAATAACTAATATGAATGTCAGGAGAGAACAAGGGAACCAGCAGAGACAAGCAAGATGTCTTCTCTCTGAAGGTGGTGAGGAACTGGAGCAGGTTGCCCAGGGAAGTTGTGGATGCCCCATCCCTGGAAGTGTTCAAGGCCAGGCTGGATGGGGCTTTGAGCAGCCTGGTCTAGCGGGAGGTGTCCCTGCCCAGGGCAGGGGGGTTGGAACTAGATGATCTTCAAGTTCCCTTCCAACCCAAACCATTCTATGACTCTTATGAAGACCAGGGGAAAAACACCCTGAAACCTACTAAAGTTTACTGGAGAGTGCCATCACCACGCTACGTGTGCTTTGAAACACAATCCAATCAGATAGATGGTGCCTGTGCCTGCCTTCTCCTTGTAATCATTGAAATATCGTTGCCCTTCTGGTGAGTCACAGGCACCAGCTTCCAGAGGGAAGGTAGATGAGATGCCCTCACTCACCCCAGTGGCCTCCGTCCAGCGAGTCACCATCCCCTCAGCACACTCTGGTGCAGCACAGGGCAAACCGATGCTGCTGGGCGCTTCGGAAGCACCTCCAGCCTGGGTAGTTAGGGATGTGGAGGCTTTCCCTGGCACGCCTGAGGGGACAGATGAGGGGCAGGACACCGAGCGCTAGAGACGGACGCCGAGTGCTAGAGATGGCGACTCTTCCCGCCGGCCTCTGGCCTCAAGAACCCAGGTAAGCTACGTCCTCGCTTCTCTGTCGCCACAGGGAAGGCGAGAGGAGGGAGGCATAAGCCTTTCCTTGTAGTAGAGAAGCAAAAATGGTTACTTTTCTCCAAGGATTGGGTTTGCGTCTCTGGAATGGCAGCGACTTCGTTATGAAAAGCAGCCAGCCTCCTCGGGAAGCGTTACCAGCACCAGGGAGGGACGCGCGCTGCTACGCACAGGCTGGGCGCTGGTTTGTGCTGCGGACCACCGCCATGTCACGTTCTAAAACCACTGGATTTGGGGGGGTTTGGTTTTGTTTTTTTTTTTTAATTTCAGTTCACACACGTTCTGATGGGCTCAGCCCCCCCCCCCCGACGAAACCTAACAAAACGAGCCGCTACGAGACTTAAAAGCTGTTATTTACCACTTACATCACGACGCTTCAGGTTGGGACAAGTTTAAGCGACCCTTTCGGTCGCGGCGGCACCCCGGCAGGGGAGGGGGGACTGACCCACCGACCCCGGGGAACAGCCGCTGGAGGGGGGCTCTCCGCGCAGGTACCACCTCAGGTGTGTGTGTGGGGGGGTGCCACTCTCCTCCCCCTTTGCCTACCTGCCCCCCCCCCCCGCCCCGAAACCGCGTTGAGCAACTCCATCCGGGTCCTTGTCCCGCGGACTGCGCCCTACTCGGCATCACGCGGGGCCGTGAGGGCGGTGACACGGGGCGTGGCAGCGCGGGGAGGGTTGGCGGGGGGGGGTGAGCAGGAAAATGCGATCCGGCCCCTCACCGCGGCGGCGGCGGCTGGGAGAGGTTCCGTCGCGGCTCCGCTCTCCTCGCTGTCGAGGCGAAAAGGGAGCGTCCGCGCCTGGCGTTGTTACGGCCTGAGCCTTCCTGCCTTTAGCGCAAGTTTCTGTTCCCCCCCCCCACGGGGAGCCGGGCGCTTGGTACGCGCCGGCCCGAGCGCGCATGCGCGGTGCGGGCAGGGCGGTGCCTGTGTGACTCAGGCGCTGCCATTTTGCGAGGTTGGTGCGGGCTGCGCAGTTCTTCTCCGCGCTCCCTCCCTCCCTCGCTCCCTGCCGGGGCACAGGCGCACACCGAGGCGCTCCTGTTCCCTCCGGCCGTCGCCTTCGAGGACGTCCCGGGACCGTCTGGGCGAAGAGAGGCTCTCCTCAGCCCTTCCGTCCTCCTCCCGGCTGTCTCCGTCCTCCGCCGCAGCCGCTCCGGGATCTCTATGCCCGCCGCCCTCCGTAGGAGCCACTAGCGCAGGGACCCGCCGCCGTCTCCTCCTCTTCCCGCTGCCGCCGTCGTCGCCTCTTCCTCCTTCTCCTCCTCCTCTTCCTTTCTCCGCCACCATTTCCCCACTCCCCGGCACCGGGGCGCTGAGCTAGACTATGGGGACCAGGTTGGGGCCGAGCAGCGGCAGAGCGGGCGGCCCGGTCATCGTGTCCAGTGCGGCAGGGATGGGGGGGCTCCGCGGTTTCGTGGCTTTATCTTGACATGGCTCCTCTCCGTGCTGCTTGCAGCGCCGCCGCCTCCACTGCTCCTCCTGCGCCCGCCGGCTGCGGGTAGCGAGCGGGCCACGGTCTCGGCCTCTTGTCTGAGTCTCTCAGTCTCTTGCTTCAGTTGGGGGGGGGAAGTTTTGGGAGGGATTCCTTTTTTTTTTTTAAGTTTCTGTTTTCCTTTTTTTTTCCCCCCCTTATTTTTGTCAGGAGAGCAAGGGGAAATACTTTTTTCCCCTTTTCTTAACCTGGTCCAGCGAATTTGCTAACCTTAAAAACTTTCAACCCCGTCTAATCAAGCACCTGGGGGGGGGAAAATGTCTGGAGAGAGGAAAAAAATAACCTGATAACTGGGGATTTGCTTTTGGGGAGGGGAGGGTGTTCCAGAGGTTTAAAATTGCAGCCTAGACTTGCAATTTAGAAGAACCTCACAAAAAATTTATTTTATTTTTTTGACACCGAAAACCCGTTTTGGGAGAGGAGCAGGAGCAAAGCTCTCCATGTGTTCTGAGACGTGACCATGAAGTGAGAGGGGAGAGGCCGTGCGACTGCGGGTGTCCGTCCCGCTGCCCTGGGCCCAGGCCGCCCGCCGCAGCCTCTGCCGTCTCCTGTAGAGAGAGGCCTAAGGAGAAGCGAAGAGCATTGGCCATGCACGGCCTCGGCTAACCCTGCTCGCTGTGGAGTGCAGCAGCAGCAGAGAGAGAAGGATCCCCGGGGGATCAGCAGCCCAGGGAGCGTGCGAGGTGTTGGGGGATGTAGGGCTCTCCCACCGGTAAGGAGCCCGGGTGTGGGGCACTGGCTTGGGTTTTTAGTCTCTAGGTGAGATAATACTGTCCCTTGAACCCCTGCCCGCCCCTCGTCTTTGGCCATCATGATCCCTCTTCTTTTTGGCAGCAGTAGCCTCAGGGCAATGATGTGCCTGGTGATGAGCAGGATGAAGTTAGAAATCACTCCGCTGTTTTTTCTCTTTGCTCCCCTGCAAACCAGCACTGTGTTGTCTGTAGTTGATTTTGTTGTTGGCAGAGAAATCTATCTCCCAGGATGTGCACTCCTCCTTTGCACCCTTTTCTCTGCTCTCCACCAAGTGTAATAATTCTAAAGGAAAAAAAAGACGGGCAACATAGCAATAGTGGAAAGCTGAGAATAATAATCAGTAGAGTCATGAATCTGGCTGGGGTAAAACGCAATTTGTAATTTCAGCTTTTTTTTTTTTGTAAGCAGAGCAAAAATACCCCCCCCATGGATTGGGCTTGTGCCAGTTGCTTTTTATTGTACACATAAATTGTGATAAGATTTGTTTTCTTTTTCATTCTTACCCACTTATTCCTGCGGCTAAACTGTTCAAATTTTTTTCTTCAGAATTCTTAGGGGTTTTTTTTGTTGGTTTATTGTAAAATCTCTTGTCCAGCCATGGCTGGACAGCTACTTACTTTGTTTCTTGACCCATCCAATACAACATTCTCGTAAAATATTGCCTGAGGTGCGGTTTTGGGTTACATTCGCGTTTTATCTATTCAGTCGTATTAGCAGGAGTAAAACGACTTGTTTCTGTTGTACTTGAGTCTTATGAAAAGGTGCCCATAGTTTAGCGACAGTTTCCAAAGGCTTTAGTACCACCTGTATTACAAAATGGGGGACCCAAACTCCCGGAAGAAACAAGCTCTGAACAGACTTCGTGCTCAGCTTAGAAAGAAAAAAGAATCTTTAGCTGACCAGTTTGACTTCAAGATGTACATTGCCTTTGTGTTCAAAGACAAGGTAACTTGGTTTTAATATTTCTCTTACTGTGGGGTCTGTTGCAATGTGTGTTAACTGTACTGTGCAAAATCTTGCTGCCTGGTTGCATCTTACGGTTTATCCTTAATAGATTCCATTGACTTTTAAACATTTTTTTAATTGCTAACTGTGATAATATTTACTTAGTTAATGTTTGTCACTTTAGCTTTTAGTATGCTTGTAGTTTTGTAATGCAGAGGGTGCTAGTACCTCTTAAATGATTACTCGGTAACTTCTGTATTGGGCACATATTTTTAGAAGTTAATGCTGTAATTCGGTAAGCCTCGTTGGGGTCTGAATTGCATAATTGCTGGCTATGAACAGTTGAGTTGAAAAGCCAGACCTGGCTGGAGTGGTTGCTAAGGTTGCTGTGTTTATCTGGTTAAAGCAGAAGGGAAAACCCGGCAGTTGAAGGGAGGAGTTGCAAAACGCAATACTGAAATGGCCCAAGTGTGCAGGCATATGTGAAACTGCTGCTACCATTTTGAAAGGGAGCAGAGAGGGGAAGGAGGAAGTCTTTATTGGCTTCCTTGCCTTGTCTGCTGCTGCCGCACATCTGGGCCAGGGTGGGGAGGCTGGTGGTGTTTCTGAAGCTAACTGTAGACTCAGAATTGTAGGAGAGTTTCCATCCACAGAAGGTGAGGAAAAGTAGATGCTTTAGTAAGTGAATGTGCTGAACAAATGATGAGGAAGTGAAGATAGAAGGAAAGGGCAACAGACTACATAATGCAGTATATGAACACTGAAATTTTTTAATCCCCTCAGATGTATAGTTTTGCATTCGCTGTAATAGTTATGCTTTTTAATGAAGACTCTGTTCTTTGAACATTTCTCATTGAAAAGTTTCCTTGAAATTTCTAAGTTCAACTTGCTTTTTTTTCATCAGTCCTAGTGCAAACAGAGGTGGATATAGTGGAGTGTAACTTCTTGGTACTGTCTCATAATAATAAAGAGAAATATGAAAGTTTAAGCAGTGATAACAATTAGATTTTCTTATATGATGTGACTTTAGTGGTTTTAGTTGTAGCAGTCACAATACTTTCTTGTTGCTTTGTAGGAATTCATTGCAAATGCCTGTTTTAAATCCTATAAAACTTGCTTATATCACAGTGAAGATGTCCATCCAGTACCAGTTTGCTTAAAGCAAACTGGTAGGGGCCTGGACTAGATGATCTCCAGAGGTCCCTTCTAACTCCTATCATTGTGTGAAAGTAGGAATTTAGCTTGGCCTAGCTTGGTCAGCAAATGGTTGCCTGTTACGTGTGTTCTGGTTAGGGGGTGTGGAGTCTTATTTGAGAAAATATGCTTTGGCTGTCATGTAGTTCTTAAATAGATCAATAATTTTCATGAGCTATAAGAAAGCTGTTAGAAGCAGACAGGCAACTTTAAGTGATTTTTACATACAGCAAAAACTGCTTTTCCAAATTCCCTGTAATGTTTTGGCCTTGCTTGAGAGATACTGAAATATTTGTATTGAGTATGAAAGTTTTATTTAGCAAATTAGTCCTTCTTTGAGGAGGTTATGACTTGTAGCTAACTTCAGATTGGATTGTCACCCACCGTTACCTAATGTGGCATTGAAAGACTTCACTTTTTATGAAAAAGGCCAACCTTAAAGTATTGCAAAGGGTGGCGGGGAGGGGAAGTGTTACTTGATTTGTGAAGAGAAGCTTGCAGAGGCCTCTTGGTCAGCCCGGAGCCCTGTATTCTACATGATAAAAGGGCAGTTCTGTTAATGCTTAGATACAGCTTTATTGTTTGCAAGATTGGTGTGTAAATCTGTATCTTTGGAGAGTACAAAAGTATGTTCAACTTTTTTTTAGAAAAAGTTGTTGGACTGATTCTGTTTAATTCGTAAAGTTTTGCATGTCAATTTGTGTGGTTTGCATCAAAGTCCGAACTTATGTGATGTGCACTTTACACGTGAACACTAACAGAAAATCATGCCGTTCCAAAATGAACTGCTATCTATGATTGCCTGGAAAGGATTGTAATCTTAATGTAACCTGTCTTCTTTTTTTTTTTTTTTAGAAGAAAAAGTCAGCGCTTTTTGAAGTGTCTGAAGTGATACCAGTCATGACCAATAATTATGAAGAAAATATCCTGAAAGGTGTGCGGGATTCCAGCTATTCTTTGGAAAGTTCCTTAGAGCTTCTGCAGAAGGATGTAGTACAGCTTCACGCGCCCCGCTACCAGTCTATGCGCAGGGTAAAGTTACTCTTGTTGAATTTTAGTTTGTTTTCAACACTTATGCTTTTCTTTGTGAATGTTAAGGCTAATCCTGCTGTTACTTTCTCTGCTTTTTTGCTGCATGAGGGTTCTGAAAGTGTGTGTTTATGGGGTCTGGTTTGAAGGGTAACAGCATATGTATTCTGAAATTGTGTTTAAATGTGTAGTGCTCAAGCTTTACCTTTCATCTGTCTCATTCAAATATGCCTTGGGAATTAACATCATCTTGCCATCCTCGTCCTTTAGTAGGCATGTGTTAATTCTTGCAACAGTTCTTGTGGTACAACTAGGTCGTTTTGCTTTATGGTATTAGAAAATAGACAATCTTTGTTTTCTTAAAGCTGGAATTTATAGTAAGTGGATACTGGTATTAAAACTTAACGGAAGGCAAGGAGGACTTTAGTTGTGCTGAGTAATACAAATGGAAAATTGCACAAACACGGTAATAAGTGCCATCTTTAAATTACATGCCTATATAGATAAGTTGCTTATCTGTATCTTTGACTGATGGAAGGAATGTAAGTACAGAACTTTACTACTTACAGGATGTTATCGGCTGTACCCAGGAGATGGACTTCATTCTTTGGCCTCGTAATGATATTGAGAAGATAGTCTGTCTCCTGTTTTCTCGGTGGAAGGGATCTGATGAACCCTTTAGGCCTGTTCAGGTATTTGGTTTTGTTTTTTAATGTCAATAAGTAACTAACACCTGGAGGGGAGGACAAATACTGTATCTCTTAACCCATAAGCTGATAAGGTATGTGACTTCTGTGGATGATAGAAAGTAAGCCGTCTGGTTTTATTTTATAAAGCAGTCAATGTTTTTAGTGCCGAATTCTGCTTCCTATCTTTATGCACTGTTATATTAGCACTTCCAAATTTAAGCATCTGAAGGACCTTTGCAAATGACATACATGTATAAATACATATAGGATGTTAGCATTTGTAGAAGTAAATTAGGTATAGCTCTTAATACAGTTGATTCTTTGTCTAAATATGACGGTGTCATTAAGATTCTGTGAGTACCCCAAGCTGCTCTATTTTGTTAGATGAAAGAGGGTCTGAGGTGGGTGGAATTCTTACGTTATAATTTTACCTTGAAATAAACTTCAAACATTTTAGACCATTTTTTCAGTAGCTAGTTTCAGCTGTTTACATTCAGATTTTTGAACAGTGTTATATGTATTTTTTGTGCTGGTTCCGCAATTGTAGTCAGTTATTGGAAGAAATATGCTGTATTGTTGATGCACAGGGATGTTTTGACAGAACAAGCTAAATCTGGTTTTATATATGCAGTTAAAGTGGTACCTTTGAATTATTAATACATCATTGCAATGACTAATGTCAGTGTTGGCAGAACAGAACTAGGGAATTCTTCAAATTCTGGCAAGACGTAAGTGTGTCATCATTGCTGTGGTCCCCATTTTCTGCTTTTCATAGATGAGAAAAGGAAGGAAACAACAGTGGTTATAAAGCCCCAGATTGAAGGAAATTAATTGGTTAAATGTGAGCTTTAGCTTAATAAATATTTTACTCCCCTTGCGCACACAATGCAGGCCAAGTTTGAATTTCATCATGGTGACTATGAAAAACAGTTTCTGCATGTTCTGAGCCGAAAGGACAAGACTGGAATTGTTGTCAACAACCCTAACCAGTCAGTGTTTCTCTTCATTGACAGACAGCACTTGCAGGTAAGCTTATTTTACCCATCATTCTAGAAGTGTGTTTTAATCATAAAAGGCTTTTTCTTAGGAACATCAGTACTTCTATTGCAAAATACTCAAATAGAAAAATTGATCATGCATTCATGCTTGCACTTAGCAGTTTCAGAGGAAAATTGTGCTATAAATAGGATTCTCGCATGCAAAAACCAGCTATGTGCCACAGATGTCTTCAAGTAGAATTAATTTAATGTTCTTATATTAAAAAACAAGATATAAAATAGTGTTTTGGAAGAATTAAACCACTGTCTTAATTTGGCTGATATTACAGAAATTATTCAAGTGAAGAATGAACAGAATAAGGAAAATATTTTAGGCATTAGAGCTCGCAGACTTATTTTGAGTTCAGGCTGTTTGTACGGATGGCACAGTGGCTTTTAAATGTATATGTTGTTCCTCCACAGCCAGCAGCAAGCTGGTAATTGGGCTAGATCTGCTGGGGGGTCTGCCTATTAGTCTTGAGTTAACTTTCGTGTTTAATAGCTTTTCTTTGGGTTTTCTTTGCCTCTAGACTCCAAAAAACAAAGCTACAATCTTCAAGTTATGCAGCATCTGCCTGTACCTGCCACAGGAGCAGCTCACTCACTGGACGGTTGGTACCATAGAGGATCACCTCCGTCCTTACATGCCAGAGTAAGGTACTGGCCAGCAAAATGGGGAAGATCACAGAACGCAGCAGTGGATTTTCACTTTCCTCACCACTTTATTCTTTCAGAATTTAGAAGAAAATGGACTCATGTTCAGAACACTGTACATTGTGAAACTTGATCATCCTGGATTTTTTTTATCATTTGTATCTCAGAACTTTACAATTTTTTTTTAGATGTTTTCTGCATGGACCTTGTGAAAGAGAGGATGCTCTGCACGCTTCTGCACTGCATCAGCATCTTACTAAAATGTGAAATGAAGGGACTGTACACTGAAACAAATGTATCCGAAAGCACAAGGTGATCATTTGTGGTGGTGTTCCCATTTGTGCTGGTCATGCCCCCTAACATCTATAATGTTAACCATCAGTATTTGGAGGGTGAGAAGTGAATGTAACGGGTATAAAAGCCTTATAGCTTTGTTGTTAATGATTGTATCAAAGAGCACTATCATTCATTTTAATGAACAGAAAAGTGGCTATTACTATAGGAAGTAAATGTGGGAAAGAAATCTTTCTTTAAAAAAAAAAAAAGCATCTCATTTAATGTGTAGGCATTTTTTGCCTCTTTTATTTTGCTGGGCCATGTCTGAGTGTACTGGCACTTTCGTTTTTGATCTCTTTCCCCAAGTTGCTGTATAACTGTATAAAAGTATTCTTTTGAGTTGGATGCATTTATACAGATGAGGCAGACCTGGAGTCTGAAGTCGCTAAAGCAGCTAAAAATAAAGTAAAATAATAGCTGCAGAAACAATGTTGGTAGAGGATTATTTTTTCTTGAGAGTTGAGACTTGTAAACTTGCAGGTGAACTGTGCAGGAAATACTGGTTTCTAAAACATTTCTTATGGAAAACCCATTGAGGTTGTTTTTTTTCTTTTGGAATAGACATTATAAAACAATGTAAAATAGTGTTTGGAGTGTCAAAAGTTGATTCTGACAGAACATTTTAAGATTGTGCAATGATAAAAGGAAGACTACTGTATAGTTTTGATGACAAAGAAGGCTCTGCTTAAGGTTTGAGTACTTTACTGGAGTAAAACTGCATAAGCCTGCTCCCTTTGGATAAAACTAGTGCTTACCTGTTTAAAACTTGTATTTAGCTTTTGTTTGGAATTGGAAAAAATTGGAACTTAAATAAATTAGGTGAAAGATGTCTGGCTTTATTTATGGAAATCCAATGAATTGAATTTTAGTAGTGTCTTACATCTTGACAGTGTCACCCATTGCAAACACTGAAAATGTCCAGGATGTAAAATAGTATTAACAAAGATTAGTGGTAAAGGTGTTCTTACATATGCAGGCAGTATGTTTGTTTTGAAAAGTAATTGTCAGAATATCAATCAAATCTAGCATACGATTGTATTAGTACATGGATAGTTCTTTGGTCATAAGGTCCTACAGGTTAAACTGGAGCACCCTGGAAAAACACCACCTGAAAGCTGCAACTTCACATAAATAAATGCCTTAAGTGACAAAGAATACCTTGAAAATTCTGCGCTACAGAATGCTAAGACTTTCTGGAATAGTTAGTAACCACTATACCTGTAATAGTACTTAAAATTTAGCTAATTTTAGGTGCCCCTTTTTTGAATGGCCTGTGTCATAATACCAAGTGTCCACATGAAGCTTGAGATGGGTTTTTTAGGGTCTTGACCATTCAAGTGTCATGAGTTTGGATTTTTGCTTCCTCAGTGCAGTCCCTTTGTTTCTTCTTAATTTGTCATTTTGGACATCATCTCACAGTAGTGAGAATATGGCCATAGGTACCTTGGGTGGCAAAGCAAATGACTTACTAGTTTTTGCATTAGGTATTTTGTCTGTCTTCATTCTGGTTTCTCTTCAGAGAAGCCTCCAGATGTTGGCCTGAGTGGCTGCATACAATGCTTTTTAACTGTCAGCAATGGTATGATCCTTAACTTCAATTCTTTGTATTACAGGGAGCAACCTGTTCAGTTTAATTGCTTTTTTTAGTTTTGTATGGGATGCATGAAGATGTTCTTCTTGACAGTCATCCCGGAGTTAAGTAATACTGTGCTTTCTTGGGAGAAGATAGTTGTATAATACTAATTTTGCTAAATGTGGTCTGTTCTACCCAGATAACAAATGTTATGCTTTTGCTACGCTATCAGATTGAGTTGATAGCCATCTGCATTGTGTAAGTTCGGGGTTGGAGGGACGTGGAGCAGGGGAGGAAAAAGAGAAGAGCGAACAACAGACTTCAGAGCATGAGAATCTCAGGGAGCGTATGAGAGTTTGTTCTTACATCATTTGGCACCTTTGAAAGGTGACTCACCACCTCAACAGGATGACTTCTGAGGGAATAGGTTCAACTTGAAGTTGTTCCCCTCTTCTTCAATGGAGCTTCTAGTTAAATCTTACAATATTCTTCTTGGTTACTTCAGCAAAGTGTTCTTCAGAAGCAAGTGGAAGCAGTTCGCAATGTCTTCTGGGTTCAGGCCTTCTTTATATCAGTGTAGTGGCTTTTTGGTAGGCTTTCTTAACTTCAATGTGTAGGTTTTATCTTGCAAAACTAATGTTTACAAAGCACAGTTTGTGTAGTTAGTTTGTTCAGTGGAGCTTTTTTGTAAATACAAAAAGGCCTCTTGTTGAAGACAAGAATTTTGGTTACTACCTGCCAGTCAGCTACTTCTGGGTCTCCTTTAGATATGCTGATACCCAGAATGGAAATACACTCAGTAGCTCACCTGAATATGTGAGTTTTACCAGGCTGTTGCTTGAGGATTTGTCACGTGAACTTGACAAGTGCGAATGGGGCAGGGATAAATGCGCAGGCAGCAAAATGAAGTTGACAAGAGGCCCGTTAAATCTCTTGTATCTAAATGAAGTGTCTGGTGAAGGGAAGCTGGTGTCAGGTGTTTCCCAGATGGTGCGGAGAAACTTGTGTTGTAGCTTGTACACGGCTGTATAGTTTCCCTTCACTTTTCAGGCTTCTTCCATTCCATAAGTGTTATCAAAAGTAGAGAACTGCTTGTGCAAGCATTGCCCGAATGTAGTCGGCCTGTAGCTAGTTGGCAACTGATGCCCTTTGTCACATCTGTCTCATGAATTGCTTCTCAAAAGCTTTTTTTTTTACACTTAAAATTGCTGTGGTAAGTGATACATCGGGTACTAGAAACACGTTGGGATTATGTGGTGTTTTTCTTAAGAGAAAAAAAAAATAATGGTTACTGGCACTAATCTCTGAGCATTGAAAGCTTTAGATCAAGGTACTGATGTTTTGCTACAAGTTGATTTATTTATTTTATTTTTTTTTTGCATAGCAAAATGTTGAGCCTATTAGAAACGAAGATGGTGGAAAGATGGTAATTTTGCCAGGTTCAATTGTCTGGACTTTTAAAGAAACCAAATCTCTGAAAGACCTAGTTGGCCTATATTTACAAAATACAAAACAAGCAGAAGACCAGTCTTCACTGCAGGTTCAAGGTTCTGGGCCTTGTGAATGACCACATCTGTTGACGCATCATGGCATACAGTATTAGTTTTAAAATTATTTTAAGACCTGATGAAAGTGTCATAAACTCCTACTCCTTGTACCTACTTCTAGCTTCTGAGCTCCGCAGGTGTCATTCCCTGCCCATTTCTGTTTTGCTGCCGGAAAAACACTGTATTTTTTTGTGCTTGTCATGTGCTGAGTCATTAGGTTACTTGCAATTAATGAATGCCATCTCGTGGTAAATCTGGATCTCGGGGGGGCTGAACAGGGAGAATGGTCACTTAGGGGTTTTTTGCTCCTTAAGTGTGAGATGATTCTAATGGACTGTTACAGGCTTCATTTAAGATTACATTAAGGTTCCTGCCAATAGCATGACAGTTGTTAAAGTTGAGAATTACTAGACTACATGTACATCCACTAAGCAGATAGACACAGGGCGTGAGTTTACTTAATTGCTATTTTCTTTTACTAGTCTAGAAAAGCTTCTCCCATTTTGAGTTTTGCATTTATTGCAGCAGCAAATTCAGAAGCTGCGTAAGCTTAGAGATTCTGGAACAGCATTCTGGAATTAAGTAAGGGCTTTAATAGTGTTCTACAAAAGAAAAAAGTTTAGCTAGAACTGGAAGTTCCCTTAGCTCTTGCCCTGCCGTAGTGCACAGGGGCTGGGTGCTTTGTGTTAGTTTGGGTGTTTAAATCTTCCTTCTCGTGGTGTTCTTGGAGTACGGATGAACTCTCTGCTGTCAGGAACGCTACGGAGGAAATAGCGGTTCCATTTACAGTAGTGGGTGCTGCTTTCCGATTTGTGCACCGCAGCTGGGAGTTCCTGGGGCTGATGCTGCGGAGGGGTGCATCAGCTCTACAGGTTAACTGAAGCAAGCAGAGCGATAAGCAAACCTAATTCCTCTTCTGCACGGCTGACTGAAATGCTTTTTAGGGCTGAAGATATCTATGACCTAGTTCTGCTTGGAAAGGATTTACATATGGAAAGGTCTCTTAATTTGAGCACAATTACTGTATGCTAGAGCACCCACTCTACAAGCTGCTTTTTTTTGGACTCTTGAGATCTATTCAAGCAGCTACTGCTTTTAAGCAAAATAAATGAAAGATCCAGAATCCTGCTACAGTGGTACAGCCCCAGGTACTGTTTTGGTGAACAAAAGTAGGCTTAGTGGGTTATTTTTTTTCTGGAGGATAGCCAGTGTGTCTTTTTTGATTAGAGCTTGCTGGTAATTTGCTCTGGTTTAGGCGAGAACTGTATGTTCTGCAGTGTCCCACAACCACGGCAGCTTGGGACCAGGGGATCTGCTAACGGCAGTCATTCGGGGGGGTGCGTTAACAGAATCACAAAGGTAACAACTGTCATCGCATTGTCCCTGGCCTCCTAAGTAGCAAAATAGGAATCAAAGTGCTTTTTTCTTCATTCCCATGGACAGTGAGGTAAGGGATGGGTTTGGGAGTTTCTACTGACTAAACGGTTTCTGCAGATAGAGAATTCTAAAACGGTTAGTGATAAAATGCAGTTGGAAATTCTTCCATATGCCCTGGCAGTGGCTCAGAGCCAGTCACTGAAGCTGAACAGAACTGAACTGCTGTTCAGAACAGTTACTTAACAGCCTAATTCTCCCTGTCGTCATCCCCGCCCCCCCCGTCCCCCCCCCCCACCATTTAGGTGGAAATGCTTGCCAATTCGAGAATTGGAAACCAACTGGCTCGTAATTAAATTGGCAGAGTAACCTAGGTGAAGCGGCTCAGCCATGAGACCCCTGTGACAGGTGGCTCAACCTGAAAGACTAACAGGGAGTCCTGATAGCGTAACGCTTGTTTCAGCAGTGATGTCCTTCCTTACCCTCTCCTCTCCCCGGTTTATCACTGGCAAGTTGCTTCTTCCCGAGAGCTGGAATCTTGAATGACTAAATCCCTCCTCATGGCACCTTAATCTGCAACTGGTATGTGCCCTGATTAGCATCTGGACTCTTGGTTTTAAACTCCGATGGGATTCTGTTCCAATTCCTCATTTTCCCAAGGGACCTGTAACGCACGGTCCCACCATGCTGCGAATACCCGGCTGTCAGCCGGAACACGTTCGTACAACAGTAGTGATGTCAAACCAGCGTGAAACGCTTCCGTGACCAATATACTGCATGTGGAAGCTGCGCTTACTTTCACTGATCGCGACATACTGTTCCACAATGTGTCACAGATGTGAAAAGTGTTGCCCTTCATAGGGGCAGACGTCTGTCCATCAAGGAGTAGGGTGTAGGTGTTTGCTGTGTTCAAAAAAAAATAAATAAAAAAAAAAACCCAACCCAGGATAATATGGGACAGTCTCATTTGCAGCTGTAGGACATGGAGCTTACAGGCATCTGTCAGCCATTGGGTATGTAACCTGGTACACTAATAAGACTCAAAGGTGATCTCACCAAGTCACTGATTTGCTTGCTTGTAAGGGAATTGTGCCGAAACCTGCCGTGATGGAAGCAGGTCAGCCCCACAGGAGATCTGTTTGTTCTGGTGCCAGGTGGAACCATGTGCCATTTGTCCTTATTACAGTGATTGTTTTCTGTTACTTCCTTTCAGACTCAGCTAAGGTAAGATACAGATTTTTCTACGTGTAGGTTAGGGTGAAATCAGTAAAGAACGCTTCCAAGTATTAAGTCTGATGTCGGTTCACTCCCAAAGCCAAGCAAGCTCAACGGTGACAATTCCGTCTTAAGATCATCTCCAAGCCTGAGCTGTGAAATAAATTAACAAGGTCAGCGTGCTGCTGCTGCTGGAGGGATAACAGACAAGGTTGTCTTAAATAATCAGTTTAATGAGCCACTTCTAAAATAGGTGGCCTGCTTATTAATGATGTTCCTCTTTCTTATTAATTAGGTGGCACTAAAATACTGTGTTGAATAGTCCGTTACAAAGGGAGAAGAGAATTCACTTGTTACTTCAGGAAGGGTTTTTCTTTTTTTGTTTCCCTCTCAGCCTGCAAGAGTCCTTGCCAGGCTGGAATGGGAACAGGAGGATACGGTTATTTCCATGTTGAGGTTTGCCACTCTTAATTTGCCTGGGCACTTTTCAATTGTAATTATGGAGATATGACGAATGCTAAGTGATAGAATGAGATCGCTTAACTATGGCAGGTTCCCGAGGCAGCTGGCTTTGATGAGGGAAGCCACGTTACGTCGCAGTGGGACAGTTACACAAGGACAGAGATGTCCCAGCACACAGAGCTGAGAACATTCGGAATCCTTTGGCGTGTGTTGAATTCGAGACCTCCTTCACTGTCGTCCCCTGGCTTTTACTTCAGATAACAGTCAAAGTCACCCTTGTGTTCCAGTGAGGGGGGTGGGTTTATAGTAGTTGGGGGAGCAGTTTTAATCCTCACTTCTATTTCCTTCACCTCTTGCACTCTACTACATGAGTACCGTATGGAAGAAAACCGGTAAACTTAAGAATGAGAAAAAAACATGACTAGTGATGCCAGAACACGTTAATAAGATGACCAGACCAGCAACTGCTAAACCCACTAGGTGTGTCCGCATGTTACGATGGATCCTCTCTGTCTACTCATCCTAGTAATTCTAGAGGAGCTGGAGATGCTTAAGACTCATAATTGATCTCCAGGCAGAGGAAGCTGTACAGAGAGAAACCATTTAATACAGTGAAGCATACAGGTCTGCTGAACAAGGATTTAAAACAACGTTTAAAAAAGGTTGCTCCTGTAATAAGTATCTTCACAGAACTGCTTTAGCAAAGCACTGTGTTTCTAAAAACGTGATTTGGGGATGATTCTGAGCACGAGTGTAAGTAAAAATCATTACGAATGTACTGCTGAAGAGGATGCTACTATTAAAAATTGGAAGTAGCCACAGGCATATAAGCCATGTACTTCTGAGACAGCAGGAGAGAAAAAACTTTTGTTGAGAATTTATATACCACAAACAACTGCTCTAAACTTGCAGAACAAATACATGCTGATAGCATGAGCCCACTGTAGGTACTTTTTTTTTAGAGAACTTCCATTGAAGAGTAAGTTATCAGCTATATTTGGAAGTCATTTTGGAAAGATTTCTGATATATTAGAACCTTGTTCATATTGAAAATCAGTCTGCATGAACAGGTCACTTAACTCATGGGAAATTATTCCTTTAGGTTTAGGAATGCACAAAAAACACCCTACCTGCACATTTAATCACAAAATTCACATCACTAAAGACGAGTCAACTTCCATGACAAAAAGAATTATGCGTGCCCTTTGCTAGCGTAGATTAACTTTTTCAAATCTCCCACTAGAGAAGAAAAACTAAGATCATGGTTTATGTAAACTTGCGCTGCGTATGTAGCTTTGCTGTTTTTATTAGGGTGTGACAGCCTTGCCAAGGGTCGTTTGTCATCAGTTGGAAGAAAGCAGTTAAACCTCTCCACAGCAGCGTGTGAGGAGGCAAGTCTTCAGCTGATGAACAGCAGCTTAATTCTACCATGTTCATACCCAAGTCGGATAATTGACAGCCTTCACCTGATGAAAGGCTCACCAAACTTCTTTCGATACATCTCTCACTCTCAGCTGATGGTTTTTAAACAAACATAGCCAGAGCTTCGGGTAGGTAGAGGTGAAAAGCCCTGATGATGTAACTGCATTTTCACATTCAGGAATCACAGGGAGATGATGACGAAATCTCCAGTGAATTTGTGTACAAGGGTTCCACCGCAGCCTCTCTCAACCACTTCATGCTGGCGAGCTTTTACTCAGTGCAGAGAGATTACAAAACTATTAAGTAATCTTTAAAAAGGTAGTTTCAGAAAGCTTTATTGAATACTTTTGAATTTGTTACAGCATCAGTAAATTACACTCTGTATTAGCCTGCTTTACACTCTCAAACCAGTTTCACACTATGTTATATGAACTCTGTACTACCATCTTACAGAAACAAGTGGTTTAGTTTGTAAGCATATATAGTGGTTTTTGATTGTGATGGTGATGGGCCTGAAGACAGGGTTGCTTTGTCACACGGCGACACCACAGGCAAAGAAAACAGAGATCTTTTAAAACACTGTCATGCTGGTAAACCATATGGCTGTTCCAAAGGCTCTTTCCTTCTGCTGTCTTGACCAAAACAACAAAAAAAAGATGCATCCCAGTGCTGTCACGCTCTGTTGTTCATCCCAAAATAGGCACGAATTTCAGGCTTGCAGCAATTTTGACGGTAATCATGAAATTTGTTTATTATGGGAGTGAGACTACTTCACTTTATACAGACTATCATAACTTTGTGCAGATGATGTCTTACTGCGTGAGAAAATCACTCTATATGGGATTCTTAAGTTCAACATTATAATTTTTAAAATTACTTTCTTATATTAATTTCCTAGATACTTTGTATGTCTACCTTGTGCAATTAACTTCCCTGTCGCCTTATTTGTTAAATCCACGGTGGCAAATGCAATATTTCTTCCTTGCTTCAAAATCTGAGCTGTAATCAGTATCTCTTCTCCAATCTTAGCAGCAGAAGTGTATCTTCAATGAAGAACAAAATGAACAGGGTAAGAGGCTGTACAGAGCACAAATCCAATATTCCTGCATTTTAGATTATCATGAAGGGAATTAGCAAAAAAAAAAAAATTGTGCAAATCCCCACTTCTAAGAAGTCCTTGAGTTCCTCTGTACTGCAGTGGTAATTCAATATAAGAGAAAATGGAGGACAGAAAGACACCCATTGGCTTGGTTATGAGGAACCAAATTCTGTTCCATTTTGGAACAAAACCAACTGGGTATCAATGATCTCAGTTAAAAGTTCAGCTCCAAATCCTATTCCAGCTACTGCTGGCTCCCTACAGCCTTTTTAAACCAGCCTGGCTGGTTCAGCTACAAAATGCCTCTGTTACAAAGGCTGTGGAAGGTCATTTCTGTATGGAACCTAAGCATAGGTTAGCCACTTCCCATACCCTGGTCAGAGAAAAGTCATGGAAATCTGGGAGGCCTTCAGACTTCCCAGGTTTAATGCTGTTTCCATTCATTAGATAACTCTTTGTTTTTATTTACATGAGTAGGAGGTTGTGCTTTTAAAACACACTCTCCAGGGAACAGGAAGAAATTCCCTCACAAAACGCCTGGAAAGAATCAGGAGGAACATGATCCAACCATGAGCTGAGGTAAGGGAACAATATTCAAATGTGGGAACTGCAGAGGAGAATGTATAATTGCTGGATATAAATCTTATTGAGATACATTTCATCAACCGGTCCATTTTTATACATGACACCATGTCAAAAGTATGTCAGTCACGCCTAACGCTGATGTAGCACAAACCCCATCAGTTGACAGGGGGCAGGGTTTCAATCTTGGTTCATTCTCAGAGGCTGATGCTGATCCTCTTGTGATTTAAAAAAAAAAAAAAAAGTTTCTCTGTTTCTCTCTGTTCTTTCCATTACTGAAATAGCTTCCTCGTGACAACTTTTTAAAAAGCTCCTTCCCAAAAAGGAAAAAGTTGTATTATAGCAATATTCGACATCCAATATCACTTGTTGAATGAAAGCAGTAGTCTGGCTTAAACACAGCTATTAATATTGTTTCAGATAACAATTCCTAAAGGTTATGCTACTCAATCATTTTGGATCACCTCCAGAGACAGCACTTTCTTAAGATTTTAGCCCTTATGTAATTGGGTAGGTATATTTGATAGCGTAAATAATTCAGATCTCAGCCTCTTGTTATACTACTGTAGGGAAAAAACCCATAATCATAGGAGAATCTCCCATTTTCATTTCCAGTAATTTCCTGGTCATCACAGTGGTCGTATAAAGCTTAAATAGATCCTCCAGTCCCACCTGCCTGCTGGAGAAATCAGAAGGTGCTGGGGGTAAAGAAGGGAACCTAGTAAAGATACAGATCACTCCCCACACACTTTTAAAGTTTGTTGGGTTTTTGTTTGTTTGGTTTTGTGTTTTTTTTTTTTAAACAGTTTTGATGAGGAGTTACTTTTCCAAGATTTTTAATGCTCTGTGTTAGTTATTCCAAGTAGGATTACTTTAGTTCCAACCAGTCATAATCTCTTCATTAAAAGTAATGAAGCAAAGCTGACAAGCTGTAATAGCATGATAAAAGAAGGTCTCAGAACAACTGTTTTGTTTTTTTTTTAATAGACACTGTGCTTTAAATTTGCATTACAGGAAGAACTATTTTCAGTATAAAACTACCTTTAAATGACCTGGAGCAAAGGAATCTCCCTCCAGTAAGAAATTCTGATTGAATCTGTAATTCACGCTCTATGTGAGCATACAATAGAGCTAAACAATTTCCTGTTTTAATATTTTTCCTGTTTTAACATTTTATGGACTAATACTAAAAAAGGATTTACAGAAAGCTGCTTACCCTAGATTTTGGTGTTTGAGGACACACTCTAACGTATCTTCACAAGCAAAGACAGAAGTTGAGACAGTATATCATAGGACTAAAATTTACCACATCATCAATATCCCTTTACGTTCTCTGAATGAATGGGTACCATCTCTTAAATGCATATAACAAATTAAACCTCAACAAAGTCCAACTCGAATTTTGCAACCTAATGGCAATATCCTCAAATGCAGTCCCCTCTTAATTTATATAAACAAGACTTCTGAAAAAAGAAAACACCTTTTTTAAGTGAGTACTGCAGCACAGAAATGAAGTACAATGGAGTCAATACCGTGTTAGGGAAGAAAAGTTAGTATGTTCTGGTAAACATGGTGGATGATACCTACGTGATGTTCATGTCCACACTGACCCCAGGCATTGCTCTTTCTGTGTACAGCAACGCTGTTGTTGACACCACATCCACAAGTGTGGCTGTCAAGCCTCCATGTAATGTGCCACCTCTGTTTGTATGCTCCTCCTCTACTTTCATTTCACAAACAATTTTTCCAGGAGTTGCAGAAAGAAGCTTCATCTGTACAACCAAAAAAGGAATAAAAAGCTTAATGACAACAGTAGCAACACCCGATACTGCCCTGAATCAAACTGAAAGTAAATCTTGTTTAATTCTGGACTCATAAGACAAATTAGAAGATGGAAAATACGGTAATTCAACTGTCACACTAGTATTTCCATAAATTTTAAGCAGAAGATTGTTGCCTTAGAAAAATTTGTATTTCTAGTGTAGATAAATATTTAAACCAACAGTTTAACAAAACTTCAATACTTGCTATGCTCTCAGAAATTGCTTAGGAGACAACATTCTTCTTCAGTTTTCTTTTTGCTTTAACCTGTGACTGAGAAGCCAGATTAGAAGAACACAAAACTAGACTATGTCTGTGTACTGTAGTTGCAAAGGCGTACTTGTTAGCTCACAAAATGGAAATGTGACCGCCAGTAATTCATTAATCACTATACTACAGCAACCTCAGTAAAAATCAGTAATTTTAAATGAGCACTACAAATGCTAATCAGATTGGCCTTCCTGCACTGAAATTCATATTCCTGGGTAGAAGTACCTAAGGCTGTACCACACTGTATTACGGCATCATGACTTGTGCATACGCTTTTATTCCAGCCCATAGGTGTTAAATAGAAAATTAAAGTATACATCTATGGTACCATGCTTACGCCTGTGACCAACACAGGAAGCTGAATTTTTGAGACCAAGAAGTTACTGTATTTCAGTATTTTAAAATATTTTTTTCAAGTTTCTTCAGTTAGTACTACTATATTCAACATCTGAAAGCAGTTGCATAACTAGGATAAGTTCAGCATATGTATTTACACCTACAACTAATACTTTGAAGTACCTTTAGACTGTCACAAGTGAAATGTGGGCATAATATTTATTATAATTCCTACTAATTTTCTGACGTTTTTACAAAGGTGTTTTTTTTAACTTAAATGTTTCCATATCACATCAGCTGAGCTAATTTACATCTTTTAATCTTAAAAGAAATTAAGATTGAAATGTCTCCAGTTTCACTATTGCTTATTTATAATGCAGTGTAAAAGCTCAGTTTAAGCTAATATCCCTTTCTGATAGGCCAAAGTTTACCCAAATTTTGCAGAGAAATGATACTAAGATAAACAGTGATGTAGTACACAGTTCATCTACGAATGGAAAAAACTGGAATTAAGCAGAGGGGAAATCACCCAGGCAGCGTCCTAATACAGAAATAGCACTTTGATCAATGAAAATCCCAAGTCCTAAACCAGGCATGCTGTGCTGCACTGACTGGAGGTTTAAGTTTCTGACGGAATTTCTAATGAGGACTTTACACTGAGAGCAGATGGCTTCCAGTACTGTCAGGGAGGGCTCCAATCCATCAGCAAGGCAAGGAAAGCATCTGGTTTCACTTGTCATTGCTCTGATCTGGCACTAGCTGCCTGCTCTCCTTGACAAAAATAGTTCAGTATTTGAACACTTCCAGGACTTGCACAGCCAGAGCTGCTGGTTTGTATTTCTTTTCTCATGGCCCTTCTGTTCTTGTCCTCCCATGCGTCTGTCTCAGTGAACATCATGCTGATTGGGCTTCCAGCCACTACTGCAATGCACTACTTCTTTGCAGAAAGGGCTTTAAAACCCACAGTCGTTAAGCCCTATGTAGATACCACATTGGAATTAAAGCAGAAACTAAGTCTGCTGCTGGAGATGAAAAGTTTCAGAATAAAATCTGTCTCCTCCAGAACAGGAAAAGTCTTGAGTCATATTTAGTTAAGGGAAGAAAGGCTTTTGCTGACTCTCAGAAAAACAGCAGATACTTTAAATGCAAACAAAACTGTGCTTTTATTGTTATTATGATTGTGTTCATAGCATCATACTTCTAGAAGGAGATTGCAGAAAAAGTCAAAAAGTATTCCAGAGCACGGCAGGAAGCCTAAGGCTCACTTCCAGCCTGTGACCTTTATGAGATTAAATTCTGCATATGTTCTCCGCTTTGTAGGATTTTAAGGTAAAGGAGAGTAAAGCTATCCCAGTGAAGAAGTGACTAAGAACTAATTGGACTCTTTATAAATAAATGAATGTAATAAACTTAATGCTTTATACTTTTCATATATGAGACCAAAATGCCTTGGGGAAACAAAATAATATGAGTGGTTTTGCAAACAGTTACTTTCTATTAAACGTATCGTATCGTGGAGCTGTCAATGAAAGCACCACTTGCTCCTCTACAATGCAAACCCCATAAATTTTAAAATGGTTGGTTTTCTTAGATATATTTACCGCTTCTCTCCGCATCACGGTTACACAAATAAATAGAAATCAAATGCAGAATTCTAGCATTACAAAACTTAATGAGAACACTGAAACTGCTTCACAGGACCACCCTATGCAGGAGCTCAAGAACACATCAGCTACTCTACTGCACATTGCAAAATTTAAGACGACATCGTAACATCATTTCAACTTTTTTTGATCACCATGTAGCATTACATTAGAGCTGTACCAGTCAAACACATTTCTTTATACTGAGCCTTGCTGGAAGCTCACAGACCATCTAAGTGTTCCTGTTTTCCACCTGACTTCAAGGTGAAATGTCAGGTGTTATAATGAGCTACTTTTTTAATTTTGAAACAGAGAAGAGTAATAGTTTTTTCACAATTTCACAGTCCTGAAAGTTAGCTTAGCCACAGGAACTAAGAAGGGATGAATATTAGTTACTAAATAACTCATGGAAAGCTACTCAACACAATCCTTGTCTTCAGAGAGATACTGTAAGGCAGCTTTAGCGTTTAAAAACAAAGAGTTATCGAATAATAACTGTGCTTTTTACGTGTGTTACCCTCACGGCCCCACACCCCTGTTGGGAAATCCTGAACCCAGGGAAAACGCGGGCAGGGGCAGGGCTGCACCGCCGGGCTCCTGAGGCGCCCGCAGCCGGGCCACCGCGGCTCGGCCTGCAGCCAACCCCCCGCAGGCCTCGGCCTCCCCCGGCTCCGGCGGCCCGGCCCGCTGAGGGAACACACCTCGGAGCTCGGTTCAGCCTTTTATTCTGGGAGGGCGGTGGGGAGGGGAAAATGGCTTTTAAACGATCAGCCCCGCCTCGAGCAGCCCGCCGCCGCTCCGGTCAGAGCCAGTCGCCGCCGTTAACGGCCGCCCGCGCCCCGCCCGTACCTTGCGGAGCACCCGGTCGAAGCCCTGCGACTCCACCATGTACTTCATGGCCTCCCTCAGGCTCTCCACCGTGAACCCCATGCTGCCTGTCCGACCGACGACCACCCGCCTACCCACAGCCAGACAGCCCGCCCGCGCCCCGGAACGCCAACCCCGCCGGGCGGGGCTTCCCCCCCCGGCTTCCGGGGAAGCCATGGAGGCGGAGGTGAGGCGGCGGGAGGAGGAAGACGATGATGACAACAACGAAGACGACCGATGCCCTCAGGCGGGGCAGGAGGCGGAGGAGGAAGCGTTGCACCTCGCCAAGCGGAGGAAGGTGCTGTGCTCCGAGTTCGCCGCCATCACCAGCAGCGACTCGGCGATAGCGCGACGCTTCTTGGCCGGCAACGACTGGCATATGGAGGTAGGCCCGGGGGTTGCCCCGGCGGCGGGGGGCTGCCCCGGCGGCGGCCTCTTCCCTGCCATCTGCCTCTGTGTTTCAGAGGGCGCTGAACGCCTATTTCGAGCCGCCGCAGGAGAAGGAGGAGGCGGCGGCAGGCGAGGTGCCGCCGGCCAGCGCGGGGCCCGGCAGCTGGTAGGTGACCCCCGGGGCTGGGAGGGAGGGAGGGGGGTGACAGGATCCCCGGTTGTGGCGTCCCCCTCCTGGGAAGCAGTACTTCTCTCTCTGCCTGGCTTCGCCCCTCTGCTGGCATGTAGTGAGGCAGGTAGTTCCTCTTCCTCACGTTTATGCTTCCACACCATTTCTACTGGGCGAACACACTAGTTTCCCCATGGCTACCCCCTTCGAGGGGGATGGCTGTCTCCCCTTGAGGCTGTCAGACTTGTGGGCCACACTTGCCATCGCTGGGTGCTTCAGCCGCCTTACTCTGGGCTAGTAAATCATGAGCCTTTCACACAAGGGCCAAGGTCATTTTTTCTCTTCATGGTCTTGTCTTGTGCAGTAATACAGATGCAGATTTTGCTGTATACACACACATTTGTATAGGTATAAACTGTGTACATATATCATCTACTAGGTGTATACATATTTATATTTCTATAAATAAAATTGACACGTACATGCCCACCTTGCTAAATGTACCTGTGGAAGACAGGATTTGTGTCTTACACACATTGATGATCTCAGAGCATACCTGTCAGGCATTGAACTGCACGTGGAATTGAACTTGTACAGATCCCTGCCATCCACAGTCCCAAGGGAAGCTTTTTTCCTATAGATTTATTTATCACAGACTTGCGTGTTACATAGAAGAGCCCTGATGATCTTCATAGTTATAAATAAGCTGTATTTGATAACAGCATACCTGATTTTGCTTGATATGCGTGTATGAAAAAATGCAAACCTACTGAACATTAGTGTTGGTCTGTAGATAGTCCATGATGAGTCA
Source organism: Chroicocephalus ridibundus (assembly GCF_963924245.1). Classification (NCBI taxonomy): domain Eukaryota; kingdom Metazoa; phylum Chordata; class Aves; order Charadriiformes; family Laridae; genus Chroicocephalus; species Chroicocephalus ridibundus. The sequence goes on from NC_086285.1 coordinate 104,451,332, forward strand.
GAATATATCTGCATCAAATTGGCAGCACCTTTTTCTTTTCCAGCCTTTGTGTGTCTTTGCACTGTGGGTTCTGTGTTGAGCTGTTGTATGCGGGTTGTGTTGGGAGGGCTATTTGGAGACCTCCCAGTCAGGGGAAGATCACTGCAGACCACACAGGCTTTCATGTTTCATCTCATAGTCCTTCAGGTTACAGAATAAATATAAAAAGTCATCATGGAAATATTGGAGGCATATACCACCTTACTTACCTACTTAAATATCCCTTAGCTGCTTCTCCTTTGCTTTTCTTTCTCTGTTCAGTTTACATTATGTGTGCATGGTAGTGGGATCTTACATTGTTTGTACAACACCAAGTACAAAACCAGTACTAGGTTTTAAGGAATAGATTCTTTTTTGGTTCCAGGCCTTATTTTCATGTGTGCATAGAAATTCTGTGGTTAAAAACAAAACCTAGTACCCCAGCTTTCCCAAAATACAGTTTGTCTCGTCTTAGCTATAGTATTTAATGCATTTTTTACAGACTTTCCCTTTGCTCAAGAAATTTATGCTGGATCGCTGTTGTGGTTTAACCCTGATTGGCAGCTCAGCCCCACAGAGCCGCTTACTCGCTTCTCCCCAGTGAGATGGGGGAGAGAATTGGAAGGGTAAAAGTGTGAAAACTTGTGGGTTGAGATAAAGACAGTTTAATAGGTAAAGCAAAAGCTGCGCACACAAGCAAAGCGAAACAAGGAATTCGTTCACTGCTTCCCATCAGCAGGCAGGTGTTCAGCCATCTCCAGGAGAGCACGCATAACAATTACTCAGATTACGACTGTAACCCTGAATGTTCCCCCTTCCTCTTCCTTTCCCCCAGCTTTTATTGCTGAGCACAACGATGTATGGGATGTCCCTTTGGTCAGCTGGTGTCAGCTGTCCCAGCTGTGTCCCCTCCCAACCTCTTGCCCACCGCAACCCACTCACTGGTGGGGCAGGTGGAGAAGCAGAGAAGGTCTTGACGCTGTGTAAGCACTGCTCACAACAGCTAATGCATCCCTTTGTCATCAACACTGTTCTGGTCACAAGTCCAAAACGCAGCACCATATGAGCTGCTATGAAGTAAATTAACTCTGTCCCAGCCAAAACCAGTACAACCATGTGTTAGCAGGTAGAGTCTGGTTGTCGAGCAGCACACTCTGCAAACAGTTACTAGACTGGGCACTCAGACTTTGGCAGTGTTGTTTAGCCGTTATTGAATCAATAGGGTAGGCAGGGCCTGTGTTTTTGAGGTGGGATTTGGGGGGAATATTTCCAAAGAAAAGGACTATCAGTTAGTCACAGAGTGATCTTGTACATGTACCTCCCCAGGGAGGTCAGCAATTGGAAGAATCACGACTGTACTATAAAGATGGGCACATTAAAGCAAGTGCTGGCTGTAGTTCTTTATTCTAATATGCTGGAAAGTGTTTGAAAAGCTAATACAAACAGCCGGCTGCTAGCATGGGCTGTATTACAAGAGTTGAATTACTTAAATGCTTTGGATTAGATTGGTTGCTATCTGATTAACTTAAATCAGAATGGTAAATGTTATCTTGTGTCTGTAAGGACACTCTGTACTGAGGCTCTATATGACTGTATGTTTTAGTTACTGTGTTTTTAAATTATGTTGAGATCAATACATGTGAACTTATTTGTTGGGAATGTTTTAGATGACCACGTGTTAAGTCGTGATGGGTGTAAAACATTTTTCTTTAGATGATAAGGGTCAATAAGGTATCATCTTGTTGTAGGAAGAATAGTATTATGCATGTTGACAAACAACTAAACTCTGTCTTTAGTATTGACCTCACAGCAGATGCAACTACTAGTGATGCCAGTGGCAATAGTGCAGACTCGAGGCAACAAGAAGATGACAGCAGCTTCTCGCTGATAACCTGGAACATTGATGGGCTAGATCTAGGAAATCTAAAAGAACGAGCTAGAGGAATCTGTTCTTACCTGGCATTGTAAGTATAGCTTCATCTTTGTACTGTTATGTACCTTGCTTTAAAGGACTAAGCAAGCTTCTTGTTTTAGATGTGTACAAAATCTTCATGCCTGAATTTTCTTAACATTAGATGCAACAATACAATCACTTTACAAATCCTAAATAACTGATATACTGGTTGGAAGAGGTGTGAACCTATGCAGCATCCCAAAGGTTAAATATTTTGCGATGGCTGCTTTAAAAAGCTTTTTTATAATGAACAATATTGTTCAAGTTGCAGTCGTACATCAAGAGCATGCTTCATACTTCCATCCTGTACATGAGCGAAGGGTAAAACTGCAAGGCACTTGTTTGTCTCATTCTGGTAGTATGAATAACTTCATGCTAGAGCAGACTTTTTGAAATTTCACTAAAAAATCTTTTTTGCAATGTGAAAGGTTGCTCTCTTGCCATTTCTGTTGCTTGTCTGTCAAAAAAGAAAATGTGCAAGGTAAGATAAAAGCAATAGATTCTGTGATTACCTTCTATAGTTCCACTAGTGGAAGCCTCCCATGAATATGTTTATGAACAATTTAGCAATTACATAAATTGATTTATCTTAATACAGTAACTTAGCAGTGTAAATTAAATTATTATTTAAGTTCCTCTTAAAACAGCAGAAACCCCTTAACTAAATCAATTTTCACTTGGTTTTATTAACCTTGGGTGACAATATTTTTCTTCTGTAAATGAGGCATGAGGTTTGTCCTTCAGCTGCTCAGAGTAGTGCTGTTCAGCAGTGTAGCAAAAATAGGGACAGCTGTAAAGTCATGTCTAAATCAGCATTTTCAGAACTGCTGCCCCACACAAACTGTTACTGATTGCACAGCTGTAAGAAACGAAAGAGCTTGGCATTGATGAGATAAAATGAATGGCAGGTTACCTGAGGGGATCTGTTGTAAGGGAATGAGGTGGCGGTTGGAATCTCTTGGAGCACTTAGACGTTCAGAACATGTTCCAAAGCTGCTTTGCAGCTGTTTAAGTTGAATTCCTCGTGTATGTAGTATATGAAACCCGTGCAAATATTTGCAAGATCAAGGTAAGGAAGTCATGCATTTTATTACTGTGTCAGTTCCATGTCCATAATAATAATTATTGTTTCTCACTTTTAACAATGGTGTTGTGTCTACATACGACTAAATATGATGGAGAGAGTTTTTCTTTTTTTAAAAAACAGATTCTTACAATATCTGGGAAGACAAGGACAAGGTGCACCTGAAAACCCTGACCCTGTTCCGTTTGGCCTCAGAATGTAGTGGTACTACCTTTCAGGAGTTAATTTAAAATCTTGTCTTTCCTGTTTCAGATACAGTCCAGATGTTGTGTTTTTACAAGAGGTCATCCCGCCATATCTCTGTCTTCTACAGATGAGAGCAGGCAATTACACTATTATTCCGGGTAAAAAATAACCCTAAATTTCTAAAGACAGAAACTGGAAAAAATAAGTTTGGTCTTATTCTGTTTGCCTTGCCAAAATCTCTGACCATTTGTAGGAATGAAAAGAGTAAAGTGAAGAAGGAAGCGCTCTGTTTTTTGATATCAGGATATAGTTTGATGCAAACTATGGATGTGAAAACCTGTTACCTGGTGTTTTCCTTTGTATTTTTTCTGCATTTTGAAGGACTGATAGCAGGGTAGCCAAAAAAGTGCCATAGATAAGTAATTTCTTAAATATTTGCATTTAAAAAATCTGAAAAATTCACATAAGTATTATGGAAGTTTAACTAATGACTTTGTACGTCTTACAAATTTACATGATTCTCCCAGATCACGGTAAAAAGGTCTCTTTCAGAACCTTCTTTATGGCACAGCAGAAGATATCCTCAACCATTTCTTTCCCTGTTCCTCTTTAGGTAATGTAGATGGCTATTTCACTGTCATAATGTTGAAGAAATCAAGAGTGAAGCTACTGAAACACGAGATAATACCTTTTCCAACAACCTCCATGATGAGGAACCTTTTGGTTGTGCATGTGAGTGAGTCAGTATGTTGTAAACGGCTGTGTTTCTGGCTGCAAAACAAAAAATCTCAGGAAAGGCTGGACTAGCTTTACTCTATGATAGTCTCAAACATCAGAAAAACTACTCCAAACGTACAAACCCAGTTGCATTCGATACTAAGAAACTTAGATCTTTTATGTAAGTTACCAGCCATACTTGGTTTTCAAGTCTCATGACTTCTGAAAACAAACCTAAAAGCCTGTTATCCTCCTGTAAGCCACTTTTATTCAATGTAAAACTGATATTAACCAGAGCTCAGTCATTCAGTAATTAACTTTGTGATTAGATTTTTGGTTTTGAACTTCTTATCATGGTGTGGATAGTAACATTGCCTCTTTGTTTCATGCACAGGTGAGCATATCTGGTAATGAACTTTGTCTTATGACCTCTCATCTGGAGAGCACTAAAAATCACTCTAAGGAGCGTGTGAAGCAACTGCAAATAGTGTTGAACAGAATGCAGGAGGAGTCAGAGTCCACCACTGTTATATTTGGAGGGGATACAAACCTCAGAGACAGTGAGGTAAATAGAAATAAGCAACCTTGTTATTTTGAGAAGGTATTCTGACAGAATCTTCTCAGGCTTTTCTGTTGTCTTTATGAGAAATGGCCTGCTGAGGCAGAACAGAGGTAGGCAACTTTTATTCTTAAAAAGTGGAAGCGTGACTAAGTAGAAGATACGGCATTGCTGTGCTGAGCCATTATGGCTGAGATGATGTATATGAAGAGCTTCTCCCACCCTCTCACCCCCAATAATAAAATGCTTTATTGGCAGTATTTATATCTGAGAAGATGCAGTTGTAGTTGATGAAGTTTTGACTTCAAAAGCATCTTCTCTTTTTGAGAACCTGATCTTTACTTGCTCAACTCTCAGATTCTGAGATTAGTGCTTGTAGAACCAAGGGTGCTCTGGAGTTTAAAGTTTAAAATTAATCCCCCGTCATCGAGACATTCAAAATTAGAAGTCACTTTTGGCTGCTGATAATAAAAGTGAAAATTTTGTGTTATTACTAAAAGGTCAATGTTTCATCTTTCCCTTTTGGGAAATTCCATTGCAGTGAGCTGGAATGATACCGTTTCAAAGAACATGGTGTTGACCCCCATACCTGAAACTCAGAGCTGAATGTTTATTTTGTAACACATTTAGATTTAGAAAGTACTGCAGACTTAGTCATGCTTTAGAGTATCCTGAGAAATACCACAATTTAGAAATGTCTCCAACTCATGTTTTGCAGAAAAAAGTGATATTGTGACAACTCAGTTCTGTTTTTGAAGGTGAAGTTTGCAAATTCAGTATCTGGTAGATTTCCCCCCTCTCTGCTTCTACTTTCAGATAACTAAACTGGGTAACTTGCCTAACAACATTATGGATATCTGGGAGTTTTTGGGTAAACCTCAACACTGCCGCTATACTTGGGACACCCACTCCAATACCAACCTGGATGCAGCGTATAAGTGCAAGATGAGATTTGACCGCGTTTATTTTCGGCCTGCAGCCCAAGAGGGACATATTATTCCACGAAGTATGGACTTAATCGGATTGGAAAAACTAGACTGTGGCAGATTCGCTAGCGATCACTGGGGTCTTCTGTGTACCTTTGATGTAATATTATAAAAATGAAAAAAGGCTTGCATTGCTAGTCTTTAAGTGTTTTGTTCTTGTTCTTAGAAAACTTTAAATTTTCAGCCCTAACACGTTCTCCGCTCTTGACTTCTGCTGGAATGGCTTCACTTCAAGTCAGGGTTCCCTTTTCTGTTCTGTTTTGTTCTTGAATCATGTTTTTAGATTGTTGTTTTTAACAATGTACGCAAATACAAAATAAATTTCTACTTTTAAAATGGGAGGAAAAACCTGTAAATAAAATTAATAAACATAACATGGTGGTTTAAAAGACGCTCTTATTTTGGCATGTATTATAATCTTGTAATAAATGCTGCTTTATTTTAAGAATACTTTTATTATGCCTACTTTGTTTCTTTTGTAACCATTTCCATCATCCTTTACAACCCTGTGTTTTGTAGGGTGTTTTGTATTAGCTTTTGAAGCTTGTGTTGTATGTACGTATGCCTTGAGGCAAGACAATAAAGGAGTTGAGGAAAGAATGACTAGATTCTTACAGAATAAAAGTTTCTTAAGTAAGAATCAAACTAATATTGAGCAGATTTAAGAACAATATGTTTTCTATTGGATAAGAAAAGGATAGAGGCAGATGCATGGAAGTTGTTCGGTTGGGATGGTGTGTACCTTACTTTGTGTTTATTAACCTGGATATGAGTTGCAGATTAGTGTGTTATCTTTCCAGTGAGCTATCAGAAACAGTGCTCTTATAAACTGCTGTGCAACGCCTGAGCAGCTCAAGGTCTCACTGACCTTGCAAACCATCAAACAGGCTTTCTTACTTAAAGAATTGTGTAATCGATCTCGTAGAAGCTGTTGTTTTATAGATGTGCAAGTACTAAGTTGATTTAAAACGGGAAGTCTCCTAACTTTCTGACATGAAGTTCGATGCACGGGCAGGGAGAGGAAGCACAGGTCATCCATGTCAGTGACGCAAAGTGAACACAGAGACTGACAGCCTGCATTCCTTTACTGCTTCTTGTTGTTTGTCTTTGGTCTTGAGCCCAAAGTTTACGAACAACTTGTGTTTTGCTGGACTTCTGTGGTGGGTTGGCCCCGGCTGGTAGCCAAGATCCCACCCAGCTGCTCGCTCAGCTCCCCCCTTCCCCACAGAAACAGGAGGAGGAAATGGGAAAAATGGAAACAAGAATGCTCATGGGTCGAGATAAAGACAGGGAGATCACACAATTACCAAGCCAAATAGAGCTGATTTAGGGAAATTAATTTATGGCCAATTAATATATGTACTTAATGACTGATTTGGATATTGGGAAGCAAGAAGATGAACGTTAAAACACAGGGAAAGAACCTCTTGTCTCCCCTTTCCCTGGCTCGACGTCATGCCAGGCTCCTCTCCTCCCCCTCGTTATCACCGTAGGTCACACTCTGTCCCTCCGGCAAGGTCTGGAGCAGCAGGAGAGAGGGTTATGGTCAGCAGACAGCCATGTCTCTCAGCTCCACCTTTCCTCTCCCGCTTCTCCTCTGCTCCGGGGTGCGTCCTCCACGGTCTCAGGCAGTAAGCGCCCTGCCATGGAGCACCTCCTCCGACCTTGGTGTTCTCTCTGCTGTTTCTTGTGCTTTTTTGCCCCCCGCTTCCTCTGCCTGCTCAGCATTTTCTGTCATTTATTACACAGGCTTTCCCCGAGGTGCCACCATCTTGGCGGTGGGGCCAGGCCGTGCCCTACGGTGGGTGAGTTGGAGCCGGCTGGAGCCAGCTGTGTCTGGCACGGGGCAGCCCCGGCCGCTCCTCACAGCCCCTGCAGCCCCCCACTGCCAGCACCTGGGCACCCGCACCCCCTGCAACTTTAACAAAATAAAAAGCCAGGCAAATCTCACCCAAGCAAACAGCGGTGGCAGCCCTGTGGCCCTACCTGCCTGGCAGGGAAGACTTCATGGGTGCCATTATTGCTTAGCCTAACATGTCTGCTTGCGTCCTCTGGCCAGCCAAGAGCCGGGGAAGGAGGAGTGTGTCCGCACATTCCCCTTCCCGCCTCTGAAAACACAGCGAGTGGGGCTTGGCACGATACAGGGCAGAGGAAGACGAATTTGTGAATGGCTACCCTGAAGCAGGGAGGATCCTCAACCAGCTCCTCCTCGTCCCAGGAACGGGGAGGCCTGAGGTTGATGTGGTTTTCTGTTGAGTTAGCGGGAGGCGCAGGTGACCTCACTAAACAAGCAAATAAACCCCGGGAGGTTAATTCATCTCCACAGAAGTCAGTTGCAGAAATCTCCAGTTCTGCTTTCACTTCTTTAAACATCGAACGCCAAATTTCCTTTACTAAATGTGAAAGAGGCTGGCCTGTTTTGGGAAGGATGTTGAAATCCTCGTGTCCTGATCACTCTTAGCACATCTCATTATTTTATAACAGCTTCAAAAACAAGGAGAGAGAAGTCACTGACGCTTTTTTTAACTGGTGTTGAGCCTGTGATCTCTTCTTTCTATTCCCAAATAAATAATTCTGTAAAAAAGTGAAAAATATCCACGACTGCCAGGATTTTCCTTCCGTGTCTAAAATGGGGCTGGCACAGTCCCACTGTCTGACTTGCTCCATGGTCTTCTTCCTCACCAAGAGCCTTCGACAAAATGCCATGGCATTTGCTTTCATCACTTATGGCTCCTCCCGCTTGCCAGCCAAAGGATTTGTGGGGAAGGTGAAGGAGGGGAAGATGATGGTGGTTTAACTTTCCTAAAGATGTTGGAGAAGAAGAAAGCACGATAAACTCATGCTTCGGCACGAGAAACATCAGTTTACGTGGCCTCCTGTATTATGGCTGGTTTTATTTATGTGTCTGGGCCTTCTGGACTATTTTGGAAACTATGAAAAAGGCTGACTGCTGTTGTTCTAGGATAGGTTTTTAATTTGGGAAAGAAAGAAGAGAGAAAAAAGGGTTCAGAGCAGTGTGCGACTCGATGCCTAAAGTCCAGATGCATCTGTAGTATTCATTAACTGATGCCTCCTCTGATGCACAGTCTCTCTTAACCTTTGAAATAGATAGTGGGTGGCAACATAATATTTTTATTAGGAACAAGCAAAGACATAACATTTTGCAAGGGCAAATTCATTTTTCTAATTATAAAAGACAGGCAAGAGGATGACTATATTCAGTGCAATTAATGGTTAGTCATTCTTTCAGAATGAGGAAATTATGCATACAGCCTTTAAAACTCTTCTTCTTGAACTACAGAAAAAGTGATAATACTTAAGTAAATTTAAGAAGACATAAATGCTAAATATTTTACTGACTCTTGTATGTGAAGCAATACATCTTTAATTAAATATACTTTAAACGACTTAATAACCATCCAAATTGCTGACAATCAAGAGCAGTCAGAGCCCTTCAATTAATTTGCCTCTTAATTTAATCAGTGACGTAAAAGGTGAAATATCTGCTGAATACTGCAACTAAAACTTAAAGGGATAGAAACAACAATATCAAACTAAGCAAAAGATTTCCTGGGCTACAACTTGTAATTTGATTTGTTTTCCTGATTCAGTAACATAATATTATGGTATCTATACACTCCAAAGGACTTATACAAACATGTGAATGGCAGAAAATGCAATAATTCTTTCCTATTAATAATCAACAGCAACAATGGACCTTGTAGAAATAATAATAAGGCAATATTTTATTAGTACTTTGATACATGTATCAAGAGAAACAATTTCTTCTGAGGATCTAGCCAGTCTTAAACATTTCTACATCAAAAGAGCTTGAACTTACTAAAAGATACCCATAGAACAAAATAAAGAAATGTTAAACATCTAGGGAGATAAATAATAAATAAATGGAATTTAAAAAATGGAAAAAAACAGCAGCAGGCAAAACCATGGTAACAGCAGGAAACTACATTATCGTGATTAAAATTATTTGCCTAAAGAATATGTGTGCTCTTGACTTAGGGAGTAATATGAAACCATAACTAATAAAAATTTGTTTTACAAAGAGGAAGTGCAGAAGTTGAAAGCTATAAATATCACACATCCTATACAGGTTTGGTTTGATACAGTTTGAGACAAGAACAGACAAGACATATCCAAAATTACACGATCAAAATACAAACATGATAACCTGCATTACGGCAACACCTGCAGAGCCTATTATTATGATTCCTGTAAAAAACAAAAGATGGGAATAATTACACAGAAACAGACGGGCTGCGTTTTGATGAGCAGATGGCATGATTTTCAGTTGTGTCAGTTCAGCATGGTTGAAAAACTCCACAAAGGTTGTGTTATCACTTCTGCATATCTTAGTCTGTTTTTACCCCGTGGCAGGCAAGCCGGTACAAAATCCTCCTGAAGACACAGTCCACAGAATCATAGAATCATCACATCATAGAACAGTTTGAGTTGGAAGAGACCTTTAAAAGTCATCTAGTTCAATGGCCCCCTTCCCCCCTGCAACGAGCAGGGACATCTTCAACTAGATCAGGTTGCTCAGAGCCCCGTCCAACCTGACCTTGAATGGTTCCAGGGATGGGGCATCTACCACCTCTCTGGGCAACCTGTGCCAGTGTCTTACCACCCTCATTGTAAAAAATTTCTTCCTTCTATCTCATCTAAATCTGCTCCCTTTTAGTTTGAAACCATTACCCCTTGTCCTATCACAACAGGCCCTGACAAAAAGTTTGTCCCCATCTTTTTTATAAGCTCCCTTTAAGTACTGAAAGGCTGCAATAAGGTCTCCTTGGTGCCCTCTCTTCTCCCGGCTGAACAACCTCAACTCTCTCAGCCTGTTCTCATAGGAGAGGTTCTCCAGCCCTCTGATCATTTTTGTGGCCCTCCTCTGGACCTGCTCCAACAGGTCCATGTCCTTCCTGTGCTGAGGGCTCCAGAGCTGGATGCAGTACTCCAGGTGGGGGCTCACCAGAGCCAAGTAGAGGGGCAAAATCACCTCCCTCCACCTGCATGTGGATGTTGTCTTGAAGTACCTGGTGTTGACACTTCCTTGAGCTGAAACAGATGAAGTTTTTTTACCCATTTAAGATGGGAAGTGGGGACAAGGGGTATTTTTGGAAAAGCACAACACAAAGTAACAAAGGTTTGGTAACCAAACTAGTGCATCTCCCAGACCTTTAGCTGTCTTGGCTGATGACAGGGTCACAGGGCTTTTGTTTGACCAACTGAATGCACATACTGTGGAAAGGAGCTGGAGGTAACCAGATCAAATTTTACCTAGTAGGCCACATTTTGAAGCTTTAGTGGTCTTTAGGTAGCATTACAGCACGCTCAGCCTATTATTTCATCAGTGTTAAGCCTATTAGCTCATCGGTGTTATGAAAGGCAAGAAGTGGCTCAGCAAGAAAATACCATCTTAGCCTCAGCCATCTTTGGTAATCCCGCTTTCTTAGTCTGCCCCTCCATTTCATAGGGTTTCTGGAGCACACAGACTATGAGCAGGCAACAGGTGCTGCTGCTGTTCGGTTTCTCGAGTGGGAGCTGTTTGGTCCGACGCCTTTGTGTTTGCTTGGGACTAGCTGCATCCTGTTCGTTCAATGGAGAAGGAAGTCCATGTGCAAGAAAGTCAAGGGCACTGGACCAGCTACTGCTGTGCAGCTAAAGCAAACAGGGACAGTTGCTGCTTTCATCCTTTTCCCCCTGCTTTCACTAAGATGCTGGGAGGTACCTCCTGACAGGACAAGAAGGCGGCTTCTCTCCCTAAGCCTGCACTACACTAAGGAGCCTTTTGCATTCTTGCACAGATGGTTCAAAAAGCGCTAGCATTGAGTATAAAAGTGAATATTCTTTCCTGCAGAAGAGATAAAAATAAATAAATCGTGCACTATATCTGGTGCTTTTACGGTCAGTAAAATGAAGAACTCACAGCCGTGCAAAGCACTGGAGGACAATCATCTTCCCCCACTGGGTCTGTAAATCAACCCTCGGTGCTGACAGGAAGGCTGCAAGGCACGAGAAATGGGGCTGCCTCGCAAAGGAAAGATAACCAGGCTTCCTCTCTCCACACACACTTCCTCTTCAACGCCAGGCAGTCGCGGTCAACATCAGAAAAAATACAGCATTCTCATTGATCCTTTTGTGTTGTTACTAGAATAATTGTTTTTACATCAAATAAGCAGGCTTCAGCTGGCCTAGACATGGAAACCACAGAAACTGAGGAATCAAAATTGACGTAACAAAATAGCACGAAAAAAATATTTAAAAAAATGCAATCAGACAATTCCTTTAGTCTCTTTCATATATATCCACAAGCAATCCAGTATTACAGTTCAGCGATTGAATTCCTTGCTTTATAGAGCAAGTACTTGAGTTACTGGCTCCTTGTACCAAGAGAGATTTGAGTAGTTTCAGGAAATCTCAAACAACCTGTTGTTACAAAAAAAGAGTAAGTAGAAATCAGAAGGAAAGTAAAAAGAGGAGCCAAAACCAGTTGTATACTGAAGAGATGACATTTTTACATCGTTAGAACATCTTTTTTTTTTTTTTTCAGTCATCCTGTAACATCCGCAAAATAGCATTTTCCTGAGTCAAACATTGTCAATGTCTCAAAGATTAAGCAGAACTCAGCAACTGATAGGAGCAGCCATAAAGGCGACCTGGTTATAAAGGGAAAAATACAGAACAGAAGAAGATGCCTTCTGGAATGTAGAGAAACAGAGAACAGAGGACAGATGACTGCTGGAACAGAGAAAATGCCTGTCACCTTGAGAACCAGGAGCATCCTTGAGAGGCGCAGCTGGCATCTTTGAAGTGCAACTGAGTACCCAGAAACTGGAGACATCCTGAGATACCGTCAATAAGCACAAAGCCAATAAACTGTAAGAACAACTTAGCGTCTGCAAAGGTGAAAAATAGTCTGGAAAAGGGGGAAACATCCTGAGAAGGTAGGTGTTGGCAACTGCTATTGGCTGTTTTAGCTGGAAGAAAAGGAAAGCAGTCCGGAAAAATAAAAATTGGTCTGAGAAAATAGAAACTGTCATCATCTACTGGCTGTCACAGGTGAAAAACGGAAATTAACAGCACCCATTGCCTGCTCCAGGTGGTGATGTCTCTGTGATACAAAAACTGCTTGTTTTTTAACCAAAATGGAGCCTGTCTTTCTGAGAACTTCCCATGCACAAACCCTTTTCTATGAGATCCCCTAGACAGACTGGACCCTCGGTGGGAATGCCTCGCTCTGTGACAGGATCATCATCAAATTGGGACTCTTATTTTATTGGTCCCAATCTGGGCACCCTTCTGGGACCAACTGCAACTGAAGCCACTTCTGGGCTTGGTTTTGTGAGTGCAGTACCAATAACACTTGGAATATATATAGGTATATATTGTCATATAGGTTAGGAAAATATGAACATCTTTGAACCATTTTTGCTAATAACTTTAATGAAATATCTACTGTTTATTGCACATATTACAATATTTTCATACCTTCCACTTGTTCTGCCTCAGTGATTACATGGCTCTGCTCCTAGGTCTGTGTTGATGTCCTCCATCACGCAGCTTCCAGACAAAGCTGTTTTGACAAGCAAGACAGAGCATGGTGGCAAAAATCCTGTTCCCTCCTCCCTTCATGGTAGTCAGCAGGATGCATCGTCCTTGGGTGCCGTGTTCCTTCTGCCAGGGCCTGCCAAGAGACTTTAAACCACAAGACCAAACGCAGCCTTGGGAGGTTGTGCCCTGGGAGCATCCTTGTCGTAAATGTGCTCAGGCGTGGGGGAGTTCAGTACATGACTTCGGATAAGGCACCTGGAATTTGTCCTTTAACTGAGTTATCTGGCTTTTGGGTTCATCTTCAGAGTGATTGTTTTGGCTGTCAATGTCTAGAAGATCAATAACAAGTATACAGTTAGAAATCTTTGCAGAGGAAACGCTGTCAAGGTGCCCAAAATGAAAATCTGCAGCGCTGTGCATCCTTGAATTAAGACATCTGTGATGTATTTATTGTCTGTTTAAAATTAGCAGTTAGCTGCTGGTCTGTTAACAGGATGAGGTTTTTCAAGCCTTAGCAGTAGCTGCAATCTGGCTGTGCTGGTGATAAAATTTTTCAAATATTTATTCGACAGATTAGGCCTGGCTCAACTCTTGATTTCATTGCATTCCCTAATTCTGCTATTCCCTTTTTGAATGGGTGACGTTAGTCAATGCAATAACTTAACGACGTTTTTATTTTATTTCCAGTCCTGTCCCAGTAAATCCTAACAATTCTTTTTGCCTTTTTGACTAATGGTGGGAATCAAAGTGATTTTTTTCAAAGACCTACCCACGCTGACTCCTACATTGCCTTCCTTAGTGTTAAGTTAGTCCAGCACCGCATTGATACTTAGGTTGTGATTCCATGCAGGCACTATTTTGCAACATGTCCTTGCCTCCATCTATCAGATAAAAGGTTATCTGATGGGCTGAGAAACCAGAACAAGTCAGGGAGGGAACTTTTTACTGGAGCAAATTTTCCACTGCGCCTCAGCAGCTTTTACTTCGTTGCTGACACTTGAGCGATAAAACTGTGGAAGAAATAAACTCTATGTTCCATGCATCCCTCCTCTTCATCTAGCTACTGAGCTTCAGTACGGAGTTCCCACAACTGGAGCATAAGGGATCTTCTGCTTTTGCTTTTGAGGAAAATCCTACCTTATTGACGTCTTTCTGTTGGGCATGCCCATAAGCACAGGGAAAGGGTCAGGTCTGTGAAAACCTGGGGAGCAGGGGCGCATGTTGTGGATCGGGGTTGGAGAAATTCCCTTCTGCAAGGAATGGATTACAACTTGCCACTGCAAGTTCCTGGTGTTTGGAGAGTGAAGGAACCATTATTCTCATCTTTCCTGCTTTTACAGAAAAGTAACTGGTAAAGTAATAGGGATCATTCACACTATATGTGTGATGGGTTCTCCACAGACCACCTGCTCCACTGATTTGCACACTAAGATAGATGTGTTAAACTTACACATCTGTCTAAAGGTTCCCCCACATCTGGGTGGCTTAGCTGGACAGTAGACATGCCACATATTGTAGTGTTATCTGCTGTTACAAAACATTCTGTGGAGGACATGGGCACTGAGTGAAGCACAATGGTTTTGATTTCTTTGCAAGAAAGGGGAGTTTATCGGGACTGTAAGGTCAGGCTGGCAAAGAAAATAACCTTCTGTGACAGGCTTAAAGTTTAATAAACTTTACATGCTTTCTCCCCTCCTGAGCATGAGGGAGAGGAAAAAACCAACCCTTCTTGTTGCAGTTATTTGCAATCTAATTTGCCAGGCCAAAAGATCGTCTGAATGACCCAACTCTCAATATACTACCGGACCAGAGTGGAGTAAATCATTGTAGAGGATCCAGTCATTTTGTTTCAATGGATCAGCTTCTCAGGTAATATCCATCAGTTGAGACTTTTCAGATAATCAAGTAAACTAGACTGAAAACAAAACGCTACTTTCTAAAAATTCAATTTCACAATGTATTTTTGTAGCTTTTTTCTATCTGCTTGAGGCCTACTGAGCTACCTGTACTGTACTCTCAAAGGTCGAGAACAAAATACTGTAGTTTTTGCCATTGACTGACTGATATAAAATAGTCTATGATGCATGAACAAGTCTAAATGAAATAATAATATCCTTACAGTGAAAACCAGATTGGTTATACAATAATTGAGCAGATTTATTGCCATTTTCTTGAACTAGCCTGCTGAAACAGCCTGCTGTATTATTTAATCTCATATCAGAGGAATTACTGGCTGGTAATTCATCATTTAGAATGATGGATTAAAATGTCAGCTTTTCCAACATAATCAATCCATAACTCATTAACACGTATTATTTATGATTCTTATAATGGGACCTGCAGGTGTTTTCAGGGGGAAATGGAGACATCAGCTGTTGTTGAAATGAGATGAGATATACTGTAGCTTATAATTTAATAACTGCATATAAAAAAGCATTTGACCACAGTATTGATTGTCCTTTACCATTTTACCACAGTATTGATTGTCCTTTACCATTTTACCACAGAATCGAGTGCCTTGGCTTTCCCTCTTGCTGTGTATGGCAGCCCTTCCTTCCATTTATTTTGGTACTAATAATTAAGTGAGACAACTGTTAAAAAGCATACAAGAAAGACCATTTTGCAAATTATTTCTGAGACATGGTGTGGGGAAAGGCCTTAGAATGTGAAGTAATAAGAAACACTTTACTGCTCTGTTGCTGTTCGATAAGGACGTTGGGCACTTCTTTCCCCCTCAGTTCCTATGCAGAAAAATTGATACGTTCCTTCAACTACAGCACAATTGCATTTTAAGGATACTTTCTACTGTCTGCTGCCTCACAGATGAATGAAAAACAAATCTTGATTCATGGACTCAATGCAGCTGATGGTGCAGCAGTAGCCACAGTCACAATGTCAACTGTTGCCTCAATTAAACTACATTTGAGAATCATTTTATGCTTCAGCTCATAAACATCAATAAAGGAAGATAAGTAGCAAATGACTGTCTAGAGTACAAAAGACCAACTCATATTTCAGATGAAAATGAAGACAAAATGTAGCTTTGATTTGCCTGTGTAATTCTCATTAACTGCACTGCTGGCAGGAGGGAGTTGGATCAATAGCTGGCTGGCCGCAGAAAACAGTTTCTGTCCGTTCAGCAGCCAATGCAAAAGAAAAACTGTCATAGTTTTTTATCAGGTTGTCTTCATTACACCAGACCAAAGGTATATGTATATGCTGGTCAGCTAGAGGCACTTCGAATTCCTGGTTTTACCTGTGCTCTGAGCACAATGTACTCACAAATTATTTGTCTATAGCCATGAAGCACCTTCAATGTTAATCTCTTTTATTCTTTTTATAGGTAATCCGGAACTGGGAGCTTTCTCTTAAGACTACTTTACTTACTGAGAATTTTTTAAGAAAGGGCTATATCAAAACTTATATTTCTTCCCACTTGAGAAGACTCTGCTAGCACCTTTTGTTGTTGTTGTTGAAGCCTGACTGAAAGATTTACTGCATATGGCTCAGTAAGGTCTTGGAGGGTATTTCTGCTTTATTACAAGCATTTCTGGGTTTATTTGAACAACGACAACTGCTGGCTGAGAAGGAAAAACAAACATTCTCTATGAGCTGCCAGCTTTCCAGGCAGCAGCTTGTACATATGTCAAACTATACATAAAACATAGTGATCTCATATTTTTCCTACCTCACTCTAGAACTGCAGAGCAGAGATATTTTACTTCTTTCCAGTGTTCTGTAGTTCATGTAGCTTCACCTTAGTGTATGCGAAGATCTGTATACACAAGACAGCAATTTTGGCTCAGTTGGTACGTGGTTCTTGGAAGAATAGGTTTTCCGAACGCAGCATGGATTTTAAAAATGTTATTACTTATAAATCTAAAATAGGAGGAGAAAATCAATTCTTCATGCAATGATAACATAAATTACATCACCAAATCCTCTAGCCTAATCTTAAAGTATATTATGAAAAATTATAGCAGTCAGAAAACAATGCTGTTTTTTCTGACTAAACCAGAAAATGCACACATATCTGGTTTACTGCTTATCTCTAAAATGCTCACATACATCACAAAAAGTCTGAAAGTGACATTCGGATAATTTTTCTCATTCGTTCTTCTCGGGGGAGGAAAAATAGAATACAAAGTTATATTTTACATTAAGTGCTCTCTCACACAACCAGAGTTTTCTGAATTTTTTCTTCTCTTCCCTGAAAAAAAAATCCTTTAAGACTAATTCCTAAGGATTTGTTCAATCAGCTTTACGGCAACAATGGGACAGATACTGCTCTTGGCAGCCCGTATGAGGTGGTTGTAAAAATGTCATTATATGAGGCCATCTTGCCCATCCAGCCCTTTTCAGTAAGGCTACTGCTGGGGCCTATTTGCAGTTCATATCGGTTAAAAAATATATCAGCAAGAGTAGATGCATAGCCTATCTTTTCTAGCAATCAGAATATTTTTCCACAAACACTCAGATTTTTTTAAAAGGAGTGTTTTTCATGTCTCCGAGTTTAATTTTGACAGTACTGTAAAAATTTCTAAGCAACCCAATGACTCAGTGAAGTTGTTCCTGGCTCTTTAGCACTGTCGTGCTTTGCCAGCAAATGAGGTCAGTTTCAAGAAATATGCAATTCAGCTTCAAAATACTATGGAATAATTGTAGTCTGATCCTTTCAGTTGAATTTCCTTTTATTAGTCTAAGCACGGGGCAGATAAAAAGCATCAAAAAGGAGTGGGTTTTGGAAAGAAAAATCTGGGCAGCACTGGCCACAGCTAGGAAATCAGTAAAGACAAATTTAATTCTCCTGCAAAAAGGGGCAAGGTTTTAAATTCCTACAAATTGAAAACATATAATAATCAAAAACTATGTCTGAAATGAGGAAAAATTGTTGAGAATCAGCAGGCATCAATGGCCTTTTTCAGTATACTAATATTTCGCTTCTGGTGAAAGAGAATTAACTGTTTAGGTAACCAAAATGCATACTTGCAAAAAGATGGCACTGAGAAAGGGAAGTTTTCATATTCGCTGTCATAAAAGTAGGTGTAAACTATGAAACTCCAAACACAGCCACCAGATAGGTTTTTTTTATAGTCCTAAAAAAATGAAAAGTCAGGACTTGAAAAAGGGCCACTGAAAAAAAGCAACGAGGAAGTAGGACAGAGGATTCAAGAAGCAGAGAGGCTGCAACATGTTTGGGGTGAAGGTGGGGGGTCTGCCACATACTATTAGATAATATATTATTCCTCTGGGGGATGTTATTCTGTGATAAATATTTCAGGCATTGCTATTTTTCATAATTTGCTATACGGCATATAATTAATGCTAGGTTACTACCTTATCATTATACTACAGAAATAAAGGCATGTCATCCTTCTTTTATAGTAACGGATGATGCTTTAATTAACTTTTGAAAAAGTGGATGGTAAAAGAAGAACTGGATGGTGAGCTTTGAGAATGCTAAACCACTGCCGCGGACGTATTCAGTGCGGAGCTGAGACACAGATGAGTATCGTTTTAAGGCACAGTTAATGTAGTACAGCTTCTATAAATATTTTCCAGGTGGTTGGAAAATTTAGTAGTATTCCATGAAATATTTGTGCTAAAATATTGTTTTCTGCAGTAAGATAAACCAACAATATAGGACCTGTTTTGACAATTATAGTCATTAAATGAATTATATGTATGATCCCGTGATACTTCAGATACAGTATAGGATGAGTGTCTTTTATATCACTGATTTTACAACTAAACATTCTAAGTAAAAATACTAAAATATAAATACTTACTACCCTTTACTCTCTATATAAATTAGTTTCAGGCTTCTTTTGCTAGGAAGGAACCTTTTTCCACTTAGTGGGTATATAGTTTGTTACATTGACTGAAAGCACCAGTATGCACTGGTTTATGCTACGAGCTGTCAATTGTTCATACCCAATATACTGTATTGAATGAAAGACTTCACAAATCAGTTATCCAAGGGATCATGCAATGCTTGTAGTTAGTCATAAAACCTAGAGAGTCATAAAACCTATAAATAAACGTATTTTTCATTAATCAACTCACAATGTCAATGGTTTTAATTAATTCCATTTGCCTGTACCAGATTACAGTAACGGTGTGTTTTTAACGTTTCTTTGAGAACTTCAGAATTGCCTCTCTCGTGTAAATGTTGAAAGATTACTATTAGTGATACTACGCAACCACAATGTGCCAAGCTAGTTGGATTTAAAGCTGAAGTCTCTGGAACTGTATGGTGAGAATAAGGGGAGATTAAGACACCAGAGTAAACAGAAGGATGATTTCTATGGAGTAAATTATGCTGAGTAGACTTTTCAGATAATTACCAGCAACAATTTGAGGAATATCGTTCTTAACAAATCTGGTACAGACTGACTATTTGAAAATGAAAAGCAATTTTGTGGTAGGATCTTTGGGAAGGAGCCTCTGGCCACACTGAGATGCTTTAATTTACACTCCATTGGAGGACACCACTCTCCAGCTGGAATATTTCAAGTGAAAGAATACATGTTAGCAGCTTTGAACAAAGTTCCAGTTAAGTACAACTGTCAGTAATTATTAATCTCATTGCTGATATGAAACATCATGTGTTCAGTAACCCATATTTCTGTTTCACAGAGGCGTAAGTTGATGTAACTCAAGAATAAATTGCTGCGGTCTTATCGTCTACTGTCTTGACTTGTTCTGTTCCTTGTGATCAAATACAACGTACAGTGCAATAGGGCAGACCACATTTTCATTTATGTGTGGAATAATGCTTTCAAATCCAGTGCAAGTACTTTAATACTACATTGTTCAGGTAAAAAAAAAAGCAACAAAATATTTCTCTTCACTACTGATTTGGTGGGACTGCTAAGGTTAACACTTGGTTTATGGCACTGATGACAAAAATTTAAATGCACTATTATATTCTCTTCAGAGAATCGAGAGAAAAAACAGTTTGAGAGAATGAGAGGAATTTTTACACCATTTACCAGCATACTTATGTTGAGCATAGTGTAAACATATAAACTGGAACTACTAAATATATTTTTTTATTTTACTACTTACAAGAAAACAGCATTGAAACTTCAATTTTTTTAAGAAGCTACTGCTTGGTCACTACCGTGTGCCAAAAGTTATCAGTACTGCCTGTTCCTTAAAACACCTTGGAAGATACCAGAAAAGCTGAAGCCCTTAGAGATTTGAGATGCTTCTACTTGAAAGTCTATCCAAATACTGATTAATTCCTGGTTATTTCAACGGTGAAAACAATGTATTTGTAACTCAATAAATGTGTGTTAGTGAAAGGCATGTTTTAACACTGGTATTCTGAGCTAGTAATTCACATATACCACGAATGCTTTGTTATTGCAATCAGTAGGAAAGGTATCTTTTATGAAATCAAAATATCAACTTTATCTTAATAGTAAGCCCATGCTCTATTCACAGCATCTCAGATATTTTCATTCCTTTGTATTATTTCTCAGTGAATAAAAGAACTCCGGGTTAAATCTGTTTGTGCTGAGTTTTCAGACCCTAGGAGCTTGTTCTCGAATGCTTGTTGTTTTTTTCTTAAGAAAAACAGAGATAATTTCATTCTCAGGTCGCAAAGCCCTTGGGCGCAGCTCTGCTCCCCTCGGTGGGTCCAATGCTGCCATCGCATGGTCCACGACTCGGGCAGAGTGCGGGGAAGAGGAGGCTCCCAATCTGACACAGCAGCACTCCAACCAAGTGCTTGGTTGCACAGAGCCTTACTACAGCTGTAAATACTTAACAGCCAGGTACTAATGATGCCTATCATAAATCTAGTAAGATTTAATGCTTTCTTGTGGCATTCTCCAGATACATGGGAACCTCATCTTTCTGAGCTTAGAAATTTAGAACAATTTCTGGCTCACGATTGCTAGGAGGAGTTTGAAAATATTAAAACACATGCACCACAACTACAGAAACCGGAAGACAGACAAAAAAATTAAGTTTTTTTTTTTTGTTGTGGTTTTTTTTTTTTTTAGTGTTGTCATATTTTGAAGATAAATTCACGACATGCTATAATCCAACTTGTATTCAGTAACTTCATGCTGACACTAAGGTAGGGTTAATGGAGTCAGAGGGTTATAGACATGGTAACAGGCCCACCCCTCAACTCCAAGACCTGTAAGATCATACGTAACACGAACCTTATCAAACATTATCATACCTAGTTTAACAGGCTAACTTTTCTTAATTTAATCTGTCTCAGCATGACCACCCATGCCTTACTTTAAGTACCATATCATGTTTTCTTTATTCATCATGGAGAGATTTATCATGGAGAGATTGAATCAAACTCATTAAACCTTTGTAAAGCAACACTAAGTATTGTAAATACTATGTAATTTTCCCTCAAAGTGCCATTTTAGAGGGGCTGGGATATTTGTAGTTGAAGAGCAAGGAAATAGCAGTATCCGAATGCCCTGTCTCAACTCAGCGCTGTGAGCAAAGGCGGCACCACTTTCACTTTGGCACACCACGACATCCATCCTCAAAGGATTGCTTCAAATAAATCTCCAAGAAAAGTCAATCAGTTCTGACTTTCACTAAACCAGTGACTAAGTCTTCGTGCACTGTCTCTGCTTTAACATGGTGCACTATGATGAGCACATAGACCCCTGCCTTCCACAGCTTTTAGGAAGCCTTTGCAACAATAAGTTATGGGATCCCACAAAGTCAGACATTACAGATTGGAAGAGGAAGTTACTCCGTAGGACTCTGCATGAAACCACCGTCACCTGTACAGAACTAAAGCAAGCAGCTTCTCTTCCTGAAAATATAGTGGATGTTAGGAGTGCAATAAATGAAAACCTGATAATACATAACTTAATAGAAGCCTCGCCATTGTTATAAATCTCGACAGGAATTCAACCCAGGTGATCTTCCTTACGTCCAAGCATTTGCAAGAACAGGATACTGGGTAAGAGCTGTGTTACTCTTTCTCACAGTAACACGGAACAAATGCTTTTGTTTTCGGTCATAATCTGTAATGTAAGAAAGTCTCATGGGAACATCATATGCTTCCAGCCTTCCAGGCATTCAAAATAAGTTTTAAGTATTGCTTTTCCGGTCTTGCCTTTCAGAACCTGCTCAATATTAGGAAATTATTAGGAAAAAATTTTACACAGAAAGGGTTATCAAGCATTGGAACAGGCTGCCCAGGGAAGTGGTGGAATCATCATCCCTGGAAGTATTTAAAAGATGGATAGACGTGGTGCTTAGTGATGTGGTTTAGTGATGGGTTTTGTCAGTGTTAGGTTGATGGTCGGACTGGCAACCTAGACAATTCTATGATTCTATTCTATGATACTACGATATTTACCAGACGCTAGGACACTGGTAACGTAGTCTTGCCAAGTTTATAAGATACTTAGAAAAATGCTTGTAATTATAGCAGTTTAAAAGCCTTGATTGTTACTACAAGTACCACTCTTAGACTAAATCTGGTAATGCTTTTTCAAAATAAATATTTTGAGCAGATCCTGAAGTGGAGTGCATCATTCTGATTAATTTATGCAAGAACGAAGCAGCCTTTTTAATTGATAGTGATTAGCGAACTTTCTAAATCTGTAAAACTTCTGCAGGCTTAAGCTTCCAATAAATACCAGTGTCTATTTTTACACCACAGCTTCCATTTAACAGAAAAAGAAATAACATCAGCCTGAAGTTGCTGATGCTGCAAGCGCCAAAAAGGGGTTTTACTTCACCTGTGGCATAGCAGGGGTGTCTACCCACATCAGTTTTTAGCTGGCCTGCTCCAACCAGAAAGCAAAACCAAAGAATTTTCTACCATCTGACTGTGATCACTGCTTGTTTTGTTCTTAAATTTGATTAACCACTGCCTGCGTAGGGTACAGCAAATTGACCAGTTTCCTAGCACACCTCTGGAAGTTTGAAAATTAAATACATACAAATTATATGACACCCCTGCATCTGGAGTTCCACAGCTGGAGCTCCTCTTTGCTAGGCTATGTGTAAGTGCAGTGGAACGCACAGGGGGGAACTGGTACGACACCAGTGTCAAAGGCAGGAGGATTAGAGCTTTTTGGCTAAAGTACTTCCATATTCTGACCGTAGCCTTCTCTCCTCATACCTGCTTTACATCGCCTCTTTCTTTGAGCAAACTTGAGTCACCATCAGCCATGTGAGCAGGGCTCTCATCAGAGCTGGATCAGGCTGCTCAGAGCCTTCTCCAGTTGTTTTAAAAAGGACTGAGCTTCCAGTCTCCCTGGGAAAATTGTGCCACCGTGCAACCACTCTTAACATGGAGAAGTTCCAGCTTAATCCAGGTGGAATTTCCCTTGCTGTAAATTGTGTCCCTTGTTTGTCCCATCACTGCATGGCTGATTTTGGCAAGGGATCCAGTTGTTGGGATAAAAATAATCTCAACAAAAGATAAAGAGTAGCAGCTGCCAAAAGAAGAAATCTGGTAAAATGAAAGTGTGATGGACATTTCAAACTGGGTGATCTGACTTAATAAGTTGTTAGCAAGGAATCATTACTCCTCATGCATTTTTTTTTTACTGGTAAGACATTGTCTTTTTGTTAAGATTAGTGGATTATAAAATATTTGTGCTACGGAGTATAAATGATCCTACCTACTAATAAGTCTTTGGAAATATATGGTAAAACCGAACTGCATTAAGAAGAAGATTGACAACAGAAAATTAGGCATCATTAATGAGAACACATAAATAAACCAGAGGCAAAGGGAAAAACACATTCTCTCCATTGATCTTTTTGGGGATTAATTGCTGATATGCTCTACGGACATATCAGCTATTACTGTTTTTGTAAGAACCATTTCACAGAAGATAAAATCCATGTAACTATGAATATATATTGTAATTTATTGCCAGAAGATAATTATACTGCTCACATACTTCTAATCAGTCATTATAATTTTGAAGACTAGAAGATAGAGCTTAAAATGTAATATATAACGCAGGCGTGTTAAAATCTGCCAGTAAGGTAGATATACGCATATTTTTTGTACTGATATTCAACTAGTCTGTCTTTGCATGTTTACAGTGCAATGGCCCAGGACGAGCCACACTGAAAGTCAGGAGGTGGGCAACATCACTACTACTGTTTTCCAGGAGTTAGAGCCTGGGAGATGCAGGAAATGATTTCTCACATCCCATTCACATAATGGACAAAGTGAGTAGAGTTACACCGTGAACGAGCATTCTGGTCTTCTCCATTTGCCAACATATATAAGGTATCCTTGCGTCTCACAGTGCTGCCTCCGGGGTGTGTAGCTACATTCCAGTTTTCACAAACTTACAGAAACCTTCTAAAGCTTTCATTATTAATAAGGAATGTAAATACAAAGCTTTATTGATGAATCTTTTAAACAATATATTAGACAGTGAGTAGAAAAATTATTTTGTTCACAAAGTCCTCTTTTCGGAGAAGAAGAAGAGAAAGAAGACCCATTAATTAGAAATATCCTTTTAAGGATGATATCTTACAATGGTCTTTTTAAACTGAATGCAAGGATCATCAGGGCTTCTCTATTTGGGTAGTTGTGGTTCTTTGATCTTTCAGTTACATTTAGAGGATTGAAAAGAGAGCAAAAGAAAATTTGAGATGCATAGTAACAATTAATGAAAAAGCACAGCTCTCATAAAAAATAAGTCTGGAGTCTCCTATCCTTGGGGAGAAGATTATTGTAATGCAGATTTTCTGCAGAATCTCAAGATTTTTCTCTTCCACAAGCTCCACTGTAATTAGAGAAAACCAAAGGGGAGTACTTTAAAGCTTGAGAGGAAAGCCATCACCTGAAGCTTCCATGCCTACAAGACAATAAATAACGGCCTGCATAGGAAGCAAATGTTTCATCATCAAGTTGGTTATACCAGCAAGTGAAAGATTCTTTTAAAGCGCTTGGAGAGTTCAAAGCCATATTCTCTGGTGCTGTATTTGGTGAGCTCCATAACCTTTATGTGTTGTCACTGGATAAGCTGAACTCAAAACCTGTTTGCTAATCAATTGCTCAAAATTAGTTTGGGTTGTTGCAGTTCCTTTTCAGGTCTCTCATGGCAGCAGGGCAGCTGCATGGAGCTGGTTGGTGTCACGCACCCATCACAAGGCAGTTAGCAAAGAAGAGTCTGAAAAATCTGTTCATGTCCCTAGAGGAGATTACCCTTGAGTTAATGATAACTTCACTTTCACCACAACGTTGAACTCATAATCACCTACAAGCGTAGTTCAGTGTGCCCAAAATGTATTATTCCTTTATCTTTTCGGTTTGTGAGAAGATAGCAAACTTGTGTCTCATACAAGACACGCGAAGTCCATCTAAATCCATCTAGGAAAAGACCTCTGTAGATACTACTTCATCTCTTATTCCTATAGCTTGCAATACTCCTAGCATAAAACCATACAAAAGAATACCGCCTCCGAGTTATTTCTATGCCTTTTGCCCTCCAGTGGCTAGGATAAGAAAAAAACCAAAACGCTTCACAAGCTGCTTGCTTGTGTCTGAAGCATTACTGTCCCCAGAATAGCTACTTAAAAAACCTATATTGCCGAATTGTGATTTGCACATGAATGCAAAGAAGGGGAAGCTGTTAACTGGGGAAAAGAAAGGCGCCAAAATAGTAAGTAATAAGGACAATGCTTCCATTTATCTTTGTTTAGTACAAAAGATGTGATATGACAACAAAATTCAAATTCTATTTGTATACATGACCCGATCAAGGGTAGTTTGCCTCTCACAGGTTAGTTCCTTTAGTTTGTTCCACATGAATCAGGACCTCGGATGTGGGCGTTGTAGAAGAGTTTCCAAAAATGTGAGCAGTTTCAAGTTTCAATCTTGAGTTGTCCCTGGTTTTATGATGGATTAACTGCTGATGAGTCAGAACCATTTCGGTTTAAATTTGCACACAACAAGGTTAAGAAAGACTTGAAAGGGAAATACACAGAGAAAATCTCTTGTTTTTGACAATGAGCAAAAAAATATTTTTATCTGGTGGCACCAAGCACAGATCGAGTAAGGAAGTGGAATATCATGAAACTCGTCATTTCAAGTTCCACCAGTGAACAACGTTGATGATTTTAAGCACTAGAAAAGCCCACTGGAAATAAATCCCAGTGACTTCCCAAGCCACAAGTCCTTTGCATGGGTTAAACCTGAGCTATTACTCCATGCTACAAAGTTTGTGCTTCTTCTACTTTTGCTTCTCTGACTCCTTACTTTTCACAAGTGTTAAGTTGGTTGCTTACAGAAGCCGATATCTTACATAACAGGGTTTGGAGTTGTTTTTGGTTTTTTTCTTTTACTTTTTTTGTCATGTTTATTAATATAGACCCACATCTGTTCTTTGCATGACAGTTTTGTAGAAACATTATTTAGGATTTCTGATATAATGCTAAAACACCTGCCTACTTTGTATACGTGAGGTGAAGTTTCATGTTATTTGTGCTTTTAGATATAGGCCAGTTTTGCTTCTTCTTATCCTTACTAGCTTAAAATACCTGACAATCATTCTACAATTTTTTGTTCATCTGACTCCTGTCAAGGGTTCTTGTCTTCATAAGGCCATCCTTATAACATCAGGCTCAGCAGCATTCAGAACAAAGACAGCCCCAGAGCTTGAAGTGCTGTCTTAAAGAAGAAAGGGTGTAAGGAAGGGGGATTCCTTTAAAATGTGTTGTCCTCCTAAACCACACGATGCATTCAGAGAATTAAATTTTCAACAAGTCATTTACTGACAGCCCCTCTGCTGGTGCTGCTTCCCTGGCTTAAGTTTCTTGTGGTTCCACAGACATTTATAGGATGGGGCGTTGTTTTGGAAAAACGTTACATGGCAGCATTTCTGTTTGTCTTTCTCTGCCAGTGTTTGTTTCCACTGAACAAGATCAGAGTTAACATCAGGACACCAATATCTGCAAAAAGTGCACTAACAAGACAAGCATGAACTTGGTATCATTTTGTTTCTTGATCCCTTTCCTGTTATCTCAAACGGACCTTTTTTTATGGGTGAATGCTATGCCAAGTGACAATTACATCCTGAATTGCTATCTCCTGAAGTGAAAACGGAGCAGGCTTTATGCTGTCTATAAAACACCATATGCAATCCACTTTGTGAAAGGACTCCTGCTTATGCAAGGTCAGGTGCAAAAGGAGATATTTGATCAAAGTGGTCCTGCTGTGTAAGATACCTGCCAGTGAATGCAAAGGAAACAGGATTGCATTTTTACCAATTATTAAGCATTAATAGAAAGTCCACTTGATTAGAAATGGGACTGCTTCATTATACATGATCATTAATTTATAGGGTGCTTTTTAGTTCCTTCCTTCAACTTGATTTCTGCAATGATAGAATGCAAATGAGTATTCTGACTGCTCCATGACAGATACCTTCTTCCCCAGTCACTTCCCTTGTCTGACCTTGACCTATAGACAGTCTTTGGCATTTAATGATAATGTGGCTTGTGGTAGCAGAAACCACAAAAGGAGATCTTCCCAGTGTTCTCAAGCCAGAGTGTTACTTGCTAGCTAATGGTTAGAATGGAACGGTGATAGTAATGGGGGAAAAAAATCTGAGATTTTGCATTTCTGTTAGCTTGAAATAAGAAAAATCTGCACTAGAAGTGTCTGTGATCTTGCAAAGTTTCTTTGGTTCTGCAAAGCATGTCTTTGCAAAGTTACAATAAAAAATTTATTCAAATATTTTTGTCTACATATCTAACATCCATTAATGTCTCTATTGGGTAAATATGGAAAATGTTATTTCTAGAAAAAAAAAATAAAAATCATGAGTTCATATTTTTCTTTTCCCCAACATCATTTTACTGAAAGAAACCTTTTATGCAAAGCAGGGGGTCAAATTTTGCCATAGGTACAATCATCCACTGAAGTAGGCAGAGTGATAGAAGGAAAAATAAAGGGTAGGCTTTGACCTGTCTGTGCAACAGTTTTTCTTCTAGCAAGCCGATAAAGTGAAGTATGTAGTCAGCTATGGTTAATGTAAAACCTTCATTATGCATAATGTCTCACATAATTTCCCAGGTAGGAAAAGTCATAAGGCTCCGCTGCACATTATTTTGACATGCAAACTGTAGTTGCTGATAAGCTGGTGCAACTTGGTACTTTTGGTAAGCTTTTGGTGCATAACTTCACTTTCCACATTGAAGTTTATGATCTCATCATTTCCCAAACAAAAAATTCTCATCACACACATAGCTAGCATATAGATGATTCCCACCTTCGGCCTTAGTCATTGGAATGAGATCCATCACTGTTTTAATACACTGAAATAATTGATGACAAAACCGGCATGGTAGAACATGAGTCTGCCTCGAAGGGTTGGTGAACACCATCTGCTTGTTCTCAGCCAGTGCCGTACTACTGCATGGGTACCCTGGAGACTTGAATTCAGCAAAAAAAAAATCTAACTTTGAAATGGATCTTAGAAATCAGAAGCTTGCTATTATTTAAGACAAGGCTTTACTTACCATTGGAACATCATGCTTTCCTGCTAAACATTTGCTTGAAATGTAAAGCACATTCTGGACCCCCACGGCATCAATACTGTTTTGATTTATTATCTTTTACAATTGTAAGTCACTCTCCACTGGATCTCCCCTTTGTTAACTGAGTTCATACATACAGTTCCCACATGTGAATTATATTGAAGAACAGGTATTATCCCTCTAAAGGGAAGTTTGCATTCTAAAACAAGCAAACAATCCCCCTCATGCTTACCCAAAACCAGAGTATTTATCTAAAGGAGTTACACCAGCACCCATATTCCAGTGCACGCTCTTTGGGTACAAGATTATGTTGGTCACCTTCCCATTTAGGGAAGGTTTAGATCATTTTGTCAGACTGGTACCTACCATACATCCTTTAATTTGACAAATATCTCTTTTGACTTCAGAGGGAATTCTCCCCTGAATAAAAGCATGAAGATTGGACCAGCAAAGTTCAGGCAATATGAAACACAACACTGAGACTCCTATGAGGTCCCAGCATAGCACAGTATCTAACATTAATTAGTACTGCCTGTGTAGTAGAACAAATAAAAAAATCAAAACAAAGAAAGGGGGAGTCAATTTAAATAAATTATCAGATAATATTTATCCTTTTGGAGCAAGAAAACTCTGTCAGCCAATGTATGTTATTCAACCACAGAATCATACAGCATCACGGAATAACAGAATGACAGGGGTTGGAAGGGACCTCTGGAGATCATCTAGTCCAACCCCCCTGCCAGAGCAGGGTCACCTAGAGCAGGTTGCACAGGAACGCGTCCAGGTGGGTTTTGAATGTCTCCAGAGACAGAGACTCCACCACCTCCCTGGGCAGCCTGTTCCAGTGCTCTGTCACTCTCAAAGTAAAGAAGTTCCTCCTCATGTTAAGATGGAACTTTCTATGCTCAAATTTGTGCCCGTTACCTCTTGTCCTGTCACTGGGCACCACTGAAAAGATCCTGGCCCCATCCTCTTGACACCCACCCTTTAAGTATTTATAAGTGTTGATAAGATCCACCCTCAGTCATCTTCTTTCCAGCCTAAAAAGACCCAAATCCCTCAGTCTTTCTTCATAAGTGACATGTTCTAGTCCCCTAATCATCTTGGTAGCCCTTTGCTGCACCCTCTCCAGCAGTTCCCTGTCCCTCTTGAACCGGGGAGCCCAGAACTGGACACAGTACTCCAGGTGCGGCCTCACCAGGGCAGAGTAGAGGGGGAGGATGACCTCCCTCGACCTGCTGGCCACACTCTTCATGCAGCCCAGGATGCCATAGGCCTTCTTGGCCACAAGGGCACATTGCTGGCTCATGGTCATCCTGTTGTCCACCAGGTCTTTTTCCACAGAGTCATTTTCCACTGAGCTGCTCTCCAGCAGGTCAGCCCCCAACCTGTACTGGTGCATGGGGTTATTCCTCCCCAGGTGCAGCACCCTACACTTGCCCTTATTGAATTTCATAAGGTTCCTCTCTGCCCAGCTCTCCAGCCTGTCCAGGTCTCTCTGTGTGGCGGCACAGCCTTCTGGTGTGTCAGCCACCCCCCCAGCTTTGTGTCATCAGCAAACTTGCTGAGGGCGCACTCTATCCCCTCATCCAGGTCATCGATGAATATATTGAAGAGGACTGGACCCGGTACTGACCCCTGGGGAGCACCACTTGTTACCGACCTCCAACTAGACCATGATATGAATAAAATGCCATTCTTCCTCTAGCTCTATGGTACACTTCAGTTTCTCAAGCTATACTTTTCAACTACAAGGACATATCTCAATTATTACTTTGATGTTCATTAATACTGTCAGTATTTAAAACCGTTTTTGAGTAATACAGTGTGCAAGAAGAATGAATAATTTTAATGACTCGTGACAAGAGAGTCAGGAATTGTTGCAGGTCCTGGGAAAACCAAACTGAATATTCATCCTCCCTTCCTCCCCACTGGCTTCCCTCAGGCATCACTCCCTTCAACATCCTACACCCTATCCTTTCCAGTTCCCAGAGGCACCTCCAGCCACCAGTGCCAACTGGGCTTGCTGGATTGCAGCAGGAAAACTGTCCCAGCCACTCTGCCTGCAGCTGACCCTACAGATTGCTGCTGTTAGTTGACTAGGGATATTTATCTATTTTTAGTGTCGGAGATTCATATTCTATAGGAATATGGCTGTATTCAGACAGTACTGTTGGGGAAATTTTAATAAACCAAAAGCTGGTATTTCCTCAGCAAGAAAAAACAGAAGGGAAAGTGGCCACATAAGACAAAAATAAGGAATTATCTTGAGAATCTATACCTCTGTGTATGGAAACTGCCATATAGCCAGTGTGTAGAGATAATAAAAAATATTACTTACAGTCAGTCTTTGGTATCTACACACTCCAGATTTTTCTACGTCACCACCAAGGGGACAGCTTCCCAGGAGCCCTGCTTCTGCAACACATGTCATGACAGAAAATTCCTCTGTATCCCTTAAGGGCCTAATATGTCCGTAATAAAAAATATTTCGTAAGCACAGAGCCCTGACCTACCCTGGGGGTCTTTTATGGGAGCAGGTCATTTGTGACTACACAAATTTACACTGGCAATCTTTGAGTGCTGTACATGGTTTTAGGTCTTTTTAAAGAGAATATTATCAGTTTGCTACCCGAGAAAGAGAAGAAATTCTGTGGGAGGAGGACATCTAGTGATCTGATACTTATTTACATGTTTAGCTGTTTCCTCGTACATCTGAGACAGCCGGTGAGCAAGTTACAGGATTTTTTGAAGAACAGCAAAGAGGGGGGCCGGTATGCAGTTTACGTTGCTGTAAAGTGGTAGTCTTGGGGTTTAGCTAAGACAACATCCAAAACAACAGCAGCAATTCAAACACTTAATTGCCAAATCAAGCTCTTTGACTTTAAATGTTGCAAAAATTTAGTGATTATTGCTACACTTCTCATCTACAGCTATGCCGTGTCCCAATATGTATTATACTGCCATTTATAACCACCTACACAATTCTTGCCAAATAACCATTAAAATCCTGATAGATTTAATGGCAAAAGCTTCCCATTGAACTCTACAGCTGCTCAGCGTAGCAGCATCTCTGAAATACAGCGATGGTTCTCTTTAAATTCTTTTTTTGATAGTTCTTATCTTTTAAATTCTCCAGAAAGCACGATTTATTACATCTCAGACTGAAGAACATTAGAGAAGTTGTTCAGTATTGTAACTCCCCTGAACTAAGTTAGAACAGAGAAACACCGGAAATTTCTAACTATAAAAACTTCAGACAAAGACAGTAACGATCCACAGCTCACAATAGCCATTGTTCTTGAACTGCATATTACTTGGAGACAATAATGCCAGATTTCACTAATATAAAATAAATATCAGTAACAAAGAGACATGAAACTATTAACAGCTCCATTTATACCATTTTCAGAGTAATACAGAAATATCACATTCATATTTTGTAAAATAAAACAAAGTGGTATAAAACTGATGTGAAAATATTAACATAATTAAGGAAAACAATAAACCACTGACAACAAAGATTCTGGTTTAAAAAGAACCTATATTTTTCATAGCCACAGAGATATTCCAAGAAGACATATATTTGCTAATATATTTGCTATTTGCTTATATACACTTGTCCGTTGTTTTGCAATGCAGGGGCTGAAACTAACTGTACTAGTAAATCTGCAGGTGCACTGTAAACACACGTTTTTCTACTGTACTAGCAGTATGATTCACATGCCCCACAAAATCTCATTCCACAACTGATACAGAAGGATTATCACAGAAGGATATCGTCAAAAACGCACTTTGTGGAGGAAACGGGTTGATCAATGAGGTTGCTCCCCTCGATGCAACGTTCAACAACCAACGAACCTGCAGTGGATGTAGCTTCTGATTTAGGCTTTTGTATGTGTGTGCACGTGAGAATATCTCCGTAGTTCATATTATTAGTCCCTGACAGACTGGATTTCTCCTGCACAACTTCAACTTGGGAAAAAAACCTCTTAGTAACATACAGCTTTTTGTGGCTGTGTTTGCACTGAACTGGTAACTGGCTGGGTTGAAGCTCTGTGTGTGCATTGCAGGCAACTACCAATATAAGCGATTCTCAAAGTCACAGGGCGCATCCAGAGGGGTTAAAAAGTCTGTTCAGATTCAAAATGAACTCTTTGAAGAATAGCTTATATTGGTAAATCCTATATAGTATGGAAATTATAAATCTGCTTGGACTTTGAGAGGGATCGGTCCTGCCCTGCATAATCTTAGATTTGGTTTACTGTATGATCTTTTGAGGTGGTGTCCTCTCACCTTCCTCACTAATACAAGTATTCCTCCGAAGATCTGATTTTTATGGGAAAGTAACAGCAGATGATAGCAGACAATCGCTCAAAGCACTATGCAAGGCAGTTCTCCTTTTTTATCTCACTGTCTCCCTGATTACTGAAGTAATCCTAACTTGTAAAACCTCCTCTGTAAAACCAGTGCTCTCCCTGCTGGAAATGTGTTATTGAGGGGTGTAAGGAGCGGCAGAGGTCCTCTCCTGCCCTCTCCTGCAAAAGCTTTGAGTCTCTGAAGGAGCTGACCAAGGGCCAGGGGCAGAGGATTCGGGGGAAGGCAAGTCCCAGCAGGGCTGAGCTGGCCAGGCTGCACAGGAAAGGACACAGCAGAGCACAAACTGATGCTCTTTTGGCACCACAGCAGTAGTAATAACCAAATTTGTGAATCACTTTGCATTGCCTACATTTACCATGATGATAAAACCAATCAGTTTTTCAATGAGAACATATGGAAATAGCAAACTTTGGAGGGTTTGGGTAGCAAAGCGAGTAAATACGAAGTAGTTTGATTTTTACCATGCTCTTTATCTAATGTTTTTACTGCTTTTGATTCCTGTCTTTATAGTCAGAAACCTTCTAATTCTACTAATTGTAAAATTAAAGTGGAACAGAAATATTTGTTGAAGTTTATTTTGAAGTGATACACTGACAAAGAATTAGGAAATATATGTTCAGTGGAAATGAAGTCAGATGAAAAGGAAACCCTTCTTTTATCTCATTGCAGAGCCCAAAGCAAGTATCTGAAGTCATTCTGAAGGAATTCAATTGAATTCTGTCCTATTGCCTATTGTCACATTCCCTCAATTATTAATACTTGTATACAAAGCATATGACCATTTTGTATAGAGAGAAAATGACTTAATCTTTCATTTTAGCCAACATAGCCGACTGAAGTTTACAGCAGCAAGAATACTGAGTAACTTCTTAAGGAAAAATAATGCTGGGTGCCTTTCAGCCTTATTACCATAACGTATTCTTAAACTCCATTGATTATTGAAATAAAAATTCAATTTCTCCTGCACATGGACAATGTCTTTCAGGGAGAAGGCAAGGTTCTTTGTCATGCAGAAAATTTTCATTCCAAAGTTTGCTAAACAAAATTGGCATTGACATTTCTGTGATTATTACAGCCAAGCTTCTGATTTTTAATATTTTCAACCTGTCAGTTTTATTTCTTCTCAAATATAGAAAATTTGTTCTCAGAATAAAAATATATAGCTTCCTTATATTTCCCGATTCTAAAAATTACCAGGTGCCAAGCTGTAAACATAAGGAAATTGAAGACCCTTGAGGCTGACCTGAAGAGCCACAATGGTGAGGAATTGTGATATAGGGGTTTAGGCAATTTCGTTGCAGCTGCTTGGCACTAGAAAAATGAGAAATGGGTTTTCTGTTACTAAATATAATGAATTCCCTTTCTGTCCTGTCACAAATTGTCAAACTTTATTAAAGAGAAGAAAGGTGTGGTGCACGCGCATATAACGGGTAATATGAATATACATATTTAAAATGGAGAAATACTGCATATTGCCACAGGAGGATTTTTTCTCTGCATCAGATGTTGCATAATTCTTCAAAATAAGATATTTCGAAATTAGCAGATATAGCAATGCAACACAACTTCTGTATCTTCAGAGCAATTTGCTATTATTTGCAAAGAAATGGCTACCTTTTCAAGTGCATAGATACAGCTGAGTGACTTCATTTCAGGGTAATATCCCTCCTGCAATATATAAATAAATGTACTGTCAGTAAGAGGTCGTCAGATTTCTCTTGAAGATCACTGTAAAATACTCGTAATTACCATTTCAATTGGAGTTATGCCAATAATAAAACTGGAGGAACCCACCTCAGGCAAATTGAGATCTATCCCCAGCCTTTAGCCTAGGCTTTTGCTAGTCAGACTGATCTGGGGATACAGTAGAGGTTACTGGAATCACCCAGGACCCTACACCTGCATATTCCACATGGCTCTTTTAACCCAGCAGACGTCCTGAGGGACCTAATGAGTTTACACTCAGGATGAATTCCCCTGCGTTCAAAAAGCTTTGCTGGCACGAGGCCCAAATCTCTAGTGAGAACAAATTATACCTAAACTTTCCAGAATGTATAAATACTATTCAGACATTTGGTAAAGACTTTTTTTTAAAGACATTTGGTATTTATACTTCTGTGGCTACAGAAATGAAGCATATGTCATGTATTTTTATTGTCCTTGTTGGCAAGTGAAACACAGTAGATTTCTTCTGTACAAAACTGAAGGGACGATGGAAGTCATTGAGCAACTTGAACACTCTAATTGTCATGGTAGAACAAGTGCTCCATAGTAATTCAAAATATCATAGAATCACAAAATGGTTTGGGTTGGAAGGGACCTTAAAGATCACCCAGTTCCAACCCCCTGCCCTGGGCAGGGACACCTCCCACTAGACCAGGCTGCTCAAAGCCCCATCCAGCCTGGCCTTGAACACTTCCAGGGATGGGGCATCCACAGCTTCCCTGGGCAACCTGTTCCAGTGCCTCACCACCCTCATTGTAAAACATTTCTTCTTAATATCTAATCTAAATTTCCCCTCTTTCAGTTTAAAACTGTTACCCCTCGTCCTTTTGCTACACTCCCGCATAAAGAGTCTGTCCCTACCTCTCCTATGAGCCCCCTTTAGGTACTGGAAGGCTGCTATAAGGACTCCCTGGAGCCTTCTCTTCTCCAGGCTGAACAACCCCAACTCTCTCAGCCTGTCTTCGTGGGAGAGGTGCTCCAGCCCTTTGGTCATCTTTGTGGCCCTCCTCTGGACCCGCTCCAACAGGTCCATGGAATGGAACTATTGATTTGACACCTGAAACTGCAAGCTCTGAAGCAGGTAGCACAGAAATGTGGCCACCTGGAAGCTTTTATCTTCTTTCTTCCCTGGGGTAGAACAGCACAGCTCCTTTACAGTATGTTCTCAGAGACCCTTCAGCCCCAGCTCTTATCCCCCCAGGCAGGGGGCAGTTCACACACGCACAGGTTTTAGCCATGTGCAAAGTCAGCACAGCAGGCCTTGTTTAAACATAGCCAAAGAGTGTTTACAGATGACTCACCCCTCAGAAAATTTGCTCGAGTACTTTTGCCTCTGTCTATGCTTAGAGCATTGCTCTGTCCCACTTAATGTAGAACACACTCATTTCTGCCGCATACTCAGCAGTCCTGAATTTCGGAGGCAGACTAGAGAATATGGTAAATTTGAATATCTGGAAATTTAAATAGAAATGTAATATTTACATACAATAATAAATAAACATCTGCATACAATAATAAATATTAAATATATTTGTATTTGCATAAATAAATAAATATATGCATACAATAATAAATGCAATAACAGGTAATTTTATCTTCCTGGAGTTTGCAGGAGCCCATTGCTGTCCATATCCACATATGACCACATATGATGCTCTTTTGAGCAGAGCTTAAGGCTGAGTTATTTAAATACACGTGCATGAAGTCAGAGCATGTATGTGAGGTATTTGCCACACATAGCTAGCCATGTCAGAGACTTCACCCAAACAAATGCAGCTGCACAGCTCTGAGATGAATTCTCCAGTAAATTCCATTCAAGTCACCACTAACTTCACAAAAATTAACAGGACTAAAAAGCAGTGCTAAGGATAAAGGACTTGTTCTTGGAGTGAGTGGTTTCTTGGTCCCCTATTGCAGAGGCCTCTAGTGGAGAAAGAGCAGCAGGACTTAAGTTCTTCAGAAACCACGAAACTGGATTTAATTTTTTTAACTGATCTGGTAATAAATCAGTGCTCTAAATAGATTGCTGCTTTTTCACGTAGTATGTTCAAGAGGGCGGTGAAGAAGAAGACAGGGCAGACTGCGCTGACCAGGCACAGGGGGTGGCCAGACAAATGTACCGACCAGCCAACTATTGACACAAGACCACCTCTTTTAACCCCCTTACCCCCTTAACCCTTATTTTCCCTACACTTGTTCCTCCCCAAATCACCTAAATCCTCCCTTTCTCCCCTCTTTGCTTTCTCCCCTAAACATTGCATAGTAAGTCCCATGCTTGTGCTCTTCAAAAATGCTCTTCCCCTGCATCCCATCAAGTGTCCCACACCCCTAGGCAGCAGCTCCCCTCAGTCCAGAAGGTGCTCCAGGTTTGAGTCATGGTGATGGGTGTCACGCTGGGACCCTGGTGCTGAGGCTGCCTTGGGACAGCCCTGCGAGTCCTCCAAGTCCTTGATTTGGGTTCCCACCTGCCTTGTGCCCCTGTGTTCCTTGGGGCTGGTGGAGGTGGGTGATGGCTCATGCAATCTGCCTGGAGCAGCCAGGGCAGGGTAGTATTTGGGATCTCTCACCTGATGTTGTCTCCCTGTGCTCCTTTGTGGGTGTGCACAGGAGCTTTCACACAACCTAAAAGAGAATATATTTATATTTAGAATGGCTTATAAATATAATGTATCATTAATGTTTTTTTTTCCCCAGAAGTATCAAAATAGATGTTGTCAGAATTTCCCTCACTTTTAAAAAAAAAATCTGTATTACAGTCAAACAAAAATTTATGTTGAATTTATAAAATAAAAAGGAACTTTAGTTAAAGTATTCTACATTTCCTATATGGAGCATTTTGCTTATTTCAAAATACCTCGTTCAAAACACCATGGTTGAAAACTTATCAGATGTGCAAGTCCAAAAACAACCCCATTATATCCACATACCCCTCCTCCCATTTTCCTTGATTTTTTTTTTTCTTTCAAGCAAGTAACCTAAAAGTAGGAGTTGTTTACAGAACACTGCCTTCAATATTTGTCAGGAGAAGACATTGCAGCATTCCCTGAGTAAGACCCATCTCGGCTGCGTGACAGCCTCTAGCGACAGCGAGGACCTCTGTTGAGAAACGTCCTGTAAGAGCAGCTCAGGCTCCATCTGCTGGATCATCCCTCTCGATGGTCCCTACAACTGCTTCTCTGGGGTAGCAGATAAAGTTATCAAAGGGTGGCACCCCTGAGGATTTGCTGCTCCTGGGCTACTCCTACCTATTCAGTAAATTACAATTAATTGGCTTGCCGGTTCCAGTATCCTTTTCCAGTTATACAAAACTGAATAAAAGAAAGACCACTCACATTTCTCTACTGCTGCGCTAAATGCGCATCTCGGGATTTTTAGAACATAGAAGGCTTTCTAGGAGCAGGCATATTTCTAGGCACCCTTGTGCCATGCACTGTATTCCCACAAACAGCTCAAAGGCCCTATCTAAATGATGTTACAGACTTTACCTCTTCCACTCAGAAACAGAGGCACGGTAAGAAATAACGTTGCTTTTCAAAGACTAGAGACGATATTGCGACAGCCTGAAGCAATAAATCTCCCCTCCTCCCTGTAAACAGCAATGGTGCCAAAACAGTAGTAGCTGCTCAAAATATTAATACTGGAATGTAGAGAACAGTTTTGCATAAAATTCAAAGGTAACAAGTCAATAAATAATTCACGCTGCCACAGTTCTTTAAATTGTATTTCATGTTTCCTAGGGATACAACATAACTTGGATAACACCTACTGACGGATGACAGATTGTCTCCATAGTTTTATGGAAACTATGCTCTGCAAAATACTGTTTATGACCAGCAAAATCAGTGCTTAGCATAAAAACTGATTGAAAATATTTTTTTCTCTTTTTCTCAAGTTTCTCACATTAAACCATCCTTGTTCAACATAGTTAAAAATGGAGCAAGTAGTATAAATGCAATATTATAAATATTAAACAAAATTTCTACTCAATCAAATGCGCCAAAAGGACACAGATTTTGTTTTCTCTGGATTGTCATAGTAA
Organism: Chroicocephalus ridibundus; assembly: GCF_963924245.1. Lineage (NCBI taxonomy): Eukaryota > Metazoa > Chordata > Aves > Charadriiformes > Laridae > Chroicocephalus > Chroicocephalus ridibundus. Next base: position 104,490,065 of record NC_086285.1, read on the forward strand.
TAAACATTTAAAGTCTGCTCATCAAGTACGAAGTAACCCTGGAATATCAGAAAAACAAGTTTCATATTACAGAAACTACCTCACATAACTAATAAACTAACTTGCTCAGAACTGCTGGGTTGTATCTCATTTTATTTGGCATGATCAAGCAAAGAAACGTATGGGGATTTTTAGCAGAATGGGATCTTAATAGCAGTCACACAGATCTCATCCCAGGTTGTTTTTTTTAATTGTTATTAGAGAGTGGTGTGTATCACTTGCCAATTGTCATAAAATCACGCCCAGATTACTTGAAGACTCCATAACATCTTTCCTCCCCTGCCTCACCTGAGCGCGGGGGACTCCTTCAGGACATGGGGTTATTTCTGCTGAGCCAACAGGCTGATACTCTGAGCTGCGCCGAGTATAATACTGCCTTTTACGAGTGAGAGGCAATGAGTGGGCAGGAGTAAAGCAGATTCTGATAGGAGCGGTCAGCCTCAGGAGGTGCAAGATTGATGGCGGGTATTAACAGCAAAGATAAACCCGAGGTGGGGTGCCAGGTGTTGTACAACTCTCATGACACACATTTGGTAGCCCTGTCCCAAAGGCCACCCGAGATCCCATATATCTTGCTGGGCTGTGGGCCGACGGCTGCGGTTTTCCTTCTGTAACGTTTTGCCTTTGCTTGCTTGCGTTGTCCTGCAAAAAAAAAGCCCAGGAATCAATCGCAATTTCAAGCTGGGAGACATCCAACTTGAAGTGGAGAGAGGATGGGGAGAAACTGGTAAAACAAATTAAAACATCCCAAGTTTAGTTATGCCACAGGCATATCAGGTGTACGCATTAAACAGCCTAATCTATCGGGGGGCTGTTCAAGACCTTAAGGTTGGGCAGGAGTTGCTGTTTGTTTCGAAAAGGAGTCATGTGCCACTCGGGGAGAATTAAGAGTCCCGTGTCTTTATTGATTCATTTAATTAATTAACTAATCAACTAACTTTTATTAAGTGTTTGTTTTCTGTGGTCCTAAAGTCTAACCTGGCCCTGAGAAGCCTGGAGCTATGCGATTTCTTTTCACTTGCCTCCCGATCGTGAGCTACGCTCCTGTGACGAAAACACCAAACAGTTCTCTGCTGTCAGCCATGACAAAACCGCTCACAGCTTGTATACTGAGTGCTGAACTCCTACAACAAACGTTTCTGTCCACAATCAATCTAGGGGGTAAACAAGCTCATGGAACACACTGTAAGTTTAAAAAAAGAAAAAAAGGAATAAATTAATCTAATTCTCTCACTGCTTGGGGTCCTTCCCAAAGCAGAAAAAGTCTGAAATATGCAATAAACATACAACAAAATGCATCACACACACATACGTCTGCTGAATTATATCTTTGTATAACATACAACATTACTTCAGTAAGCCCTAATCATAAATCATGAGAAGCCACTCCAATCAGTGTGATATAAATTTAAAAAATTACATTATTCCCATGCAATCACTCTGAGAAACATCTCAGAAGTCGAATGCAACAAGTGCTTGCAACTGTCTTCCCCGCAACTTAAATGAAAGGAGTATAGTTTTGCCGTGCTTATAAAATGATATTCACCCAGTTTTTAGGAATCAAATATGCAAATGGTGAAGAATTGGAAGATGGTATGTACAAGTAACCATGGGCAAATGAGTCAGCCCTCAAGAATTTCTACTTATTCTGTATCTCAAACCCTAAACCTTCGCCGTTCTTGCAAGTTAAAAGTATTTCATTCAGTATTGACATGCCTTTGTTTCGTGTCCCAGAAGATGGCAGTAGTCCCGCAGTATTTCATAGATGTGTACCAGCTGTTCCCTCTCCAGATTGGCTGTGGGTTTTTTACCGCTAGCTTTCTCTATTTTAGCACTTAAGGAGTAAATATTCATTAGCATTACTTTGGTGCTAATATACAGTTTGTACCGGAAATTTTCTTTAGCACCTATTCGCAGTTTGTGGTTTGTTTTTGTTTTTGTTTGTTTGTTTTTTTTTTATTTTGTTTTGGTTTGGGGTTTTTTTGGGTTTTTTTTTGTTTGTTTTTTAAATTCTAAATGAAACTAAAATGAAAATAAAAACATTTGTATTAAAATGCCTTATTAAAGGCCATCTAAAAAACCATGCAATACTATGTATTTCCTACTTGGCTCTAGAGAAATATTAAAATCATTTGGTCTCAGATCAGAGAGCAGAAATGCGTGCTGTCAATTCAAGCTCGAGCCAAGGCACTTTTAAGACAATGATAGTTAAAGCTAGTTTAATTGCAGCCCAGAGCAATGAGGAAACAACCATTCGAGCAAATGTTATCTGTGTCTGCTCTTACATAAATTGAGGTACAGAGGGTGAAAGCTTTCTGTTTTCATGTTTGTGTTGCTGATTCTCCATCTCATTAGAAATCTTGTATTTAGCATTTTCTTAGATGCCATAAAGTGGAATTGTAACACAGTAAAAGCGCTGGCTTCTCTTTTTGAAGAAAGTCTATCAGACTGTGGTCACAGAGGAAATTGAAGATATGAAATCTCAGGACTTGACACCAGATGACAAACGCAGAGATGGTATCTGTGTATCTACGTAGGCAGCAGCATCATATTTTGGAGTCTGGTGGTGTGGCTTGAGGTTTAGCGTGACTACAAATCCCATGTGAGAGAGCACAAGAACACAGACGGATTCTTTCCAACAGACGCTGTCTGCTGCATTTATGGCCTCTTGCTTACTTAAGAAGTTCCTGAGTTGCATAGGCATTGCCAAGTTCAAAATATCATATCTGGTGTATCAGAACTTCAACGACACCTGCCTGTGCGTGTTCCACTGGGGCTATGCACTGTCTCTCTCAGCACCTTACACAAAAAAGGCTTGAGTTTGATTGGGACTTTGGGCTCTTATTTGATTAAAAGTAATGCATTCCTTTAACACCATCTTAAGTATTTCTGGAGGCCAGTTTCTCTCTGAGTGTCTTTCAGAGTCTATAGTTTCTATTTTTCTAATGTGCAAGCCAGCAATTCATTGCGCTGTGATTAATACCTTTTCCCCCTGCTCGTTGTGTGAACTGTAGAGTACCTTAGAGCTATTTTGAGGACAATAGGTGAATTGTAAAGCAGTATTTGTGAAATTACCATGGTGAAATCCTAGCAAGTTCTTCCCTGACTGCTTCTCCTCCTCTTTCTCTGTTCTCTGAACTCAGTCGCGTTCCCGTCGTGATGACTTGAGACTACTTCAAGAATGACTAAAGAACAATTTAAAAAACCAATAATCTCTCTTGACCGTGTTTCTGAGGGAAAAGCAAAAACGTGTTCAGAATAATTCCAAATCCTTCCCCTGTAATTCAGCTGCCAGGAGGTGAATACATCTTCATTATCTTTGGAAAAATGATTGAAAGGCCCCATTTCCCTCCCCAAATCCTCTTGAATGTCTACGACAGTACTGAACTACAGTGAGGAGGATGCCAGGCATTAGAAGCTTGTGAAAAATCATGAGGAGCCTGGTATTCATCCCTTTGAGAGCCCAGTTTCAAAAGTCTAAAAGCTTCAGGTCCCTAAACTATTATGAATGGGGGGAGAATGGTCTGGTGGAAGATGAGTTTCATAGAACCATAGAAGAGTTTGGGTTGGAAGAGACCTTTAAAGACCATCTAGTTCAATTCCCCTGCAATGAGCAAGGACATCTTCAACTAGATCAGGTTGCAAGGAGTTTGCACCCTCTGCCTATTAAAATTAATGGAGTTAATTATAGATTGTCATAGGCACAGGGTGCAAACTCTGAGCAGCCTATGATTAGAGGACAGCAGAGGCTGTTCTCTCACCTCAACTGTACCAAGGCTTTTTACAGTTTCACACAACAACCTCACAACTAAATTGCTGAAATATGATTTTGGTAGGTGTATGGAAAATTGGCCAGCCTGCCAGGCTGCTAGGGTTGCAGCCAGTAGTATGAAGTCCCACCAGCAGCCAGTCCCACTAGGACCCCTCAGGGGTTAATACTGGCACCAGTACTTTACACATCTTTATCAAGAACCTGGACAACGGGACAGGGTGCAACCTCAGCATATTCACAAACACCAAACTGCAGGCAGCAGCAAACTGCAGGCAGGGGAGCAAGGCTGATGTATAGAGACACGAATCTCATGAGAGATCTCCAAAGCTAATGCAAGGTTTTGCATCTGGGATAGACTAATCCCCTGCAACAGAACAGGCCGGGGGCAGCTGGCTGGAAAGCAATTTGTGTGCCCTTGCGGCAATGAAAGCCAGCTGCATCCTGGGCTCTGGCAGCAAGAAGGTAGCCCTTGCTGCTTGCTATCTTGCTGCTAGACCTTACTATCGCTTCCCGAGAGGGGCCGTGGTTCTTCCCCTCTATTAGGCATTGGAGGCCACCTCTGAAGTGCTGTCTCCGGTTTAGGCTCCCCAGACCGAGAAAAACATTGATATACTGGAGCAAGTCCAGAAGGTAGGTGCATTTGATATGACACCTACGCATTTTTATCTGAAATAAACGGATTCTGTGGAAGTGCAGCAGAGGTCACTTTGGAACCCTGTGGGAATTAACAACTAGCACCTACCTTTGAATACAGTCTTATAATAAGGAAAGAATTCTCAGCTGTTTTTAACCATGCTGTAATAGGTAGAAAATCCTGCATTCTCTGTTAAACATCTAGGTCTTATTCTTTTTACTGAAAATTCAACTACAGTCAAGAATACACCAGTCTGGTCAGTATGGCAATGCGGGGACCTGCAGAGAAGGAGTTTAGGGTTTGAAGGTGACAACCCACATAGCAATATGAGCACTGCACAAGGACTGGGGGAGAAGCACATCATGAAAGCGAGAAATTTTCAGCAACAGCAAGCCGGAGGGCACCGCTGTGCCTGTTACATGGAGTCAAACACCACGTCGCTGTCTGAAGAGTAATGCGACAGCACAGTCATAAATAACAGCAAAGCCTTTGCGATACACACTTGGGAAGAAATTTTAGATATTTATGGTGATGGGTATTATTAAACACTATAATATACATCAAATCAAATTCCTTGAGTGTGCCTACAAGAATCCAGTGTTTTGTTTTGTAAGTGTGGCAGTTTGGTTAAGTGGTTGCACTTGTGCTGCCTTGGCTCGTGAAGCTGGAGGAGGGCTGAAGCAGGCTTTGTGAAACTCCCAGGGGCAAACTAATCTTCTCACTTGCACATGCTGGTACCTTAGTGCTATTTGCTCATCTTAAGCAATTTACATTCTGTTTCCCCAGCTCTTCCATCGAGGTTTAACAGAATCCTAAGAGAACTATGAAGAAATAGAAATAAAGAAAACATTTTCCTTATACAAAACCCATTTTCTCAGATTTGCAGTGAACGAGCACGTGCTTTGTTTAAAAAAAGCTCATTTTAATTTTTTTTTTTTTTTTACTTTAAGGAGGAATAGTTTAGATTAACACTCAAAATCTGTTACAACAGTGACACTTTTCATATGATGACAGCAGGAATAAACTGTTCATACCATGTATGACCTGTAAGTAATTATGATGGTCTCAGCAATACTTACATTTTGTCAGCGCTAAATGGGAGACACTGAATGCTATAGAAGAAAAGTACAATCCCATGACAGACTGATGTCCTGAAGTGCTTAGCTGAGAGGCTAGCCAACAGAAACTGATGGAGCCCAGGGCTGTATACGAATTTAGTGTTAGTGTTAGAGATAGAGAATTTAGTGTTAGAACAACAGTTCCTAATTTCATATTCCTTCATCCATTCCAGGGTCACATCTAGGATCTCTTCTGAAAACCTGTTCCTTGGATTCACAAGGAGCTTTGAATTCACCCTGGAAGGCTCTGGGGACAAACTCAAGACTGAGCGCCCCTCATAGCACGCTCTGAAGATTACCTGTAAGAAATGAATGGAACTAAAAAAGTGGGGAAAAAAGGTGGAAATGGACAATTTGTGTACCTGAAAACTCAGTCCTTACTCAGAACCAATTAGGAAGAAGTCAGATAGCAGTGATTGACATTTTTAGTGTGTAAAAATGGATTTGCGCAACATTTTATTTGTACAGACCAAATAATGTAGAGCAACGCACTTTTGGTTATTTAAGGAAGGTTATGCCCTAGATGAGTGCAGGGAAGGGTTTGAAGAAGGTGTCCCAAAGAAAGGTTTAAATAAACTTAAAAGCAACCTCTGTTATGTTCTGGCATCTCAGCAATTTTAGGCAACTTGTGATATAGGGGGTCTGAGCAGTGATTTTGAAAGCTTGAACTTGGCAGCACTGAACAAAGCAATCTTAATTCATGTTTGGGACTGAAACCAGAACTTTGGATTTTAGTCTTATGGTATTTATCTCATTTTTCTTTCATTCAGCTTCATTTAGAGAACTTGGTGTGAATAAGAAACAACCGATCAAAATCTATCAGGTTTTAACATAGGTTTTCAGCTTCTCCCTTCATTTCATGACTTCCCATAATACCCCCTAGGGCTTTTTTGAGAGCCCTGATTCCTAAAATCTCTACGAGATGTGAGGAGCACTAAGTATCAATGTTATTTCCATTCTAGCAGTCTATTCTTTCCCTTAAATGAGCCGGCATCAGTGGTAAGTGACAAAACACATTCCCCTTAAAACGCATTCACAATAAGGCTAGAGAAAGTTAGGAAAATTCTATTCTCCTTTCACTTTTAGCAATCTGTGGTTAATATGGAGGTGAAAAAGCCCAATTTAAATAACTATGTTGTCTTGGATGCTTTCTTTGACTTCGCAGAGCAGCCTTCCTACAGCATTGAGCTAAGATAACGAGGTGATAAGAGTTGAGTTTACACTTATTTTCTGGTTATAAGCATGTGTAGCTTTTTTACATTTCATACATATTGCAGTTATCAGTTATAATATTTTGTTTTTCGTAAACAAGAACCTGCCAAGGGAATGCTTCTTTCTCACCTTTCCCCTCACGCTCCCAGATGCAATACATATTTATAGCAATGAAACAAAAATTATATGGGAAGCCATGTCAGGTGTAGAAATCAAAGTGTGTTAGATCAGCCGCAAATCCGAAGGGATTGAAGGTTTCTGCTTAACGGCTACTCCAAACCCACCATTTGCGCACCGCTGCATGGGCATTTGCACTGGGAGAAGATTTTTATTAAGGAAAGTAGATGCAAGTGGGTCTGAAACTTATTGACCTGTGTCCTTCAAAACGATTTCCATTTCCCTTTTCTGAAAGCAATTTTCACAGAGCATGCTAAATTGCTGCAGAGAAATATTTCTCTGGAGCCACTTCATTTTTATCTTTACGTTCACTCTGCTCAAGAAAATGAAGTAAGGCTGACTCATATCATCCATACTATCCCAAGCAAAGAATTTGTTCTCCACATTTGCCTACCTAATTAAAGCAGCAATGTAGCTTTAAAGGTGAGGAAAAAGGGGCGATTATCTGGGGCTTCTGTCAAGGCAAGTGATCAAAAAGCAGCGAGGACATGAGAAAAGGTTATTTAATAATTTTGAGGCAGCCTTGCCTATTTTTGCCAGCTTAATGCCACCTGTGCTTTCAATTTTCTTAGCATTGCGTCTGTGGTTCAAGGAAAGCTCAGCCTAGGATCGGATCTGGCGCAATAAACCTTGCAATATTTTCTTTCTGTGGAGATGTGACATCGAAGTGGATGGATGTATACAGAAACCGATGAGGTTATACCAGCTGTATAATATATATGCAAAGGAAAGCCATAAGTATTAATAGTAACGGATACTTGGAATTTGTCAGACCAGGAGACAAAAGGTCCCCTAAGGAATACATCATAAAGTGCCATGCAAGGCTGCTGCAGTACGGTGCAGTTGTGAAAGCAACGCCAACACGTCAGGGCACGGGACCTCAGGCCTGACTTGTCATCTCCTTCTGATCCTGACCTGACTGCATGGCTCTCCGTTAATCATTTCACCTCCATTTCTCCCACTTTGTCGACGTTACCTACAGAGGCTGTAAATTTTCTTTTAAGTGAAGGAGCTTATTAGAAGGAAGATGTAGGTTTTCTGTAAATTTTTATAGAAAGACAAGTAGCTGATGAAGCTGTCACCACTGATGGGAATGAACTACTTTAAGGTGACAAACATCAGAGAGAGTGATGCGAAAACAGAGCCAAGAGAAGACCTGAAAGGGACGACAAGCATTTTATATTTGACATCACGCCTTTGATTTGATGAGACTGCTTACAAGCTCTAATTCTCGGTGCGCTTGTGTGAATTATGGGAATGATGCTTCAGTTTCAGGTCGGATCAGTTGCTGAGCAGCATTGATCAAAACACAGGAAAATGATGGGAATTGGATACTCTAGGAGCCTGATATCCATCTAGGCTAACAGCAGTCCTTTTCACTTATCATCATCTCTGCTCCTTCTGACTATCTTCGAGCTTGCAAGTTACACAAATGGGAATCCTGGACTTGTAATCAGAATCCTCAGACACGCTCATTTTTGTTATCTTTCATTTTTATTCTTTTATAACAATTGTTTTCTATTAAGAAGCAAGGTCTCTCATATTACCCACATTTACAGCTATGGAAACAAATCTTTCAGTAATTTCTTTAGATTTGGGTATTTCAATGATGCAACGCTAATATTCTCTGCTGAATTGATCCAAGTTAAGTCTTTGGAGGGACCACTTTTAAACTGCATAAAATACAGTTTAAACAAGCTCTGGGTACAACAGACTTCAGATAACCCAAACAAATAAACAGTCTTGTTGTTTAAATGGGTGTACCAATATGAACATAGGTTCCTTGATGAAGCTGGGACAAGGAAGGACCTTCTGTCATAGACTCAGGCAGAAGTAAACCAGGGCAATCCCAGCGCGCAGACAGCTGATCAGCAGGCCGACTAAACTCGTATGAGATATACACCTTTTCCATGCCACTAACGCCACAGGTGCATGCTAAAGTAATACTAACTTGCTTCTTCCTAGTAAGATGCTTTTACTCATAAATAAATGGACTTTATTTCAAGTAAGTTAAAAAGACAAAGACACCAAGTGGGTATAATTGTCACGACAGCCAAGCAGTTGTTGGTATGCTGGGTACAACTCCAGCAGTACTCTCAAGCTTCAAGGAGAACCTGTTAAATCCTACTTTTAGTGCTCATGGACTTTGAAGCTTGAGAATTTGTAGAGTTCAAGTCTTGCTCATCCGTCACTAACTAACCTTAGGCACAACCATCAGAACTCATTTACTACAGAAAAAAACAAGACATTGAAAAAGTTGCTAAGTGTTGCTTCAACAAAAGTGTATGTTTAAAAAAGAAGTTTTGTAGTAAAAATAAATTCAAAGTTTATAATAAATACTCGATGGCTAGATCCCACATCACACACAACTTTATAATGTATTAGCATCAATTAGATCCAGCAGCAGTTCTTAGCTCCCAGGTCAGAGCAAAAACCCAATCCGCACCTTGACTGCCCTTATGCCTTCCTTAAGGACAAGTCCCAGATTTGGAAATAAGTCAGAGAGTGAGGGTATATCAGACCCTTACATTAGGCAATCTGTAACAGCTGTGTTATCTCTGCCTGGCTATCAAGAATTACATCCAAATCTCTTTTAATGGGTTTGTCTTCTGTGTGCTTGGTTATGTGTCATAGCATTTGGAGCCACATTATCCCTCACCAACAGGACAGCCAACTCCAGAACAGCACCACCCTGTGCTGGTTAAACCTTCCCTGTCCCCCCTGCCCCCGTCACATCCACTTTTCATTTCAGAGAAACTGAAGGCTGCTGCTGTAACCACATGCCAGACCAGATTACTGCCGTCAGGATTTCTGATGAGTTCTGTATTTTTTAAAAAAGAATTTTCTATATTTGGTTATTGCAATTCCTGCACTAAATGGAAACTTACGACCAGTTACCATTCCCAAATACGTACACAGCACTCACTGAAACACAGGAGAGCAGATATACCGGAGAGCACAATTACACGGACATCCTTCGTGAAATAGTAATTTTGCAGAACAAATATTCTTGACAAAGAAACAAAGTTAAATAATCATCAGGCATAATTTAAATAACCTTCTGTCTTCTACCTGAGAGGAGGAGTGCAGATGTGAGATGTGTTTCTGAAGGAAGAGTGCCTGCATCCCACAGGCGAAGGTCTCTGCTTTCAAACTCTTGCCTCCTTTGGTCCTGTGACTGCTCCACCATCATCCTGCTTCCCACATGACTGGGTACCGTGACAGCGTGGTGGGTTGGCAGGAAGGCAACTGTAAGTTTTGTGTCACCACTGAGGTGTCATTTGAAGTGCCTAAAAACCATACAGTTCTTTTCTAGATCTTCAGTGTGTATTTTTGTGCCAGCATCAATGCCTTTCTTGCTTAAAATTGCATTATTCCACATAGAAAACAGAGAAACAGGTTTCTCCTAGAGATACATATATGTGTAGACCCAACATAAGGATGACGTTTGCATGGTGTTCAGTGCACATTTACTGGCTCATTTCTGACATACTGTCAGATCTAAGGCACTGGAATACTTTTGACATCACCGTGAGTGCCACACAACGATAATGGATTGTAAGTAGCAAGGATTGACGGCTAGAAAGTGGCCCAAGTGCCTGTGTTGCCTGGCTTGATCTTAGGTAAAAGGAAAATGATGCCTGAAGATTATTATCAGATGGTAAAAATAAAAGGTATTTAACCTAACGTGATGTTACAGACATTATCGTAGTTACTCTTGAATGTTAAAAGAATAAAAAGCAAAAAGCGCAATTCTACTACATCATAATGAAACAGATGCTTGCATTTTTGGTTCTGAAGAGTAACTATAGCAAAATAAGTCAACTATATGAAAAGGCGATGAAAGCTTATGACATGGTTGCAAAATATGAGCAATTTTGTGCGCAGCTGGCAACTTATATCTAGAATTTTATATGGTAGAGTTTGGCAAGGGGAAGAGGGTGTGGTTATAAAACCGGATGCTGTTAAAGATTTTTCTGACTTCCCTCAGTCTGAAAGGATCCCTCGAAGGTCTCGGCTGTGCGCTGGCACCAGCCTACTGTCAGCACCTCTGCACGTCAGCTCCTGCGTTAACTGAGGCTGGGCTAGGTGTGGGCTGCAGATCCAGTTCTTCCCCATGTGATTCGCATCAGATTCATCCCAAACACAGCAAGCCCCAGTCAAAGCAGAGGAACAGCCCCCCTGACCCACCCTGAATCTCCCTGGGGCCATGGCCCACCAGGCTGGTGCCGCACTCATCCAGGGAATTTGAAGTTTGGTGGCATGTACCAGCAAAAGCCAGGTGACGAGTGGGACCCTCAGCAGAGGGTCCCTGATGCCTGGGGTTCTTCAGTCCTGAAGGGCTTGGTAGGTCTCCCAGCCCCAGCTCAGAGGCTTGGGCTCCCCTCAAAAGCAGGAGGCCAGGCTTAAGGTCTGCCGTTAGAGAGGGATTATTTATTATTACTTACAAAAAGCTCCTGCATCCTCAGGCTTGCTTGAAGTTTGACATTGCAGCTCTCTAGATTTTAGTATCTTGAAAAGATTGTAGGTATTAGGGGGTGGTTTGAGCAACAGAAGAGAAATTACATTTATTTTGATTCAGGCTATACACTGAAGCTGAAAGCCTGAAGCAACAATGTAGGATATGAATCAGTGGGTTTGTAGGGGCATGACACTGTTCAAATGATATCCACTGCACAGATATTTCTGCTTGTGGGAGAGCTTTCTTGACAAAGAAACAAGTTTTCTTGACAATTAAGAGGCCAAGCAGAGGCAAGAGACATCTTAGCAATGTTCTACGCTTCGCTTTAAGTTTGGAAGCTGTTTTTTCGAAGATTACTTTTTCTCAAATGCAAGGTTTCAGCCTAGCCTAGACTAACTCATGTACCATTACTTGAATTCAGAGCTCTGTCAGCTTTCATTATGTTGTAAAAGCATCTGTGTTATTTTTCTACTTCAAGCATTTTTATGCGTGCACTGTTGTCTGGCCTCTTTTTTGTTTGATTTTCTAAGTGACAGTCACTCCCAAAAATTGGATAATAGCCATATCACCATATCTATAGTCTAATAACATCTCTCTCAATTATTCTGCGTTTTATTAAGAAGGATGTATCCTCCCAAGAACTTGGAAGTCACTGAACATGCAAATAAGGAGAACCGATTTTTGTTTCCACATTTTAATTCAGTTTTTATAATTTACACTGTTAACAGAATAAATATACGTCCATTTCCAAAAAAAATAGCAGTGACACGATATATTATACATCAGTAAATTTAGATCTCCTTCATGATAGGTAGCTCTCCCCATATGACGTACTTTTGCAAAATAGGTGAATACATTATTTGGATAGCAAATATTCACTATTCACACCTATTATATAGATGTGAGCGTGGCTGTAAGAAGAGCTTACAAGCCATTAAAGTAAGTTCTAGCAAACTTACTGAGATACTAGAACCACACGCGTTTGAAAAATTAGTAGAGAAGAGAGCAAATTTGGATGCACTGTCTCCTGATTAATGATCTCAAAAAAATGACAAATCCTTTTGCTTATTGTTTTGCACTGCCTCTACTACCTAGGAAAAGCATTTACTTTCAAGGGGCCTTACACAGAACAGACATGTTCTTAAATGTTCCTGCATATGCCTGCAGTAAGGGTTGTGTAAAGCAAATGGTGTCCCTAGTCTTTTCTTCAAGAATGGGATGTGCTACAGGTATGCCAGGGCTTCCTTCTGACAGCTTAGAAACAAAATAGATGATGACAGCAATGTTCTCTAGAGCTGTCCTGAGCCAGAAACTGAACAGAAATCAGAGATTCAGTTTTTGGAAGAGGCAAAGTATGATTTCGTGTTCTGTGCATGTTAGTAAGATAATGCAGAAGAGAAGCATTCATTTTTAGTCTTGTCGGGAGAGTGAATATATTTCATTTAGATTAGGTTTACAGAGCGTTTTTTGTATTGTATATTGCAAATAATTCAAAACATTAGATCATATGGTTCTCTTTTTGATTTCTCTAATATTGATTTTAGAAACTTCAATGCTTCGATTTGACTCACTTAGGAATATTGGCCCTAATGTAATAGACTTCAGGCACTATGTTAGGACGAATACGGTATCAGATAGAAAGGTCTCCAACCGGCTGTAAAGCCACATCTTAACAACGAAGGATGCAAATCCCTTAGTGGAAAGATATACGATATCATTGTTGCAATGCATTGGAATGATGAAATATAGTCTAGATTGCTCTTGTTTTAAATAATCTGTAATTCATTATGGGTTTCAGGAAATCTTTTCATTAGGTGTTTCATCATAATGTGGTTTGCATTTGTTTCAAAGAAAGGTAAAGAATAAAATGAATATTAAAATGAATGACTGGATTAGCTAAGGAATAAATCAAGTGAATTTGATATCAGAAATGGAGCCTACCTATTATGATGTAGATAAAACTAAAATAGGGTAAAACCCTGCCCTTATTTGAGACAATGGCAAAGTTACCATTGTGTTTTAAACCCAACAGACTAAATTCTCTTTCATTAACCAGGGCAAGGGGGTGTAGAAAGTGTGAATTCAGTAGAATTATTAGGGACTTATCAGTGTTAGAGTAGAATTTGGCTTAACTGCTTCATGCTATGTTGGAGAATGCCTACATTTACCGTTTTCAATATTTTCTTGTTACATCCTCCTATACAGCTCCAGCCGTGTCTTCAGGGTAGAATGAAAATTGTTAGCAGGTTTCTAATGCGTCATGAATAGCGAAATATAAAACTAGAATCTGGAAAAAGAAGCATAATGAAATGTGTATTTGGATTCCATGTGCCCAATCATGGTAATGATATAGGAAAAACAGAATGGAAAGAAAACGGTCGTAGTAAGTAGCAAAAGGGAGGTGCAGTTCAGCTCCATTTATGAAATGCAGGAAAACCGACATGGAAAATAAAGGAGACCCAGAAAGGGGCCACATAAAATGAAGGCAGTATGGTCTCCATAAATCTCCTTGTACCAATGCCTCTTAGTAGTCCAGCTAAAACCACTATTTCTCCTTTAAATATTGTGTCAAATTTAATTTCAATCAATAGATGTATAGTTATAAATCTATATTTGTAGAAGGCTGCAACTCTAAGCAGCAGTTGAGTGACACAGCGGGAGAGATCAACGTGCCTGCGTTTGTCTTTTTCTTTCTCCATTTTGTACAACACACATCTTCCTTGTAAAATTATCTTGAAGCTTCATTTTCCCCCCTCATTATTGTAATTTTTCTTGGAGGAGAGAGTTCAGTCTTCCATGTCTGAGTCACTCTCTATCCTTGGGATGCCTCCTACCCACCAGGTGGAAACAACCAACCGCTCCAAGTTATCATGCGCATTTTACAAGGTAATAACCAGGTCTTCAAACTCAGCAGGGAACCCGAGTTTGTAATGATCTAGGCCAAATCTTAAAATTAAGTGCTACGGAAATGTAGGAAAGCAGGGGAGTGAAAACTTCTCATTACAAAATGGTTAAAGCATACGACGCAGCCTGGATAATACCCGTGTATTCCGCTAGAGGTGAGCAGGGTTGGAACTGCTCTCCTATGACTGGGGTTCTCACCCTGTGGGTGAGGTCTACGGCCCTGGAGTCAGGGGAGGCTAACAGGGAAGAGAAAACAGAAGTCAGATAAACCTAGAAGCTGGAGCCTGAAACTTCTGACAGAAAATCATCATTTCACCCTGGCCCAACTATAAACAAGATGTATGCTTTTGGAGCGAGGGTAAATGACCATGGGGTCATCTATTACATTTTCCACCCCTTCCATTTTTCACTTTAAGAAGAGACATTTTAGATGAGCTGTTCAGACGGTCTCAGAGGCTCTCTCAGAAAGCCACACGGCAGAGCTTGGTGTCCTTGCCCATTTACCCAGTGATCTGTGCTTGCTTTCAATTACTCAGGTAGGAAAGGTTTGTAAGGAGTGGCGAAATCTTTAATTAAGTGTAGTCATTAAGGTTGGAGGAAAAAGAGTTTTCAGCATATCAGCCTTTCTCCCAGCCTGAAAAAGACATTTCCTGTTCCTGTTTTAGACCATAGGAACAACTTGTGCCCCCCTCCCCAGACCTCATCTGTGGGGGTTTCCAAGCTTCAATAATTTAATTTTAAAGAACGCTTTTCCTGTATCCTTAGGCCATCGTAAAACCCCCCCAGAATTGCTCCCAACACTGTAAGAGCAATAGGAGATTTTGAATCCAGAGTAACTGCAGAGGGCAGCATTAACTCGCCGTTTAAACCCCATCGTGCCAGGGAATATCAATGTCCCTTGACAATCCAAAATTGTATTTTATATGTAAATAACACAGGGCTTGATAAACAAGTCCGGCATGTATTGCCAAGAGCAAATATGGGAGAATTTTGTGGTACATGATTTGCTGAAAAAGTTTATATCTATATTGCATTAAATTTTTTCAGATTCTGAATAAATGGAATAGAATGTATGTTCTGTAAGTACCTAGTTTGTTTACACTTTATCATGGTCTGTTACAATTCAGTGGCATTCATCAACAGCTAATAGATTTTTACAATATAACAAAAACACAGTAGAAAGATTGTCAGGAAAACAAAATTTGACACGGTTCTTGTTTCTCCCTAGTGCATTTCAAGTTAACAAGACTTACTACAATAAATTCCCTTTAACCTGATGTTTATTTACATGGATGTCCAATTTTCAGTAATAGTGAAGTTACTGTTCTCTTTATAATTCCTGGGATTATAAAGCAATTTTTCAGGGAATAGGGCAAATGTGAATCTCTGGTCATGGCCGGGTAGTTTTGTAAGCGCACTCTCCAAGAGAAAAAGTACAAACTATGTTTCCCCCTTGCATACAAAACAATATCCAGATTTTTTTTCCCATTTTCTCATTAGAACTGTTTTTCAGTGCTCTACCTATCTGAATTTGATCTTCCATGTCAGTAAAATTAAATGTTTCTGCTTGTGTATATAGAGGTGTGTGGGTATGTACACGCCGTGGTCCGGCTGAAAAAGCTCTGAAGCTCGCTCCTCTGGCTGCCCATCTTTGTGGATTCAGATACAAGAGACTGATGGCAAATCGCCTTTTCCTCTGACGCTTCACAACAGCTACTTGCAGCTGCCATATTTGCTCCATTTCTAAGTTTTTCAGCAGGTAATTTAAATTTTGGTGTATGCTACCCATTTGAAAAAACAGAAAGCAGGCACTGGGCCTTGCCACTAAGCTACTGTTTAAAAAAAATAAAAATTGCTCTAAGAAAGGTGGGTCTTCCCATCATCAGGAAGGTCTCCAGTCTTCCCTGTTTCACTCGCAGCACAAAGTGGGATGCCTTTAGCCTGTGACAATGTTTGCCTAAAATGTATGTCCCTCCCCCATCTGCTTTTTCCAGTTCATGGTGTGTATCTATATATATATACACACACACACACGTGTGTATTTGCCCTAACATTGATTTTAATGGAAAAGTTCACTGTTTAAAATGAGAGTTAATATGGAGGTGGACTTAGAATTTATAGTCTAAAAAGGCTCCACAGATGCAAGTGGATGCTAACTGCCTGCTGCTATAGCAATTCATCCTTCATCCTGAATAACACGTTTAATCACGCCGTAACAACAGCAGCCAGCAGCATGTCGGCTAACGCCGCTTCAGCCTGCACGCTGCATAGAGACTGATCACATTGGTGCATGAAAAGAGGCATGGGAATGGATTTAAAAGGCGGCCAGAAACTTTATTAAAATATCCCTGGGAAAGAAGCTCTGGCTTTTCTACTTTCTAAAGTTGTCACATATCAGTTACTAAAGTGCAGGCAATGCAAAAGTTAAAATAACACCGATGGCAGTACTACGATATTTGTTGCCATTCTCAAAGCCTTTTGTCACGATGGATATGGAAATAGATTATAGGATTTGAAAGGATTAGCTTGTTGGTTCGTAATAACTGATATAAGAGTATTTGGAATCTTGATGTAAGAATGATGTAAGTCTCTATCAATATATTATGTATATAGATGGGATATATATATAAAAAGAAAGGTTATATGATTCATGTTAATAGCATAACAATAGCACTACACTGCTGGGTATTCATGTTAGGTTTGAACTGCATGCAAACCAGGTGATGAATCTGTTTCAACACTGCGGGTCCTTATAGACATTTAAGGTGCCTTCAAAGGTAATACTTGATGACACTGTGATCCTGATGAAATTATAAGGAAGATTTAAGTGCGATTATTTGCAACAGAAAAAGGGACGTTCTGTGTTTCATTAGGTAAAAACCAATTCTTCGTACATAGATAAGTGAATTGGATGGATAATAGTCTAAAAACTGCAACTTCGAGAAGTTCATTCTGATGAAGAAATGGCTTTTTTGCAAAGAGCAGGCAGCTGTTGTCCATTTGGTCCGTTTTCCACAAAGCCAGATAGTCTTAAGCATGGCACGCAACTGTTAGGATAATGTTTTCACCACAATGTTCTAATTCACTGATAGCTGCATCGTTGTAAGAAGGAATGTTGAAATGTATCTTGCTATTTTTACTGTACAGTAATTCCTGACATGATTTTGCCCAGTTTCATGTGACCGCTGCAAAAGATGAACCTAATTAAGGACTAGCTGATTAAACGGCTGGTGTAACTCGTGGCCAGCAGGAGCATCCCTCTGCAGCCTCCCTGGCAATCAGCTCCTACTTCAGGGATTTCCCAGCACCTTCTCTGTGAAGCCCCTCTCTGGCGCTCACCTGCCCTGACCAGGCTGAGTCCACTGGGGCTGTGGGACCACCAGGGTGAGGCCTCTTTGGGCAAAACCTTTCTGAAGCGTATAGCATGTGGAGCTCTTCGGGATCTTCTTCTTCTCCGAGACACATTGTCACTGCCACCACGGTAATACAGCTACAAGTGACGGTGCAAAACGATTTGATGCATGGGTTAGAGCCCGCATCAAAAGTGAGGCACTAGTTTGAAGCAATTTCTTCAATAAATTAATCTGCAGCCATGGCGCTGATGGAGCGTGTCTGACAGTGATGAGAAGCAGTAGTGAAAGCAGGAGTAGCGCGAGCGGCTCTTCCCTGTGTGAGGATGGTCTGGGAGTCGCGGTCTCCTGCGGCTGGGTGGGAGTCTGACCTCTCCATCACTACAAGAGGAAAACAGATACCGTGTTCACATCAAACAACAACTACGCGCATTGTTCTGCTCTAAAACATACTCTATGTGATAACAGGGCAAAGCCTGTAAATTATTTGCCTTGTGGCATCGCTGGATGCCTCGCTATTGCCGTTGCAATGAGATACACCATTTGTTGATGGGAGTACGGGCAGGCATTGCGCATTTTGCTGTGATTCTATTCACCGCCTGCAAGTCTATGGGCAAGATAAACTCGGAGGCTTTCAGGAATGCTGGAAGGTCTACATACCTCTGGGAGAAGAAATGAAATACTATGGTCTTTGTAGAAATGATAACAGATTATTAAATAAAGTGTGTGAATAAGAAGTAGGTGAAGCACATGAAAAAAATATTAGCCGTATCTGGGTTGATCAAATCGCTCACACCGCTGAACAGCCTGTAGGTAGCTCATATTTTACAGCGTGATTTCTGAGCCCAGAGCGCATTTCAGTATCACCTGTGCCAGACAGGCCTTTTAGAGTGCTCTTACTGCACTTCACAGGCCATTATCATCCATTAGGCAGAGGAAAAAGCCTAAGCACTGCTAAGTTATACCCAGTCATGCCTCTGCTTCTTGCTTTATAACCAACCAGCAAAGAGTTGCAACCTTCTTATTGCAGGTTTAAAGCAGAAATGCTTTAGGACAGCTTGCTTTACTTTAGTGGTGAGTGCATGAATTTTCTGTGAAAAATGAATGATTAAAAACATATGCAATATGTTTCCTTCTGTTAACCTCGTTTCTGCCTTCTGGAAGTCTCTCCCCTCCCCTTCCTCCTGATGCTGTCTTTAAAAAGGAGGGAGCACTGCAAAACTGCAGATACTTATCATTCCTAGACATTTTGCAAGCCTCACTTACCACCTGCTATTAAGTGATGATTTTCAATGTGTTTTAGCCAAGTTTTTCTGAGGTACAAATGATCCATCCAAAGATGCCAAATGAAGAGGTTGAACTTAGGCCATTTCAATCAGTACCGCAGCTACCAAGCTATTCTTTTCCGGATAGTGCAGTTCCAGTTTTTTAAAGTGAGTGTCTATGAGTGTCTATGACACCAGCAAATATCAGGATGGCATTAACATTCAGAAGATGTTGAAAAAATAAATATATATTAGAAAGTCGTTTAGTAATGAGTCATCAGCAATCTTCTGAAATGGACCTTCACAATTTGCCATTCCATGCAGACATTGATTCTTCATTTTGGAACGTAAACCAGGTAACTTTAAACCTGTTGTCTAACCTCAGAATTGCTATGCAGAAGGTAGAGATATGAATATATATGTATTAAAGAGTGTTAATGTCTAATATTTCAATGGACAAGAATACTGTGCCTATATTACTGCTGTTCAAATGCTATTGGTAAGTAGGGCTAGTTGAATAAGAGATTGCAGGTATAATATTGTTGAGGAAAGATGGAGTGGAAAGATTTCATCATTGGGAAGGTGAGACAAGAATGCTGCCACTTAAGAGTGCCAGGTGCCCCTATGGGCACTGGTTTAAATGTTGGAGATGTGCAGAGAGAGGAAGGAAAACGGAATACCCGCCTTCACAGGAATGAATGCAAATTAAGCATCATTTGGAGAGGGGAGGAAACAATCACAATGACAAAAAATTCAAATAAAGGCACTCAGTGTGTAAAAACAGCTCTAGTGCAAGCCCGTAATATCTTCAGCTTGTTTCTCTGGTGTGTTGTTAGATCAGTCACATCACACAGTTTGGGTGCTTCTCATTGATTCCTTTGAGCTTGTATGCTGTGAGGGGAGGGGAAACGAAATATTTTACCTCTCTCTGGTTAACATATAACTGGGTCTTTGCTACCACAGCAAGTAACTTCTGAAGGGTGTAAATGCTGACCTGTGGGACCTGAGTAGCACTACGGATGGGAATGCAAAACCAAAGGGGATTTTGGACACTGAAGCTCCAAGATCAGTCAGGACCTCATCCAGGTTTTTCTTTCCTGGTTCGGGGAAATTAACTTTGGAGTCCTTTTATAGTCAACAAAGGAGATAACTTATAATTTACAATGTATATATACACATAATTGTTAACAGGGAAGAATTTACAGATATTCTATACCCTCGAGCAGCATAAGAGGGTGTATTCAGGATCCTCACTGGTGGTTGATTAGCTTCATCTCTGTTATTCTCCAGCTATCTGATAAACAGCCCCCATTTGCTTGATCAGCTGGTATGGCAACAAAACCTGGCATTTCAGTTTACGCTCATTTTCTGTAGCAGGTGCTGCTATGAAATACCCATATAACTGGAACTGTCAGTGGTTAGTTGCTGTCATCCAGGAGTAAAAATGTCCAGGAGCAGAAAGACCAAGCCAAATAATCTTCTTATTTTCATCATTTGCACTGCTAAAACAAGCAGTACGATACAATGAATTAGTTGTAGTTTTTGAAAGAAAAAAATACCAAAAATGTAAAATAGGAGGAGAACTGACCCTTTTTAGTGTGCCTACTATACCACAAATTAAGATTCTTGTTCTGGATATTACTGATGATATTAATACTTTTGGCACAGGCAAAGCATCACATGATAAATGTTTATATTCCCCATGAAGCTGATAACTGCCTTTATTAATGCATGCCTGATAACAAACATTTCAGCCAAGCTGCAGGGGAATATGGGGACTAAGGACCACCCCAAGTTAGGACTAATGATTGAATTTGGCAGTAGAGGTAAGCAGGGTAGGAGGAAGCACTGTAAGAGCAGAAGCAAGTCCAGTTGGCTATCCAAGAGAGACAGGCATGTGTGACTTGGCAATGCCTGAGAGCTTTGAAATTTCCTGAATAGATAGAATCGTAGAATCATAAAATGGTTTGGGTTGGAAGGGAACTTGAAGACCATCTAGTTCCAACCCCCCTGCCCTGGGCAGGGACACCTCCCACTAGACCAGGCTGCTCCAAGACACATCCAGCCTGGCCTTGAACACTTCCAGGGATGGGGCATCCACAACTTCCCTGGGCAACCTGCTCCAGTGCCTCACCACCCTCAGAGTAAAGAATTTCTTCCTAATAGATGTCACCCTTAGCAGAAATGTACAGCCCCGAGGCAGCCTAAAGTCAGTATAATCTGCTAAGGAAAAAGACTGTCATTTTACCTGTCACCATGCAGTGTGTTGAGCATTTCTGGAAACCAGTAACGTGCAGGTCACTAATCTGATTCCTCTGGGACCACATCATCGGTGTGGCAGCAGCCAGTGCGGGAATGTGATTTTCAAACACAGCCTTGTGCTTTTACTAGCTGTGAGTGAACGTGCTGGTGCAAGAGGAAAGAAAAAGGAACAATAGCTCTAAAGCACATATGCAAAAGCAGGCGATCTCTTGTCATGGTGATAGCAGCAGGCTCCACAACGGTGGCAGCAGGTCACCATTCCTCCAGCTGAGCTCTTCACATTACCAGTGTCCCTGTTAGCGTTGTGTATTCCCCTGGGAGGAATGCTGGCACGGGGCTAGCAGGGCAACAGTGCTGCTGACGCTGCTGGTGCCACCTTCATGTCTTTGCATCGGCAGCTGCAGCAGCACCCCAGGGAAGTGTCTGCGGCGAGCTAGTCTCGCCTTTTGATGCTCACCACTTTTTAGCAAATAATTGTTGCTCTCACGCAGTAACTCCACATGTAGCTGGTTGCCAGGTGCCTCACGACAACTAACTCTGGTAAGAGCGGTTCTGCTAGCTGGATACAGCTGACGCGGGGCTGAAATCTCAAAATTTCTTCACGGTTCACCGCTGTTTTCAACACACTGCGACACTCCAGCAAAACTTGACCTAGTTCTCGTGGCGGCTGCTGCTGCTGATTCTCCCAGACTCTTCTTACCGAGTGTGTTAAGAAACACAGGGGCTACATATGGCAGTTGTTTGCCTTTCCTGGACCTCTTTTTGTAGACGATGTCAACAAGATTAAGCAACATCAGCCCCAGTTGCTTGGTGTTTATGATTTTTGAAGCAAATGAAGGAAAGGGGTGACTATAAATTGTCACGGACACCAAACTTGGATCTTTCTCAGCCAGTAAAGGATGAAGGTGAGCCATGACATTCCAATTAAAGTGTCTCTCCTAAAATGACAGGGTTAGATCAAACCAGAGATGAGTCCATTTTACAAAGCTGCCGCTGGTAGGTATCTGAGCCAAGAAACTCACATCTCATATGAATGCCATAGGAGTTAGGTATGGTATTTATAAACAGTTAACACAGTCTTCAGCCATTTCCAGCTCAATTCCTTGAACTGTGTTCATAATTTCAAACCTTTGAGTCCTCCAGCAGAAACAAGCTGACAACAATAGAAGCAGAAGCCAGGTTTCTTTCCCAGTTTCGTGAATGACAGCCATCCAAATGCAGCTGCTGCTGAGATTGGGATTAAAATAATCTCCTTGGTCTATTCTAAACCCCAGGCCTCTGGAGACTTTATTCATCTTCATGTTATTTTACTCAGTTTCAAACACAGTAATAACATGCACAGAATGGAGTTGGAGTGGAGTAAACCTGAGACAAACTGACAGAAGAGAGGTGTCTTTTTTTTGTGAGTCAAACAAGGAATATCTAAAGGCCTGATTCTTTTCAACATGCAAAACTTAAAAAATAGCTAGTAAGGGTGGGAACCAAGACTTCCAAAACTCCCTCCTCTTTTTCAGTGCTTCTGAAATTCTAGCGCGTTCTATGAACTTCTGAAATGAAATTTGAAAATGCTGATTTAGGTATCTGAAATCAGGCACCAAGCAATTGGATTAACCTCCTGAAGACCTTCATGTGACACAGAAGAGTGAACTACCACCATCTACTCCTACAAACTAGTTTTAAGCAAAAAAAAAAAATTGCCCAGCTGACTGTGGTAGCTCACATGTAGATAGCTGCTTCTGCAGTACCGAGAACGATGCAAACTCCTTGCTACCTAAATGAAACATTTTAAACAAATTCTCTTGTCCTTTTCTTCTCCTACGCTCCTGCTTTGTGCAAGGTTGCAAACTCTTACCCCAGGTTAGGGGGGACCATTTGCTTCTAACATTCACCTGTGTCTACCTGGACTTCCTCACACTATCTTAATTCTGCCCTTCCCTCCCTCTGTGGTACACTTGCTACATTTCACCAGAAATAGCATCCTTTATGAAAAAGCACAGAGTGCAGCACTCCTTCTTTTGTCCCTCCCTTTTCTCTCCTCTCTATATCAGCACAATCCTCCTCCTTGCCTGGGCTTTCCTGGGCAGTTTCTTTCCCCTCATAGGCCTTAGATACCACGTCTACGTACAGTTATTGCAAAAAGGAGCCCAAAATGCCATAAAAGTGGTACTACCAGCCCTAGGAAAATATTTTTGTACAAGTACAAGATATGTAAAAGGATAAAGAGCTCTAAAAGGTAACTGAAAATTGAATAGCAAATCCACAAAAGGAACAGGGAGAAAAACTGTTTTGTAGAGACTTCAATCTCTACACTGAAATGAACAGAAAAAACAGAATTAGAGCATATCCAAGCTCAAAACGCATCCAAAAGTAATAATAATGTCCAACAAGAATGAAATAAAAAACTAGTCATAAAATTCGTCGACGAGATGCATAAATCAGAGTGAATTAATTTTCACAAAGCATTTATTTTTATAAAAATTAAGCCATTAGATTGGGGCTTTCCCCATGTTCAGTCTTTCCTGTTCCCGCTTGCCATCTATTTTTGAGAAATTCGGAGGCACACGTCTGGTAACAGATATTGTTACCCTGTCACATTGCTGAAGTTGCTTTTGCTATTCCAATTCTATGGTGAATATAAAAAGGACAATAAGATTCAATATTCATAATTGCTGAATTTAATATTCATACTACCAGCTTTTAAAATACACAGAGGAGATAAGAAATTTGCCCTCATTCATCTATTATCCCAGGGACCCAGATTTACTCACTTTGAAGGCAGTCCCAGAGACAAATAAGGAACAGCTATTTGCACAAAGTTTTAAATAAATAAATAGATTCAGTTTATTTATATGCCAAGGGCTTGGGTGTTATACTGCTATCTATTCCTATTATCCCATGGAAATACAGATTTGCTGGTTGCCTTCCCCAGCAAAAAAAAAAAAAAAAGCCAGTTTTCACTCCCAAACAGTTTCATTTGTTCTGGTGTACCGAGTGAGGTGCTGGACTGGGGGGCTCGTCCTCCCAGCCTCACTGACCAAAGCAACGCTCCCAGACTGCAGTTCAGAAGAAGGATGGTCAGTGACCCAGCGGAGACATTGCCCAGCAGCAGATTACTCATGTGCTTTGGACATCAATATTGTAACTATCATTGATTACAATTATTGCAATCAATATCATGAGTTTGACCAGCTAATTTTTAATCTAACTGAACACAAATCCCCCCCCGCTTTTTTTTTTAAATATATATAAATTTTGCTTCCAGTCATTGCACAGCTACATCAAGTTCTTTAATGCATAGAAGAGTATGTGAGGGAACAAAGGACAGAAGCGTGGGTGGGGACACCACCACCTCCTTCTCCCCTTTTGGTGGTACCATGCCCTCAGCCTGGATGGAAGGGATAGTGAAACTAGACTGCTAACTCCAGTTCTGTTTTGTTTAGTAAAAAGGTTACTATCTGATGCTTTTCAACTGCGGCCAGCCTTTAAACTATGTAACATGAGACTCAGAGTCTGGCATTTAGTTCAAACGCTTTTACAGATTTGGTCTTCCTCCCAGCACTTTGCAGCATCAAATTTCATTCCTTTTCTTCTTGCCATGCAAAACTGCCTTTTCATTTCTTTTACCCCTAAAATTCCTTCCCCTCTGGATTTCAGCAGTGAAATCACCTTAGGTTTACTCTAAAATAATTTAGGAGTATTTAACAGACTGTGAATTGAAATTCAGGCCTCATGTGGTTCTGATTTTGCAGTGCAAATTACCTTGGAAAACATGGCTGAAGACTGCAGAAACTGGAAACTGAAGGCAGTTGTTAGAAGAATCTGTGCTCAGGAATATCACAATAATACATGGAGAAAATGTACAACCAAGCAGGAAATAAAGAACGAATCGGTCCCATGGGTCAATCATTCAGCTGCAGCGCCTGCACCACATGTCAGGACAAATGTCTTTCATAAGAACATAATTTGACAGATCTTTGGAGGGCAAGCCGTGTTACTGCTGCTGTAATGTCAGTGAATTCTCCCCCAGACTGTTCCTGACAAGTGTGTTGCTCATTCCCACCCACTCCAGCTGAGAAGCAGATAGCCTTCCAGAGAGGGTCACCACGTACTTGCTATAAACCAGAGGACCTACAGTTAAAAGCTCTGTGCGTGTCTGTCCTCAGGGCCATTGAACCCCTCCGGATGCTGTCTTCAAAGACATCGAAAAGAACTGGGAAAGGGACTTCTCTGGATGCTGTCTTAAAGGAGATCAATAAGAACTGGGAAAAGGCCGTCCCTGATGCATCTGTTGCGGACGTGGCAGGCGGTTGCTTCTAGATGAACACTTAACAAGACGTGAACAGTGTTATTGGGAAAAGGATTTGAGGGCAAACAGAGAAGGGTTCAGCACAGATGGCTGTTTGGGACAAGTCACGTGGGCTGTGAGTGTTGCAGCAGGACTCCTGACCGACTCCACCAGAATTTCTTCGGATTGCTGGCGGAGCGTATGATTGACGTTAAGGACCGAGGTGGCCCCATCCACGTCATTCTGCCTATCTCTGCCAATAGATGTGAAGAAAATTGGCGGCTGCTATTATTCTCTTGTATTGCCTCAGCTCTCATTAATGAGGCAGCCCGGGAGCAGCCCTTTCTTTCTGATTCCCCACTCGCTAACCCCTGGGCCGGGGTAACAGCCTTTGCCTTTCTCTTGGCCACACGCTGTAGTTCAGAATAATTTTGTTTGAATATGTTTAGAGTCTAGGACTATTTAATTTGCTCTCCAACCTTTTTATTTTGATTCCTGCTATGGGGTTTTTCTTCATGTGTTGAACTCCTAAGAGAGCAATATTCAAACTGTGAAATGTGAAAGCGTGAGGAGAGCTGCAAAGGCACACTATGCTGTTCTCCTGCGTGTCATCTGAATAAATTGCTAGCAGCGAAGTCCAGGAGTGAGTTTCAAATTTGCCATTCTCCCTTTTTGCGGAAACCGCCTTTTTGGAGCCAAGGCCAGTCATTGGTTTGGTGGCTTTAAAGGGTGCTTTTGTAGCCAACAACTCGGGAGAAGCTCCGGTTGTCTTTGGCTGCAGTTTAAATGACCAGATAGCCCATTATCACTCAGTTAGATACAGGCAGCTTTGGGGCCAAGTCCGAAAATCCATTTGATTCATACAAACACATCGTAAGTATGCAGTTATCACAGAGCTACAATATATTTCAGTTATGTATTATGCATGTTGATTTCTCCAGCATGGTCTGTTATTGCCAGAAATGGGAACTAGTGGGAGCGTAGATACGGGACTACTGATGAGTGGGAAAAACAGCAGTATGTTTATTTTATGTCATTTTTGGTAAGTGTGTCCCTCACAGCATTTTTTTGTTTGCAGAGTTTAAGTACTTCAGAAATTGCACTGGGGGTGGGGGGGAAGACATCTGTGACACAGCAACATCCATAAGCATTGGTAGGGTTGGCATATAGGAAGAGTGGGTAACTGTACATTTCCCAGCCAAGAATTACAACATCATTTGGATAGATATTTGTGGAAAGTTTGGAAATCGGCCATTCTTGCGATTACATGCCAGACCGAGAAACAAAGATGGTAAATAGCATCAAGGCCGATTACCCTGGAATTTATGTCTATTCGAAGGCGCTTGGTACAGAGTCAGGAGACTCCTGCCTTCCACGCAGACATTGTAACAGTGCTGAGGACATCTAGCTATAATCTGTGCAAGCGCACACACAGATAAAAGAAGCGAGCAATGCAAGATCAGGTTCATCATTTCCTCTTTCAAGGCTAATGCGTAGCTAGTTCTTGAATTAAAACAGCTTTCTATTTGTTGCATCTTTGTTTGCTTAAGCATAATTGTAGGAGGAGGCATGGAGGTAGCAAGTTACATTAGGGGTTAAGTTAAGGAATAAACAAATATTAGGTCACCATTGAGAACTTTTACTGTTCCAGTGACAAAAAAGATCACAGATTCATACTTTGAGTAATTGTCTATAATAAGGCTGATTGATGTTTTCTATAAAAATTAATGAGATTTCTCAGTCATTTTTTACATTAATAATGAAGCAATTTATACACGCTTGGGCTTGGAAAGACTGTTTAATTACTTCTGTTATAGTGACATATTAGTCATCACAAAGTGTTGCTATTTGAAATCAAGTTCTAAAGCTTTCATTCCCTTTTTGTCACTGCAAAAGAGCAAGCTGGCTGTACTAGGCATTTGTAATCCCAGTGGGGCATGTTTACTGCTTGTGTAACCATCATGTTCTTGCTTTCAGTTCTTTTCTTTCAGTTTTTCATATCAGAAATTACAGACTTTATCTGGTACAGATTTACAGTCACAGACTTCTGCAAACATTCCTCTGAGAATAAGTATTTCTCCATTGTCTTATTACTTTCTTTCAAATTAGCTCGTTAAGCATCAAAGGATTATTCACAACAGATAAAAAAAAGCACAGTAAAGCATGGCTGAACGCTTAACCATCTCACGTCTTAAACACAAAACGTAAGCAAGAAGTTTTGTGCTTAGTTCAAGTAAGCCAGAGAATAAACACATCTGCCAGGGTGGCAAGCTGGATCTGCCCCCTGCCCACCGGGCACTGTTTAGGGAGGGATGGGATTGTACGCCTGGGAGAAATGGAGAAACAGAGAGGAGGAGGAGGAGGAGGAGGAAGAGGAAGAGGAAGAGGAAGAGGAGGAGAGGGCAGAACTACCTCTATCAAAATGAGCAAGATGGAAGCTTGGACCAGCCCATCTCATGGCTGCGATGTGGTTGTACAGTGCAGGACTTCAGGCTGTGAGTCTTCTGGTTAATATTTCCTACCTTCAAAAGGACTGTCCTACACCCCTGAGGATCGGTTCTGAATAAAGAAAGGTTTTCATTTGGCGATGTATTTGGCACAACTGAAATATAAAATGAAAGCAAAATAAACAAAAATAAACGATATATCAAAAGGTCCAGTACCCTGAGGATCTTTCCCTAGAGATACATAATGATTACTAAGGTCAGGTTCCTACTTGCAGTGTGACAATACAAATATAAATGTTGTGATTTCTGATAATGCTTTAGTTACAAAAATGTGTTTACAGTTGTTTTAAGAGTCTGTAAGCCTGATCTTTCTAGTATTGTTTTAAAATCTAGATGACAGAATATCCATATTGTTGTTTCTTTGTGAATAAATGTATATATACACATACGTACATATATATATGTATAAAAAAGGGAACAGAGAAAATGTATGTTCTGTGATACTGAAAATTGCTCTAAGTCATTGCTTTGCTATGAAACTTTTTACTTTTTGAACATACTAAATATTGATTTTAAGAATTATCCCTTACCTCCCCAGTCACTACTGAGTTACTAAGGCAAGTCCAAAGGACAAGTGGCAAGAAGAAAAAAAGGAAATTATAATTTTCTATTAGTTGCTGAGATAGATTCAACTTTATTAGTATAAGTTAGTTATCTTTGAAGAAGATGCATGCCATTTATCTTCAGCCTTTCTCATTCAGAAAGCGTAAATAGCTTTCCATTTTATAAGCAGTCAGAAAAAATTTCCGTACCTCTTTATGAAACCACATAACATTAGATACATTTTCAACATAGAGAAATATTTGCCAGTTACATCATAGCAGTCTTACTTATTTATCACTTAGAAATGTTGACATCCTGATACATTAAAGTTTTACTTCACTAATTGGTATAATTAAAATATCACAGTGAGGGGACTTAATTTGAAATGTCTCTGTGAGCTAAATTGTGTATTCTCAGACTGAAATTCCGTACTGTTCTAGTCTGAAATTAATTCTGTGTTGAAAGTACCTTGCAAGTGATTTATCTAAGAGAGAGTAGGGTAATGTTCTTGCTTTGAAGCAGGTAATTTTTCTACTTTAAAGCAGAAGGACATGATAAGGATGCAAATCATTTATAACAGATAAAATATTAATTTTAACAGGCAATATTACTAAGCAGAGATGTCATGAAAGTAATGGACAAAATAACTTTAAAACTGTAAAAGCACATAGAGACTGTCCTTCTATTATATTTCCTTTGCCAGCAAAGTCACCTTGTGAAGTTTCTGCTCCTCAGTCCTTTCAGCCCCATCTTTCCTGACTCCTGCAGAAGCCTTTTCCCTATGAGACATGCTGGTACAACCTTTTGTGAAACACTTTGCTATGGCCATGGTCTCCATTAAAGTAATCAATCCTCAAAAGGAAAAGTGTTATTTTCACCTGGTCTTTTCAACAATCTTCAGTACAAAAACCAGTAGAATTGGTGCAAATGAGGGACAGCTAAAGAATGCGGGAGCAGGTACAACGGGAAAATTAGGAATCTCTAAAAATGTCTTTTCTGCAAAAGAAAGCATGCCATGTAGCTCTAACTAACAGGTGATATAAACTTATCAGTGACGGACAGTGACGGACTTTCACACAGTCTGTTTTCTCAGTCTCTCTGTTGGCTCTAATGAAGCCAACATAGTTGAAGCGGTGTGAAAATGGAACAATTTAAAAGATCAAGTGAGATAACATTCTAAATGGGATCATAATAAAACTCCTTTAGCTTAATTATCTCACGCCATATGCTTGGCTGTAGCCCTGTACAAGGGAAAAAAACAGGCACCCTGAGGAATGTCACGTAAGCAGGTTGTGACCCTGCGTGCCTGTGATTCAACGTGACAGGTCTCTGCCCTCTGCCAACGCCAGCTATCAGAGCTTTGGAGCTGCAAACGGGGGCACAAACAGAAATTTCTAGGCACTGAAGACCTCTCTTGAAACCTTGCTAGCATCCTCCAATAGACTGTATCAGAGGCCACATTTTTACTTGCACTCCAGACCGAGCCCTTGCTCTTGACTTTGCTTTCAGGTAGAGAGCTGGGTTAGTTCTGCATGCATTTATTGCGTGCAGTTATTCCCATGAGTAAATAAAATAGAATTATGAGGTTGTGTGTTTTATATTATGGATATGGTTTTGAGGAACCTTCCGTGAAGAGACGATTTCACAGGAGCTGCTATGGGTTTTGGTCACCGTGGTTCTGTCCTCCCCAGAACTCCTTTTCTCTGCCATGATTTCACCTTGCCCTCTTCATGCTGGCTCCAGCACCCATCAGCCTGCAGCGAGCCGTTTCAGCCATATCAGATTATTAACCAAGCAGAAAACACTTCATTATTCTTTGTAGCGAGACTTACAGTGCTTAGAGATGGAAAAAGAATTGAAATGAGCTTCAGAGCTTCAAGCACAATACCCACAGTTTCATCTCAACCATACCAGAAATCTAATTTTAAACCATCCTTTATAGATCTGCAGAGAACAACCCACTGCTCTGTCTGATTTTAGCTGTTGATAGACTGCATTCCACAGCACTTGCAGAAACAGCGAGCTGTTGTGAATACATGTCCCTGTCATAACCAAACCCCCTCTAATTCAACACTAAATTTTCCAGCTTAACTGCAAACTTCATCACTGGTACTCGACTTTCTTTCAGACCATGGATAAAATCATTAAGCTTCAGAGGCCAAAGAACTGATGTCTGCAGGGTATCACACGAAACACAATCACTCAGTAAGGCTTCCTTATTTATAATTACTACTGGGACTTGTCATTTAATCTGCCCTAAATTCATTAGTGCCATATTGATACTGTACCACGCTGGATAATTGATCAAGACGTCATGTAACACTAAGTCTAATGCCTTACAGGAACAAGTCTGCTACATCAAAAATACTGTCCTTTATCAAGCAAATTTGCAATCTCATCAAGAAGTGACTCCGTAAGCAGCAGAGAAAAAAATGTCCTTAAAACTGTGAAAGCACACAAAGACTGTTCTTTTATCGTGTTTCCTTTGCCAGTAAAGTCAGCTTGTGAACTTTCTGCTCCTCAGTCCTCCCAGACCCATCATTCCCAACTCTGCATCAGCCATTCTATCACTTTGTCCAGGATCAATGCCACGGCTGATGGACTAATCACCTTTTACCTAATCTTACTCAATTTTGTTGACTAGTGGTACAATGCTAATCTTCTGCCAGATCAGGGAGCTTCTCAGCTGTCTGCTGGATGAAGCCCTCTGGAACTGCTGGTTTAGAAACCTCTGTCTTTATTGATTACCCTGTTCTGAGTGACAGTTTAGTTAGCTTATATTTATTCATAATTTTTCTTCAACAGGAATATATCATCTGTTTGTTTGCTTTTTCCCAAATGCAGAACATAAACTCCACTGAAAAATCTGAGCCTCTTGCAGATTCTTGAGATCTCCACAATACCTACCTAATGATGGGCCAATGCTACTAGACACTGTGTTTGGTTTTTTTTAATCATTGAAAGTTTCTTTGTATTGTCCTTAATGCTTCTGATTTGTAATTTTTTTTCCCCTTCATTTATCAGTTTTCTATCATTCTCTGCATATGAATCACAGCTTTTGGTATCCATGTACAAATTTTTCCATTTGAATAGTGTTGGCTGTCTTGTGGATAAGAGATAAGATTATGATAGCTGCTATTTAACATCAGCCTCGCTTGAAGTTGCAAGTAGGCCAGTCAAAGTGTTTTTAATTAGCTTGGTGAGGTGAGAAGATTAAACGCTAGATTGTGGGTTTAGAGCATCTCATTTTTCTTGAAGAAGTATTATTTGCTTTTTTAGCATGGGCCTTTCTGAAAAGGTCTGTGTGATCAGGACAGGTGTTTATTTGTGTATGTGTGCACTTAGCTTTCCTTCCTCCATATCCCCACTGATACGGAAACCTATAGTTCAGTTTCTTCTCAGTTTGCCAGGGGTAAGATACCCGCAAGTTGCCAGTATATTCATGAAAAATCAACAGCCGAGAAAAGCTAACTGCGGGAGTGACTGCCATCATAATCTCCTGCCCCAGAAGATCTATATGGCATTTCACCACTTGCCACGGCTGTGAGCAGCGCTGCAGGCAGCGTTCGTGCATCCTCAGACAGAGATCTGTGGGAAAGTAGGCTTCCTTATTTCCCGTAGTCATGCATGAAAACTACACAGTTTGTTCAAAAATTACTTCTCCTACTTGATTTGGTCGTAATTGCTTTCATCGTTGTGAATTGGCCATGAAAAGCACTGAGAATTTGTATGACCCCCTGCCATGTTTACTACCAAGTTGCTTATTTAAACCCTAGCAGCTCGGTTATTAAGCTAAACCAACATGTGCGTGTAATAAACACTTCTGTAAAATAAGCCACATGAATCACCCTCAAAAAGGGCCTTTCTCTGCTGAATACTAAGGAAGCTTAGACAGCTAGCTTAGATCAGACACCTAATTTTTAGACAGCTAAAATTAGTAAGATGAATCTGGGCAAAAGGCCTGGACTGGGTCACTGCAACTGGGTCCATTGTATGTATCTGCTAATTTTAGCTTAATGAGAAAACCGTCAGAGTCCTAAGACGGGCTGGTGTGTTATCTGCCATCCTTTTCCCCTCTACCAGCATTAGGTTTACTAGCTTAATAATTGTTAAACTTAAGCTTGAATTTAATAGCATGATTTATGAAGTCCATAAATCCTGGAATCCCCTCCAGGATTTATGAAATCTTACAGACCAGTCCCATACCTTTAACACTTAACGGTATGCTGAGAACCTCCACACAAAAATAGCGAAAAAGACCATAGTGTGCTTGGTAGTGCTCTACCATAAACTGTAATATACAATACACCTTTCTTTGACTATGGGATCCAGACAGGAGTTAAGACTGGAAACAAACACTGTAGACACCAGAGAACAAAAAACAACTGAAACTGTTCCTGCCTGTCTACAGTACCTTCCATAGAGAAAAATAGTATTCCTGTATATAAAGCAAGGGCACAACTTGATCCAATCTGTTCTTGATCAGAGAATATAGGCTGTGAGATTTTACCTATCCTTGACGATAGACAAGCACTATATATGCAGTATACAGTTTAGTAGCAGCACCCTTGTGTGTGTGTGTGTATATATATATATATATATGTACGTAGGGGAGCACTCATTCAGAACTAGGCATGTAGTAATAATGAATCATCTGGATTATGTCCAGAAAACCCATATTTCTTTCTGTAAACCCAGGAGGCCAAATATTGTAGTTCCCAATTGCAAAAAAAACGGGCAGGCTGTGGGATTTCTGCCTTCTAGAGGCACTTTGGGGTCTCCTGTTGAAAAATATAATGGAGTAGAGCACTAAAAATATTTATGGATCCATTTTAGTTGATTAGCTTGTACAGTACCAAGAATTCCGTGGATGCCTACTTATTATTTTTACTGTTATACATCTTGCTGTGATTTGTTCATCTACACTACCCAGATATTATTATTGTTTGAAATAGCACATTTATCAGCAAACAGTGGATTTTCTAATTACTTGCTTATGCAAGTAATTAATTCTGGAAAGTTTCAACTCTTACAAATTCAAGTCATAAGTAAAATATCTGATTAATATTTTTCCTAAGCGGGTTAATATTTTTTACAGGAAAGAGGAAAGCAAAGTTTCAGAAAAAATTGCTTGAAGCAACTTAATTCCTACTCAATATAGGGCTTGATAAGAATCTGTCAACATGAGCAAGATAAGATTCTGATTCTGTGAAATGCTTCCTAAAGTGGAAAAAGGAATTAATGACTTCAAAATCTGAAAAATATTAGTCTACTTAATGATTGTTCACCAAATTCTACCACACAGAGCTTGCAAAACTGCCCTACTGAATTGTTACACCTAGTCCAGTTTCCCAGAATAAAACAACTAGAGTTTCTCTAAAAGTCTAACAAAAAATAGAAAAAATGTATAGCCTTCAAAACACAGCCAGCAGTCATTTGTTCAAACCATTTTTTTTCAAGCCTCCTTAATTAGCGATTGGCTTATTCCATGAGGTCTGAAAGTTCCTTGTCCATTTAATGTGGTACTGACTAATGTAATTGGATCCACTTATTAGCCATTGCAGAAACCAATACTTCATTTACAGTGAAAGCACTTGACATTACCCCAACGGTACCTTAATGTGTGTGCCAATATTATTCACATTTGCTTTTCAATCCCTTTTACACTGCTGTAGGGGTGTAAAATGATCTAATACGTATGAAAATGTGATGCTACCTAGCCTCAGCTATCTTGTAGGGAAGAGTACTGAAGGTAAGCAGAGTTATTTTAAATTTTCTTGGTTTTATTCCTTGTAAATGTCTTAATTAAAATAAACTCGCTCTTAACCCACACGCTTCTTTACTCTGAATTTCAAATATATCCAATAGACTTACAGGACTGCTTACAAAAAAAACCCAAAACAAAACACCACACCCACACACACAAAGATCAACAAAACCCCAATGTTGATTATTCCAGAGAATCGTGTTTATCACGTATCTATTAATCTTAATTTTCACTATGGATTCTTCTACTTTTCCCAGTATAGACATCAGTCTTGTGGGATTGTAATTCCTTAGACGAGCACTGGAAGCTGTTTTGGCCATGAGGCAGGGTACAGAGAGCACCCTTCAGGCTGCAGGCACTAAGGCATCTCTGAGCAAGAGATAAACCTCTTGCATTAGCAATTCAGGCTCTTCATCCTTGAGTTGTCTTCAGACTCCCAGGTAAGATGAGTCTGGCCCAGGCAATTCATTAAATTGCTCCATAACCTCCTCTTAAGTCACTTGAAGTTGAGACCAATCCTCTAAAGAGTGCCCTGCAAGAAAGGGCTCTGATGCGGGAACGTGTTTATCTTCTCTGTGGTGACCTAATGCCATTTCCATCTCAGATCTTTGTTCTCTCAAAACTGAGCCTATGATATTTAGAAATTTGCCTTTCCTATGTCTCTAATAATTTTATGGTATCTTTCTGGGAACAGGCAATGAGAATTAAGGACTTGGTGTATATGTCAGTCTAACATTTTTGGTGCTTCTTTTATTCTTTTATTAAAGAAACAATTCTGTTTGCTTCATTCTTTTTTTTTTTTTAATTGAGCTGTCAAAAGCAAATGCCATATTTGTTTTTGCTCATGGATATAGCCTATTGAAAACTCATAAATGTTTGAGTAGTTTATCTTTTTTCTTTCCAGTGGGATTTTAATCTTTCATGTGGTCAAATAAACTTAATTCTCTATTGTGCTTTCAAACATTGCTTTCTTGCTTGCTTGCTTCCTTGTTTTCTGTCTGTCTGTCTGTCTCGTTTTTTTTTCAGGTTATTTGCAAATTTAGAAGTTCACTTAGGCAGTCAGATGGACGTTGTTTAAACCATGTTGCTGTGATTTAAAACTGAAGGCACCTTGTTAAAGAGTGGTGGAAAATTGTTCAACAAACAACCGAGGAAAATAAAAAGTTCCCTTTTTTTATGATTCTTTCTAATTTAGTGGCATGTAATGTGTATATATTGACTCCAAGGTTCTAATCTTTTAAATAGGTTTTAAATTCATTATACTATATTTTAGCATCCATCAATGAATGTAATGGTTATTTAAGCCAATAGGAGTTATGCCTGTTCAGTAAGGCGGGAGAACAATCTCAGTTCTCTCCTCTGATGATATGACCAACTGCAAAATGTCTGAAGGGAAGCCCAGGCAGGCAAGACCAGGACCAGAAGTGGTTGTACTGTGTCACCTTTCTCTAGTGAAACATTACAGGGAAATTTTACATGAGGGAATCGAAGGGCTGTTGATTGTTTACAAGTACCTAAAGGGTGGGTTTAAGGAGAACGGAGCCAGGCTCTTTTCAATGGTTCCCAGTGACAGGACAAGGGGCAATGGGCACAAGCTAGAACATAGGAAGTTCCGTTCAAATACACGGAAAAACTTCTTTACGGTGAGGGTGACAGAGCACTGGAACAGGCTGCCCAGGGAGGTTGTGGAGTCCCCTTCTCTGGAGATTTTCAAGACCCGCCTGGATGCAGCCCTGAGGGATGTGCTCTAGGCAATCCTGCTCTAGCAGGGGAGTTGGACTAGATGATCTCTAGAGGTCCCTTCCAACTCTGAAGATTCCGTGATTCCGTGATTCCGTGATTCCTGTAAGATTTCTCACAGATGGCACAGTTACACTGATGAACGTGGGAGTGCTGCTGACTTTACAGACTCAGGCAGAGCTCCCTGTTATGTTCTTATCAGCATATTTGGGGGGGAAAAAAAAACCCCAAACACCGGGGATGTATCAATATCTTGGAGAAAGAGCCAGCGACCCAGCAGGCCTCTTGCTATTTGCTTTCCATGGCATGGAAACCTGAGCATTCAGGCTGTATGTGAGTCACAGATCACTCCAGCACATAACCAGTATAGAATAAGGGGAAGAAAAAGCTGAGAAGATTTCAGCAGGTAAATTACAATTGCGTAGTTACCATTTAATCTTCTGCCTGTTTCTGAACAAGAAGGATTTGCCTTGATGGGTGTGGAGATCCCCTTTCCAAGCAAAAATATTTTAAATTTCAGTGTTTCTGAGATTTAAGCTTGACCACTGTTTTGCGTGCTCTGAAGATCTTTGATTTTTCCAGCTCTATTTGTTGATCTAATGGAAGACATTATTTCTCCTCACAGCTCTGTCTTGATTTCGGAACATTTATGGCACTCTGATGAAAGCAAGTAAACTTTCCTTTTAGAACACGTGGTCAGCATAAAAGATACCATTGCCACTTGTGAATATAAAAACATTTTTCCTGAAAAGTGACTGAAATCCACCTCTCTGAAAGGAATGGCAATTTCATTTGACTGTTACCGTGATTTTGCAGTGTTTGCTGACTATTTTTCACATTTATATTATCTTGTTGTTAGGATGGAATCTCTCCTTAGGGAAGATCTATTGTTTCTTTTCCTTGGCATACACAGTAATATGTCTAGAAATTCACAAGGCCTCAAAGAACTGTGTAACTAACCTGGACAACAACAGCAGCAAATGTAAACTTGTTAGGATTTTTTTTCCAAATTACTATACAGTATATGACTGAGATTCACTTGCCCGTGTGTATGTCTTGTATTTCTCAAGAGACGTCACCCAACTTTTAATTTAGTTACTTTTTGGGATATTTTTCCTTAGAAGATTTAGCAGAAACTTGCTAATTTAATTATGTAAATGAAAAGTTTAATAATATTCATACTGTAACAGAAACAGTGTTTTGATGATTTTTGATTTAACAACAGTAAAAAAAATTATATCAAAAATACATCTTTTTCTTCCCTTTCTATCGTTAATGGTTAATATCTTGATTAATGGAGAACTTAATCAGCTAACTATTATAAAGCAGAAAGGTAGACTTGATTTGAAACAAAAGGAATCAATTGAATAATAGACTTTTTTTCCTCTTAGGCAGTTAGAAGGTTATAAATAAACACACCCCCCCCAAATAATTTGGAATTCTCAAATTATGCAAGCTTGAATTTCCCAAAGTTCCTCTTTCATTCTTAATGCCTTTTATATACACCCTGTTGATCTGAAGGAAAGAAATAGAGGGAAATCTAAAAATCAGTATATTTTTTCTGACTGTCACCAAATAAAGCAAAAGTAGTTAAGAATATTATTTTTATTTCAAACGCAACCATGAAGCGAAACATCAGTGGAATTTTGTAGTAGGCAACAAGTGAAGTAAGCTGACTCAATAAGCTACTTGAGAAACACCACTTAAAAGCATTGACTACTGGAAGATGAAATCAAGAGATCAACAAAATGTCTCATTAAGTGAAAATTAAATTACATATTTGATGTCAAGAGCAGTAAAATTTGTGTTGCTGACTCAAGGCGATTTTTTGGTTTTAATTTCCGGATGTTGACTAGAGGTATGCCCCTTATTGCCATAGTACAAATAGTTCTTTAGTAGTTTAAAAAATGGATTTTTTTTTCTTTGTTTTTCTTTTCTTCTTTTCCCAGTGTTTCACAGCAGGGACACTTATTACTTACTAGAGGAAAAGGAGCTCAGGAAATACCTGGCAAAGCTTTAAAAACTTTTTGTCCTCCCAACTAATTCATTACACGCACACGTCTCATGCAGCATTGTGGCAGAAGAAGAAAATGCATAGGAGGAAGTTCTCATACCAGAAAGTTCATTTTGGGATGCAACAAATGTGTTTCTCATGACTTTTCTAATGCAGATGGCAAACCTTCAGGGCTCTGAGTGCTCTGGTTCTGGTCACGCACAGGAAACAAGAGGTTTGGACGCGTAGTCCCATGGTGGCCTCCGCACTGCACTGCATGTGCTGATGTATACGCGCTGGTCTGCTGATGTACACCAGCCTGGGGTTCATCTTCAGTTATTTCCTTTACCTATTATACAAAAATTGGAGACAGGATAATTGACCATTTTGGTGAACCAGTGTTTCAGGGGTAGCATAATGAAAATAAAAAAGAGGGGCGAGTGCGGACTGGTGTGCAATATGGGCATATTCAAGTCCTGACAGCAACCCCAAAACATCAGTAGGTATTTCTGTAACATTGCCACAAAACAGGCTGCACAACAGAAGTACAGACTCCTTGTAACTGAAAGTCCCCACTGGTCTGTTATGGGACAAACATAGCTAGTTATATGAAAGAATTGGAGATGTTACACCTTGAATTCACCTCATAGGCTCCATCGCTAGTTTTTCTAAAGTTCTGCCATGTATGGAAAAGAGCAGAGGTAGAATAAGTGATCCTGTTCCCAGGTGTTTTATGAGCCTGTTCCAAAACATTCATGTTTTCTTTTGGTTTTGGGTCAAATTGTGTATACACACACACACACACAGACTTGTAGACATTATGCTGAATCAAGTCTGAACGTGATTTTTTAGTCTTAGAGTCTTCAGGCTGTCACTGAACTCGCTATATACGAAGTCTTACTGGGTATGCCACGCTTACTAGAGAGAGCCAGGGAACAAACATGAGGACTAGATCCTGGTTACACATGCCACTTGCTCCCCAGCCCTGCTTTGTAATGTTCCTACAACCTTTCTCCCCAGAAGAGCCTGGAAGCAGCTTTGTAGATGCCGTTTACAGCAGCAAGTGCTTACCTACAGCATGGTGGATGCAACTGCACCCTCCACTACTGTCCTAGCAGCCTGTGCACCTCCAAGCACCCCCAGGTAACATCAAGCCCCAACATTTGCAGTGCACAGTCTCTGATAAAAGTTTCAGCTAGCGACATACAAGACAATCCTCCTATGTTCTGAAATACTTTGATCTGAAGGAAAAGAAAAAAAAAGAAGAAAAAAAAGTAAAAGCATAAGAAAGATAATGAGAAACAACATACTGAAGGAGATGATAACATATATTTTCAAGGAGCTTCTAGTATATTCTAATACGCACTTTAGGTTTAAGTTGGGTGTATAACAATTTTTCGTGCTTTCTAAACAGCAAGTTTAACTGACGCTGCTCCACTCCTATTAATCATAGCCTGAACACAACCACATTGTTTCTATGATAAGACGTTGTTAGCCGTTATAATGGCATATTATCCAAAAACATGGATTGGTTTATTTATTTAAAATAAATGTGAATGATTAAGTGGCAGAATTGG
Organism: Chroicocephalus ridibundus; assembly: GCF_963924245.1. Taxonomy (NCBI): domain Eukaryota; kingdom Metazoa; phylum Chordata; class Aves; order Charadriiformes; family Laridae; genus Chroicocephalus; species Chroicocephalus ridibundus. The sequence goes on from NC_086285.1 coordinate 104,529,672, forward strand.
TAAGCAGAGGTGCATCAGTGGTCAAAATTTCTATATTTCTTTTAAATCAAATGGAAGCAGCATCACACCGACTGTATTTTCAATTTTAACCAGTAACTACTACGTGTCAAGTTTCTTTGCTTGCATACACTCATGATCGAGTTCCATTTCAAGGCACCCGGTTCTACTTTTTGCAACGTGCTTTTGGCTGGGCAGGCATTGCGTTGCCAGAGATCTGGTCTTCACTACTGTCCTGGCAGGGGAGAAGTCTCTACCCAAATCGAACCAAACACAAGTTAAGACGAGAGGGAGATGGCCATCCTTGTAAACGGCACTGAGACAAATCAGTGAAATCAGTACTGTGATTAACATGGAAAGTTTCATCAAAAAGTGTATTTTCTAATCTAAATCTAAGTCTAAAATATGGTCTATATCATCCAACAATGAGTTTCAGATAAGTGAGAGGAACACAACCACTTCAAAGTACCAGTTTTAGGAACAGAAGAGGCCAAAAGGAAATTAAAACCAAAAGAGGAACCCATGCAGTTGGAATGTTTTTAATAATACCAAATGCCAAGGAAAAACAGCCCCAAGCAACAGAAAGTAGGCCTCAGTTTGACCTCTCTTTGGAAAGAGTGAGGTTGAGGTTGCACAGTACAGGGCTCACAGCCACCTGCCAGGGCACGAGAAACCCTGAGAGGTCCCTGTGGTCTGGGCTTGTCTTGTCCTGTCCTCTGGAAGCCAGGGAGTCTCCTGGCAAATCCAAAGCAGGATTCAGGTCAGGCTCTGATCCTGAGCACAGCTCCACTAAGTTGAGGCTTATTCCTTTACACATTCTTCAATCAGCAATGTAACTAAGGCAGAGTATGAGTACTGGCTCCATATTATTAATCTTGAATGTCCACATTCCCTCCTAGCCTTCTTGGTGTGATTCTAACGTGGTTACGTATTAGTAGAAGATACATTATGGTTTTCCCATTGACATGCACAAGTTCGTGAGAGATCTGACAGTGGTGAAAACCAGCATCATTTTCTCTGCCAAATTTTGTCATTTTAAATTTGAAGTCTTTCATGATTAACTTTGGTCCCCATAATTACCCAATATATAGTAACCATTAAGAACTAAGACCCTCAAAATCATTTCATGTAAATGCAATGTCTTACCATTGCACCTATTAAATATAACTTTATCTTAGAGTGTGTTTAGCAGAAAAAAATGTCTCTCATCTCTCTCTCTCAGACCTATACCTATTACAAAATGTTATATAGATATTAAAAAGTTCTTGGTTAAAATGTATTTTTCCCCACTTGTTGCCTTATAGTGCATGGGAAGATGTTCTTGTGTAGCCTTTACAATCTTCCTTGCAGGATACCAAGGTCGTCTATCACTTCAAACAACGTATTGTCTCACGACTTGCACAGAACCATAGACAAGGCTGATAGAAATTTGTGTAGGTGAAAATTAATAATGGAATTCAACCTTTCCCTCTGTGTTTCCACTGACTTTTTCTGAGTGTTACTACAGTGGATGCATCTCTCTCAGCATCCTCTGATATGGTTTCAAAAAGAGCAAGAGCACAATCTCACTGACATAAAATGAAAAACATTTTCCCTGGTATTTCCATCATTTTTAGCAATGAAATCTCTTCAGAACGGATTTTATCAGAATAATAAACTATATGCAGATAACAAAAAAGGGTTTGATCATAATAAGAGACACATATAAATACTAAAGTTTACTTCAAATTTTTGCTTCAGTATAAATATCTAGTAATTTGATTGTGCCTCATAAGTAGCACAAGTTTTCCTTTACTGCAAAACCATTTTAGCTTCTTCCCTTAAAGGAACTGAAATATTTCATCTTTTTCCCTCAAAAGATAACGTGAGTTGTCCATTTGTTCTATAAATTACCTAATGGTAGCAAACCCAGCTTAGTTTTAACATCAAAGAAACTTTTTATGCCCTTAAGAGAATGCGTTTGCCTGGCCATATGCTCAGCATTGTACGAGGACCAAATAAAGACCATGCCTCAGTCAGGAAATGACGATCTGCAAACACAGGTGGGATAGGAGATGCTTAGGGTCAATGGTTAGGAAGAATGTTACTTCAAAAACACATCCATGTCTGTCTGCTTAATTTTGTGAGGCTGTTAAAACCGCACTGCAGGTGCTATTTTTCAGTCTTGGGTGATCATAAGATTGTATATAACTATCAGAAGCTGTCACAGAAATATGCTTATTTTTGTTCGTCCAGAGTTAATTTCGTCTGGGAAGGTTTGCTGGAAGTAGAGACGAAGATGTCACTACTGGTTCTTTCTGGAAATAAAAAGCTTGTTTTCCTTTGAACACATCTGTCTTCAGGGAGCTGGCGTGCTCCTGCAAAGCTTATCAGCTTCGATCCACCAACAATGGAGGGCTATTCAACAAAAAGCTCCTGGTACTCTGTACAAAACGAACTTCTTATGAAATCCCAAGCCTATTGTATCTTGCTACAGCAACCACTTTGTGGTACCATCCTTCCTTTTGTGGTATGCTCAGTCTTCAAAAGGAGGTAGAAAAATATGCAGTGCAATAGCCAGAAATGAGGCAGGTGTGACAACAGCATTTTCATCACGTTTCTAATTTCAGAGCCCGTCGTTCTCTGCCTTCGAGGTCCACTGGCATTTTGATTGATTTTTGTTTAGGCCCAGATCCTCATCCCTTCAAAACCAAGTAGCCTTTCTCCGTATCATACAAAACACTGCAGCATAAAATCTTTTGCCTTTTGCTATCCTTTAGCAGTATTTATGTCTGTCGTGTTTCTGAATGTAATGACCAATTTTTTAGGAATAAAGACACCAAACAAATTTCCTGTTATCTGTCTAATGCATGGCTTACTCCCAAAAGAAGAGTTTTTGAAGAGTAAGAACCTGATGGGTATGTTAATTTTAATATAGTTTTCCCTTTCCAATTTTATGACAAATTCAGGTAACTAAACTCTGAAACTCTAGAGTCCTTTTTGCTGTGTGTCATAAAACATATCTATTATAAAGGCACAGAGCGTTCAAAACTTGATGAAACACCTCAGAATTTTGGCATATTTTTAAGATTTCAAAAGATACAATACCATAAAGTGTACCAGATTATGAAAATCTGTACTATAAACATTGCCAAGTTGATCATTAATAAAAGTTTTATTGTTGAGGCTGTTAAGGAATGTAGTTGAGAAAAGCTTGTTCACATAAAATACTATGTAAAAAATGTAAGTTATACACTTTTCTTTTAATTAAAAAAAAAAAGCGAAGAGAATGCTTTCTCCTTTGGGTTCTTAGTCCATATCTGAAACATTGTAAAGTGAATCAGGACTATGGTGACCTTTGGATTGGATCTATAAGGAGGAATTTTACTTAAATAATTGTGTAATAATAATCTCTGTGTAGCCACACACTGCTGACTGTAATAAAGAAGATAAAATCCTTATTTCCTTAAAGCTGAGTGACACTGCACGTATGTGTGTATATACATGTGTTTAACTGAGAGAATAATTGAGTTTCCAAAGCTCTAATACTGATAAATCAAAAAGAGAGGATTTAGAATTTATTGATATAAAACACTGATACAAAATTTAAGTTACTTCAGATGACATGGAATTAATGGAAGACAACAGAGAGAGACAGCTCTACTATCTTGTCCCTGTAACTATTTTTTAGAAACGAACCTTATATAAAACTGTATTTCACTTTGATGAAAAAGGGCCATGGTTTTTAACATTTTGTTTTATAAGCCAGAAAGTTTAGTGGAAATGGAAAAACAATGGACCAATAGAAAAATAAAATATACTACTGCCTAAATAGATATTTCTTATCCTTCACTGCCTGAAATTCCTTCAGAATAATTAAGGTGAGGAGGACTCCTCTGTATTAAATGTGCTTTTGCGAAGCTGAGAGATGCCTAAAGATTCTGTTAGTCTATTCCAAAGACACAGAAAAGTTAACTTTGGCTATGGCAGACATTTAAAGAAACTCTCTCACTGCCGGTGTAGTGCTTCTCTGAGGCACTCTGGCAACCAGAATTCAGTTTCTAAAGGAACTGAGATTAGTCAGATTTGTGTATCTACACATAAATCTGGGCCCAGCATGAATTATCCAGGTCTACGTCTTGCTGTGTTTTTCAAACAAGTTATTTGTTTCCCTCAATAAAAAAAAAATGGATTTTTATCTTCATTAGGAAAAAAAAAATAATTTGACATTCTCTTAGCAAGGCAGACCAGACTAGGATAAATGTTGTTGTTTTTTTTTTTTTCTTTTCTCAATTGTACTACATTCTTTCTTCCCCAGTACTTTCCCTGTGGCAAAACTGGATCATGAAAGACATGTTTATAAACCTATAAATGTTATGAAAAAGTGACAGATTAGTATTTTTGAGGGTAAGAATAGAGATAGCAACTACCCGAATATCATTTCAACTCAACAAGAACTAGTATGTTTTTCACAAATATGTAGAAATAATCAGCAGCACAGGTATCAATTGGGGAATGATTGAGAAGATAGTATTTCTACAAAAATGAATCTGAAGGACATACTGTATCACAATCTGATATAGCATGTTTCAGTGATAAAAAAGTTTAAGTGCAGTACTTGGAGGTTAGAGTGCTATGAGAAATGATGGGTGTATTAGATGTAGTGGAGTAAAGTAGGTGATCTCTCAGACTCCCTCTTCACTTTATTATCTATGCTTTCCACACAAGAACGTACTGACTACATCTCAATTATGAATAACACCATCCATTCCTTACACTGACCTGTCCAATGAATAATTTCTGCACTGTATGTCACGGTTCTCTTCAGCTGTGACACCATGACCTAAGGAAGCACCATCTTCCTGTTGCACTCCTCAAGAAAGCCAAAGCACTGGAGTCACACGAGATTTAATGAAACACTTAAACGGCTGTAGAGAATATTGAGGTTTATATTCTTTGCCTATTTTAAATATGCTTTTTTAAAATAAAGATGAGAAAACATTTGAAATATTCAATAAGATAAGAACAAAATAGAAGCTCTTCTTGGCTGCAGGAAAACTGTGCAGAAATCAAAAATGATCTGTGAGATTTGTATGCCTGAACAACTTCCTCTAGCCAGGGAAAGTATTTACAAATTGCATTTCATTCTCTTCCTGCAGATCTTGAAAGTACTTACAAAATTATTTTTGAGTGTGTATTATTTAGCTCTTGTCTTTGCTCTTTCTCTTCTTTTTCCATGTAAGTCTAAATTGTACTTTCTTCCTTTTACATTTCTGTAATTTGACATGTTGTTTACAGCTTCTTATCATTGTTTATTCTGAAGTTTTTCCTATATTGGGAAAACCACCCTTTTTTCCTAACACTATTTATTTATTTGTCTAGCCTGTTTAGCGGTGGAACTTTTTCATATAGGGACAAGCAGTAGGGCTGGTGGTTTCCTCCAGGAGTTCATGTTTTAAAAGCAATGTGTGGTTTATACTTGAATATGAATATAATTTTGACTTTAACAGGTTTTTTCCATATATTGCAATCTGTTTTCACAGTCAAGACATGAACACACAAAATAAAAATTCTGAGATGCTAAAAATCTTTGCAAGCAGAGCACATTTATAACACTATAGTGAATAGCAACACTATTGAGTTGCTCATTTCACATCCTCTACAGTAAACTTCAAAACATTGTTCTTACATTTTTGTTGCAGTTTTCTATAGGCAGAAAAATGTTGACATTTGATTTTAAAAGAAAAACTTATTTGATTAAATTTTAATAATTAATAGGGAAAATTATCACAAGTAGAAAATAAATATATATATTTATTATATATATTTAATATATAAATATTATTTTATATATATTAATATTTACACATTTTATATATAATATTTATATATAATGTTAATACTATATTAATATTACTATAATTATAAATTAATTAATATATTTAAATATATAAAAATATATTTATTTTAAAAAATATATATATATTTAAAATTGCCTAACCTATCCCTGAACTAAAAAGGGGATAGTCAGATAATGTTACAAAAAAGGTAGTTAGCACTGGCAGTATAATGACAAATTAAGACATACAATATAGCTGGCAAAATAATTTTTGAAGAATGACAACTATGTATGACGTAAAAGAGTCATGAGAATAGTCAGTCACTCAATACAAAGTACTTCAGTTTCATATATTCCAGGGCATTTATTTTTTTCTCTTTTTTTAAAAAAATTGCATTTATTTAAGCTATGGTATTTCATGATGCAGACCAGCTTTGCGTAGGTGCTATTACTTTGTGTAATAGGTCTAATAGGAAGTTTTGCATTTTATTCTGGAGGTTGTTAAGAGAGCTGGCTGACGTCATTGTGAGGCCACCCTCCATAATTTTTGAGAAGTCATGGAGACTGGTGGACGTCTCAGAAGACTGGAAGAAGGAAATTATAGGCCCATCAGTCTTACTTCAGTCCCTGGGAAAGTTATGGAATGAATCCTCCTGGGGACTATTACAAGTCAAATGAAGCCCATGATTGGGAAAAGCCAGCACGGATTCACCAAGCGCAAATCGTGCTTGACAAACCTGATCACCTCCTACAACAAAGTAACCCACTTGGTTGATGTGGGGTGAGTGGTGGACATTGTCTACCTGGATTTCTCCAAGGCTTTCAACGGAATTTCCCTGCTGCTTCCTACTAGAGGAACTGATGCGTTATGGTCTAGACAAGTGGTCTGTGCGGTGGGTGCCAGAGGGTGGTGGTAAGTAGCTCCTTTTCAAACCGGCAACCTGTCACAAGTCGGGTCCTCCAGGGATCAATATTGGGTCCAACACTGTTTAATATCTTTGTAAGTGATCTGGATGATGGGATCAAGTGTACCCTGATGACGTTTGCCAGTGACACCAAACTGAGTGAGGAAGTGGACACTTTGGAAGGGAGAGCCACAATTGCAGGAAGACCTGGATAGGCTGGAAGAGTGGGCTAGCAAGAACCTTATGAAATTCAACAAGGACAAGTGTAAGGTCTTGCACCTGGGAAAACATAATCCAGGAGTGCAGCACAGACTGGGATCTACTCAGCTGGGGAGCAGCTCTGTGGAAAGGGACCTGGGGGTCCTGGTGGCCAACAAGCTCAATATGAGTGAATAGTGTGCTGCTGTGTCAAAGAAAGTGAACAGACTGCTGGGTTGCATCAATAAGGGCACCAGCAGCCAAGATAAAGAAGTCATTATCCCACTCTACTCTGCGGTTGTCAGGTCACGCTTGGGATAATGTGTTCAGTTTTGGTTCCTGCTATACAAAAAAGATGTGGACAGGCTGGAGAGGGTCCAGAGAAGGGCCACCAAGATGATCAAAGGACCACAAAGCCTAACATATGAGGAAAGGCTGAGAGAACAGGGTTTGTTCAGCCTTGAGAAAAGAGGGCTTAGGGGAGAGTTTTAACACCACATTCCATTCAGTATTTAAAGGGTGGCTACAAAGAAGATGGAGACTCCCTTTTTACAAGGAGTCATAAGGAAAAGATGAGGGGTAATAGGTACAACTTAATCCAGGGGAGATTCCAATTGGACACAAGAGAACAATTTTTCACACAGAGAACTATCAGCCCTTGGAATAATCTTCCTCGGGAAGGGGTGGATTTCCCAGCATCGGACTCTTTTGAGATTCGGCTGGACGGGGTACTGGGCCATCTTGTCTAGACTGTGTTTTTCCCAGGAAAGGTTGGACCAGATGATCCTTGAGGTCCCTTCCAACCTGGTATTCTATGATTCTATGCTGCTGAGAAAGCGATTCCTGAAATCACGTAACCGTTTCTACTACCATTCCAGAAATTTATATCATGATTGTATGTGAAAGCAAACAAACTGCCCCAGGATATCACACAGAGTGCAGTAATTTTTTAAGTAGTGTGAAGCTCTTTTGAAAGTCTGTATTAAGACCTGCCCCACGATGGTCTAAAAATAGTTTAAAGCATTTGATAAGCTATATATTCTTCCCTCACGTCTTTTGATTTATTTCTACAAAAACTGTAAATCAGCCATAGAATTTTAGTAGAATTTTAGTAGAATTCAAGCAAAACAGACTGAGAGAAGACTTGCATGCATTCACTAAGGAATGTCTGATCCTCCTGTGCTACAAAGCAATTTTTTGTTAATACTGGATGGTTCAAATCCTGCAATTGGCCTCAACATAAGAAACAGGGATAAACAAACCGAATCTGCGAGTTGCTGGCCATATGCTTTTTATTGCTTTAGAACATAAAACAACTCCCACCACGTCTGGGCTTAAAAATCCAGTTCTTGCTTAAAACCAATTTTTATTGCTAATTCCCTGGGTTTTTTTTTATGGAGCTGTAACTGCACGCAGTGTGGTTCACAGTGAAGGCCTGAAATACATCTGACTGATCACACAGTCAGACTCACGTCGCTGTCATCTTCTGGCATGGATTTCAAGGGCCCAGTCTGAAGCAGCAAATAGGAGGAGAACCCAAGTATAACTGTATGGTCTAAAACACTGCGTATCGTTTGGACTGTATTCTACCAAGTGCAGCTGTATTTCGTAAGAGACCAAGAAGCACTACAGTCCCACGCTGTTTCCACAAAATGCCCTCTGTCTCACACAGCACCTTGCAAATGTTTCACTAAGTCCCTGAGCGATATTTGAAAAACAGCTGTCAGTAATGGAGCTGTTTATTTCAACAGTGCAGTCGTATTTAAACATAAAAAGGATGGTATTTCCATAGCTTTTGAGAATGCCACAATTAAAACCAGCTCCCTTTGGTTGGCCCCATGAAATCACAACAGAGAAAAAAGCTACCCATCAAAACCATCTCATGTCCTAAAAAAATATTTTAAAATGTTGATGCACAAGAACATTATGACTTAATTATCATAAGAATTAATAAAAGGAGAAGACAATCTCACCAGAAAAAACTGTTCTGGTTTGAAGATAGACCTCTTTTTCTTTAAAGTCATAGCTAAGCTAATTTTAATTTATTCACTGTTACGCAAAACAATGCACGTAGATATCATATTCACTATATTCTATCCTGAATCTACACTGGCAGTAGTAAAAATACTGTAAGAAAGTGTTGCACAGTATATATATAGGAACTATCCTGTGGTGGGAAGGAATTTTGTAAAAACATTCATAAATAAACATAAAGATAAGCATAAAAATATGCAACACATGATAATTTAGGCATATTTATATTATTTTAAACACACAAATTGTAAATGTATATGTATTATAAAGCACATAAATAAATGGTTTGAAATAAATCCTCATTCTGAAAACTGTAGGTATAAATTACACCGCAGCTCAAAACCTTTGTGTATCTGAGAGCTACGTTTGAAATGTGGATATACATAGGTTCACTGACAATCCAATCCCGTTATGTTCCTTTGTGTATAAATTATTTTGTAACGATTCATAAAAACCAAGATAAAGAATTAATAAGAGATGTTATAAAAATATTGATCTTATTTTCCAATGCTCCTCGTGGAGTCTGCCAAATAATATTCTGGTAGGTCGAAGTTCTGTAGCAGATAAAATAAAGTTAATGGGTGGTCCTACAACATGAAAAATTCAGAAAAGTAGTTACATTCTTGCTTCAGCTCTAGTTATGTAACCTGTCTTAGGATGCATTAGAGCAGTCTTAACGGAAGATAACATTGAAGAAAGGAGACTAGGAGAAAACTAATATAATCCAAAAAGTAGGAAAGACGAGAAATGAAGGAAATATGCTATTGATTATGAATTTACAGATGGCTGTGAGTTGTGAAGCACGAATGTGACTTTTCCCCAAATTCACATCTCTTTGGAAGTGAGATTTCAGTTGCATCTTTCACCTAAATCTAATAATAACAACCAAACCATGCAAAACATCCAAGAAAAAAAGTGTAACTGTGAGGCTATAAGAAAATTTGGTCGGAGAGAAATTTGTTTTCCACAAAAGAGCTGAGTAAACAAAAAAGGAAGGAAAGCATTAGAAGTACTTTGCTCCTATGAACTGTTATATCATATAAAAAGCTACTATTTGCTCATTCTGCATCATATCATGGCCACTGTCGTGCAGAACGGGTTTCCTACAAGAGTAACTAATCAGTTACAATGGTTGTGTGAGATCATGTTGTAAAGCTCCCAGGTTCCTGTGCATAGGCTCTACAGTAAGGGAGTCTACACTTGTCTGCGGACCAAGAGGGCTCTAATTCAGGATGCTTTTACTGCACGAGTTTCAGTATGAATTGCACTCATACCCTACTGCAACTTTGTGAGTTTGGGTTTCTTTGCCTACTAATTAAACAAATTAGTTTGTTTTTCTTAAAAGTGTGCTATTGGTTAGAAGTATTATCTCTTTTTCCTCTATTTTTTTGCATGAATGGTAGGTTTCATCAGTTCCACCATATAGAATAGCAATCAATCACTTTGGTGGTGATTTTGAGAATTTATTTGTTTAGCTCTCACATGATGGAATTTCAAAAGTTATTATCAAAAATGGCACAGAAGAAAGCTTTTTTCTTTGCAACATTGTTGGTCAGCACTGTAACATAGCAATGCTTCTTGATGAGACAGCAATGAAATTCAGATCACGTAGATAACAAAATTTTCACCCTCAGAAGACTCCTAATTGTCCAAGAACTACTGATTTGTGGCCTGTTCTTCAACAAACTTGAGGAGGCACAATTTGTTCTGGGTAGGGATAGGGGATAGGATAGGGAAAGAACAAAAGAAAGTCTTACTCTGCTGGTTTTTTGAGAAGAAGAACTACTAGAAAATTACATGAGACATGAGACATGACGGGACATGAGAAATGATCATGACAACTGCAGCAGTTCTTTCATTTAGTTCTTCACTAAAAGGAATAATCAGAGTTAAGAGAATTAAACCCACCTAAACAGAGAAGGGGGGAAATGGTAAGAAGGTAAAGAATAAAGTTGATAAAGTTGATGCGAGTAAACTTAAAGAATTGTCTGAACTGATCTCAGAGAACTTGTGAAGCATAAGTTTTGAAGACTTGAAAATAATGACAGTCTTTAAAAGGGAATAAAGAAGATACAGAAGATGCTACATATTATGCTACAACATCTCAGAAATAATCCAATGCACTATTTGTAAAGATATGGAAGAAAAAATGAAGAGTAATATGAAAAAGAATGCACTTGGCAAAAAACTCTGTGAATAACATCGAATCAATCAAATGTCCTGCTGTGACAGCATAAAAGGTCTGAGGATGGATTAGAAACTCTAGATTTGCATATCCAAACTCTGAACTCAGGCCTTTAAGGCCTCAGGCCTATCAGATCTTCTCTGACAGTGTCTCATAAACAAGCTTTTAGATCTCAAGAAGGTGGTGGGTGTAAAACTCTGAACTGGGAGGTGCTGCGATTCCGCTGACGGACAGCATCAAGTGGATTTTTATGAACTGCAGGAATTTGCTCCGAGTTAGGACACATACAGGCTTCTGCAGTTAAGAAGGAGCAATCGGCTGCACAAAGGCAGAATGGGGAATGACTGGCCAGGGGGATGTTTTGTGATACAGAGGTTGCTGATTCTAGTATCTTGTAAGCTGGACATGTGTCAACATCGTCATGTCCCTCCCCGATCTTACTTGCCAAGTGGAAGAAGCGGTAGAGCTTGAGGCCATCCAATGGACTCCTGCCATAAAGCAGGTAGCACCAAGAAGAGGGTGGGTTATACCCAGCTGTGAGTACCGCATTTCAAGTAACTAATAGTGAAGAGACTACTGCAAAACAACAGCAAAAAGAATAACTACAGGTCCATAAGGAGGATCCACAAAAGAAGGCTGAAATGCAACTGAGACTCTTTAAAGCTGAAAAACTGAAGGCCATGCCAGAATTTGGCAATTAAGTGGAAGGCTTGTTTGTTGGAAAAATCACACCCATGTCCAAAGCGAAAAAGGAAGGAGCAATGGACTTAAATTTGGAGAGGAGATACTTAGGTTAGACACTTAGAAAAGTTTAATAATATTGAGAATTTTTAGCACCAGTGTTGACCGCATAGATTGCGAGGTCGAGCAGTTTCTAACAAGTTAGACATAAAGACCTGAAATGATTTGAGTATAACTTAATGCTATGCCTTAATAATATTATTTATTGTTAACTTCAAATCCTCTACTTTGACATATAAATACATATAAAGAAGATGGATATTTTTAATAACTTAGGGAAAAAAAGTATTCCAACACCATAGACATTATTTTTGTGATCCTGTTTTCCTTCTCCAAGGTGAAACCAATTTAGGCTACACAGCCTGAAATTGCAGATAATATGGTGCAATTAGTCAAACACTGATGAGGCGATTTTGAAACAAAAGACAGAACGTTTCTCCCTCCACCCCCCCTGCCAGCTATACATAGTTTTGGAGCAGCAGGTACATGGCTCAGCTGCTTGACAACGCAGACTGGGCAAGCTAATGAGTTTTAGTTAAGAAATTTTTCAGTCTAATTGCCTTGTTTGGAGAATTTATGCAGAAGGACCTCATTAATCTGGGTTTGTTTGAACCAAGCGCTTTACAACCTTCTAGAAAAATTACCTCTCTACCAATCTCTCAGCATGTACTGACCAGCCTTTGCTCTAACGAGAAATTATGAAAACCCTTATCTGAGCATCAGTGGTGCAAAGTCGTGGGCTGCACAGCACATCAAGTAGAGACAGAAGAGGACTGCAGAGCTGAAAGGAACCTGTCTGTGCACTAAATTGTTGATGCAGGTGTACTTGCAGAGGCGACTATTCCCAGAGGATGCTAGCCTCCTCCCACACTCATATTTCACCTAATTAACGCCGACTAATTTGAGCCTCTCCATAACCTCATGAGCATTTTTTGCTGGCTGATGCCAAACCTCTTAAGCAGCTTTTGAGTCTTGCCATTAGGACTTAAAGTTTCTTGTATTTAACTGAATTCTCTACTGAGATATATGTGTTTACATTCTTAAGGTCATACATTAAAAGCACAAATGTTGTTTCTGCTTCTAAATTTGAGCACTGATGATGTCAGGCAAAGCACAATATTTGGTCAGAAGGACTCTCCCTGCAACTCTAGTAAGGCAATAGAGCTTTACAGCAACTGAGAAGCTTATTCCAAAGAAAGAGCAACCAGATTCAGCAAACTTCTATCCTGGCAAAGTGAGATATTAAAGCACCTTAGTGTCCAGTCACTTTGATATTTGTTTCCCTTCTAAACTGCAGTTTCATAACAGGGTTTTCAGGAGATTTCTTTCTTCACAGTGGAGATTAAACATCACCAATGTTGATTTTCATGATGCCCTCCAAAAACCAGAGGAAAGTTTTGCTTTTTTATCTTGCTGCTTTTTTATCATTATATTTTCCAAAGAATTAGAAAAGGGATGTTTAAACTAAAAGATGATGCTAGCAGCAGAACAATGGCCAGAAACTGGCTGTGACTGAATTTAGGCTGTAGATTAGAAAATACTTTCCAATCATCATGCAGTGAGGTCCTAAAGCAGTTTCCCGGTAGGAGGAGAGAAACACATTTCCTCCTCCTCACTCTTAAAAAGGATTGCAAGAGGTTTGTGAATCTTATTATATGAGGCAATTGCAGTGACAGCAGGATTTTTTGTGTCTTTGCTCTTACTCTAATTCTTCCCATATGTGTACCCAGGAGGGACCAGAAACAACGCTGAGCAAGGTGTGAGATACATGGGAGTCTGCAACAGAAATGTCCTTTTATACGCCTGGTGTCCCTCTGACACCCCTGTGCTCCAACTCCTACTACTCAGTGGGTTTCAGGATACCACTCACAGGCAAGTCTTTTCCATAAAACTTCTGTATGTGCCACAGAGGAAGCAATGGACTTTGCTAATTAAGAACTTTATTATGGAGTATGGTAACTTTGAGATAAATTCATTTCAAAATTCCGTGTGGCTTTCACTCTTAGTTTATTGTCATCTACATCAATACCGTACCACTCTTGGTAAGCTATGAACATGAATTTCATAATTATTGGCCTGAAGAAGCTAGATGTCAGGGGTTTTTTTTATGTATTTATCCTGCATAATAAAGTGAACACAGATATGCTAAGGCTGGATCACAGGATAGATATGTGCCTGCTCCAGCAAGCCAATGTCTCTCCTCCAGATGTAGTTAGAAATGCATTCTCTTAAATACAATTATGTGATTTAATAGTAATAATGATATAGAGGGAAACTACTGTTATTTTAATTTTTGAACCAGCTTAATTCATTTTCACACTTTCTCAAACTATATTAGCCCTAATCTCTGCAACAAAAGTCTCAGCCAATTTTTACAGTACTTTTAACAATATTGTACATATGAATGCTTTAAATTAGCCATTTACTTAATTTGTACTACTCTTTATACTTCTTTGGTTCCTTACTTTATTGGATTAACAAGATGTAGGTTTCCATGCTGAGCAAAATTTATGCATTTGAAGATAACATATATCTTAGGAAAAGAGAAAAAGCTTTATTCTTGATTCTTGGGGTTCTTCAAGTAAAGAATGCTTGGCAGAGCTGGGCAATGTAACAGAGATTTTTTAAAACTCATCTCACTTTCAGAACCAAAATTAAGAATTTCAGTGGACAGTCAAAATTTTCCTTTTCTTGAAAACGCAAGAAACACAGCACTGGTAGAATAAAACAGGTAATTGTAAACATCACGTACTTTTTACTTTTTGAAAAAATACAGTATTTCAGCATTTTCCCGTAAATTCAGAAATAACTACCAGGTAAAAATATCAGAAAGTAAAACTGCAATATCCATGGGGAAACAACTAAGCCTTAGCAAATCTTAAGACTTGACTGAGAAGGTAAACCACAAGCGTATTAGAGTTCTGACACCTGAAATCACTGGATTATGCTATCCTGGCATAGCATGGTGACGAGAAACAGGCAGGCAATTCCAATTGATATTAATTTAAAGCAAGTGATTCACAGACCATATACACTAATCCTGCAAGTTGCTGCATTTGAAAACCCTTAGTGTCTCAGTGAAGAGGCAAGACACATGGACGCGGGCTGAAACTGGTGGTACTGAATAAATAATGTTTCAGAATACAGTTTTACTTTTCTATTAACTTATTATTTTCAGGTGGTAAAATGAGTTACTGAGAGAATGACAAGAAGTTCAGTCATCAGATAAAGAGGAAACAGAACAAGTGGAATGAAACACATTGCATTACACACTCTGAAACCTTGATAGAGTTGAATCATGGAATGAATGACCTACTATGAAAATTTCCGTTTCTCAGTAACATCAAAGGTACTCTAACAGAACTGCAGAGAGTTTTAAATATCAGATCTGTCTTCAAAAAATGAAATAGGAACACTACATACTAGCATCTCTTTATCCTGGTACTGTGAACATTGCTTATGTCATAATGAAATAGGGATGTTTACATATTTATCTATAATATATTTTTGACTGTTTTTCCCACTGAGAGTAATTGCTAGTAAAATTTTGCAAAGATAAATCAGGTGGGAACTGTATTTACCAACAGAACACACTGCAAATATGTTTTCTAAAATATATTCCATCTATTTTATGTTCTGATTTTCATTTGTATCTATTTCCAAACAGAGCATGAATCCCATGAGATAGAACCTAGATGAAGCACAAAATAAGATGAGAGTGATATACAGTAAAGCAACAAAATAGACTGGGCTAAAATTTGAAAAACTGTCAAAAGGCTATGCAGATACAATTAAGGTCACGCAGTCCCTGCAAATGCATCAATAGTTAACATAACAATATTGATCATTTGCAACTTATATTTTGTTGCAGGAAGTTTTGCCTGAAGCACTTAATATTTTGGGGCTTTGAAGAAGGAGAGGAGGTTGAAGAGTTTTCTAGGAATGTCACAAAGTTGGTTTATTGGAGGGTTTTTGGCTTTTTTTTTAGGGAAAACCAAAAGCTAATGTATTTCAGATACTGTTACATCATGCATCCATCATGCCTCACATGTGGATGTTGCCTCTAGCATTTCCTTTCACAGACAGCAATGCCATTTTTCTCTTGGAGGCCTGATTGTCTCTTCATTTTTCAAGTAAGCATTAGCTCATCAGAGCTATTTGTAGTCCCTTTTCTTTGCAAGAATAAACCGTTCCTCTGTTCTTTCTAATTTTGTGGCAGAAAAAAAGCATGTACATTTTTAACATTGTGTCAGTTGCTATTACTTCACAATTTTGAAATCTCAAGGTCTTCGCTCTGGAGTCATCCCCTGCAAATCCCTTATACTATTTAACATTTTTTTTAATCATGCTAACATAATTACCAGAAATTAATTTTTTTCAGGCCTTTCAGAACATTGAACACATGAAGAAGCAAATCTTTGTGCAATCAGATGCACTTATAAGCAGTTCTACTTCACTACCATAGTATTTAGAGGATATTAATTTGTTAAGAACTATCCTAAAGCAGTATTCACAATTAAAATGGAAATCGAACTTTTAAAATAATATGCCCCCAAATTACTTAGTATGTATATGTCAATTCCCAAAACTATATGTTTCTGCTCTTTGTACAACATGCAATACATAAAGAAGGCTTTCAAGAAGTAAACTAATCTTTCCCTTGGAAATCTTTATGCATTTTTTTTCTTGGAATTCTCAATTTTGGTAAAATTTCCAATTTTAGAGGGTCTGATTATGTTTTGCAGAATTAAATCAAACATTTCATGGGGTTTTTTTTAGTATTTTTAAATTAAAACGTGCCTTTTAAATTGGATTTGTGTGAAAATACATTGAAAAAGCCATGTTTCCCTACTAGTGATTGTAAGACTAATGTGGCTTGAAACAGTCATCCATAAAATAAGAAAAAAAATAATAATCAAAACCTTTTTAGGCAGCTAGAATGCTGAGAAACATTGTATTTCACATCAGCACTGATACTGATCTTTCTCAGAAATTAATTACATTCTTTCCTAATACATCTTTTGGTGTGTAATTATGGAAATAAATAATCCATAGAAATAGTTCTACTTACCATTTTAGAAATCAGATAACATTAATTACTATGTGTATATGCTCTTTTCATTTTCATGCTAAAGTAAAACACAGAAATATGTTTTAAATATGAGGAATTCAGAATATCAGTTCTGGGAAAAGAATCACTATAGCGGTGAAAGAATCCATAGAAATCAGAGACACAAGTTTTTGTTTGTAATTGCACATAGATATAACTACATAGATAGTTCTGAAGGAGAAGTACTGTCTTCTCTGACCCAGTTTTTTGAGAGAGGAGCATCAAGGACTTAAAAAAAAATGTTGAGATGCATGTCTTTCCCAGTCCTGACGAAATGTGCATTGAAAGAGTAGAAATCTCAAGGGAACTGCTTTACTTTTATGAGATTTTTTTTTTTTTTCCAGTCACTGTGATGGGATCTCACAACCTCAGCTGATCTTTGTCAAGTACTACCACATAGGCACGTAATCTAGAAATATCTGCCTGGATATGAGCAGCACGAATCTGAACAAAACCATTAGCCCCAGTTCATATTTGAAGAGGAATACAATATTGAAGCAAAACTTAACCCAGAACTAAACTACACATCTTTTTGTTTGCCATTTGCAGTTCTCCAAAACCGAAAGTGTATTTTTTCCCTTATGTAAGTAACAGTTTTTCACTTCATGTCCTTAAACAGACACTTTTATCTAAGGAAAAGCCTCTCTTTGGCCACAGAGGGGTGAAGGCTGGAAAAGCATTCAAGTAACTATTTTTTAAAACACCGCTTTTCCTTTTTTTTTTGGAAGAACTTTCTTCACTGGGCTCCTGATTTTTCCAGTATCAGTGAGAGGTCATTAGGCTAGACCTTCTGTGAGAACCACTACACCTTTTTAATTGTCCTTATTTTCATGTGTTACCATAGTTTTCTACAACATGTATGAAGTAATCCATTTCATTGAACAAATTAAAGCAAAACCTCTCAAATTTTCAGGAAGAAACAGGCTGTCCTTTTTTCACCTTCTTGAAAATGGACTGAAATCAATTTCGTTTTGTCCTCAGTGAAATGAAGCACTCATGCTGGAAGGCCCCAGGACATCTTCTGGAAAACCAAAAAGATTGCAGAAGCATTTTCTCAGCAGGCATGTTGGACCCTCTGAACACAAGGTACTGTTCTTTGTGAGGTGAGAGGTATCACTACATACCATGAACATCTGAAAAGAGTAAGTGTTCTAACACCTCCAATACAACGAGCCAGCTGGAGATACACATACATATCAGTGGTGGGTTAACTCCAAACTGAGTGGGGCATTGCTGTAGGCTGAGGGAAGCGGAGACCTGGCTCAGCTCTCGCCTCCCAAGGGCACCCAATCTGAGACCTGTGTCGCACGTGCACAGGTTTTGTGCTGCCCATTTAACTGCCCTGAAGGTTTATCTTTTGCCCCTTTGCATATCTAACCGACATGTCTGCAAGTTGGGAGGATGGGATAACGTTCCCCAGGTGGCTGGCTGAGCAAGTGTTTTATATGAAGTCCAAAAATTTGAACCTGGCTCTTGTTGTTGACACTCAAAGCCTAAAAAAAGAGTAATTTTAATGCTTTAGTGCATTAGAATTATTTTCTTTAATTGCCATTTCCCCCCCTTTCCTTATTTTCTCTTTTCCGCTAGGGTTCAATTTTCTTCCCTTTGAAGTTAACGATAAAATTAAATTGATTTAATCTGTGCCAGCTCAAACTCCCAGAGAACGTAAATGAAGTTCAGACTTCACATCTTTGCATTGCATTTTTTAATATCATTCATGAAAAATAATCTTTTTTTGTTTTCACACAACTACATCAGCACACCATGGTACTATTACTGAATTCATCAATTAATTTGCCGGCTCAGTGACTTAAAATTAAGCACAGATGAAGGAACATGTATGAGAGGCAGAAAAATCATAAACTTCTACGAAAGATCCCAGAATTCACAACTCTAGGATGCAGTGAAATAATTATACCAATATATGCTGTTATCTACATTTATGCTAGCCTGTGGCATTTAGAGTTATGACTACGTTGTATTTTCTAAGTATTTATTTCATGTGAAAAAGAGTCATAATTTTATAAAAGTGAAACATGCCTGTAAGACAGATCAGATACAGCGAGCAATAAATACACTTCCCTGCCAAAATCAAGAAGGCCCAAGTGAATGGCTTTCTGGATGAAGCCCTAGCACAGGAAAATGTTTACCTAAGGGGAAAAAAAAGAAAAAGTGCAAGATAAAAAAAATAATCCTAGGAAGCTGGCCTGAAGAAAGCCATCCCAGACAAAAAGATGAGATGATTGCCTCATGTTTTAACACAAAGTGAAGTTTCTGCATTTTGAGCAGAAGACAAATACTCCTTGATGAAACGTCTCTCCTATTAGTCTTTCCAGAAATAATTTCAAAAGGATCTTTCATGTAAGTGAATGTAGCTCCATTCAAGCTGTATGGTAAACACATTAAAGCTGAAGATTTGTCATGTAATTGCAGTAAAGCTTTTTACACAAATATTTAAAAGTATTTAACAAATAAATACTTGTTATAAATGTAAAATGACCATTTCTGTGCCTTCTTCACTCTCATGTTCTCTTACATCTAAAAAAGACAACATTGATTTTCAAGCAGTTTCAACAAAATAAAATCAGGTGAGAATTGTCACATAAAAAACAGGTTTATTAAAAGTACAAAGGACTGCATTTAGAATTCAAACTTACAAATAGCAAATGAATTAGAGGTGCAAAGCTGACATGAATTAAAGCCTCATCCACATACTTTTCTGCACAATTATAATGGCTTTATTTCACTTGAAGAGAAGGCCCAGGGTTCTAGTTTTTGTTGTCCTGCTCCAAGACAATCCAACAGCATTTACGCTGTGCATAGCATTCACAGTGCAGCAGAGCTGTTGGAAGGAAGAATTCTGATTAAAAAAATTAACGAGCCAAAATTTATTAAAAAAATTAACGAGCCAAAATTTGTGAAAAAAATTACCTTAAATGGCCAGGCACTTTACCATTGGTCCTAACGTATATCAAGAGCAATCACTGTGAATAAAAAACACAGACAATCCCTGTATGAAATTCTTATGGGTATAGCTATAAAGTTATTGAATGCCCCACCAAAGCCTCTGCATTAATCCCATTTACGTATAATTTATGATGATAAGTTAAATTATTGCAAGGGTCTAATAAAAAGTCTGAGGACTATTCACTCACAGGTAAAAGAAGCTGCTCCAGAACCCGCCTTTGAACTGTGCTGCTCTTGGGAGCCCGCAGACTGGATCTACATCAAGGTGCAGGGGAAAAAAAAAAAGAAAAAAAGAAAAAAAGCACTCCAGCCTAGATGGAAAGGATCAAATGAACTTATCAAACCACTCTGACTACTCACACAGCTATTAAATGTCAAGGCCTTTCGTCTTGGATACCTGCTTGTCACTTTGATGACTCCGTTAAACTCCCACCCACTGCCGCTAGCCCTGTCTGAAAACTCCAGTCCAGAAAAATACCCAGCCAAGGCCTGAAACACAAGATTTGAGTCTAGTAGAAGATTAAGCATCCTCTGGTGAAAACACCAAAGAAAACCTGCCACAATAAAATTGCTATGCCCTCCAGAAAATAAACTAACTGCAGGGGCCCCCAGACCCAGGCAGCGAGCACCGACCAGTGCCTTCTATGGCATGTAATTAGTCGGTGAAAAGACTAGTCTGGTATCTCAAGAGGGCAGAAATACAAGATTATCCCTGATGACAATAAATTGTAATTGATCCAAGTTGATCTGATATCAATATGTAAAAAGCTCCAGCTCCTGCCCTCTGTCTGGGATTGGAGGCCCCTGGGAACGTTTGTTACTTGACAGCGAATGAGTTAAAAACGAAAACTGGAACAAAACCCCATGGGGAGGTACAAAACCTAACTGCCACAACAGGGAAACCAGAACAAAGTCAAAATGGGCCTGTGCGACTCGACCACATGTAAATACTAAGTATTGAAAAACTTGAGGTCTTCTCAACTGGGCCTTCATAAGAACACATCTGCTTATCTCTTTCCAAGCATTTTGCAGAGTTTTTTTAACAAAAGAAAACCAGAGAAATAAGGGCTGGAACAGGCTCGAGATTTTCAGCCTATGCCCCCAAAGCAGGACCACTGTATTTGAACCGTCCCTGGCATACGTGGTACACACTGTTCTTAGAAACTTATAATGATGGGCACTCCGCAGGCTTCCTAGGCAAGATTCCGGGGCTTTGTTATGCTGTCAGTTAGAAACCTTCTTCTGGATTCTTAACTAAATTGTTTCTGCTGTAATCTAAAGCTGTCACTCCTCCTCTTTCCCTACAGCGCATACAGAGAAGAGACAGCACCCCTCCTTTCTAGAGGTGACCTTTAGCATAACATTTGTGAGTTTTGATACTATGGGATAAGACGTCCACAGAGTAAATTGTCCCCAGACGACTGATAAAAGGGAGAATGCCTATGGAGAAGTTAATAATTCTCCCTTTAGAGTAAGGCTTGAAAAAGCTGCAAAAAAAGAGAAGAAATTGTTAAAAACAAAGAAAAACAAGATATGGAATATTATGATCTATTCCATATGTTGAATAAGGCAACATTTCTTAGCAAAAATAACTGAATAACAACATAATTAAAGACTTGTATGTCAGCTTACATACAAGCACCAAGATAGGATTGCTACTACTAATCATAGAATTGGTACCATTACACCTGATTGCAGCTTTAATATTCTTTTACTTTGTTGTGTTTATATGATACCTATCATCAAAAAATACATTATACTAAACTGAAGACAAAAAGTGTTTTAAGCACACATGAAATATATATATCTCCATTTTACTGATAAGAAAGTACATTTTGGACATCAATGTTTTTAGTTTAGAACATCATCTGCAGTCATTGCCGCTATAATTGCTTGGACACCCCAAGTGTATTAACTGATAGAACACATAATGTTTTAATTAAAAGTAACAGATGTTAAACTCCATTTTATTCAACTCTTATTAAATCAGTTACGTTGTGTGTAGTTTTCAAAATGGTGTGTAATTAACTTCATGTCTAACCATTACAAGCTGTGTAGTTGTACCCAGTTTCTTCTCCTGGACCTCTCTTGCAGATTATTTTCAAGCAGTTTTCTTATATGTTACCAAGATGCTAGATTACAGAATAGGATTTTTTTCCTGAAAAGATATTTCTGCCATTTTAGTTTCCCTTGCCTTATGTTCCCTTGTTCTCTTCTTTTGTTATTTTCCTTACTGTATGATGTTATCTTATTCCCTGCCACGACTGCAATGGGGCTTGGCATAATCATTCTCCCTTTACGCAAGTCAAGAGAATTTCTTAACTGAATAGACTTTAATTTGTTAATGAATTGATTTCTTTACACTGGAAAGGTTTACCGTGTATTGAAAACTGAAAATGTAATACCAAGACACAAAATGAAGGGATTTAACCCTAACAAGAGAAGTTAGAAGCTTTTTGCCCTGAAATGAAAAGTTGAATTCAATCAACAATAAACTAATTTACATTTAAAATGTGCTATTGTCTTATGAGTCATCAAGCCAATGAAAAGCATTTCACCTGAACTTTCTGACAAAATATTTATCCTTATATAGGGAATGTTTTTCTAGTATGAAAACACCAAAATGCTAGCAAATCTTGTAAAGCGTTGTACAACTGTGGCTATTTAACTGCAAGTGGTTACTTTAACAGCTCAATACTTTTAAGGTTTTGAGGACCATGCAAATTGCCTATCGAATCGCTGTCTGTTGGTTAAAAAGACTTTGCAATTCCTCCTCAATAGTCTTATTTCTCATAGCTGGCCTTTGTAATCTTGGTGGATTTCAAGTCATTTGAAACCTTGCTATTGTCTTTTTTTAAAGCTGTCTCTGCAGAGTATTTCTACTTAGGGCAAACTACGTTCTCCGTCACACTCATTTATTTCCCATCAGTTTTAATGAGTATAAAGCATGATCAAAAATCAACCTTCCAAATGATGACCCATGTGGCTTCAATCCACCAGAGCAATAGTTCTGTGCGGCAATCAGCTTCTGCAGGTACACGCTTTAGTGTAAGGGAAACATTTCTAACTCTTCTTGTGGGAAACAGACATACCATTTATCCTATCTGTTCCGATACAGCCTGCAAGCGTAGATAAACTATTAAGGACATGAAATTAAGTTACAGTATTCATTACTAAAATGCATCTATAGCCCTCAATAACTTCGCTGAGCACCAGTTATGAAAAATCATGGGATTTAAAGAATGCTTTAACTACAGTGAGAATCCGATGAAGGGGGAAAATTTTGGAAACTCTTCTCATATTAATGCCATAAAAATAAATACTTCAAATATTTTGTTGGTACCTGAGAAAACATGCATAATGTATTGCTAATTCTCAAATGGTTTCCCTCATGGAAATGTGTGTTCTAATACAGTTGGTGATGCATCAGGTCAGTTTTGTTATTTATCTAAAAGCTATGTATTTCACTTTGCTGACAAAAAAATTACATTTAATTATTGAAGAGTAGTTTAAATGAAGGCCATTACTAATGCTTTTTGCATCATTTAACAAAACAGCACTTCAGCAACTTTTCTAGCAGAGAAGTACGTGGCAAGCAGCTGAAGAACTCTTTTATGCTATTTTCTGAATAATAATAATTAAATTTCCAAAACACCACGAAAGGAAAAGTATAAAAACACCACCAAAAAAAGGCATATATTTTCCTCCTATTGCATCACGTTTCCAGAAACAAGTGAAGAGGAAGGCAAAAAATGTTTCAGAACGTTAAGTCTTGTTGTAATGGTATGCAAACACTTGCCCTTTGCCAGACAAAGCACACATTTGTCCTTTTGGCTGGTTTAGGCAAATCACAGAGGACATTATGGCCAGTTTATCCAGTTTGCATTCAATGTCATCTTTCAAAGAGCAAAAGTTCGTTTTGGGAAGACCAAAATATTTCATACAGCAATTTTTGGTTTAAATTGGTATTTTCTCATGAGATATATTCAGGAAACTTTGAGTGATAAATATTTAAAGACATAATTCCCTCTTACAGTGAATATAAACACTATTAAGGTATCACTTTAGAATCACTTTTTAACAATCACTTTTGTATGTGAGTAAATACTATGGCATAAAAATTAATCATAAAAAATTTTCATGAATCACAAATCTAAAAAGTAATAATCCCCTGAAGCAACATACTTCCTGAATAAAAAAAAAAGAAGTAATCGATGCCATTATTTATACAGCTGTTATTAGATAAGTCAATAATAAGACAGAAAATCATAGCAACAGGTACATTTGGGAAATCTCTAAATGCACGCATCATTGCAGTTGTGCTGGGAAGATTTTACTAAATATTAGTTCTCCTTCACAATAAATTTGAAACATTTTTAGCTGAATTACAATAACGTGTGGACATGAATTGCCACTCACTATAAATTGACAACACTCTTGATAGACTATTCAATTTTATATACTGGTTTTGCCTAATAAAATAATATTTTCTTTATGTTTATGTTCTATAGCAGCAGATGAAACTGCAACAACAATAATGGAATTTTACTGTACATGTACAGGGGAACTAGGCATTTGTTCTTTTTCTTTTTTTTTTTTTTTTAAGGAAAGATGTAGGAATAGCTTAGAATGAAAAACTCACTGTTAATATACCATCCCCATACACATCAGAGAATGGTGATGATTTTCTACACGTTAGAAAAAACATGCTCTAACCCCGTTTGGGACAGCTTTACATTTTCATGGCCGGAGTTATTTTTAAGTAGCACAGTCAAAACATGTGGCTTGTTATTGCTTTGTTTTAGTACTTAGCAATTTCATGTTAAATGTTTGACCTTGCCAATGAATTTTCTTAAGGCTCAGTCATGCTTGGAAGATGCTAAGGATCATCAATATGTAATTTTATAAATGCTGTAATTTTTACCTTATCACTAAACTCAAACAAGTGGTCTGGTCAATGAATATTGGCTCAGTTTCTCATCTTAGATTTGGCACCTGATTTTTAAGGCTGTCCTAAATCTCACTGTTCTCATTTATGTTATACAGTGTGTCCTATGAGTTGTGTGTCAGCCAAGGAGTAGAACGTGCCGTGTTCACATCTTGTGCTCAAATGTTTGTCAGTCTGTCTTTCCCAAGATGGTAAGGGAAGAACTCACCTAAGTGAGATCTAGCAAACTTGTGCATGAACGGGCAGAAACAACAGAGGAAATGCCCTGGAAAAATTTCACTCTGGCATGAAGAATTTGTGAATGTACAATGTTAAAACCAAAACATTTTTATCATCAAAGACATCCTCATTGCTGCATGCCTTTAAATTATCAAGACGCCTTAGATCACTTGCTGCCTCATCTTTCTCTTACTGCTTACTCGCAGGTTACTAAAGGAATTATAACTCTTAGAAAGACATAACTTCTACTGTAAAGCTATACATATTAATTTGTTATTAAGGCCCCTGTTCCTTAATGAACTGTTCTCTAGGCAGACCCCTAAATCCTTAGGAGAATTGGGATATGCCATGCAGACCCTTGTGCAGCACTCATACTGAGTTTTTCTAGTTTCAAAAATCAATAAACTAGTTTACAAGTGAAATAAGTGTTGTTAACCGTGTCCTTTATAAGTATGCAATTTTTTGTGCTACACACTATATATACAGAAGAGTTGTTATACATATGTACCTTGTTATGTTACACTTCCTTACTTAATTGACTTTTGACTTCAATTCTGGAACAAAAATTTAACACCAGAACTAAGGATTATTGTAGCATCCATGTCTGCCACACATAGCTAATTATTATTACATTTCATGGTAAAATTCAGATTGTTTAGTGCTTTTCACTGGGAAATGTAAAAAGAATAATTCCCCAATTCACTGTGATATTGATACGCCTTTATTATCCTTCCCTAACTTGCTGGGGATGGCTTTCTCTGTGTAAAAGGTGTGGGTATTTCTTCTTTAATGACATTGGCTATATAGTCTTGTATACACTGAGCTACAATTTTAGAAAAGTAAGGGGTACTGCAGTTGGGTAGTCATCTAGTGTTTTGTCAAGGGATGTCACATTTGACCACATCCTCAAGGAAAGATTTAAGGAAGACTTATTGAAGACTACAAAAGCAGTATAAATACAGTATTTTAAAAATTATAAGCTTTTAGGTGCATGCTGAATTATCATAAGAGAAATAAATATTGCCTATTGCACGTTAGAAAAGGATTAGGGTGCTCTGCTCATTCAATACAAGAAAAATCTGTTTAGGATGTTACTACACAATAAGCATACATTAATAGAAATATCCTGAAGAAACTGTTCGAAAAATTCAAAACTTTTATAACAATCAGTACTGAAGAGAAAATTAGTTGGTCTGTCTTCTTCGGGTATAAAACAAGTTAAATGTTCCAAATAATAATTTCTACGGTGCTTAAAAAATTATTACCTACAAAACTTTGCAACAATTCTTTTGGATCGGACTTTTCTGAGTAAGTTTTGCAACTGATAAGAAAGCAAATCCAGCAAATCTTATCTAAAGAAACAAAACCAATTTTCCCTTCTTAAGTAATATGAAAGCTTATTACATTATAGCCCTTATAAAATAATTTTCAATCTTCTTCCACCAAGATTGATCAGGCTGACTTGGAAGATGCACAACAGGCATACTTCTACATGTCATCTATTATTCCAAAATCTTTAAAATTTATGCTTATTTATTTTCCCATAATTACAGCCAAGGTAATCAAATGTTATTTTGTGAAAAAATAGACCAAAACCAAACCAGTGCTGAGGCCCTTTAAAAGGCATAATTGCTTTGCATGGAACCAGTAGCAACTTCCTTCCACAGAGTGGCATCCACTGAAAGAAGCAGAAGAGAGATGCATTTCATCTGATAGGATTATGGAACTTCTGACATTAGCCATATGCTCTCTTCCACTGAAATGAGGAGCCTATTAGTCTGGGATAAGAAGGGCTGAACAGTCATACGTACAAATGATTTACTGGCATATTACAGACCTAGAAACTTCAATGTTCTCCTTGATGAAAATCACCAAGAGATTCAGCAGAATATCTCCATAGTGGATTAACTTTAATAAATTAGAGATAATGCGTTGTGGATTTGTAATATCTCCAGAGTGTCCTTATGTTACATTAAATTAGCTTCAGAGCAAGTAACAGAATAATGATATGAACAATAATGATATTGTCAGTCTGACCTCGATAGCAGGGAAGGTCATGGAGCAGATCATCTTGAGTGCCATTACAAGTCATATGATGGACAAGCAGGGGATCAGGCCTAGTCAGCATGGGTTTATGAAAGG
Organism: Chroicocephalus ridibundus; assembly: GCF_963924245.1. Taxonomy (NCBI): domain Eukaryota; kingdom Metazoa; phylum Chordata; class Aves; order Charadriiformes; family Laridae; genus Chroicocephalus; species Chroicocephalus ridibundus. The sequence continues at coordinate 104,556,936 of NC_086285.1, forward strand.
CAGGTCACGCCTGACGAACCTGATCTCCTTCTGTGACAAGATGACCCGATTATTGGGCAAGGGAAAGGCTGTGGATGTTGTCTACCTAGACTTTCGAAAAGCATTTGACGCTGTTCCCCATAGAATTGTCATTGAAAAACTGGCGGCTCATGGCCTGGATGAGCATACGATCTGCTGGATCAAGCACTGGCTGGATGGGTGGTCCCAAAGAGTGGTGGTCAATGGAGATAAATCCAGCTGGCAGCCTGTCACAAGTGGTGTCCCTCAGGGCTCAGTGTTGGGACCATTTCTGTTTAACATCTTTATTGATGATCTTGATAAGGACATAGAGTGTATCATCAGCAAGTCTGCAGATGACATGAAGCTAAGCGGGAGTGTTGATCTACATGAGGATAGGGAGGCTCTACAGAGAGACTTGGATAGATTGGACCGATGGGCCAGTACTAACGGTATGAGCTTCAACAAGGCCAAGTACCGGGTCCTGCACTTGGGCCACAACAACCCCATGCATCGCTACAGGCTTGGGGAAGTGTGGCTGGAGAGCTGCCTGGCAGAAAAGGGCCTGGGGGTTCTAACTGACAAGCGGCTGAACATGAGCCAGCAGTGTGCCCAGGTGGCCAAGAAAGTCAATGCCATCCTGGCTTGTATTAGAAATAGTGTGACCAGCAGAAGGAGGGAGGTGATTGTCCCCCTGTACTCAGCACTGGTGAGGCCACACCTTGAGTATTGTGTCCAGTTTTGTGCACCCCAATACGAGAGAGATATCGAGGTGCTGGAGCGAGTGCAGAGGAGGGCAACGAAGCTGGTGAAGGGCCTGGAGAATAGATCTTATGAAGAGCTATTGAAGGAGCTGGGACTGTTTAGTTTGAGGCAGAGGAGGCTGAGGGGAGACCTCATCACTCTCTACAACTACTTGAAAGGACATTGTAGAGAGGTTGGTGCTGGTCTCTTCTCACAGGTAATTAGTGATAGAACAAGAGGGAACGGGTTCAAGCTGCAGCAGGGTAGGTTTAGGCTGCACATTAGGAAAAAGTTCTTCACAGAGAGAGTGGTCAGACACTGGAATAGGCTGCCCAGGGAGGTGGTGGAGTCACCACCCCGAATGTGTTTAAGACTCGTTTAGATGTGGTGTTGGGGAATATGGTGTAAGGGAGAACTTTGTAGAATGGGGTTGATGGTTGGACTCGATGACCCCAAGGGTCTTTTCGAACCTAGATGATTCTATGATTCTATGAAAACTCCTGGGGCACTGAGGAAGACCATGGTATGCACTTGGAGCCAGTCTAGACTGTTGTCAAGGAAGACCAAGTCAACTTTTTTATGTAATTGATTGCTGACTTTTATAAAATGTCCCTCAAAGAAAAAAGGTTATAATGTCTTAAAAAATTATACATGGTGGTTATTCCAGAGGAAGATATATGTCAGAATAAAAGACCTTAATTTGCTTCTGGGAAGAATAATTCTTAAGACCAGACAATGATAGGGTGAAACTATATCAATTCTAAATTTTTTTTTTTTTTTAAAAGGGAATATTTTCATTGAAGAGGTTATTTGTTAAAAAAAAGTTTTGATAACTATGCAAAGGTTTTTGCCATTACATTAAGCGCTTTTTTCTACCTGGTCAGTCTGGAATTAATTACATCTTTTAGTAAACAAACAGGCTCTGGGGACATTAAGATTTTGATTTCTTTTCAGGATCTTATTTTGAAGTCCTGCTTTCATTGCTGTTGTGATTTAATCCCAGCCAGCAGCTAAGCACCACTCAGCCACTCGCTCAATCCCCTGCCCTGGTGGGATGGGGGAGAGAATCACAAGGATAGAAGTGCGAAAACTTGTGGGTTGAGGTGAAGATATTTTAATAGGTAAAGCCAAAGTAGCACACACAAGCAAAGCAAAGCAAGGAATTCATTCACTTCCCATCAGCAGGTAAGTGTTCAGCCATCTTCAGGAAAGCAGGGATCCACCACGCATAACGGTTACTTGCGAAGACAAACGCCATCATTCTGAACGTCCCCCACCTTTCTTCTCCTTCCCCCAGCTTTATCTGTTGAGCATGACATTACATGGCATGGAATATCCCTCTGGTCAATTGGAGTCAGCTGTCCCAGCTGTGTCCCATGCACCCCCAGCCTGCTCACTGGTGGGGTGGTGTGAGGAGAAGAAAAGACCTTGAGGCTGTGTAAGCCCTGCTCAGTAATAACCAAAACATCTCTGTGTTATCAACACTGTTTTCAGCACAAATCCAAAACTTAGCCCCATACTAGCTGCTATGAAGGAAATTAACTCTACCCCAGCCAAAACCAGCACAGATGCTCACAGGACCATACAAACCAAAAGCTGCCTGCGTGTTTGTGAACTTAATGAGGCTGTCGTTTCTTGATGAGCTCAGCCGACACTGAGGTCTGCTTGGACTCTTTTTCTTTATCAGTTGTCCTGTGAAGTCCTTTACACGAGTACTAGGTGAGATCACGCTGCTGAGACCTGGCTCAAGGAAGGTGTGTCTGGTTTGGGCAGCGGAGGAGGACAGTCTGCTCAGTTAGTTTTCAGTTACAAGCTTCTCAAGGATTGAAAGTGATGGAAAAAAAAGATCAGAGTTCTGTGACAGAAGGATGGGGTTTGCCCTTTTCAGTAATAGCTGATCATGAAACTGTGCCCTCTTTCAAGGGAATTTTATTCTGTATTTCCCTTTATGGAGACCAGGACTTCATATGGAAAGTCTATCTTTGAATTGTGTGCATTGTTTTGAATCTTTCCTGATCTCAGAACAGAAGGTTTGCAATTTACACTAGCAAGGTAAAGGAGAAACCAAATAGAGTAAAAATACTTAGGAAGCAGTGACTAAGGAGGAATTTAGAAAGTAGAAGGGAAAAAAAAGTCAAAAGGGCAAAAGTAATATACCAATTAGGCGAAACATATAACACAATACAAAGGGGGTTTTTTAACAACTTTTTTTAAAAATTATTTTACTTTTCCATAACTGTAAAGCTTTTTCTATGTGATAAGGATAAATGCAGTAAATTCTACTGCATAAGAGGTTACCAGGGGAATGAGTTACTTTTACACGCCCACACATCATTTACTTTCAAATAATTCCCCAAAATTTAATTAGCCTTCACTTACAGTGTATGGCATAGTTTTTTCAGTGTTCTAGCATGCTCATGGTTCATAGTTTAGTCACACAGACTAAAACATGATAAGAAACAGGTCTAAAAGATTAAATTTGAGTAATTAAATTAATGCAGTGTAATTACAACTCTGACCTTAAAAATCTAGCAAAATGTTCATACTCTTCGATTTTTATGTTGAAGACAGTGTCCTAGTATCAAAGTCCGTCATATGTTAACTTTCATTATAAGCGTAATTAATGACAGTCATATTGCTGAAGATCGAGTTGACAGGAAATTGCCTGCATCGGCTGAGCATGAATTGCCTTTGAAGATATGACCAGCTTAGCCATGCTTTCCTTCTAACGATATTTTACATCATTCTCATTATTGTTGCTTTAAGCAGAGACTGGAATCTTCTTTATGTCAGCACAAGAATGAGCAATGAAGGAAAAGAAAAAGAGATTGAGAAGTTAGGTTATATCTGATGATATCAAAAAGGCATTGCACATTCCTGAGAAACTTTGCAATTACACCCCTGGCCTCTACGGCTGCAGTGCTGAGGTACACTCTGGACGCCCCAGCCAAGACCACACACACCTATCTCTAGACAGTTCGGGTTCACCACCATCCTAACTGTCCCACGCATCTGGCTGCCCAGCAACCTTGTTCAACAACCATTCACTTTTTGCCACCCTCTTCTTTAAGCAACCAAGCTGCTCAACAGGTGTTTGTCACACTATATTCAGAGGTGATGACTACAATAAGTGAGATGCCCCAGCTCTACCTATTTCTTCCATGAGATGATTAGGCCAACTAGACCCTGCGTTTCCTGGATCCCCGCTACATTCGTGCAATATGAGGCATTTTAGCTAGCTTGTCTGAGAGGATGGATATTTATGATGGAGTAGAATGGTCTGCAGCAAAAAAAAAATAAAATATATATATATATATATGTAATATATATATAATATATATGTCCCAGGACATGGAGAAGGATGAGGTACTCAATGACTTTTTTGCCTCAGTCTTCACCAGCAAGGGCTCTAGACACTCCTCCCAAGTTCCAGAAGGCAAAGGCAAGGACTGGGAGAATGAGGAACTGCCCACAGTAGGAGAAGACCAGCTTTCAGACCACGTGAGGAGGCTGAAGGTGCACAAGTCCAAGGGACCTGTTGAGATTCACCTGCGGGTCTTGAGGGAACTGGTGGGTGATGCCAGTATCCATCATATTTGAGAAGTCATGGCAGTCTGGTGAAGTTCCTGCTGACTGGAAAAGGGGAAACATCACCCCCGTTTTTAAAAAGGGAAAAAAGGAAGACCCAGGGAACTACAAGCCAGTCAGTCTCACCTCTGCGCCCAGCAAGATCATGGAGCAGATCCTCTGGGAAACTATGCTAAGGAACATGGAAAATGAGGAGGTGATTGGTGATGGCCAAAATGGCTTCACTAAGGGCAAATCATGCCTGACAAATTTTATAATCTATAGTTAAACAGCCAGATTTTTTGCTAGAGAAATAGGAAGAATTTACATATAGTCAAAATTAAAAAAAAAACAACCCACAAACAAACAAACAACCTGTTCCAGTGTCTCACCACCCTCACAGTAAAGAATTTCTTCCTAATACCTAATCTAAATCTACCCTCTATCTCCTTCCTAGTCATACTTTACTGGCCATCTTTTGATATCAGACCTGGGTCAGTCCCTCTTCTGTTCATTCTCAAATGCAGCCCTTATTTTATCACAGACGCCTCAACAGCTGCGCTGCGTGGCTCTGGCTGGGAATGATGTCTTGTGGCAGTCATCTGCCAACGTGTAATTTCTTCAAGAGCCAGGTAGGCTGCACAGTGAGGATGTCATCCCCGCTCTGCTCAGGCTGCACTGCCCCAGCCTAGGATACGCTTCTAAGCTGATAAGTTTCTAGCCTGACATATCTGGCTCTTACTGTGCCTACGCAGGATATCTGGCCAAGTTTGTGGCCAGGATGAGGTTCCCATGTCTCTCTGGGAGAGGGAAAGAGCAGGAGGAGGGAAAGACGGTGTGCCTAGGACTTCCCACATACCTCTGCCCTTCCCCATGTGCCCCTCAAGCACAACTTGTGTGCTCCCAACCCCAGAACCTTGACTCCTAGATTCCCAACAGATTTCAGCTCCTGCAGCTGGTGGTGTTTCAGCAGACATAAAAAGTCCCTCCAACGGATCCTGAGATGCTGGCAGCTGCACATCAGCATAGGGCGGGCCTTTCACGTTACGGGTAGTGTGACCTGTGAGAAAAGTCCTTCTCTTATTTCTTCAGCTTTCCCTGGCTGAGGCTGTGGATAATGGGGCTAAACGCAGCAATGTCAAAGGGTGAGCACAGACTACTAATTCTGACCAGAAAATGTCACGGTTTACCGGAACATAGGTGACAGTCTCTATGAATCTCACTGCAATCTTTACATTAGCAAAGCATTTTACAATTCCAGTGGGCCACCATCAAGTTTTTCAACTATAACTTGAACTTCTTTCCAAGATCACCGAAGCCATCTCTGGGGACATAACCATGAATTGCCACAAAATTGCCCCTAAACTACCCTTTAAATATACTTATAAGGCTTCTTTAGCAAAGGCCGAGCCAGATCACCAGCATTGTAGAGGATTTATACAGATAATGGGTAGGCTACTTTGATGCCTTTCAGGTAGGGGATGGCAGAGATTACTTGGGTTTTGGTTTCAGGGGAGGCTACAACAGTTGATGGGATACGTTCAGAGGACTATGAGAGAGGCTGGTGTAGATGAGCATCCATCAGATGGCAGAATACAGCTTCTCAGCAGCCATTTCTCTGCATTTGAGTTTCCCCACAAAAAGAGTGTACCTCTGAGCTGTCTCTGCGAGCAACTGGGGAACTACACACAGGATAGGTTGCAGACATGGTTTTGAAGTTTCTTTCTTGTAGCTTTCATTTGTGTAGACACAATTTATGGAATATAATTGTCATTGTAGTTATGTCACCATATACAAATGAGCGAGGTCCGTGTATGAACACACAATTATTTGAGATAAAAACTGACCTTCTTTTTTAAGACACGTTGTCAGTTTCAATCTAATAAATTATGAGTTGCACTTAGTGAAGAGACTTATATTGCAGTGAGCTACGGTACCCTTCATTCATATTTCACTTCACTAAAATGCATTTTATAAATGATGTTAAGTTTGCCTTGCAGTAGAACTGCTTAACTTCTGATAAAATGAATTATTTTTCCCCAGTACTTATCCCTGTTACCTGAGATTGCCTGATAACTTCTCTGGCAATAACAAAATAACCCCCCTATTATTAATAGCTATTTGCTGGTACATATAATATCATTATGCCATTATTAAATAACTGTGCTATCATTATTTACTAATTTATGTAAAGTCACTCTGTTTGAACAGGAAGAATAATAGACTGCAGTACATTTTTTATTTTCTAAGGAGTTAAACACATTTCAATTATAAAGGGATCTACTTTATTATATTTTTAAGATATTTTTTAAACTTTAAAAATAGTTTTTCATTTACTGACATGGAGTTCTGAAATAACATTAGAAAAATGGGATTCTGAAAAGATTAGAATATTGTCAAGAAAGTTTGCACGAATTTGTGAATCTCCTTTCCAGTGATATCCTACCACTGCAACCTCACTCATTGAGACTTTGCATACAAAATAAAATACCACGGGGAAAAGCAGATACTGAAGAAAATCTCTTTAGTCTTGAAAGTAAGCCTATTTAAATGTAATGCTTGCATTTAGTATCACTTGTTGAATACTGATATAAACATCTGAGATATAAATGTTCTACTATGAATTTAAATTTTAAAAAATCTAGAGTTTCAAAATATTCTAATGACAACAACAGTTCCTCAGCCTTCCACTTCACGTATAAACATATAGCTTAAGATTCACCAGATCTATGTATTCCTCAGGAAAATTAAAAACAAAACCTTCTCATCTTTGCCAGATAAGGGACAAATTTTGGCTATCCATTCTACTTACATTTCTGTATGAATTTTAAAATCATTATCATAGATTAGCATTAATAACTGTAAGATATGAGATGTCAACAGATCCAGTAGTCTATCCAGTTTGTAATTTTTACTTTTTGTAGAAGGAATGTGAATGCAAGACAGGAGCAGATTTTTTTTTGCATAGCCTCACGTACCTATCTCCCCACTTCTGACTACTTTGAGTATATCATCTATTTCAACATTTCCTCATATATTTCTCGGGTTAAATACCGCCTTTTCTTTTCAGGCTCTGAGGATCAAAATACTTATGAAAGATATCATATTTGTGTGAGAGAGTAGAAGCCGTCCACTTGATTCTGACTACCAAGCTGGTTGTTAGAAATTCCTTACTAGGAGTGACTGTTACTAGGAGTGAACTTTAGTTCTTGACTTGACCCCAACTTGTGCTTATGTCTTCATTTAACACAATAATTTTATTTATACATATAAATATATAAAAATATATATACACTTTGATGGGGAAATTAAATGCAATACTTTCAAGTAAAATATGTGGCAGAATTATTTAGTCAGACTACAGCATATATAAAGTCATTTGTAGCCATCACACTGATCACTTTCAGTAATGAGCACTTCGTAATGATGAATCTGTTATGGTTCCTGATTAGTCAACTGATTCAAGTCTTGGTTCTTCAAAACATCCTCTGGGTTTTTTTTAGAACATGAGTACTTTTTTCAAACTAGACTCACACCAAAACACCACGTGTATTTTCAAGTGCAACAAAGGTAAAAGGTAAAATCTAAAGTCTGACTTGCAGCCACAGTAGCAGCCACAAGACTTTGGTCAGTAGCATGAAGTCTTGAAGAAAGGGCATAAACATTAGAAAAAGACACACAGACATTAAAGATCAGATACCCAAAGGCCTTTCGTTCAAAATAAAACTATATTTTCTTCTGGATTTGTAATTCTTCTCAGAAAGTTAGGACCCTAAATCCCACAGAGGGCAAAATCTGCTGCCTAAATCCCGCTGAATGTAACGTGTTCAGCAACTTTAAAAACTTCTGTTATATGATTAGCATACTTAAATATCAGGACCACTTACAGAAATACGGACATCAGAAGATTACAGAAATTATTGTGTGTGCATGGTTGACAAGAGAACAAACGAAAGATTTGACATGCTTAAGGTCACAAAAACAAATTAGCACACTGTAAGAAATAGTCTCTATTCCCACACCTTTTACTGTCTGAATACTCAGGAATACAGTTAGGAGTGGGGCTGCAAGACCATTCTTCAGTGCAGCTGATGATATCTGTCAAACAATGAGGTTTGCTCCCACTGCCTAAGAAATAAAAAAAGGCTGCGTAGCATCAGAAGGCAAGAAACTCTGATATTCAAGAGTTTATTGAAAATCCGTCGGTACTAAAAAGATAATTTCATGTGAGAATTACTGGACTACATTCATCTCTGTCATAACTGCATCTCAATCATTAAGTTACTCTAGGAAGAATTTAGGCTGCTGATAAAGAGAGAGACAAACCACCAGAGAGGGTCAGAGTTAAAAAATAAAAAAATAATAAAAAAATCAAAAATATAATATTTCCTTTAATATACTGAGATTTTGTAATAGCTATGGTTCCAATTAGATTAAAACGTAAAATCTGAACAAGGGTTTTGTGTCACTTTATTTTCAAAATCAGAATCTGTTACCATCAGTGCTCAGTTTACCGCCACAAGTGAAAATAAGAAATCCCTAAAAAATTGAGTTACTTATTGAATTACTTACCCTCTATTTATATTAATTAGAAGAAAACACTTTAAAGGAATTACACTTCAGTCAATAAAATAGTTCCAAATGTAATTGGAAACAGGACAAATGAAAACATTGAATTAAGAGAAATCTGAACTGCTTACAGACACCCAAAGGTCAGTCCTATAACAGTAAATGAACCACGCTGTGGTTATAAGGTTATAAGAAAAACAAAAACTGTGACTGTCCATGAAAAAATAATAATAAAACCATGATAAAACAGATCCCGGTAAATACTCCATGGCTGAAAAATATTTACTAGTTTGTGAAACCATTCAAGGAAAGAGATATTTTTAACCTGTAGACTGCCAGTTCCCTGAAAGAATAAGGCAAAAGAAGCAAGGGGTTTTTTGAGTCTGTATATATTCATATCCAAAGAAATACTGGCTTATTTGGCAGACAAAGCCCAGTCGTTCAGCGTTGGGGTGGATAGTCAAGAGCAAACATATCTGGAGACAGAGTCGTGAAGCTCTGACGTGGAGTTCACATTCAATAAAGGCAGAGCACATACGGACCATACAGTTGGCTGATTTGCCTATGATGGTAAGGTAGAAGGATGAAGAAAGTGAAGAGAAATGGGCTCTTAAGCCAAAGAGACTGCCTCCTTCATCACTATCAGTGGTACCTGAGCAGCTCCTGCCTGGGAAAACAAGACCTGGCTCTCAGAAAGGCTAACGGAGGCAAAGGAGATTCATTCTTGCGACTATTTATCACTCTTTCTCAGCACTTTCAGCTCTGACAGCAGTTACCATGGATTTTTATTTCTTCTGCTTTGTAACATTTCTCCTACAGTGCAGTTGGAAAAAGATGATTTTCCTCAGTGGAAAGTAGCAGAAGCCTTTTCCTGTTACTGTTTTATTTCTGCCTGCTCATATAATGTCACATTATTGAGGCAATTCTGAGAGTCCTGGGAAGTACCAAATCTAGTTTCCTAAAGAATAAAGGAAATTTTTCACTTTTCCAAAGAGTGAGAAACAAAATGGAAGTAGAACCAGCCTGCTAATTCGTCAGGTTGACTCAGTGCTGGAAGTAGCCCGTATACTCTCTTTTTAATTTTAGAACTCCAGGACACAGTTACACCTGACTGCGCAGAGGTAGGAACTTGTCCCTGAAAAGTGCCCCCTGCCATGGCGCCTGCTACACACTTCTTGTCACCAGCAGCAGCGATGCCTTCTGTGGGGTACTTAATGCCGCTGTGCAGGAAAGTAGTGGCAGGATTTTAGTTGTGCTGAATGTAGTCCTCAAGAGAGACTGGTGGTGTTGCATGTGTAATTCTAGACACAATTTCCTCACTCTTTTCCCGCTGCTACTTTAGGACCAAACAGCATTGAAAGGCACCCTCCAGTTTTAATGATCTTCATATTGTATACCCACAGTGTATTTATGAGAGCGTGGGAAAATATTTAAATATTTAGATGGATTTGCACATTACTGTTTTTTTCTAATCTAAGTCTTTTTAACCACAGGAAATAATGCAAAATGCATACAGAGTTAACCAATTTTAAGTGTTTCTCTTGTAACTCTTCTAACTCAAGCCATGGTTTTATTATTCAAGGGAAGTAGCACTTTTAGTTTCTTGGGATCTGAACATAAAGACAAAATAAATGGAAAGAGTACAGACTACAGACACAAGCACAGCTAGACATTTACACTGTTCTTGAAATGAAGATAAAAGCCTCAGTTTTGTCCAAGTTCATCCTTGATTCTCAAGACACGATTTTAAGAAAGGGACTTATTTCTGAAATAATGTGTGAGAGAGACAGATATGGACAGTTTTTCGAGAAAAAGTAATAATAATGAGACAATCTTTTTCATGAGGATCTATTCTATTCCATGAGCACCACTTAGCCCATGAAGTCGATCACAATAGTTTTACAGTGAAAAGGCTATTGAGCAATTTCTTTTGAAGGCTTTCAAGAAAAAGGAGGTTGTGCTATTTACGCATGCAAGACTTGATTGCATTCACGTTATCAACTCCTATGCAAAAAAGTTTGCACTTTAATAGTAAATCACCTACAATGGGCAAGAAAGATTTATGTGCATAAGAATGTTGAAGTAAAATATATCATTTGACTAATACAGACATATTGCTATTATTTCTGCTCTTCAAATCTCTTACATGAAAGGACAACCATTTGCCTTTCTTTCCAGTGATGATATTCAGTTTAGCTGACCTGTTTAATCAGTCAGTAGAAAGGAAAGGAGGACAGAAAATATGACTTAAATTCATTTTACATTCGTAAACATTTACAAATAATTAGAGCTAACATTCTATAATGGCACTGGCTCTAATAACATTTTACATAATCACAGACATATTTTCCCCTGTCCCAGCAGAATCTTTTTTGTTTAACTCTTTTTCATGAAAATTGATCTATCTTGATATTTTTCAATGGCAAGTATTGTCCATAAGCAGGCAAAAAGGGGTTTTATTTATCTGACCAGCCATCGTTATTGAGAGGTATGATCACCTACTTCTAAACTACCTACTTTATGCTCCTTCTATAGGAGATGACAGAAGAAGGAACATTAGGACACAATTTATCTAATCTTAAGGTTAATGTTTAGAATGAATCAGATGAATGCTGTAGAAAAACCCATTTTTCCTCCTCTGGGTATGAAGGGAGCCCAGCACACCTAATTCATATGAGGAATTATATGTTGTAGTTTCTGAACTTAACACGGTGAATACCACAATAGCTGTCCCCAGCTGGGTTAACATTCCCTTAGTGTCCCAGTCAAGGTCTAATCCTTAGGGTGTTTTGTATTGCCACTCCAAATTAATTTAAGGGCTTTTGACTTACAGTTCCACAGAGATATAAAGCGGTATTTAATAAATAAGAATATCCTGTCTAAAAGGTGGCAAGCATTCATCTAGCAGCATAAAGGAAGTAAGTTCTTAATTTCTGTTTGAATATTCACTTGAATGCTTAATAGAATATATGTATCCCACTACATACATCTCTGTATTCCAATGAAATGTCATTCATAATGAAAGCATCATGGACAGTGTCTAGCAAAAAAGTTCTGGTGAATTGACCGAGCTCACACATTTCTTTGAAAAGCCTGTAATTAAGGAATATTCCTAAAAGAGGTTATTGATCATGCATTTTATGTATATTGTTATTATCCTTTTCGTTCGAGACATAAAATCTATTTTACAGTATACAGAATACATTTGGCACTTAAAGTTGCTAACTGTTGGCTTTGGCGGAAATATAAAATAAGGATCAGTTGCAGAATAAGATAACAACCTTGGAAGACAATGAGAAGATAATGTAAAAAATAATTCTCAACAAAAGACTATACTATTTACTGCTCCTGTTCAAACCATATCAGCTCATTTTCACTTTATCATGGGTTTTATAGGATGGACATAATGACTTGAAAAGTATGCAATTTTATGTTGTGACACTGCACTTATTTTGCTTTTGACTATATGAAATGATCGAACACAACCAATTTGATAAATCCGTTCATAGGGGGAGCAGCAAGCAGCAACGTTCTGAGAGTATTTCGGCACCTGTTGAAAGCCCTCCCCATATTCCAGGCTACCAGGAAGTTACGCTAAATTTAGGGAATGCCAATAGCTCATCCTACAGTGAGCAAATTATCTGGCTGGCTGCAAAGTTCCCCTGCATTCAGAAGAAGGACACCTAGTTCTTGCTTTCCTTCCATGGATGCTGAATTACCATGACAACTCAGCTATAGCTGAATTGGGGTCACAATCACCAACGTTTTTAATCATCCTTCACAGTGCAAACATACTGCAGATATTTGCAATTGCGGGCTTTCTGTAAACAAAAGAGAATAATAAGTTAAGTCGTGGCAAAGTTGTGAGACAGAGGTAACTTGAGAAACACAGTTACAAAGGGTATGAATGGCAAGCTTACTCTCACTTACAAAGAAAAAACATAGTAATGGTGAGTTCTCCTTTTTCCTTGAAAGAGTTTTCTGAGAAGACATTAGAAGTTTTCTATGAAACAAGGTTAAAATGCAGGCAGCAGCCCAGTAGTGGGAGTATAGCTTGATTATGCTGTGTGGTGCCCTGTTGATCTCAGGCAGGTTGTCTCTTGCCAGAATACGTGATTTGAATCACAATGTTCATCCTGCTTCCCAGTTGTATGTCATTTTGTCCAAGAAGGGATTTGAGCATCGAGACTTTCAGATGCATGTGTCCAGAACACTACAATGCATCACCTTAAAAATGGAAATAATTCATTTTTTTAGCAGTAGTTTGACAACAATCAAATGAGCAATGAACAGCATAAGAGGCACTAGGGGTTTTAGTAATATTAAACTTAAAGACATCAGTTTATTCCTGCTGGAGAGAAACCTCACTATATGCAGAATTTTGCCAGGAAAAACAATTCCAAATGAACATTAAGGGGTACAGACTTTCTCTGATTAAATTATCTCGTTTTCCTTTCTTTTTTTAAAATGAGTAGCAAGGGAATACATGTCCATGTATTTGGACAATTAAAATTGTTTAGCTTTGGGTAAATAGTGATCTCTATTCAGTTGGCTCCAACTAGTAGCATCCAACAAAAACATTTTCTTCTTCCACTTTCTAAGTTTCTGAAATTTTCCATTTGTCCCTAAGATATTATCAATGCAGATTATGCAGATTAAATAAATAATATAGCCCCTGAAATTTTAAAAATTGTATCTTGAGTTTTCACAGATCAGATGCAATACCTGCATATACATCATTAAAGCTGCTTCTATCCTTTATGCAATGTCAATCATTTCTATGAATAATAGCATTCTACTTTTCTTCTTATACTTCATTCGGAGTTTATGCTTTTCTTTCACTTCCCACATTTCTTCTCTTGTGAGCTTACCTGTCAGTCTCCATATTATTGTGCCTATCATTGTCTAGATTTCACTGTGATAAAATCTTTTCCCACATCAGCACTGCTGATTTTTTCATTCCAACAAATCCCTGTTCTGTGGCTTCCAGAAACTCCAGACCTCTAGACTCTGGTACATGCAGAAAAATGCAGGCTTTCCTTTCATTTCTCCACTGCCTCAAATCAATTCAAAAGCACTATCTTATCCCGTTGAAATGCCTGGCAAGCTAATAGAATCCTCAAAAGAACAGAGATTTTTGCGCTTGGCATAAACCTGGAAGATGAGTTCAGGCTCCTACTCTACTATTGCTCCCACATAACGCAGTGAACAAGTCAAGTGCTGACATATCCTTTAAAAGATACACAGACACCTGCTTTGTCTTGGAAATGCTTAAGTCATCATGGTGATAACATTATCAGCAAATTGGCACCTGCCAAAGTAATTTCTGAACTGTTATTTGGCTAGTGAGGTGGTCAGAACACAACCCATGTCAAAGCTAAAATAACCCAAAGAGAGATTTTGAGAATAAAGAGCAGATGTCGGTCCCATAGCAAGGCACAGCACACACCAAATCCTTGATATACTTTTGCTAAAGGCTTGCTAAAGACAAACTATTACAATATGCAGAAGCAATTTCTTGAGAAGATAATTTGAAGGCTTAGAGAAATCTGGACAAGCATCAAACAGACCACAGAATCATAGAATCTTCGTGGTTGGAAAGGACCTTTGAGATCATCGAGTCCAACCATACACAAACAAAAAAACCCCTACAATCTCTGTCACTAGAGCATGCCCTGAAGTGCCACATCTAGACGTTTCTTAAACACCTCTAGGGATGGTGACTCAACCACCTCCCTGGGCAGGCTGTTCCAGGGCCTGACCACTCTTTCAGTAAAGTAATTCCTCCTAATATCTAATCTAGACCTGCCCTGCTGCAGCTTCAGACCATTTCCTCTGGTCCTGTCATTATTCACCTGGGAGAAGAGGCCAGCCCTCACCTCTCTACACCCTCCTTTCAGGTAGTTGTAGAGGGCAATGAGGTCTCCCCTCAGCCTCCTCTTCTCCAAGCTAAACATGCCCAGCTCCCTCAGCCTCTCCTCATATGACCTGGTCTCCAGACCCCTCACCAGCCTGGTAGCTCTCCTCTGGACACGCTCCAGCACTTCAATGTCCCTCTTGTACAGAGGGGCCCAGAACTGAACACAGTACTCGAGGTGAGGCCTCACCAGTGCCGAGTACAGAGGCACGATCACTTCCCTGCTCCTGCTGGCCACACTATTCCTGATACAAGCCAGAGTGCTGTTGGCCTTCTTGGCCACCTGGGCACACTGCTGGCTCATGTTAAGCTGGCCATCCACCAGCACCCCCAGGTCCTTTTCTGCTGGGCAGCTTTCCAGCCACTCTTCCCCAAGCCTGTAGCGTTGCTTGGGGTTGTTGTGACCGAAATGTGGGACCCGGCACTTGGCCTTATTAAACCTCATACAGTTGGCCTTGGCCCATCCATCCAGCCTGTCCAGGTCCCTCTGTAAAGCCTTCCTACCCTCAAGCAGATCAACACTCCCGCCTACTTTGGTGTCTTCTACAAACTTATTGAGGGTGCACTCAAACGCCTCATCCAGATCATTGATAAAGATATTAAACAAAACTGGCCCCAAAACTGAACCCTGAGGGACACCACTGGTGACTGGCTGCCAAGAGGATTTCACCCCAGATACTGACTCTTGGAGAGGAGACAGCTTTCCCAGCAGGTACTGGGATGAGTAAGAAATCTGGCAAGATTGGCTCAAGGATCCTAAGAAAAAGTACTGCTTTTTTTTTTTTATTATTTCTTGTTGGGTTTTGGGTTCCCTCCCCCCCAAAAGGAAAGGTTTTGAAAGGCTCTTAAGACATCCAAGAGGGATGCGACCA
The DNA here is from genome assembly GCF_963924245.1 of Chroicocephalus ridibundus. Taxonomy (NCBI): domain Eukaryota; kingdom Metazoa; phylum Chordata; class Aves; order Charadriiformes; family Laridae; genus Chroicocephalus; species Chroicocephalus ridibundus. The sequence continues at coordinate 104,572,602 of NC_086285.1, forward strand.
CAGTATGGTGGTAGCGCCACAGCTGCGGGGAGCAGCATCCAGCTGAACACTGAGCCTGACTCCACTTCTGCCTCTGTCAGCTGCTCGGTCGCTCCAAAGTGCCACAGCATTGCCAGGTCCTGTCCCTTGGCACCCTTTCTTTTTTCCCCCCCAAGTCATTTCAAAAATTATCCTCAGACTAACAAGTTACTTACTGGTGTCTCCATCATCCTATCATTGTGAATATGTCACTTATCTTTGAAACAGCTCTTTAACTGCACGAGAAAACATATGTTGCTGTCCTGACACCCCATCTATGCGGATGAACTTGTTGATTGGCATGTAGTTGCATGATTTTAGCTTTTCACAAAAGTCTGTCTGTGTGAATTCTATGTATTGATTATAGATGGTAAGAGCAACAGCATATGACATAAAATCATATTGCACCACTGTGAGGGTCTCCTTTGTCATGGTCCCTCTTTTTTGTACAAGTCGTTATGCTGAGTGGTGTCCAGTATCCCTCTCGATTCGTAAGGTCTATGAACAGAAGCAAGTCCATTCATCAAACTATTTTTTCTAAGGAGCTTTGTTGAAGAAGCCATAATACGTTTTCAAGCATTTTGTTGTGTTAGCAGCATGAATGATGCCATTACCAAACTTATTTATAGAAAAACTTTGCTGAAAGCTGATTTACCAGGATCTCTATTTAATTGCGGTATCTTATTACATGTAGATGGCACCGCTCTTTCTCCAGAGAGAAAGCTGTAAGGGTAACTCTGGAGAGGGGTCATGCTTAATGAGCCTGGGCTTTTGCCATTTTGCTGTGTATGATTTCTTCACTAAACAAAGCAATAGCATAAATATGTATTTCTCTTAAAAGAGCAGAGGAAATCAGTTGCCACAGTAGTTATGGCTGGCTTAGCTTACTTGTTCCTTTGGTGGTCTTGACTCAACAGGACTTCAAACTTATTCTCACAGACACTTACAGGAGAAAGAGAAACCTCCAGACGGGCTACAATTACTCGAAACAAGCAGCTGATTTTGTAACAGAAGCAGAACTGGTTGGATTTACCTCTGCAGTCTCAGGAGCAGCCTGATAAATATCCTGATATAACCCGGAGCGTTTCCTGAAGACTGAGAGTGACAGGAAGATAACTTACCGTTTCAGAAAAAGGCTTTTAATTCGACGGCGTGTCGATTGCATGGAGCAGTAGGTATGCGTGCGAGATGACATGGCAATTGCATAGAAAGCCATCTGGAAATAGGGACCCGAACAGCTATGTCTGATGGTTGCCCAGCACTTTGTGCTATTGCCTCCCTGCCTCTGAACTTCGGTCACCAGCAGAACAGGGAGAGCTGATTTTTTTGTTAGCTGTGTGCCTCCTCCTCCCTGGCCCTTATCAGAAGAAACTTAACCCGTTCTAATTTACGTTCATTTACAACATCTCCCTTGTGAACATCTCCCTGATTGAGAATAACTGGAAAACAGCCAGACTGGGCTGTACTCCAGCCTTTTCCCAGCATTCGCCGCAAGTTGGAGACCGTGTTTGTGGCTGGCCACCCTGCCAGGTCTACGGCCAGGGAGGAATGCACAAAACTAGAGTTTGTCTCCAGCGCAAGGGTGCTGTCGTCAGCACAATTAGGGACGTAGAAATTGCCATATCTAATCAGAATAATGGACTGTCTAGTACAATGTCCTGAGGCCAGTAACAGATGCTTCGGAGAAAAATGTTTAAAAAGAATCAGTGGTAGGTAAATGTGGAATAATCTGCTGTTAGAGAAGGTTTTTCTTATCCGCTTGTGGAAAATTGTGTATTACACATTATTTTGCATGATACACACATCTGCTTACCTGTGATATTAATCTTGCCTTACAAAGCTGAGGGAGACTAATAAGGAAAACCAAATGAGTAACAAAATAACGACAAGGAGGAACGGCTGTCATAAGCAGTACCAAGGGTTCTTAATGAAGCTGTCACTGAGAAATAAGCCCTAGTCTGGAGCGCACTCGAACGTCAATGCTGACTCTTCCGTGCCCAAACTTAGGATCAAATTACATATCAGACTTGGAAAATAATGATTTCAAAGGATGGGAAGAGAACTTGATTGAGAGGCTTGTCAGTATCACTAATTTAACATGAAGCAAAGCACCACTAAGAACATGATGTAAAGATTAAGAAATTTCTCTAAGGTTTATGGGAGGACCTGACTGGGGGGAGGTTTGCCGTCTCCACTGTTTGGGGTAGGCTGCAGAAGCTTTTAGGTGTATGAATATTGCAAAATGTTTGCATGTTAGAGATTCAACTCTAGTTTACAGTCTGCCTCTGTTTTTCATGTTTATCTTGGACGGTAATTCATCACTGGTGACAGAACCACTGTGGATGCAGCACTGCAATATAGCAAGTTTCAAATTCAACTCAAATAAAGCAGAAAGGCTTTAATTCACACTATGGTGACATCTGGAAACACAGACAAAAGCCAAGAGAAGGTGATACATTTTCCTGGTTACTAAATGGCATGCACAAGATATTCCAATTTTCCTAGATACAAACTAATCCCATATGCAGGCTACTTCCAATTTTGTGAATAAAAGCCTAAGGAGGAATAGACTGGTTACAAATCTGGAAGAAAGACCCCATTTCAGGCCTTAGAAGGCAATAACAAAATGCTTGTATCATCAATGTACTATCATTGTTCCTTATGTATCTTCATAACTGACCCACAGAAAATATCATCTCAAGGCAAAAAGAAATTGCCTCCTGCAGAAATGGATTGTATCACGTCTTCTTTTGGCCTCCCATAAGCAAGCCCCAGTCCTGCAGTAGCCTTGCCTACTGGCTTCCTGTGGGGCATGGCAGCGAGGCGCTGTAGGACATTGCCTTCGTCGTCCTGTGCAGCCTGGCTCTTCACCTCCTCTGGGCACTGCTGGCTGGACTCTGTAATTGGGGACCTTCCAGTTGCATTTGTATCGGAGCCTGGGCTATTAGTGGAATCCAGTTTGCATACGATTACTGCAGATACGTGCGTATTACGCATCTCCTTGCCAGCTCTCCTCTGGCAAGCCTGGGTAGCCATGCGAAGAAGACCCAGATGGATGGGAGTTCATCACAGAATACGAATCTTCTCAGGATCCAGCTGCACGCCTGATGTTAACCCATGCTGAAATATGGGCTACTGCTTCTATCTCCATCTTATCACTGCCTCTACCTACAAGATTGGGACAAAGAAGCTAGTCCCTACTCAGACTATTTCTTGCTCACTTACAGAAGAGCCTTTACCTATGCTTGTAAAGAAGACTTACATGGAGCAAACAGAGAGCAAAGACTTATTTTTTGTCATTAACAGTTGTGACTCTGGATTTGTAGAATCACTTTCCAAAGGGCTGGTGCATGCAATCCTGGCACATTTGTTTACTATTTTACTTTTACTCTCTAATTTAAAATTCTGGAATGGTGGGTGCTTTCAGTGTCAGCTGCAAATGAAACAATTGTCTCCTACATATGCCCCAATCACATAACACAATACCCTGGAGAAACAGAAGCTTTCATTATTGATACAGGGAAAAAAATACAGTTGGCAGTAAATGATGTCCTGTAAGACATGTTTCAGCCCAGAGCAAATTTGAATGGGCAATTTTATGTGCCAACAACAACAAAACCCTAAACTGATGCAAATTAACTTCAAGGATGGGAACTGAACCCACAGTAAGAGTTTTACAAATTACATCCTCAGTTAGCTAATCTCAGTTTGTTGCCGTATAAGGAATAGAGTTTAATTGTATTTTTCTTGACTTTTTTGATACACTTTATTTATTTATTTGAACAGAAACTCTTTGTGTTCTTAGTGTTCAATATTCCCGTTCTCAGAGTAGGCCGGAGTGGGATGCACTAGACGAGAACTCACAGTTACCGTGTGTCTTTTGAATATAAAAATTTTTTAGACTACTAAAAATACATAATATCAAGACAAATAGAAAGGCTTCCTTTAGAGATATCAAGGTGACTCCACGTCATGGACAGATTGTATTGTAATAAGCAAAAAAAAGTGTGTGTTTAAGTCTGCTAGCTCTATCCACTTACATCAACATGGCCAAAAGATTCACTGAGAAGAAAATGGTCTAATCTAGCTAAAAAGTAAGTTTCACATAAGATTTTTGTCCCCTTCCCCCAAAGAAAAACCCAGCCAAGATACCTGAAAAACTGTTTATCTTGCATGGGCATAAATTCTCTTGAGGCTACCAAAGCTGCCTTCTTTACAGCCTTAGAGCCCCGTCTGTGCTAAGGCGTGACTCAACTGGTTGTTTGCGGCGATGCTGCTGGTCAGTTCCCATGAAACCAAAATTTCTCTTTAAAACATTTCCTTCCTAACATCAGAGCTGTGCACAGAAACCCAGAGCACTATTTGTCTGAATAAAGTGAGCTTTCCAATAGATAAATATTATATTAAGTTCTCCTTTGCTGCAGTTTCTCACACAGGTTATGTGGACAGCTATATCTAAGTTACCATCTGGTCATGTACTTTGTTCTAAAGAACTGTGGCTGGTACTTGATACACAGGTTTTTTATTTTTCAACCCCAAAAAAACCCCAACCCAAACAATCCTTTGAAGCCTCTTTCAAGTTAGTAGACCTAAAAAAAAAAATAAATTGGTTGATGCTGTAAGGAGTTATCATATGTACTTCACTGTTCCCATAGCAACCTGTTAGAGGATAAAGCGAAAGGAGAAAATATCTGTCCGTGGGCCCAGAGGCTGCAAAATGTTGCTGAACGGACCCAGAGGGCTCTCAGGGACAAAGCAGGCTGAAGAACATTCTCAGAATACACTGAAGAGCACTGTGGAAAATGTGATATACTTCTTAGGAAGGCCTTCGCAAAATTATCAGAAGAATGTGAGTGCTATTGGGCAAACAGCAGGAGCGCCAATAATTTCATGGACGTCTTTCTGAGGCCTTCAGAGGACTGAGGTTCAGTGCTGTATGTAGGTGTTATATATAGAGAGGTGAATGCCAGAACACAGATGTTGAAATGCACAGGTCCATTTAAGACCAAGAAGTTTGTGGGACCCAAAATATCAGAGAATTTGGGCACCTAAAGCTACTCACCAGGACTAACCAGTAGCTGCCTACTTACAGATTTCCAAAGGTATGGAGTATCTACAGAAAGAAGCGTAGTTTGTTCAGCATGCTTACCATTTAACAGCCTAAACATGCAGTTAGGTTCAAACCCCAAGAAGCAAGGTTGGAGAATTCTACCTGTACATTTAAAACACATCTGATTGTTAACCTGGCGTTGAGGTGCAGCAGACATTTCTATAGTCAGTTTTGCCACGAGCAGCAACTCAAGCCTACTGATAGGGGAGACCACGCTCTGGGTGGCTTTGATTTTTTCCCTTTTTTTAACTGATCATTAAAATAGAATAAATATATCTGATTAAAAGATACAAAGAAACAGTTGTTTACAAGGGAAAATGGGCTTTCTTGCAGAACCATAGACGCATCTGCATTCTTTCTCTCTCATCCTCTCTGGAATACGCTTATTTATTCCTGAAGATCTTTCTTTTGATATTGTTTTACTCCATCTAATACAAAAATGTAGTTGAAGGCACTGCTCAGAAACAGGTGTCTGAGCCCTTGTCACAAACAGGATGCAACGACTTGCAGCCCTAAAGCGACGTGTGGTGGTAGACCGCCCTGAGATGGTTATAAAATGGATATTAATCTCCACTAAAAATGCAGTGCTGGTGAGGGATTTGAGTTCACTCTGACTACATTAGTATGAGGAGAAAATGCATTAGCAAAGTGGTAAGACAAATATAGATGGCTATAAAAATGGAAAATAAGTAAACAAAAATAAACATAAAAAATACGTTAAAAAAAAGACAAAGGGCAGAGACTGACATGAGAAATCGAAGAGACTGAACATAAAATAAGTGTTAAAACCAGTCACAAATTTCATAGAAAAGATGTTTAACTCTTCCTATTTGTAGAAGTTTAATATTTTGGAATTTGTTACGTAGTATTTTTGCCTGTGAATACAGTAGATTTTGTAACATTTCACACCACAGGGTCATAGAAGATTAGAGAAAATTAGTGAAATAAACCCCTCACTCTCATAATCTTTGTTCATGTGAACTTCTAAATTTGTCTTGCATAAACTTCCCACCTTAATGGCTTAAGATCATCCAAACTGCAGTGCTAATTAGCCTATACTTGGAAACTCCTAAAAGTAACTGAAGTTTCTGGAAAAAACAGAGAATTTTTTTTTTTTTTTAACATTCTTGAAAATCCACATATGGGGAAAGACTCTGTGGCATAACTTAAGAATCCTCACTGAAGATATTCTTGGTGACACACTCTTTCACTGAATTTTTCTGGTTTAATTTACAGCTGATTTGGGCAAGCAAGCTATGGTGTATATCTCATCATATATGATGTATATCAATCATTATATTACATAATTAATGCAACTTCAAGGCTGCCAAACTAGATTGCGCTTTGCACATCCTTCATACGTATAAGAGAAATTACACCATTTAAGAAAGACAGACCATTTTCTGCAGTGAACCTGAGGGGAAGGGGAACAAAAGCAGCTGCATTCTGCAAATATGTTCTGTTTTCCCTGGTTCAACTATTGCTGATTCAGCTGGTAGCACTTAACGTGAAAGACACTGAGCTTCTGGTCCGGCATTCAAAGTGGTCACGGAATCAGCACCCTCCCCCCAAAAAAAAACATCAGGAAAGAACTTTTAATTCCACTAACAGGATGAGGAGCTGGGAATTAAAAGTCAGAAGGATTTAATTTTGTAGAATGCGTTACTTCCCCCTCCCTCGTGGGGTATGCGCCTGGGTGATACTGTTCAGACTATAAGCGCTTCCCGACATTTTCAGTGTGGAGTCAAACTACCTACTTTAGATCACAGCTTGGACTTGAGCGAAAAGAAAATCCAGTATGAGTTTGGGGTTTATTCATTTGTTTATTTATTTATTTAAATGGTACTAACAATTCAGGTAAGGGGAAAAAGCTCTATGACTATCTTTTAATAACACTCCTTACAGATATCATTAAAATACATTGATTTTTGGGGGGGGCCAGCAGTCTGGTAGGAATGGGTGAGGTGGCAGTTAAGCCACAGCCCCAAGTGGTTTGTCATCAGCTGCGTTCTGTGTGAAGGGGTATCACAGCACTCCCACTGTTTGTTACTGCCAGCGAAGATGCTGCCTTTCTGCTGCTAGGAACTGCCTTTCTTTTAAAATATGGTTCCGCTTACAATATGCTTGATGTATCTGAGACCTTCTCACACACCAAGTGGAAGTGCGAATTTGGCATCAGAGCAGACTGTACCGATTGTCAAAATGAAGAACAAAACCACTTCTGTAGAAATACCTTCTCCTTTCCCCCCTGCCCTGTATCTAATTTATAATCCTGCTCTGCACTGTCACTGTTTTGGCTTTTCATTGCCTCACCTCAGCTTTGCTTTCAGAGGTGTGCGCGCCGCTCACCATCCCGCCCCGTTCTTCCCCTTTTATCCACAGCCGCCTTTACGTTTGGATCCTTCCTTTTTCCTCCGAGGCAAGCAACCTCCTCTCCTCTTTCCTCTCTTCTCAAACTTCAACCTTTCAACTGTCCGCCTTTGATATAATTTTCTCCACCTCGTTTCGTGTCTCATCACGAGCAGCTGTGGTAAAAGCAAAATAAAGTCCTGCTGACAAGATATGTTCAAAACCGAAAAGCTGCACTCATGGTTGCTATGTGCTGCATTATATTAATTTAACTTGGAGAAGTGTATTTTTAAAGGCACATAGGTGGTAGCCGGCCAGTCCTCCGTGACCTTCTTTGCTAGTGGGGTGTTTTTGAAAATTGTCATCCACTTATCGCTATGGCAATGAATATTCCTCTTTCAAAAGTGGTATATTAATAATAGCAGATAATAATACATACAAGTAGCTGCTTCTCTGCCTCCTCAAAGTGCTCTCTAAAATGTCACTCACGACTTGCCAAAAATGTTGCTGTTTTCGCAATACTTAATGGCATTGCGATATTTTTTGGCACCTGTATGATGAGACACAAATGGAAATGTTTATGAGTAATTTGAGTAAATCATGGACCTTTCTTTGATGTTTTGGTTTAATTTTGCCGGTTATATCCAGGTGCTGGGGGGAAAAGAGGGGTACCACCAGGTGTGAGTGGTGAGGGAGGGGGTTATCCCCACACCTCCCATAGGCAGGGTGTGGGAAGTCCTGTACTCCAGAGGACCAAGAGAGAAGGTCACCACCTCGTACAGCAGTTTCCACCGCACTGAGGTTCTCCAGATCAGATTTCAGCTGACCCAAAAAAACCAGATGTCTGCATGGAAGAACAAAGGACCACCACCCTCAATTACTATCTAATACTAGCGGCCATCAGTTCAGGGAGATAAGATGCAGTTACCTCAATGTCTCAGGATTCCTTTATCTTCAAGGTTTCTTGCTGGAACGTTTCCCAAAAGTTATACCTACAGGCATTTTAAACGCATAACAAAGCAAATGAAAGGGAACAACGGCAATAAAAACTTACAACAAACTCACTGAATTTGCTATAAAATTTAGCATTCAAGGTTTGTAAGGCTTGAACTTGAGGATTGTTATTACAGTCAGCAGTGACCCTCCATGACATTGTATTCTATTTCATTGAGTTCTGCCATCAAAATACCCACGCAGACCTAGGAAAGAGTTGCATCACTGCTAGCAGAAAGTCCTACTGTGAAACTGTTTTATTGGAAAGCGGTCAAATTGCACCATGTTCATAATGTATTAATAAAAAAAAATGCTAGGATGTTACTAATGCTCTAAACTCTGTTTCTGCATAAAGATGATCCAGTAGTATAAAGTATCATATCTTAGATGATGAAACATTCTTTTTTCTATGCACCATCAATCTCTCAGAAATAATTATAGTCCTGAAAATGACAGGGTAGCGCTTGTTCTAGGCTCTCCTCAGGCAGTTGTTCTCTCTACTGTCAGCTCTGTAGTTATTTCCTACATTTTTCCTTCACATTCAAGTTCAGTTTAGATTCAAAACAACCCCATTGATTTGCACAGAGATAAAACTACAAAGGCTTGCACAGGACCTTGGTATTTTTTTTTGCCTGCTGTGTATAAATGCTACAGGGATTTGTGGTTTTGCGCTTTTAACACAATTTGGCAGACGCTATCATATGAAAAAAACCCGTCTTAAATAACAATACTACTACTAGTATCTTTTTAGTTATTTAATTTGTCTTTCAAGGGATATATGCGAAATAGGTATTGTTTCAACCATTTCATACCTACTACTGAACTGAGAAGAAATAAGTTTTGAAAGATATTATGGAGCCAAAATGGAAGATGCCCAAGGAAATGCCCAAAATGTAATGGTATATTTTTATTTTGCATTACAGTGTTTAGAGAGCTTTAGTAAAAGATATCACTTCATTTTCCCTGGAGCACCAGCGTGTGAAGATCTGAAACTAGAAACTGATGAAAAAGTAGAAGAGAAACTAAAGGCATGATAACCCAAACTAACACATAGTAGGCAGTATTAAGTAAGAACCAATGGGGTAACTGAATCGTTGTAATACAGCTGAGCTACTCAAAGCCTTGGGAAAAAAATAAGTAACCTGCTTTCACCGCAATTTGGATGGAGATAGAACTTGCTTAAGAGCAACTGTGTTCTATCTAGGCCTACTACCTAGGCCTGTCTTTTTTAATCTAGATGAAGGAGCAAGAAATCTAAGTAAATAAAATAAAAGGTCAACAGATATTTATTTTCAGATCAGGGAACATAAGATAACTTTATTCTAAAACCGCCAAAAATCAGATTACTCTGCTTTTGTTTATTATGTCTAAACTCATACAGATTTCTTTGACTGTAGGAAACCTTGCCAACTATAGTTTGTTACAGCTTTTAATGAAGTACTAGACAATACTAAATAATTGTGTCCAAATCATATCAAAATGTGGTGGCAGCTTGCAGACAGCTCTGAATGGATTCTGGCGTAGCAGCTCAGCCTGCAAGAGGGCTGAGCCGGTGGCACGTCCCACCAAACAGAAAATTACTGGTGGCTATGGGCATGCAGGAACAGCCTGGGCAGAAATCTTCTGTTCCTTCAGGTTTTGTAGAATTAAGTCATGGAAAGATCCTTGTTTTCAGACCTCCTTTAGCTGTGCCTAAAATTTCTGTGTCACGATGTTTAGAATTGCTGCACGTACTTCCTTTGTCTAAACAGGCCTTTGTTAAGTGAAATTGTGAGACATGGCTCGGTGCCTTTGGCAATCAAGCATTGTGTTAGATTAACTCTTACACAAACTTTTTTTATGTTTGTCTGTACATGAACTATAGGGATGAATGGCCTGAAGTCACTAATGGGAAAGAGTATGTTTACATCACCAGAGAGAATACTTTAAAGGGCTGTTTGATAAGTGATAAGTGATTCAGAAATCGTTAATGGTGCATTGATCAGAGCTGTAGGCTGCACTTAGTTAAGAAAATCCCTTAAAATAGGGCATTATTTAGAATTCCAAGAAAGCAGAGAGATCCTTAAAGGGATCCTTTTAGCCCACAAAGGAGATCTAGAGCCCAATCTTACAGTCACTGTTGTGCTAACTCAAAAATATTACCATTGGTATAAATCTTCACTGTCTACAGCAGCAAATAATCAAATTTGAACTGTGTGTAGCTCACCAGAGCAACTTAACCAGCCTGTGATCTTTCCCTCATGGGCTCCTCAAATATCAGCAGGACTACAGGTGGGATGGATTGCTTTGGAGGCACGTACTCTTGGGCCAGGATTTTCTTTGGTTTACAGGAAATGAGAGGTACTTGTGTAGCTCAAGAGAAGTTGTAAAGCGATGTAGGGAGAAAACCAGAAAGGCCAAAGCCCAACTAGAGCTTAACCTGGCTTTGGATGTTAGATTTATAGAAACTCTGTAAATACATTAGTAACAAAAGGAGGACTTAGGAGAATCTCCATTCTTTATCGGATGAAGGTGGTAACATAGTGACTAAGAATGGGGAGAAGGCTGAGGTACTTAATGCCTTCTTTGCCTTAATCTTTAGTAGTAGAGTCGGTTGTTCGCTGAGTACCCAGATCCCTGAGCTAGTAGATAGAGGCGGGGAGCAGAATGAACCCCCCATAATCCAAAGGGAAGTGGTGAGGGATCTGCTCCAACACCTGGGCATACACAAGTCTGTGGGGATGGATGGAATCCACCCCAGCGTACTGAGGGAGCTGGTGGAAGTACTCACTGAGCCACTGTCCATCATGTAACAGCAGTCCTGGCAAACCGTGGAGGTCCCAGTTGACTGGCATCTAGCAAATGTGACGCCCATCCATAAGAAGGGCTGGAAGGATGATCCAGGGAACTACAGGCCTGTCAGTCTGACCTCGGTGCCTAGGAAGGTTGTGGAATAGATCATCCTGAGTGCCTGAATATGAGCCAGCAGTGTGCCCAGGTGGTCAAGGAGGCCAACAGCATCCTGGCTTGTATCAGGAACAATGCGGTGAGTAGGACTAGGGAAGTGATAGTCCCTCTGTACTCGTCACTGGCGAGGCCCCACCTCAAATACTGTGTTCACTTTTGGGCCCCTCACCATAAAAAAGACATTGAAGTGCTGGAGCGGGTCCAGAGAAAGGCAACAAAGATGGTGAGGGGTCTGGAGAACAAGTCTTATGAAAAGCATCTGAGGGAGCTGGGGTTGTTTAGCCTGGAAAAGAGGAGGCTGAGGGGAGACCTTGTCGCTCTCTGAAAGGAGGCTGTAGAGAGGTGGGGGTCGGTCTCTTCTTCCAAGTAACAGGCGATAGGACAAGAGGAAACAGCCTCAAGTTGCACCAGAGGAGGTTTAGACTGGATATTAGGAAAAATTTTTACACTGCAAGTGTTATCAAGCATTGGAACAGGCTGCCCAGGGAAGTGGTTGAGGCACCATCCCTGAAGGTATTTAAAAGACAGGTAGGCATACTGCTTAGAGATATAGTTTAATGATGGTTTTTGTCAGAGTTAGGTTGGTGGTTGGACTAGATGACCTGAAATGTCCCTTCCAACCTAGGCAATTCTATGACGCTGTGATTCTAAGAGGACTGAATACAGGTGATAATTCTTGTCACTTGCCAGGGAAGGAATCACAGGAAGTGGAGCTTGAAGAAAGAGACTCTGTCTCTTTTCTCTACGGCAAACTTCTTAGAAAACTTCACTAATTTATGAGCAGAGAGAAGTTAGAGCAAAATCTGGGCTTCAGTCCAATCCCTAATTTAATATGGATGAGTTTTGGAAAGCTTTGATCTGAACACTCGCTCTTAGCATCTTCCTCATAACCATCTTCCTCGTTTCCTTTTCACTATATTTTGTTCTAGAAAATAATATAACTGGCATGTGACAATGCAATATTTTCTTACTGAAGAATACAATTTATATAAGAAACATCTGCTCTAAAATCTGTGATGAGAATACTATGTGCCAACCAACCTAATGAAAAGCACAAGGCAATTGCTACGCCTGATAACTTTTTACCTGAATGGCTGATCTTTGTATAAACACCCAGCCATGCAAGCATAACGTCACAGCTAGCCCAAACCCTTCTAACAAAACTGCGAAAGGAATAATTAAATTAATATCGCAAACAGTTGCCTGTGTAGAATGAGCACCTATTACTCAATCAACATCTAAACATTCAGTCTTTGAGAAGTAATGAACGCTGTCGGTATGTAACAATGAGATTGCAAGGTCCAGAAAGTGACACATTTTTTCTTTGTATCTGTGAATTACCTAACGTAGTCTTGCGAGTTGAAAATCCTTAATAGGATTAGTTACAGCAAAATCAATTTGGACAAACAATCAGCAGCAAAAATCTTCCATCCCAGTCTTCAGTCCTTTTTCTTAATTTTCCGTAAGATTGTTAGCAGTTTGTTGATTTTTTTTCCTCCAGAGGCATTTCTTCATTTTGACTAGGACAGAAGCCTCAAAGTGTTATCTGGAAGCAAGCAACCCCCCAGATTCAACGTGTTCCCACTCTCCACAGGTTTAAAACAGAACAGCAATGGGGAGAATCGAATTTGTAGACACAAATACACATGAAGAGATTTGGACCTTTTCTTCACAGAACGTCTATTAAATTGTGACAAAACTATTTCGTCCTGTCTGAAGTACAGCCTTTGGGAAAACTAGCAGTAGGGAGAATTACAAATGCTGTAAGAAGTCTTATCGTCAAAATGACATATTAAAGAATTATGTAATACAGTTGTAAAAATATTGTGAAGACAGTTTATCAGCAAACCTATCCCATTCATGAGAATAATCCACTGACTGTGTCTGTGTATATTTATACACATACATACACGTATAGCATGTGTCTGTCCAGTGTAGAGTGTTACATTAAGCTACATTAACAGACTATCCAGCTCTCCCATTCTTTTCATCTTATCCTTAGAGTTTAGAGGTTTCACTAGCTTCCTGGTTTTCCTTAGTTCCAAAATCACTAAACCGTTCCACACTCCTCATTCTTAAATTTATGTTCCACACCTTCCTTTCTGCCCTGATGTGACATGGGAGTCTGAAAAGTATAAACCGAATTCTGTATGTGCTTGGTAACATCAAAGTAGTATCACACGTGTTGCATATCGAATTGTACGAAAGCACAATACTGTGCGTGTTATAAGGCCAGCTTGGAGTCGATTGGTATCTGTTTCATGAATCTGTTTGATTTTGTCAGCTTCAGAAGTGGATGATCAGTTAACACTGATAGCATTAAAAGATATCAATCTACTTTATTCTAATAAGGCATGACCAAATACATATAATTTAAAGTCCAATAAATTGCCTGTCTGATAAACTGAAGATTTGTCTCTATGTTCCTAAAGAATTCAGAATTGATGAGGGATGTATATAGCTCATTTGATCAGAAATCCCCGGTCTATGTTTCACTATCTTTTCTAATTCCCCAAATAATTCTGAATTACTTGCAATGTTTCACTCTTCATCTTCGATAACTTCACAGAATTTCCCCACATTACTCCTATGAACTGTTTCGCTCCTAACAGATGTAGAAGTTTTCATCTTATTTCCAGGCGAAGCCCTGTTCTTTTCAATTATAGTGACTTCCGTACAAAGTGAAGACCTAGCCAGACCTTGCCTTCCTATCAAATTCCAACAGAACCACACAAATAAGAAAGGCCAGTTACTGCACGTTAAGAAAAAGATAAATACATCCTCAAATGACCATTACAGAACAATTCTCAGATATCTTAGTATCAGAAGCATTGCAACTCTTGAGAAAAGATGGATAGGGGTATAGGAAGGTTGACAGAGTGCAGTACTGTACCTTCTACCTTTCGCCAGATTTCTTCCTTTATACATGAGTTACTCAAAGACACGTACAATTTTCTTACCGTTCAATTGCTTACTATAATAATTTCAAATAATATTTAAGATTATCCCTTTTGTAAAATCAAGGAGCAGTTTAAAAACAGGCTAAAATGTCCTCACAGTCTTTACAATCTGTTGAATAAAATCTCACCTATTGTTGTCCTTCTGAGGTTTGTTTATGTTTCTTAATGGTAAAAATATATCATAGGTGATAAAATTAGATGTTATAATTTTTACTGCTACAAGTTGTAGACTACTGTGTTACCTATGAATGGCAATGCTCATTTCACAACATCCATAATTATATTTTATAAAAGAATCCTTTAATATTACAGACTTTGCTAATTTCTACTTCTAATATTTGTTTTCCTTATGCTTCTCTGGTGCATCATTTTGGGGAAAATAATAATGACTCACATAATAACAATTTAGTAACATATTAGTTAACATAGTACATGTCATTGCAAAAATCAGTATCTAACTTCAAAGAAAATTATGACCTCAGTTTAGCATAACAGATTATGTTTTTAAAAAGTCGATAAGGCTTAGTCATTAGGCTTAAAAACGCACATGATTACATTGCTGAATTGAAATCTAATTTTATTACATTATTCATTTTATTTCTTTGTGAAAATAATAAGTGACATAAGTCAAATACTGGATTTCAATGCACATATTTTTACTGATGTCAGAATGGGGAAAGATGGAAACAAGTAAGCATAATGGAACAACTTAGAGAAGACTGATATGAATCAAATTTATCTCAGCCTCCTTTAGTTACTGCTTTTCATATGCTTTATGTATCCTTTAGTCTGTGCTTCATAGTAAGCCTCATCCTCTCAAGTTAACAGAAATCAAGTGAATAAAGTGAGCCCATCTTCCTTTTTTTGTTGGCAATCTTTTGTATCAGATGCAGCATAAAGAGCAATTTGAACTTCTTCAGTTGTTGTCTTGCTCCCTGGAGAAATTAACATCTAGGGAAATTTAAACTCCGTTCTTCTAATCAGTGCTGGGGTTTTGTTTTTATCTTTTTATTTCTGGTAGCGTGCTGTGGTTGGTGACGCATTAGAGTTTACAGTCTTTGTCAAGCAGGATTAAAGCTAGGCAGTGTGTTTATCTGCACAGCTCCCACCCTGGTCAAATCCTTAATCTCATTATGCAAACAGTTAAAAGCAAGGCCATTTCCAGTGACCTCATGTGACTATGCCTCCAAGACACCCAGCATGGGGAGAGGACCTTGCATCATATGATGTCATTGTTGACAAGACCAAGTTAGGTGGCAGTGTCAACCTGCTTGAGGGTAGAAAGGCTTTGCAGAGGGATCTGGACAGGCTGTATCAATAGGCTGAGGCCAATGGGATGAGGTTCAACAAGGCCAAGTGCTGGGTCCTGCACTTGGGTCACAACAACCCCATGCAGCGCTACAGGGGTACAGGCTGGAGACCTGCCTGGCAGAAAAGGACCTGGGGATGTTGATCGGCATCCGGCTGAATATAAGCCAGCAGTGTGCCCAGGTGGCCAAGAAGGCAAATAGCATCCGGGCTTGTATCAGGAACAGTGTGGTGAGTAGGACTAGGGAAGTGATTGTCCCCCGTACTCGGTACTGGTGAGGCCCTGCCTTGAGTATTGTGTTCAGTTTTGGGCCCCTCACTACAGGAGAGACACTGAGGTGCTGGAGCGTGTCCAGAGAAGGGCAACAAAGCTGATAAGGGGTCTGGAGAACAAGTCTTATGACGACCGTCTGAGGGAGCTGGGGTTGTTTAGCCTGGAGAAGAGGAGGCTGAGGGGAGACCTGAAAGGAGGGTGTAGCAAGGTGGGGGTCGGTCTCTTCTCCCAAGTAACAGGCGATAAAACAAGAGGAAAAGGCCTCAAGTTGCACCAGGAGAGGTTTAGATTAGATGTTAGGAAAAAATTTTGCACTGAAAGTGTTATCAAGCATTGGAACAGGCTGCCCAGGGAAGTGGTGGAATCATCGTTCCTTCAGGTACTTAAAAGACGTGTAGACGTGGTGCTTAGGGACAAGGTTTAGCGATGGGTTTTGTCAGTGTTATGTTGATGGTTACACTCAATGACCTGAAAGGTCCCTTCCAACCTAGACAATTGTATGATTCTAAGATCATGGTCACAGGGAAATACTAAGGCTTGACACTATAGCTGTGTCCTCTCCCAAGTCTCGAAGGGGTCTCTGCAAAGCACCAGCGGACTGCAGCTCCCCACTGAGGTCAGATATGACGGTGTATCAGCCATTTCATTCTGCTGTACAACTTACTTCAGAATAGACTACAAACGGAGATTACAGACTAGTTTAGATAGATGACAGCTCTCTGTTAAATGTCAGCAATGTTGGGAAATGTTTCTACATCTCATCTGTTTTAGGCAATATTTTATTATACGATAAATGGTCTTACAGGGACAGAATTATTATTCTTTTTAATGCTTAAAGATGCAGGCAGATTTATAGTGGGGTTTTCTCAACCGCTTTAACAGATTGCACTGCTTCTATCAAACAGAAAACCTACTTCAGCAGTTTGGGAAAACCACTAAGGGCATGCCTGCTTTTTAGGTACATAAAACACACCAGACACGAGGATTGTTTTGGGGAAGTTGGAAATGCTTATGAAAGCATGACAGATACAAAAATAACTCCTTGAGTGAATAAAAGAGAGTGATAAAAGAAGATCCTTGCTTATTTGGCATCAATTCATAGCTCATCAATGCCAGATCTAATAATCTTCTGTTGATATTTGCCATTAAAAAAATTTCTTCAATTTGAATAGCGATATTGAGTGGATTTAAGGTGCATTGAATTTTCTTGTAAATTGCTAGTTTGGCTTTTTTGTTATATGCCCATAAATTTCTGATTAAAATCATACATGGTCCACAGCACACATACCATAGTTGTCATAAACACAGTCCTCATTTACAGTTTCATACACCTAACAACGAATGTACAAGAAAAGAAAATCTGATGTTGAATGCATAACACCAGAAAGCAGAAAGTATAATGATTTATTTTTAACATTCTACATTCTTACAAGTTTTAATAAAGAAATTACAATTGTCATCTTGCTTTTGGTACAACATTCTCCCACTAAAAGTTATGACTTGGTAGGGAATATGACTTCTGTTCATAAACAACATCTTTGCTTTAGAAGAAGTCAATTTATTTGTCATTTACTATAACATAGAGAATAGTAAAAGACATGTAAGTTTTAAAACATTACAGAAAAAACTCTATGGGCAGCAAACTCTTACTGGCTGCAAAAACAAAGACTGGCATGGAAATTCATTTTTTTCTTCCTAGTTCTTTCTTATTCAAATATAAGGAAAATAAATCATTAAGTTTACACTTGCTTCTCTTTTTAAAAAAAATTCAAGAACTGTGAGCAAACAATTAAACTAAAAAAAATCTTCAGCCTGTTGTCTGCATTTTACACAACGTCACTAGCTGTATAAACTATTACAATACTATATACTATTCTGGCACTTACAGCATGTCACATGGTGTATATGCCTAAATGTAATAGGATTATTTCCAAATATTCTGTAAGAAAAATATGTGAGAGAGATATAAAAAATTTCTAAGTTGCAATACATCCGCATCAAATTCATTTTGTGAGCTGGAAGTTCATAATTCCTTTTTACCACTGAAAAGAATTAATTTGTATATGTAAACAGATTGGTTTCACTCTTTAAAAATTCATGGCTAAAAGTTCTGAAATTTTCAATTTATGCAGATTGTAAGATTTCCCTACTCTATACATCTGGAAAAAAGAAAAGCAATGAACTAATTGTTCAAAGCTAAGAGTGAATTTCACAATGAGGTAACAGAGTAAAGAAATGATGAAAGAGTTAAAAAGAAGGGGGGGGGAAGGGAAGGAAAAATATGAATACTGAATTTTTTTAATCTAGATTAATATACCTTATTTTAGAATAAAAAAAAAAAAGAAAAGTAAAGTAAAAAAAAAAAAGAAAAGTAAACAGAAGTACTTTAGGCGCTGAAGTATCTATGGGGCTGGTATAGACTGGGTGAGAGAAGAGCTAAATCCTGCTGGAAATCTGACCAACTCCCTTTTCCAGGGATGTGACACCACTACCAATATCAACCAGTTCCAAAGGGAAAGAAAAAAACCCCACTTAATATTTTTTAATGACTGAGTAAGCTCCTAGTGACTTGACATGTTGTAAGTAAAACATCATCTGTCTCTATTTAACCCCCATTTATGAATTAAAATGATCATGTTTTTGCTGTTATGATGATAAAAAATTAGTCATACTCTACTAAATCTGATACAGATGACTGTCACTTAGATAATTCTGCAGGAAACAATTTTTTATTGTATTTCACTGAAAAAGTTCAACAATTTTCTCTTGCTGAATGAACATTACTCATGATTCCAGACCAAAGAGCATGTCCAGATAAAATGGGCTCAATCATATTGTTCGGAAGGAAAAACTTAGATGCCAAGTTAGCATATGTACAATGTTTGGCTGAGAACCTGTTATAACAAAATCCTCTAAGATCTGAGCTAATGAATTATGAGCAATATATGGTGCCTGCTAAACAGTAATATACATCTTTTGAAAATAACCCCACTCTGACACTCTTGTAAACAGTTTTGAAACAGGTTGAATTTAAAGCAGAATCTTCTTTACACTATTTCCCTAAAGTTTAACTAAGGATCTTTAAAATGAAGTGTAGGAAACTCTACAATTGGACCCAAAGACATTGATTGTGTTGAAAGAGATGTCTGAGATCAAATGTCAAGTGGGTTACACAAACATATCCACACAAATGTAAGTACTACTGAGAATTTTTACAAGCTAAAAAGAAAAAGCTTTTAAAGATTTTGTAAAAACTGTTATAATCCGATGCTTAGCTCTGCCTACGGTATTCAATGTCACCTAAGTATTTTCATTATCATGTTAAGAATTTTCTTGTGCTTCATCTCCTAGCCTTTGAAGACAGAAGTATGGGACACCAATCTTGGTATCTGCACTCAGAGAAGACCTCTGGCAAATTTTAACACAATCGCTTCAGGTGTTTTAGCGAGATTTTATAAAAGAAATACAGTAATTATTGGAGTGCTCTATTATGTTGAAGGAAAGAGTAAGAAACTTTAAATCGGAGAAATAGCCCTCTGCTAGGGAAAATGCCATTCAATAAAGCAGTGAGTTGTCAGAAGCCTGGTGAAAATCCTCCTTTCTGCATGCAACGCAAATGGTATGATTGCCAAGAGAATTTTAAAACATTGTTTTAAAGGTGGAGGAAAAAACCATCCCAGCTGGCATCCTGTACCGTAAGAAGAACAGCAGAGATTTAGTGCAGTACTGTCGGAACAAACCCATATTTTACGTAAGCAGTTCAGGATCCATGCAGAGCAAACAGATCATCTGCTTTTGAAATGTCATCTGTCTCCATTAGACCTTTGACACAAGGTACTGGAGACTCAAACATTTCTGGAAATTGTCAGGTCGAGAAAGAACAGTAAGGAAGGAGGGTGATGCTCCAACAAATGAAATCACATACAAAGCAAGTCTCTTAAGAGAACATGAGAAACGAAAAGTGAAGCCTTTTCTTTCCCATCAAATGAACAAGGCAGCAAACTTGACATACTGTGTCATACTGTGTTTTTTTTTTTACTCCACTGATTAATGTTTTGGCTCATACTTCCAAATATTTCACTTGTAAGTCAGATACTGGATGCTTCTGTGCGGGGTATGTACCTCCCTCAAAAAAAAGATCTCTGTTTTAATCTAAGCTGATTAACTTATTTACTGTGGAAGACAGAAGTTTATTTAAATTTTACAAGTTAGGTCTTTCCTAGACATATTTAAATCCACTTCCAGTTTTAATTTTTGGGCAATCAATGTCAATCGTTCAAAATAACACTTATTCTGTAAAAATAGTACAAAAATGTAGAGGTGTGATCTTCCATATTTATATGTGAAAACGAGGAAAAGCATGAGCAAAATAGGTAAAATATGGTACCTAGGTGCCTTTTCAGATATTGCAACTGGTTTGGTTTAAAGGAAAGCCTTGCATACATTGAAGCTTATTTTTACATACCCTTTAAAGTAGGATTTGCTTTGCACAGAGTTTGGTTGTTCTCATTAAAACAATTTTACATCATATTTTCTAAATGTTAATGTTAGATAGAATGTTTCGAAATTTTATACTTCAGTAGGGTACCCCCATAATTACAATCAGAATGTTCAATCCTGTTAGCACCATTTGTTCTGCAAAGTTATTGACAAATAGTATCAGCTATTATCTAAAAATACTTAACCCCAATACTAAACTGATTATTTCCACTGTTTGCTTTCTGGAAAACGTCAGTTTGCTTCCTTCTGCTTGTTCCTGAGTGAAAGCACAGTATTTGTTTTAGATCCTGGGCCGCATCCACAGGGGCATTACTATAAGAGATAGAGATGCGATCATCCCACTCTACTTAGTGCTTGTCAGGCCACACCTGGAGTACTGCATCTTGTTCTGGTCCCCACAGTTCAAAAAAGACATGGACTGATAGGAAAGGGTCCAAAGGAGGGCCACAAAGATGATCAAAGGGCTGGAAAACCTGCCCTGTGAGGAAAAACTGGAGGAGTTGGGTGTTTTAATCTGAGAAAAGAAGGCTCAGTGGGGACCTCATCACAGTATTCCAATGCTTAAAGGGCAGCTACAAAGAGGATGGAGGCTTTCTCTTTGTAAGGAGCCACACAGATAAGACAAGGGGCAGTGGGTACAAGTTGCATCAGGAGACACAAGAAAGAAATTTTTTTACAGTGTGAGCAATCAATCACTGGAACAACCTCTGCAGGGACATGGTAGAGTCCCTATAGCTGGAGGTTTTCAAGGTGCAACTGGACAGGCTGCTAGATCATCTCCTCTGGGCTCCCTTTCCCATGGAAGGTTGGACCATATGATCTTCTTGAGGTGCATTCCAACCTGAGCTGTCCTATAATTCTGTGATTATAATTTCCATAGATTCACTCATGTGACTAGTACAGACTACGTTTCTGACATATCGTATCAAAAGAAATGTCATAGCAAACAAATTTTAGATCTTCTGTGGTTAATGGAAAATTGGATAGCTGGAAACTTTCTGGAGTAATGGGTTTTACAGCTCCAGTGCCAGAATTGCAAAATGACCAGAGAGCAAAAACAGGGTAAGACCCTTTAACGTTGCAAACCTCTCTCAAAACGAATAGCTTAAGGACTAAAATAAACCATCAGCAAAAAAACCCCAAACAAGCTGGTTCATTTTGTTTCAGTTAAAACTTTCATCCCATTTAATATGCCACTCGCTTTTGATATAGTGTAGAGTATAGCACGTGGAAATGAGCATTTCAGAGGTCCTGCAGAGGTCCCAGATCTAAGGCACGGCTGAGGGGAGCTGGTGGTGTTTCTGAAGATGATTTTCCCCAAGTACTTAAATATTTGTCTTCTTTGTTTCTCAATACCCAAATCCGTAATTAAATTTATTAGCAAGGAATTAAGTTAAATTCCCCAAGTCAAGTCTGTTTTGCCCACGACAATAGATAGAGCATAATTTTGTTTAAAGATCAATTATTTGAATTATGTTGGCCTGAAAAATAGAGTAGATCTGAATTTCATTTTTGCCTCTAATGGGAATTTGCCCTTAAATATGAGCTGCCTAGAACTGTCAAGTTTGTTATTAATATCTTGCATTTTTATAGAGCTTTTCATACTGAAATATCCCAAAATATTTGATAAATTACAGCCTACTGGTCATCCAGCTTCCTGCCATTTACAGCATCTCCAACAATAAAGAGTAAAGAATAATTTTGGCAATGGAAATGACAGACATATTTCATTTAGCATAATTTTTTCAACTTCTTTTGGAAAAAAAACCCATACTGACTGCCTTCCAGGAACAAGAATTCATCACTGGAAAATTACCCCTAATAACTTCTCAAAAAGAACATTTCATGAATCAGTACTTCTAGAAGCACTAACGAGAGCTATTTCAGCTGTGCTTCTTGTGTTGCTGCCATGAAGGCAGCTGGAGAGGAAGGAGCTTGTGTGGCAGCTCTGGCTCGGGCGCTGGATAAAGGAACTCTCTGCCAGATGCCGTGATGCTGAGAAATGACCAAGGGGTTTGGACAACTTCCCCGTCAGTGAGAAGCCACCTCAGATGCCCCACAGATGCTGTGAGAGGTGGCCAGGAAAAAGCTATTCCATGTGAACAACTGGGGTTGTTTCCCACGCAGAAAAGCCTTTAGATGGGCTGGTGGGTTACTATCATCCTATAGCATGCAATAGCTTATCACATAGATTACTAATAGCCTTCTAAACTAACCGTTAGGTGAACATTCGGCTTTGCTAACCTTCTGCAGAACGCTTTGTTCCTCCACAAAACAGCAGTAAGCTTTTTTTTTGATATATATCTCTGAGAAACTATCAGTATTTCCATCTTTGGTCCATTTTCAGGAGAGTGTGATACAGTTTCTATTCAAACACTATGATGAGAGCTTTTCATGGTACCTGGTAAAAATAAATAAATATATAAGCTTGATTTTCTTTCACTGAAACTGCATGTGATAGAAATTGTTTTGAACTCTGCACTGTTTCCTTAAAAATTTTGGGGGTGGTCATTACTCTTACATACTTGCTAGAAGAAAAAAGCATATTATTTAACAAATTTTTTAGTATGTCAGAATGAAGGTTTAACAGCTTGAGACTAGGGAGTTAAAAAGCATTACAGTACAGAAATTTAATTTTCAGTTTGGTTTTAAAAAGATCTATTTTAGTATATTGTTTAGCATATGTCAAATAAAACAATATGTTCTGTTTCTTCTTCAGGTTCTCAACAAGTGAGGACCTAAAAATAAAATTTTCGGGCAATGGTACACGCAAATTTCAACCTTTGCCTATAGGAAAAGAAAAAAAATAGAGGATTTTAGGCAGAACATCTTCTTTTTCCTTTTGGCACTATATGTCTATTTAAAAGTAGCAAAAATTGCAAAGCCACTGCATGAATAATTCATATTGATGTCATCCTGGACCAGATTTACAGAAACAGATTTTTTGTTATCTTCATGATCTGAATGCAAATGTCAATGCCCTTATGCAGAAGATGTGTCTGCGTGCACTCGGTATGCATTCAGTGGTTCCCAGAATATTTCCCTGGCTGTGCTACTTAAAATTGTACAACCTAGTGATTAAAAACACAAATAGTGATGCGCGGGTGCGTGCAAAAGATCATTATTTTCTGTTCCTTTCACCCAGTGTTCATTAGATATGGGATATTTGCGACTTTTACTTCAGCATTTCTCTCACCTTGCTACACAGTTTCTTGTCCTCAGCAGGTCTGTTAAAGCGTGGCTGACAAAGGATGCTCAGGGTAATGAAGAGTCTGTGACTAATTGACAGTTGGAAAAAAATGTACCTATTCTCTGCTTTAAATGCATAAGGTGCAGTGAGATGTCTCAATCGCAACCAGATTTATTTATTATATAACTGTTTCTCCTCTACAACAGTTCACGTTCAGTTTCTCAGGACTTTTCCAAAACGTTTATTACTGAGCTTATTACCATAAGCTGGGAAGTTACAGGAAAGGAGTGCTTCCCACTCCTGTTTTGTTTCCCCAAAACATTTGCCGCTGGTAACTGATACGGGTTACTGATTTAGGCTATGTTATTGTCCTCACATCTGATCCTGATCTGATTCTGATTTTCAAATAGACAAGTTAATGCATTCCATCTACTGTTCTCAAATTATTTGTTTCCATTACCTGTTGATACCCACTTACGGGAGGGAGAGTCTTTGTCGAATACAACACCCAATATTTTCTTCATTGAAGATGAAACAGAATGGTGGAAAAATGAATTACTTTTGGTGAAGGAATAGTGGATAACGTTCTTCCAACCCCATTGGCATCCATATTAAACCCCCTTGGTTTTAGCGTGGCAGATATTTTCACCAGCATTTCAGAGTTTTCTGCTTGATTAATAGTAATTATAACCACGCAAACACAGCAAACCACAGCTATCTTACACCTGTGCACCTTTCTGGCCAGTTGGCTGGCTTTCCCTGCTGACTATGCCAAAGCATGATTGTTCTGGAGAAGCTGGTGCCACTGTTAAATTTTAATGGTTACACAGATGAACGGATTCACAGACGGATCCAGAAGCCCTTTACATAGCTATCATACAGGTACAAGAATGGCCGATAGTTATGTTCAGTATTCACTTACCCCAGATATCCCAGTCTTTTTCACAGTCTCTTTTTCCTTTGTCTTGAATTGGTGGGTGCCCTACCGCAGAATGAGACAACGGGACACAAATAAAGCAAACTCCTTCTCAAATAAAGTGTTTGATGTGGAACAGTCTGCAGCAGTTCAGAGATGCCGCTGGAAAGACAGTGAAAAAGTCCATGAAAGTACACAGAATTAACTCACCAGAGAAGGTGGCTGCTAAACACTAAGTGATCAAAAAACATTCCTAAGATTTACAGCTGACAGTATTTGGGAGGGGTTAATTGGAGCAGCTAAAGGCAGAAGTTTGTTAGATTGATCTTCCAAATTTCATTTAAAAGAAGAGAAAAGCAGAGTGCCTTAGGAAGAGTTAACCCATTTTTAAATATTTTTCACTCTGAAAGAGCTCAGAAAAGAGCAGCTCAAATGTTCAAAGTCTGCCAAAATCACAAAGTCTTACAGTGGAGAGTGATTACCAGCTTTAGAAGTAAGCGTTTCCATCTACCTGTAATGATGCAAAAGCTACAGAAGGGAAAAAACTCCATAAATCCACAGCTGCTTCTGGAATGTATTCAAAAAGTCCTTTTAGGTTCTTTGAAATGGAAACTAAAATCTGGCAATTGTTTTAGATTTTTACTTTTCACTCTTTCTGAAAGATAATACTTAGCCTTTCTAGTATTTTTCTATGCTTCAAGGTCTCCTTAATGCCACAGAGTATTAAATTAGAAAGTCTCTCAAGTCGTCACTCATAGCAGTTTAATGATTCAAGAAATAACTTTTGGTGCAGTTCATCATATATCTAAATTAAAGAAAGCTCCAATAAAGGACAGGCAATGAAGCTTATGTTTTCCTCAAGTTACAAGGTGATATACAAACCCTTGCTGCAGAGCAGCTGTTCACCGTCGTGCTTTTCTTCTAGTAATTTGTTTATGTAGCATACTCTTACTCACATCCACCTCAGGGAACATCTCCTAAATAGCTTAGCAGGTCAGGTTTCAATCTTCTGTGATGTGGTACTTCTGTTAGATCTGCATCCTTGCATCATTTTGCCTGCTCCTTTCACTGTTTTGTTTCTCTAATAAATCAATTCCATTTTCAAGAGCCATCCTTCCATATGGCTAAGCTTTTCCAGTTTTCAAATGGCATTGTAAGTTCCTGGATTTATTTTCTTCAACTATCCTACAAAATTCACTTTCACCCTAGGAATAATTAAACTGTTCTTTGTCTCCTGTGAATCATAACTTAGAGAAACTATATTTCTCTCTTATCTTCCACTATTCAGATATTTCTTCCAACTTGCCAGTGACCTTTGCTGCTGCTTTCTGAAATGTCTCCCACGTCATTAAACCTTTTTTTTTTAGTTGTTAATTTGACTTTAGATATCTCAGTATTTGACTTTTTGTTGGAAAAATCACTGTCTGTAATTACCCTTCTATTCTTTGCCTTAAAGCAGCTATGTTTGTACCTTAAAACTCTACTGGTGACTTTTCCTGTGGTAAGCTTGGTGGCATCAGGTATAATTGACATTTATTCCAACACCTTCTGATTTCCTTGCAATTAATTTCCAGCATTCCCTCAGTGAATATCTGCCATCTGTATTCTTTTAATTTCCCTGATTTAAAAAAAAAGAAAAAAGTTCATCAGATACCCTCTCTGGGCTGCTCCCCAAGGTCCCAGGTGGCAGTAAGCCAGGATGAACACGCCTTAGACTTCCCCTTTGGATGCAGTAGCTCCGGCCACCATGAGACAAAGGCAGTTCTTTAAAGTTTCTTTAAAGAAACCTTTGGTTGCATGTTTAATTATCTCACTGCGGTAACCCTAGTCCCCTCTGCTTTGCCCCTGACATGTTCTCTCACCAGGGTCAGCAGTAAGGACTCCAGACCCATACAAAGATGCAGCCTGAGAATTTCAGGTGAAGAATCAAAGGATCAAGCCTCCCACAGCAAGTCTTAGATCTCTTCTCCTCCAAAAAACGTTTCTCCCCAAACAATGGGGGGTTTGTTCCCATTTTACTTTGTTTTTATAGGGTGCTTTTATCTGGTCTGCTTTCACGAGACTTCACTGACTTGTTTCCCATTGCAGTTCCCTGAGACCAGTTGAAGTTTCCTACTGATTATGTTATTTAATACTTTTATCATACCAAAATCCATTTTATGTCTGAGGTAAATGATAAATACAGTTTACTTTCCAAGGCACAGACAAAAAATTATTAATCTTTGCACACGCTTTATTTGGATAATACAATGTAACATGGATTTAATGAGCTATAAATAATTTTTTTTTTAATATTTGACATGGTTCTTTCAAGGTCTATTAAAGCATTTTCATATGACATGAGACAAAGCAGGAGAGGCTGGTATTTGCAGCCTCTCTTCTTGGATGTAATTCCGAGGTACAACAGTATCCAGAGTATAAAGTAGGTTAATACTGCAAAAGGTGAAAAAATGCCAATGATACTGAGAACAATGTTTGTTTCAGCCTTGTCAGTAAATATTCAGAAAGAAAACTGCATTTGCTTTTCTAAAGATTGCCTGTTTTCACAAATGATTTAATGATGATAGGGCATTAAATTACATCCTGGCGTTGTCCTTCCCCATCTGTATACAGAACCTGCCCAGGTAGACAAGCAGCCTGTCCGCCCTCCAGGCAGAGGAAAATATGAGAACTGGGTGAGTTATGTAGGATTGCAGAGATGCAGAGCGTCCCGCTGCCCAACAAAGGAAAAGTATTTTCTCCAGTGCACACTGTCGGAAGACTCTTAACAAAACCAAACATCTTTACAGAGTCTCCCTTTTAGCAGTCTGAATGAGGATTTATTAAGCCTGAGGCAGTTGTCAGCTGTGTGATCTATGGGGACGGCGCTGCTGCAGAGCGATGGAAAAGGAGCTCTGGCACCAGGGAGCGGTTGAGACCGGAGGGATCAGGGGACATTCACATTTCTGCTCTCAGACTCTCCTCCCCCATTTCTCAGGCAAAACTCTGGATTCGAGCTGCTTGCTCAAAACAGCAGCAGATACCATTTTTCATCATGAAAGTACTTCACATGATTTGATTACTCTTGGTCCTTAAGGGAACTTTTTTCTTGAATGACATAAGAGGGAATAGTTTATTTCAAAGAGAATAAATAGTTTATTTAGAAGTCAGATCAAGGCCAGACCAAAATTCAGTAATTCTCTGAATTCTTTACTAAGGAGTTTCACAATAACATTTGGCCAATTAGAATAAAAAGGGAGGAGGGGTGGGTTTTTGATTATTTGAAGGTGCAGCCACAAAGTTCTAGTGTTAAATGTTGGTATTGTGAGTAGTTATATTTACAGCTGGAGTCCTCTGCTTTCATTCCAGCTGGTCAATGTGATGACCAAATATTGATATCACAAAACAGTAAGGATAATTCAGCTCATCATATTACTCCAAGGAAGCATCTTTGAATATCAATAAACAGTACAAAAAAATCCCCCAAAACTAGTGCTAATAAAAATTCTATTAAATTTATTTTCTTTGTCGTATGCTTTCTATGTAGCTTTTTCTTTCATGCTTTACAGTGATAAGTCATCACTTGTACCAAATTATTAACATAGTTAATAATAATTAATATTAACATAGTTAATAATTTAGTTAATAATAGTATCCCCAAGTATTAAATATAAAGTATCTCCTATATCATGCAGGTAGGTCAGATTATCCAGTTACCCATTAACATTGTTTTGGTTTCCATGGTTACTCAGGGGATGCTAGCATTTTTCTTCCACACCATTGGTTGCCAAGGCTACAACAAGTTGTTAAAAGATACAGCAGTTACAAATCCAGATTGCAGGGGTGTAGTCCTTCTGCACTCCGCAATTACTTGTAAATCTCACTTGATCCGGCGTTTGAATCCTGAAGGCATTCCCGGCAGCATTCTGCTTTGGGTTAACCAAGTTACTAAGTTTGATATAAAGGCAGAAAATGCTCACCAAAACTATCAACCATGCAAAGTATACAAGACTGGCATAACTATGTTGCCTGAAATTAAGCACTTGGATACCTCTGGCAAAAGATGGGAATGTGCTGATCCTAATTACGTTACTCTCAAAGAGAATCCCAACCCAAATCAATGGAAATTGAATCAGAGCAGAATGTCTTCTACATTTAGGGCCAATATTACCTTACCAACAGGAATAATCTCATGCACTGTGCAATAACCACTTGTTAAAAAGAATTACAAATATTTGCAAACGTCTGCTGCATTATGTAAACTGACAAAATGAGACAAACCGGCCTATAAACACAAAAAGGGATAAAAGAGGTTGTGCGCTCAGCTAGGTTTATGTTTTACACTCACAAAACTCTAAAGACAATTTTCCATGGATGTTTATGTGTCTAAGTGTCTGAACTGCAAGCAGAATACACAGCTGAAGTAACTGAACTGTGTTCAGAAATGGAACCCTTAATAATCTATATCGGACTGCACATAAAAACCAGATGCTAATTGTTTGAAAGTTTTCACTTTAATATATTAAAAAATAAAATCCTCTATTTTCATTAGAACAAGTGTTGTCCAAGATCTAAGCTTTTCATTTATTTCAAATTGAAAGAAGAAGAGAATAGCTCTACTTTTCAGAAACACGTAACCCCATAAGAACAAGCAACTTGCTGAAAATAAATCAATTCATATTGTGTAAAAACTCAAAAGTTTTGCAGTGTGCTACAACACTTGATATGGCCCTAGCACCTATAGTGTTTATTTTTAAAAAGACAAAGCAAAAGATAATTAAAAACTACCCTCTGAATGGGCAGGAATATCATATACTGTCGTTTGAAATGACAGATCGCATTTCTAACATGTAATATGACTTTGAATAATCAAAAGTAACTTACCTTATTTTTTGAATTAATATTCACGTTTTGCCTTTTCAAAAAATTCTAGAAATGCTGAGTATCAAGTACCCAAATAAAATCCTGAGCTGTTTTTGTTCTGTCTTGAGCCTTTTTTGAACTGTTCTTGTCAATGGACAGCTCTTTATCTTCTTTATAAGATACTTTATTTAATATGATCACACAGTCTTTTTTTTTTTTTCCTTTCAAACCCAGGCAGGAATTTTTCAGTCATTTCTTCATATTATTAAGAACATATTATTGACAGTAACTTTTTTAAATGCACAGAGTATACAGGAAAAATAGAAATCGTTTTCTTCATTTCTGAAACACACAGTATCCTTCTAAATTCAGATACAGCTGATGTACAGCCTTACCATTGCTTAGGAGCTTAATATGAGAATAATTGCCAGAGACCGAGAATTTGCCTTTTAAAATATTACAGTGCAATTTTAAATGCTTGACCATTCTTATGCTAAGACATTACAGAATCTGTGACAGGAGTCTTATTATTTGCAGAGCAAGAAAAGGTTTTTAAATATGATTATGTATTTCTTTTTCTTCTGTCCAATTGCCTGCTTTCCTGGTTTTAAACTGATTTAACTGACCCACCACAGAGTTTGAATTTTCAGTTTGTTAGTTGACTAAAAATGCCAGTAGCCAGCTGATTAAACAACTACATGAAGAGATTTGCAAATTTATAATCATAATACCGAATTCAATTTAAGTTGAAATTTAAGCAATAGTTATATTCTGTTAACTGTAGTTGGGAACTGACTTCTTAAGGTACCAGTGTAGCCTGTAAACCTAAGGAATTGAAATAACACCTGGAATTCATTAGAAAGTTGCGAACTTTATGTGGGAGCTGGTCCTCGACAGACCTTGAGCCAAGCAGAAAGAGTTCAGGTAACAGTGTCGAATGTGTTAATATAAAGCATAGAGCTACATCTTTGCTATCTCTAGGATTATGCAGAACATAAAAATCAAATCTGGATGTTTAGCTGTGTTAGGACTATGTTAGGATGGTTTTAAGTGCAGGATTTTGTTGTGACCCGTTGTTCAAGAGCTGTCTGAAACCAGCTTTGTAGAAGAGTTGCACTTTAATTCATGAAATATACTTCAGTGCATCAGAAAACAGCTGCATAAACAATACTGTAGATTTTGTAACAGAGACAATATACTGCAAAATTCCAGCAACAGGGTATAAACCAGGAAAGTGCTGCACAGTGCATGGCGGGGGTGTTTAGGAAATCAGACTCTTCTGATGCATTTTTTGAGCCATTTCTTTGAAAATGCATCCTCCCGATGCTTCCTGTCAGCTACCGAGCTGCATGAGTTTGCAGCCGTTGAGCTTTGTGCCTTCTTACCAATGGGATGGTATGGAAACTAAGAGGGTCAAAAGGAACATAAATACGTAGGATGGCACAATCAGCTCATGAACCCTGGGACAAATATGGCTGGATGCCAGGCGAATATTAAGGCTGTTGTGTATACTTTTCCGTGGCCATCTGATTTGGCAACTAAAGAGACAGGCTACTGCACTAGATGAACTTTTGGTTTGACTGCATTTATGTAAGGAACATTTGAAATTTAATTTTAATAAGGAGCTCTCCAGTGTAACAAAGGGTAAGAATGAGTTTTACATGAAAGATTCTGCTCAAGATAAAATTACTCTGTGAGATATAAAAACACTTGAAGCTCTGCCTAGCTAATTGCAAATAGCTTGGATTTTCTGTTCTGGGCCCTCCATCACTCCCTATGACTATAAACAATCCAGTGATACAGTCATAAAAACTGATCCTGGTGACATTGTTTCCTTTTTCAAAAACCTCCCTCTGCTTTAACATCCTTATCCCACTTGGCTATTACTTTTCCCAAGGGTGGTCTAGCAGTGCAATTGCTGGTAGAGTATGTATGCCCGCCTCCTCTAAGCCTGGACTGGAGCTCATGGAGCCAGCTGAGAAACCAGAAAGGCAGGGGGGCCTGTCATTTCTCTGTAATTAAATATGTGCAAACTACAACAATGTGTTCAATTAAAAGCAAGAGCTGACTTGTTTTTAAGGACGTTAATGCTGTGGGAGTTAACTATTGTGGGCAACAGGGGTGAGCTCCCACAACACAAGGGGAAGAGTGCTGCAGGGATCAGAAGGGGAAAGACCCCTGGTCCCAGCCCCTGACACCCACATGCCCTCGACCCCCAGCTGCCTTGTGGCCTCACCACCCACCTTGGAGGGTGCTGGCACCTTGTCCTGCCTTCCCAACGGCCAGAATGTGGGGCAACACAGGTTCCTACCACTTCTCCTGCCCTCACCTGCACTGGGCATGATGGCCAGGCTGGTACCCTGCACGCAGGGGCTGGCAAAACAAGGGGTGCACAAGCCTCCTCCACAGGATTTCACCAGACTTGGTCCCTCGGTGCCCGGACCTTGGTGAGCAATGCATGGCACCTTCCAGACCTCCACGGTTACTCAGGGTGGGGCAGGTCATCATGCTCAAGTCATAGGTTGCCCATGCCCAATAGCCATGGGGCTGCGTGCCTCTCTGCTGGCTGTGACATGTAAGTGGAAATGAGACCTACATTTGGATCTAGGAGAGGGTTAGTCAAAGCGAAGCAACTCTTGCTCTTAGATCAGGAGGCCTGCTTCCCTCCTGGCCTCACCAAGTGGCTCAGGCATAGAGGAAAGCTGCATTTAAATGCAGCTCTTCATTATTTTTGGCTTTTTGAAGGGCCACCATATGACAGCATCTTAAAATATTGCCATAATATTTTAAAGGAACTATTCTCAGCATGCTCAAAAAGCTTCTCAGCAGCAATGCTGGGCTTAGAAACATCAGCGGGAACTCTCATGAAAGTTAAGCCAGAAAACTTACCACTTGATTTATTTAGTCATGTTCCCAAATAACTGAGAGCTCATAAAATCCTAAGATACGTATTGCTTTTTATGGAAAACTCTCAAATGTACCAGCAGGAGAGAGAATATTTGGGGTGGTTTGGGGGTTTTTTTTGGTTTTTTGAAATTGTTTTACGTTTGCTTAGGCTCATAAGGAAAATGATGATAGAGAAAACTGGGGTTTAACCTTTCTCATTGTTTCCCACTTTGCCATACTGGGTCTTTTTTTTTTTTTTTTTTTTTTTAACATGCTGGTATTTTATGCAGCGGATGGCAAACAGTATTAGCAGGAAGTACTCTTCTAACCTGTGCATGTTTTTACAAGGACTGAATCTGATGTTAAATTCAATTATTCCCCCCCATTTTAAGTGATTTGGAACATTTTAATGTTAAGTTGATTAAACTGAGCTCTGTGAAAGGAAAACTGTTTCCTTTGTTCTATTTCAGCAGCTAACAAATACCAACTCTGTAAAAAGCTTCTTAAAAATAAACCATATATGCCAGTACTGATCCTGTATCTCCAAGTCTGGGAGTGATGAGATTCAGAATTTTAGTTTGTTGTAAAATTAAGTAGCAACACTTTTGAATTTGGAAATTCACACTGGCATAAATAGAATTCAGGTATTCAGGTAAGCCTACAAGTTTCCTTTCTCTTTTTCTTACCAATGTGGAGAAATTTCAGAAGATGAGAAGAGTTGGTTTAGTCTTATCTGTATGAAATATATGAAGTAGGAATGTGCAGACTCCTATTTCATTTAAAGTCACGACAAGGGATTGAATTTATATCTCAATCTAACACAACACAATTAGCTATTTTTGCTTAAAACAACAGAATTTGTTTCTAAAGTTTTCCCTTTTCCTCCAAATAAAATTATGGTGTAAGCACCTGATTTCTCCCATTATTATGAACTCTGTACATTTCCAATGATTAACTATTTAAGCAAATGTTTGCTATGTCTCAATCCAGTAATGTTTGCAAAGTGCTGCTTCTAAGACAGATCGACAAACAATGGTTTAATTGCAAAAGTTACCACATTGACATGTCAAACATATAATTCATGAAAAACAAACAGTGAGAACATCAGCCTTAGCCATTAGGACCGTACTGTTTGCTTGGTCCTTTAACGTCTTGATCTAGCAGAGGAAAAATGGATATCATTGCGGCAGTAAAAACACAAGGGTCTTACCTACATAATAGCGTTGAGTTAGCATCGGTCAGCACACAAGTGTTCCTGGACAGATGGTGCAAGACTGTGACACTGCCAGGACAACACCACACCTTGTGGTTCTACAGACATCTGCGAATTCGTGAGATACTTTCTCTTACCTGATAAAGATACAAACTTTATGTCCTATGCTTCCGAAAGCTGCAAGCTTTCAGGATAAGGGCATTTAATTCCTGGATTATCACTTCTGTAATATTTCACAGTTTTTTTATAGATTTAATGCCGTCTTCCTCCTTTTCTTTCCCTATATATTTGTAAGTTTGAAATTTTTTAAAATGTTTATTTAAGGTCTTCTATTTCCTTATTTCAAATAGTTGGGCCTTGAGTTATGTCTGTCTCAGGGAGACAGGATTTCCTATAGTTGTATCAGAGGAATAACAAATTTTGCTGGACACTGCTTGATGGGTTTATCTCCTCAAGGGTCAAGCTTCTCAATAGCCAAAAACCTCCCACTTTTTTTCTTTGGGTTCTGCAAACATATAAATTTCACTTTTTTGACAGGTATGAGCATTACAAGAAGTAAAAATAGATGTTATTGTCTTTATACAAGATTGAAATAATTTTTCAGTTGGCATCAGACACATTAGAAGTAGTTTGAAAATTGGAATTACTGTGAGTATGTAGAATAACAATTGCAAGCAATCCTGAGATTTTAATTGGCTTTGCAGACATAGGGAGCCAATTTATTATTGAGTGCTCATGTGCTACTTTCATTGTCAAATATGCCAAAAAACGTTCCAATTATAAATAGGTCATTTGAAAAGTTGTTTCCAAATCCTGTAGAATAGAATGTGTTTCTCCTTTGTTAAGCAAACCTGCATTCCTGGGTGTTTCCAACCTGACATTTATAACAAGACAAGGTGGCTGGGAATAGATTCTTTCACTGACAGTATTATACAGCTTAGAGCAGAAGAAACGGAGAACACATTTACACGTCAAAATACCTTTGTACTTTGTAAATTTACTACTTTGCAGTCATACTTTGTTTCATAGCCTACTATGAAATAAATAACTTCCTTCACAGCTACTTGCTTATTATGTATGTTTCGTAAATTAATTATTTACTCCCAGAAGAGTTTCAAGTCTGGCTTTGTGTAGCACACTAGACCCACAGGAAAAAAAAGAAATTACATTCTCTTAAACTTTTTTATAGCCCATCATCCCTGCATCTATAATATGTGTATGTTTGTGTATATGCTTAGAAAATATTGAACAATGCAAAACAACTTAATGAATCTGTAGCTGAGTTTTCTTTTCAGATTTGGTCAATAAAAATCATCATAATAACATACAGTACTGATGGCTGGGTCTGATGTAGTTATTTGCCAGTAATTTACCAGTAGCAACTAATGATTGAAAAGTGATCATTTTGTTGTCTCAGATGCTGTGACAGGCAAACGCTGATCTGTTTTGACATTCCATTAGTGGCTAGTTTTTGTAGTTACATGCAGCTTGAATACTTCTTTGCCTATGGCTCCGGCCATGGTCAGAGACACTATGGCAATTTTCCGTACTCAAAGCTGATAAATAGCTGCCGTTACATAATATAACTACCTGCTTGGGGGCTAAACTACATTATGCCTTTCTCATTCCTAATTTCTAAGTAAGTATGCGATGCGTCCATTTGACAAGAAACCCTAATCTACCCTTTCTTAAATGGCCAAATTCATTTAAATGGGAATAAGACTGAATGATGAGGTTTTTAAAATTTGTTTTTGTGTTGGTGGCAAATATATTAAATTAACCATATGTCCTGTGTTTACCTGAAAAAATTATTAATATTCTGTATGTTGATAATGACACCCACTGAATTATTGTTGGCTGTATACATCGATTGCATTGTAAGAAAGGGCAAGAACTTCCCAGTACACATTAATCTAACATTTGCAGTCTTATCCTATTAACACAAAATAATTACATACAGTTGTCCGGGAAGGCACAATGAGAGAGTGCTGAATCTAATCAAGCTTTCCAATATTTTACTGCTGTGTACTGTGTTGCATATTTGCATGAATGTATCTGGTATTAAAGAAACCTAGTACTGCAAATACCATTTTACCAAATACCATTCCCTTCCTGTTCAAGGCTATGATACAAACAAGTACCTATTTAGCGGACAAGGAATTTGAGAGTCAATGTGGATCCCTTCTTTTTTCTTTTTATCTCCTACCTCCACTTACACATATTTCTATGACCTGCCTCACCTTCAATATTGCCTTTGTAAATGTTAATATACTTCTGGTTAGACACAGTATTTGTTTGCAACAGCAGCTACGCAGCTTAGGTATTTACATCTATTTAAGAAACACTGTACAGCAAATTTTCCAGTATATCCAGAATCACGACGAGTGATTCAAAAGTGCATATTGCAACATATTTCTTCTTACTCTTAGGCTGAAGTTTACTTGCCTCAAATCTTATGCAGTACCTTTAAAACTATATTTATACCACATGTCACATCTTGAATGGGAAAAATTCTAATACATTACTAGAGCAGAAGAGAAAGTAAGAAGCGAATTGGATGGATAGACTGAAAAAGGCCATAAAAATTTAACTGCATTGAACTCCATGTGCAAGGAGGTTGTTTGTGGATGAACTAGGAAATGGCAAAAGTCTTGCAAGTGCCATGTCAGAGTATGCTTTGTGCCTTTTCTCTAATGATAGAAGCTGTGAAATTGAATCCATCAACTAGTTCTGTGACAAAGAACAAAAAGATAAGGTGTAAGGTCAGCTCCTGAGACATTTCAAACAACAATCGTTCGGATTTTTTTCAGGACAGCTTTCAGTTTTGCAACTGAATCTTACCTCAAGGAAAAAAACTGTGTGAAAGAGTTATGAAAAGCTTTTAAGGGTTTATGGCCATTAACATGAAGAAATTGAGGAATTTCAGAAAGGCTAGGAAGAAAACTGCTTGAGTTTGTACAATGTCAGTAAATTAAATTTGATGACAATTTTTTTTGTTGTTGTTAGCAAACATTAATCTTTAATTCTGGCACCTGTGAGCATTCCTTTGGTTGCCCTATTTGAAGGTACAACGCACTCCTATGAGGAGTTTACAATATTCCAGAAAGCAAATAGGGACACGCTTCTAATCACTTTCTAAAGCAAAGTCACGTTGATTCATCCTTATGCTGGTTTTGGCTAGGGTAGAGTTCATTTTCTTCATAGCAGCTGGTATGGGACTATGTTTGGGATTTGTGCTGGAAACTTGATAAAACGGGGATGTTTTGGTTATTGCTGAGCAGGACTTACACAGAGTCACGGCCTTTTCTGCTCCTCACACCACCCCACCAGCGAGCGGGCTGGGGGTGCACAAGAATTTGAGAGGGGACACAGCCAGGACAGCTGACCCCAGCTGACCAGAGGGATATTCCATGCCATGTGACATCACGCTCAGCAGATAAAGCTGGGAGAAGAAGAAAGAGAGGGGGGATGTTCAGAGTTATGGAGTTTGTCTTCCCAAGTAACCATTATGCATGATGGAGCCCTGCTCTCCTGGAGATGGCTGAACACCTGCCTGACCATGGGAAGCAGGAAATGAATCCCTTGTTTTGCGTTGCTTGTGAATGCGGCTTTTGCTTTATCTATTAAACTGTCTTTATCTCAACCCAACCCATGACTTTTCTCACTTTTACCTTTCTGATTCTCTCCCCCATCCCATCCAGGGGCAGTGATCGAACGGCTGAGTGGTGCTTAGTTGCCAGCTGGGGTTAAACCACAGCAATCCTGCACAGAAGACCTCAAGTCCTAACCATATATCCATGGACAGGAAATGTCCCTACTCCTATTGAACAAGAGTTGGAGAATAAACAAATGTTTTTAGTTCTTCCCTTGCTTATCCCTAGATTACACAGCTTGAAAACTGGTTTGTTGCCACTGGCAATGCCATCTTGGCCGAAAGTGGGGCAACATTAGCCCTCACAGAACCTGAACCACAGGCCAACTGTTGTGGCCTCTATCAGCATTCAACACAAAAGAGGTAATAAGTAGCTAAAAGAGAGGCCTTTACTATACAACCATCAGCTTCCCTGGATATCTTAGTTGACTACAAAGGAATTAATTAGGCCTTTGGCTCTCAGACTGGGCACTGTAATTAACTTGTATTCGTGTTCTCCTGAGTCACTCTAAATGAAACAGGATCAAGGCTAAGTTATTCAGAGTCAGGAAGAGCACATACAGATCGGGAACCAGACTTCTTTTTCTCACCTCCCACTTTTCCTTTATGCAGTCAGCAGCCCAAAGAGTATACTTAAATACTACTACTAACAATTTCAGAAATATGATTTTCTCCTTATAATAATGATCAATGGAGATTAAATGTATAAACTGTCAACAAGAACATTTTAAAGGAATCTGAGGTAGACAAATTACTGGTTCCACAAATCACAGATAATCTCTCTCTGTTCTTTTCAGCAGTTCTTGGAGGTTATAATTTATATATCTCTCTGACTTATTAGTTCTTCCATTTAAAAAAAGATTTAAAGATTTTCATTTATCTGTTTTTTTTCCAATGTAAACTAATTATATAAAATATTATTTATGTCATTTAACCTTTCTTTTTCTTAAATTCCTTCAAAACATTCTAAGTATGTCAAATATCCCTTAACATACTGAATATTCTTCATATGTTAAGTTTAACAATTGTTCGTATTTCATCCGTAAAGCATAGGTCATCCTAGACATGTTATTTAACTCATTTTATCTTGCCTCTGTAGCAGTGTTGGCTTATTCAGTTTTTGTCAGATCTCAGTAAAAGGGGATTTTCATGTATAACAGATTGGCCTGTAGCACAGTCTGTAATGCGAGAGAGACTAGTAACAGTTAAATTGCCATAGGGCCTCCCCCAGTGTTGTTAGCCTTATGTTTGCTCTTGAAATCAAACCCATTACAGAGATGTTCTTAGGTCTAAGACATTCAGTCCTTAATCATACTGCATTTATCAATACTACCTTCTTAATCAAGAAAATTTTAATTTACTCAAGAAGTTTTTTAGATGCACGACTAATAACATAGACTACACCACCAGGCACTAGAAGGCCAGGTCTTTCTCCACTTGCAATCCAATAGATCAACTGATTTCAGGGAGAAAATTATTCAAGACAATAACTAAAACCAAAGCTTTTTTAGAGGTTCTGCTTTTGCCGTTATCTATACTCAGTTCATACTGTAATTGTAAAAATAAATATTTCTTCATCTGTCAGATCCAGACAACATTATTAGAATCATTACCGGTCATTTGCTGAACGTGGGAAGGAGAAACAAATTTCATGAATCTATTTTTCTGAACCACTGACCAGAGAGCTTAAATGTCAATAGATGGAAACTTGTAATGCTGCTTTTCAAAAGGCCTTTTCAGGGGAAAATACATAATGCACTAATGAAGGAAGTATTTAACAAGGCTAATAATCTGGAACATGGTTTCAGTAGCTACAGGAGAAACTTAGAATTTCCTCATATTTAGTTCAATGGTGGAGAGAAAAGGTTGAGTAGAAAGACTTTTTCACATTTTCTAAATCATGGTCATTTTAAAAAAAATAAGCTACATATAAGGCAGTGTAGAGAAAATCATCAGGCTTTTACATGGATTTTATTCTATTCAAGAATAAGTGACGCTGTAGTGGGAAAGAATATTTCATTTGTATTCGAAAGCAAACTTACTTTGAAGCCAATGAATTAAAAATTGTCGATATAGTCTCTGGTCTTCAGGCTTGAGATTTTAATCTGTGCGTAAAATAGTTTATTTAAGGAAATTACTGTGCAGGATATTTAAACTGATTTAAAAAATCTGTGATTGACTGCAAGACATTCTTTTACTAAATAGTCAAGTAAGGTATGAAAGATACATCAACTTTATGATGCTAATATTATAAGCAAGTATGAGCCATTTTTCAAACATGTGTTCCTATCATGGAGTATTAAGCTTCTTCTAAATCTATTGAAATGAGACATAGTGGGATAGGAAAGAAATACAAAACTTTGAAAACTCTAGAAGACTCTATCACTATTTGTCATTCTAATCTACAGGGGAAAAGATATGAATGGCAATTACAGCAAAGAGAACAGAATATGTTTGCACAGGACTGGCACTTGTAATTACTCTGGATTTCTGTGTAATTTGGGGGAAGGGAAACTTAAGCCACATCTGAATTTGTTTTTCAGAAACAACCAATTGACTTTTTCAGCATGAAGAAATTATTTTTTTAGTAAATACTTTATATCATTATCTTGAAAAGCCAAGAACTAAACAAAATTAAAATTAATGAACTCTCCCAATTAATGTGAATAATTTTTTTTGTGAAATCAAACCAAAAATCTGAGTAGCCTCTTTCTTAACTACATCCACTGTTCTGAATATAATATGCATTACTTCATGCTTGAAAATCATAATCTCATTGATTTCATTAATATTTAACAATTTTCACATCAGTGATATTAAAACATTTCACTTCTTGAGGATAAAAACGAAAAGAGACAAGATTCTTCCTGTCTGTATCTTGTAATATTTTTCCCCATGTCCAATGAAAGATAAAATATCCGTGACAAAGTCTTAATTACAGTTGAATACAATTTCCATCAATGGCCTGAAATTTCACTGTACAACGAAATTATACAGATGGCATAGTAATTAATAAATTCTGTACTGCTGCTATATTATATGTCATATTGACAGTGTCTTATGAATAACGAAGACTTCAGCTAAGAAGAATTTGTCTAGAACTAAAGCTTTTTAAATTTAAAAGGTGATTATTGATAAGAAAAGCATACTTAGAATGTTAGACTGAAAAAAGATATGCCAGGACTAGTGCGCAGGACACTGTGGATAAACTAACACCTCTAGGGGTACTGGTCGACAGGTGGCTGAATATGAGCTGGCAGCATGCCATGGTGGCCAAGAAGACCAATAGCGTCCTGGCCTGTATCAGAAATAGTGTGTACAACAGGACTAGGGAAGTGATTGTCCCCCTGTACTTGGCACTGATGAGGCCCCACCTCAAATACTGTATTGAGTTTATAGGCTCCTCACTACAAAAAAGACATTGAGGTGCTGGAGCGTGTCCAAAGGGCAAGGAAGTTGGTGAGGGGTCTGGAGAACAAGCCTTATGAGGCTGAGGGAGCTGGGGTTGTTCAGTCTGGAGAAAGGGAAGCTCACGAGAGGAGACCTTATTGCTCTCTACAACTACCTGAAAGGATGTTGTAGCAAGGCAGGTGTTAGTCTCTTCTCCCACGTAATAAATTATAGGACAAGAGGACACAACCTCAAGTTGCACCAGGGAAGGTTTAGATTCGATATCAGGAAAAATTTTTAGACTGAAAGGGTTGTCAAGCATTGGAAGAGGCTGCCCAGGGAAGTGGTTGAGGCACCATCCCCGGAGGTATTTCAAAGACCAGTAGATGTGGTGCTTAGGCACATAGTTTAGTGGTGGACTTGGCAGTGCCCAGTTCAATATCTATTCAAGAAGGAATTTGTTCTGTTAAATGCTATCCAATCAAAGTGGTGGTGTAGTTCATATCCTAAGAAAGTCCTTGAGGTTCTAGATGTATGTCTTATTCTGTGGGTGATATTAATCACACCAAGACAAACTTATTTCCACTTGATGTGATTTTGGAGATAGCTTGGAATAACTTATTATCATTTGAACATTCAGATCAAAGATAACGAAGTCATTCAAGAAAAATCTGCCTAAATCTTGAAGTCCTGAAAATTTAAATGAGCGTAATATTTTTCTGTACAAAGTAGCTATAAAAAATGATTAATATAAATATATAATTATTTTAAGTTTTATAAAAACTCATAAATACTTTAATTGAAAATTAAATCAAATACTTCTTTGATGGAGGAATTCTTTTCTACAGTTGCAATGGGCATTTCTAGACAGATTCTGCTTCCAGTTTCATGAATGACTACTATAAATCTAAAGTGAGTGGGACAAAAGGGTAGTTCATGAACTGTAGTTTCCTCTTTCAAACAGAATTCTTATATTTTGGAACCCATAAAAGGAT
Source organism: Chroicocephalus ridibundus (assembly GCF_963924245.1). Classification (NCBI taxonomy): domain Eukaryota; kingdom Metazoa; phylum Chordata; class Aves; order Charadriiformes; family Laridae; genus Chroicocephalus; species Chroicocephalus ridibundus. Next base: position 104,614,144 of record NC_086285.1, read on the forward strand.
ATAATGCTTTAAAAAGAAGTAGATGTGAAGCACATTTCTATCTAATGCTTTAAAAAGAAGATGTGAAGAACAATTCTCTCAGTGGTTTAAAAGATTTTTGGTTTTGCGTTAAGCATATTGAACCAAAGTAGGAAGTAAGGTGGAAAAGTGAATAGAAAATGATATTTAATTAAATTTTAACAAAAGCTGAAAAAGCGAACTAATGTGAAGACAAAAGACTAAAACAGAATAATAGATAAAGTGGGATAGGATAATCAGGTAATAGACTAAAATTTTTTAATGCATTTTCATATTGAAAAGGTTCCATTCAAATTAGTTTCTTAAAATACTTGGCAAGGAAACATACATTGGCCAAAAGCATATTCACATTGTACAATAGTGGTAACATATCTTCATAATAGTTTAGACTTTTAATACTGTTAAATTTAAATTTTCAAATACTTGCACATTTATGATGTCAGAAAATAATTATAGGAGATCTTTGATCTATATTACAGTATACATGAAAGCTCTGTGCTTGCTGACAAGAATGTCCTTTTTTTCAGTACAGAGGAGAACATCTTTGTAATGAGTAATTCCAATAATCAAACTTATAACATTGTTCATAAAGATGAGAATACTAATATATCTTAATTGTGCCAACGGTTCAATTTAGTTAAGAATAAGGTTAGCTAAGTAGTTAATTAAAACAGTGTTTTACACATTTAAAAAGGTATTTATATAAAGTTACGTTCTTATGAAAGAAAATTTAAGGTTGCCACTAGTACTCCAGGTAGTGGTACTACTAGTAATGTTCATCTAAACCAGGATATAATTCAGTGTATTCCAGTGTTCAAAATTCATAACAGCATACAGGGGTCTGCAATTATACTGATATTGCTTTGCCTTTGTTGGAGTTTTAAAGTATCATTTACTGGATACTTTGTTGTTTCCAGCAAAGCAATGTCATACATTTCAAATATGATATTTTTTCCTGCAGTCAATTATTTCATTAAGTCTTCTGAAGATTCTTTCTAGAAACTCACAATCATGTTTTTGAAATATGAAGTTCTTTGGGAATTTTGTTTCTGAAAGAATAACACTGGTAATCTACATAATCTTTTGTATAATTTACCCTCACCCTCTGCTATCTGCTGATTCACAGCTACTTTAATACTACTGTAGGGCTTAAAGGCTTCCAGTGAAACCAGAACTTTATTATGGTCGTCACTATCTATACACAGAGGGAACAACAGCTCCAGCCCTAGAGAACTAGCATTTCTCGAGTAAGACAAACAAAGGATGTATAAAGCATTCCCATGTAAAAAGAGGAAAAGTTGTCCACCTTTACAATAAAAGCCTGTTTTTCAGCCAAAAACTGAACCTAGTTTCTTGTCCATTATCTGAACACAGGTACAGAAACAAGTTATGTCTTAAATTAGACTGTATTTAAATTAATTTTATTTGCAAAATGTGAGATCAAGCAAAGGCATAACTAAAGAGATCTCTAAGAAACCCAAGAGATGAATAAAGTAAAGTTTGCAGTTCAAAATAAAATGTGCTGTTTGCTGAGTCATTCCTCTATTAGACATCTAACATGTTGCTGGTAAATAATTTTGAGGAAATAATATTATTTGAATGAGATGAAGAAATAAAGGTCTATTTCTTTCCCTCTCAAAAAGTCAACAGTCTAACGTAAGTTTTTTAATGAATTTTTTATGTTTCTAAATACTGACTTGATTTTGAAAAGTGCAGACTATCCACATTTCCATGAAAGCATACTGCTCTGCGGTGATTTTGAGGTGGAAAATAACTTTTGATGAGTTAGTAAAAAACAAAATTCTCACAAAGTTAAAAGCACAATGTGTTAAAGAATAACACGCAGAGAATTTGTCTAGTTTTCTGATTTATTTAAAACAGTTGGGGTTGCAAACAATATGTAATGAACTATCCACTCTATGTTCAAATAATCAATGTTTATGTTAAACAAATTTGGCCTTACTAATCACTGCTATTCACGTTTTTCTGTTTTTTAAGAAAGCAGAAGCACTTTGCATTTTTTTTCATACTTGCTAATGTTTTTAATACTCGCCAGAACTTTGAATTTACAGTTTGATTATTAGTTTTCCTCATAGAATTATCTAAGGTAGTTTTTCAAGAGTTTTCAGAAAAAGCAACAATCAAATGTAGAGTATTAAACATAATGGACTAGTTAGCCCATTGCACTAACAGAAGTTAGTTAAGACATCTTTTATACAGTTACATCTTCCTGACTTCATCTGTAAAGATGTTATTTAACTACCCGCCTGATATATAAGCAATTCAGGGCTTCACTAATCTTAGTGTTAAAATTGGGGTTTCTGTTATAATTCTCACACCTTGTCTAGCTCTAGCGACACTTATTATTTTGCATATCAGAAACTGACAAAAAAAGAGAGATCAGTAAAATCCTGACTGGTATGACTAATAACTCACACAACTAGTCTATATATGCAGATCAGGTCAGCTTAGCAACGGCAACTAATAGTCAAGGGGATACACTGCCAGCAAGTTTTGTAGCATCCTGACCCAGTTTTTCAAGGGTACCAATCACCTATCCCATAACCGTTAAATGCTGCAACTACTTATCAGGTGCATTAAGGATTTTCCAAGCACTGTTCCGAGGGCAGAGTTTGTTAGATCCCCAAGACGAGCTCTTTGGTGTTCATTCCCACCTGGAGACATGAAATGCTTGCTGCACGTTTGCCTTGGGAGTCATCGGTCAGGGCCAAAAGAGCAGTCCTGAGCTGCTCTGGGGAATGAGCTTTCCACAGAGTTATACTGATTTAACTGAAATTGTATGACTTTATGAATCAAAACCTCAACATTGTGTTAAACTTGAACTTGACACGTGAGCTAAATCAAAAATACCAGCATAAACATTGTCCAAGTTCAAAATGTCAGTGTTGACACCAGTCGTTGCACAGACGGGAGTAGAAAAATATTTCACCAGTACTTTGTAAGATAAAGGAACACTTCGATGAACCCATTACTAAGACAAGCCCATGTAGTCAGACACATAGAGGGAAACTTCAAGGTCTCTAGGGTTGAGAAAAAACATAAGATACAGTTCATATCACACTTCTCACAATATGAGTAGTTTCCAAGTTTTGATTTGTTTGTTCTTTCATTTGCTTCCAGAGATGGTAGAAGCTAAGGTATTGACTAAAGTAATAAAAGTGTGTCAGCCTGGCTGTGAAGAAAAACAAAATGCTACAAGCTCAGTTTGCCAGCTTGTGCAGGCATACCAGTCTTAAGGGCTAGCTTTCATTACAAACTCCACTTGCCTACCTACAGTAAACTTAAGAAGTGCACAAGTTTAAACATAAATGTAAAGGTAACCTAATAGCATACCAAACTTTAAAGCATAATCCCATTAAAAAACCCACTGGCTGGACAAACAGAAATATTTGAAAGTAAATGTTGCATTTCTAATGAGGTTCTTGTGTTCTTGTCATTCAAATAACATTGCAAAGGTCACTTTATCGAAATTTCATGCCTGAAAAATCTATATGCATTTTTTCTTGCTAGGTTTTACTCACCAAAATCAAGTTATCTTAGGTTCTCATGCTGTCTGAGCAGTACAACAGATCAAACTAACTGGAAATATTTTTTGTACTATTGTAAAATACAATAAGTATACAAAAAATGCTTACAGTTGATACCAAATTCAAGCCTTTTGAGTGACTGTACCAAAGAGTTTGGTACTTATGGATAGAACAAATTATTCACATCGAACGTGTTCTACTTCTGAAGAGAAATCTATCAATAAATAAGTAGGAAACTATAGAGATGGTGCTTAAAGGGAGGTCTGAAGATTCATAGATTTAAAATCGGGGGGCGGGGGGCATGATCCTACTTCTGTTCCTTTTTCAGGGTGAGGGACAGCAACCTTGCTCCCACTAGGCCTACTTTAACTGGGCAGTAGAAAAGAGGGACCAGAGCACTACCAGGCAGTAGTGCTGTTAGTGATAAAAACAGAGTTTTCATCTTTTCTAGTGATGCAGCTCAGAGAAAAACCAAATGGAAAAACTAACAGATTTTGGAGAAGTCCTTAGTCTGATGAACAGTATCTTTCACTCTGTGAGGAAAAATTAAATAAATGCAACATACTACTGTCCTGGTTTCAGCTAGGATAGAGTCAATTTTCTTTCTAGTAGCTGCTGTGTTTTGGATTTAGTATGAGAATAATGCTGATAACACATATTTTTTTAGTTGTTGCTAATTGATGTTTACATTAGTCAAGGACTTTTTCAGCCTCCCATAGAAGCTGAGAGGGAGCATAGACAGGACAAGCTGGCCAAAGAAATATTCCATACCATAGACATCATGCTCAGTATATAAATGGGGGTTGGCCAGGGGGCAGGAGTCTGCAGTCACTGCTCAGGACAGGCTGGGCAACCAGTCACTGGGTGGTGAGAGCAACTTGTGTCACTTTATTTTGTATATTCTTCAATAATACTACTAATAAGTATCATTATTATTATTATTAGTAGTAGTAGTATTCTTTTCCTCTTCCATTACTGTTCTACTAAACCATCTTTAGCTCAACCCACGAGTTAAATGTTTGATTTTTTTTTTCTCTTTTTTTTTCCCTCTTCTCCCAACCTGACTGGGAGATGGGGGGTGTGGGGTGGATTGAGCAAGTGGCTTTGTAGTCCTAGTTGCTGGTTGGAATTAAACCACGACAGCGACTCCTTCAGGATCAACAGCAGAGTAAATGCATCAGGATATTCACTGATTATTTTCTCACTTGTGTTAACTGGAGAACTATGTGTTGGAACGTGGTACCTGCTGCGAGACATTTGTGTACAGTGGGGATTTCATAAGCCTAATAAGCCTTGTAGTTTTAAACAGATGCCAAGCACACTCTGTGAGGAGCACTGAAGAATGCGTGACTACCTAACAAACATGATCCCAAAGAGGTTGACTAAACAACCTCAACGGAGGCTGAATGCTTACTGACTGTAACAGCATTGTTAATGGAGAAGAGGAAATTGCCCCAGATATGCCCCAGATATGCAGGGATGAAACAAGGAAAGCCAAGGCCGCCTTGGAATTAAACCTGGCCAGGGATGTCAAGCTCAACAGGAAGGGCTCCTACAAGTATATTGGAAGCAAAAGGAAGACCAGAGAAGTTGTGGGTCCACTGTTGAATGAGACAGGAGCCATGGTGATGGAGGATGCGGAGAAGGCGGAGTTACTGAATGCCTTCTTTGCTTTGGTCTTTACTGCTCGGCCCAGCCCTCAGGAGTCCCAGGCATTGGGGGAAGTAACAGGGAAAGAAGAATACTTCCCCTGGGTTGAGGAGGATCGAGTGAGGGATCAATTAGATCAATTAGATATTCACAAGTCCATGGGCCCCAATGGGGTGCACCTGACAGTGCTGAGGGAGCTGGTGGAAGTCATTGCTGGGCCGCTCTCCATCATCTTTCAAAGGTCCTGGAGAACAGGCGAGGTGCCTGAGGACTGGAGGAAAGCCAACGTCACTCCAGTCTTCAAAAAAGGCAAGAAGGAAGAGCCGGGGAACTACAGGCTGGTCAGCCTCACCTCCATCCCTGGAAAGATGATGGAACAGCTCGTTCTGGGCGTCATGTCAAGGCATATGGAGGAAAAGAAAGCTATCAGAAGTACTCAACATGGATTCACGAAGGGGAAATCATGTCTGACTAATCTGATAGCCTTCTATGATGGTATGACTGGATGGATAGATGAGGGGAGGGTGGTAGATGTGGTCTACCTTGACTTAAGCAAGGCGTTTGACATGGTCTCCCACAGCATCCTCATAGGGAAGCTTAGGAAGAGTGGGCTTGATGAATGGACAGTAAGGTGGATAGATAACTGGTTAAAAGACAGAGCTCAGAGGGTCGTGATTAGGGGCACAGAGCCTAGTTGGAGGTCAGTGACGAGTGGTGTTCCCCAGGGGTCAGTACCGGGTCCAGTCCTCTTCAATATATTCATCGATGACCTGGACGAGGGGATAGAGTGCACCCTCAGCAAGTTTGCTGATGACACAAAGCTGGGGGGCTGGCTGACACACCAGAAGGCTGTGCCACCACACAGAGAGACCTGGACAGGCTGGAGAGTTGGGCAGAGAGGAACCTTCTGAAATTCAATAAGGGCAAGTGTAGAGTGCTGCACCTGGGGAGGAATAACCCCATGCACCAGTACAGGTCGGGGGCTGACCTGCTGGAGAGCAGCTCAGTGGAAAGAGACCTGGGAGTCCTGGTGGACAACAGGATGACCATGAGCCAGCAATGTGCCCTTGTGGCCAAAAAGGCCAATGGCATCCTGGGCTGCATCAAGAGGAGTGTGGCCAGCAGGTCGAGGGAGGTCATCCTCCCCCTCTACTCTGCCCTGGTGAGGCCGCACCTGGAGTACTGTGTCCAGTTCTGGGCTCCCCGGTTCAAGAAGGACAGGGAACTGCTGGAGAGGGTGCAGCAAAGGGCTACCAAGATGATTAGGGGACTAGAACATGTCACTTATGAAGAAAGACTGAGGGATTTGGGTCTTTTTAGGCTGGAAATAAGATGACTGAGGGGGGATCTTATCAACACTTATAAATACTTAAAGGGTGGGTGTCAAGAGGATGGGGCCAGGCTCTTTTCAGTGGTGCCCAGGGACAAGACAAGAGGTAATGGGCACAAACTTGAGCATAGGAAGTTCCACCTAAACATGAGGAGGAACTTCTTTACTTTGAGGGTGGCAGGGCACTGGAACAGGCTGCCTGGAGAGGTGGTGGAGTCTCCAACTCTGGAGACATTCAAAACCCGCCTGGACGCGTTCCTGTGCAACCTGCTCTAGGTGACCCTGCTCTGGCAGGGGGGTTGGACTAGATGATCTTCAGAGGTCCCTTCCAACCCTATGATTCTATGATTCTATGATTCTATGATTCTATGATATTCTCCTACTTTACCTTACTTAGGAGTAAAAGGGCCATCTGTATAACTTCTACCTGCCTTCTGACGCAGTCGTTCTGACAGACTCTGAAAAGACCCACAGTTATTCATCTTCAGCAAAGCCCCCTGTCTGGATTTTGTATTTTTTCCCCAAAAAAAATCCATGGTCTAGAAAAAGAGGTAAGGGAGAACACTTCAGTGTTCTCATGATTTTTAAAAACAAGGGATGGACCCATACCTTCTTCTGTTGCTAAAAAACCACAAAGATCAGCCTTCTGAGGAAGCCTGAGTATATCTAAAGCAGGTAGATTAAATCAGTTCAGCTTTAAAGTTAAATATGTTTAGAGTACACTGTCCTTGGCAGAGAAAGTCTCCTCATCAGAGTATTTTATGCCTGTCACAATATGGTTTCACCTCTGGTGCTTCCATAGCACAAGTTAAGCATCTGCCAGAGCACAGTAGGATTCACTAGGGAAGGAGATGGTTCTCCAAAAGGCAAGAAAGAGCAAATCGCGTCTCTGAGCTCCAGATCTGAAGTTTCTACTTTCTGTTATGCCATAACATATGATACCCCATTATGCCAGTAGTATTTTTTATTACTATTTCAAAATATAGCTTCTTTCACTATCTCAAGCTTCATGAATTTCCAAAGGATACAATTTTCACCAGTTTTAGGGTGCAGCATACCCTGTCTTCCTTCATACGGGCTTGTATCATCTACTTGTGTGACTAGAAGCAAAGGGGTTGAAATTCTTTCTGCGTAGCTACATGTGTCTGATTCCTGAGGCATTTTAACATTACTGCTGGAGCAAGAAAGGGCTTTCTAAACCAAATGTTGAAATATGTAGGAATAAAGAAGGACTAAAGTTTTGATGAGAGCATGTGAATCCCGAAGTCTGTGCTTTTTATTGTTACTAGAAAGTATATCCCAGTGTTCAATCGTATAGGTTACATATTGCTGTTTCAATTATGAAGATAAATCAAATATATAGGTAGCTACAAGTATTATATAGATATAAAAATATATATTATGAAGGCTATATAGGTAATATTTCTAGGAAGGGTGAGGAAGAAAGTATCTGGACAGAACCTAAAAAGTATCTTGAGATTTATGACTGAGATTGGTCTTGATCAATATCTGAAAAAGAAACCGATAAAAAAGATGTGTCAACTCCTATTAAGTCAGAAGTGTTAGACAGATGGAATTCTTCCTAAACACAGAGGTGCCTGGTAGAAGTGTTTCTGTAGATTATTGGTAGTGGAATTGTTTTTCTTGTGCACTGCAGGGAATCGTGCCTAGTTTTACAGAGCAGAAAGGAACTGTTTAACATGTACTGCAGATTCTTCACCAGTATTGATGAGCATGCTGAGCTGAAAAGGTAACAAATTATTCCTTTTGGAACTAATCGAAGCAAATTCGTCCCCCCGACCCCTTTCTCTTCTTCTCTCCTTGTTCCCTTTCTTCCCTTAAGACTTTCAATTCATCTCTGTAAGAAGTGACTGAAAGAATCCATTACCAGCTATTTCAGAAGAAAATGTGATATCATGCCAAAAAAATAGCTTTTTATCCAAAAATGTAGGAATTGGAAACTAATTGTGCCAATATAGGGAAAACCCAGTAGTCCTGGTGTGGTGGAAATGTGCTGTCTCAGGGACAACATCAGGGAGCAACAACCATAACACATTGTTGTGAGGTTTTTGATAACAGCCTGTTAGCTTCTTTCCACTGATCCACTATGGCAAATTATCATCATTATCATAATAATATTATAATTTTATCATTGATTTTTGCCTGGTTCTTATATAAACAGAAGAGTGCATGTGCAGCCCTAAACACTGGATGAGGTCCTACAATATCCAAACATAGAAATAAAGTGGGAAAAAGTATTCTAGCTCTTGAAAAGGGGTAAGATTTACTATAATTAACTCCTAGATCTAAAATAGGGGAGGCAAGGCAAGATGAGGCGAGGTGAAGGGGCAGGGGCAGGGGCGGGAAGGGCAGGGCAGGCAAGGCAAGGAAGGGAAAGGCAAGGCAAAAGGCAAGGCAAGGCAAAAGGCAAGGGAAGGGAAGGGAAGGGAAGGGAAGGGAAGGGAAGGGAAGGGAAGGGAAGGGAAGGGAAGGGAAGGGAAGGGAAGGCAAAAGGCAAGGCAAAAGGCAAGGCAAGGGAAGGGAAGGGAAGGCAAAAGGCAAGGCAAAAGGCAAGGCAAGGCAAGGCAAGGCAAGGCAAGGCAAGGCAAGGCAAGGCAAGGCAAGGCAAGGCAAGGCAAGGCAAGGCAAGGAAAGGAAAGGAAAGGAAAGGAAAGGAAAGGAAAGGAAAGGAAAGGAAAGGAAAGGAAAGGAAAGGAAAGGAAAGGAAAGGAAAGGAAAGGAAAGGAAAGGAAAGGAAAGGAAAGGAAAGGAAAGGAAAGGAAAGGAAAGGAAAGGAAAGGAAAGGAAAGGAAAGGAAAGGAAAGGAAAGGAAAGGAAAGACAGAAGACTTCTGCAACAGCAGTTTTGAAATTCAGTGATGAGGCTTTTGAAGCTTCAAATAATCTTCAGGTTATGGAGATGCCAAACAGAAGTGTCTTACAATTTTCCTTATTCTGATTTTGCATCTTGCTATTAAAAATCAACTGCAAGACCAGCAAAAAAAAAATTATACAAAAACAGTGCAAATTAAACAATAACACCCTGGGTGAAGCAAACTAGTCAATTCTTTCTTTGTGTAAGAAACCAGTGTAACCTGGTTACAACCAGTGTAAGAAATAAAATGCAATGTCAGAATGTACAGCAATATAGAAACAGACAAGAAGTCTGTTTCCCTGATAAAAATACCTTATTGTCTAATTTAAAAGCTGAAGAAATAAATCCATAAATACACAAGGTAATAGTACCCTTTGGTCATTTGCCATGGCAAAGATCAGTTTCAGAAAAGCAAGCATTCAATTAAATTGATAGCTGTGTTTTCCTTTTCAAAATCTGATTAGAAAAAGAAGCAGAAATCAAACTGTGGCTGTCCATCCTTTGAAATACTGCTTTTAAATAGATCCTGAAAAATGCTCCTGTTTCTGGGTGAAAAACAAATGCTGATAAATATGACTTTCTCCACAGGGAAATTTCCCAAAGAGACAGAGACAGAGAGTGGGACTATTCCCAAAGGTAGAAGACAGAGATTGATGTGCACCTGGCAACCTGCGGTGTGGAGAAGACATGACTGAAAAGGCTCTGTTTTGGAATACTTTTGATTTTACTATAAGCTCCCCTACATACAGCAGTACACATCTCTCTGTTTTCAGTGCCCACTGAGTGCTTCTGCCTTGTAAGGATGTAAGGATCCTATCCAAGGTCGTCTTGAAACCAGCAGTACAAAGGGGTTAGGAAAAGGGAGGCTGCCTCACTGTTACTGTGAAAAATCATGTCTCTGTCTCCAGACAGCTACTATCTGGTTGTCTCATGGTTGCCCAAAAGTGATGACCCCACTCTCTTCTTGTACTGAGGAGGATGAATGCATGAAAAGTTTGGCAGAATGACAGCTGATGGATTTATCACTCACCACAAGGGTTTCTTCTTTTATTTCCATTTCCAGCTTCAAGATGATTACTCACCAAAGCAATCTAGTTAGGCCACCAGCTCTTCAAAATAACTAATTTGCATCGCTTTTCCATGCACCAGACTCAAATAAAACCTCTCTATTGTAGTAATACATATCACCTAAATTATATGTCTCAGATTCTGAACAAGTTTTTATTGTAATAATCATATACTACCTAGCTGTGAAGTAGATTCATCACTGAATGTAAATTCTGTAGTATTTAATAACTGAATGCAAAAAAATTATTACAAAGAATTCCATCTGGCAATATTTTTCCTACCAAAAACTTTACTTTTCAGCAGCGCAGGTAGTCCATAAGGTGGAGGAGAGACAGGGCAGTGCTAGCCTCAACAGCTATGCAGTCTATGCAAAACTTACAGTAGTTTTTTATGTACCTTGGCAGGAGATATAAAAATTTCATATTTAATAAAGCTGTCTTCTTACGTCTGGCACAGGTACCTGTGTACACAGCAAGGCTTCAGGGAGACCCTTTCTAAGGAATAACATAAATTATTACTTTACACCACTTCCATCATCGTTCTTAACCAAGCACTTGCTTCCAGGTCACACAGGTAGTTTGTTCAATGGGGAAAAAACTCGTAAAGAGAAATTACCAGCCTATCTTCAGCTCAGCATCTTCTTGTCATTCTTACAGTCAAAATTTCTCTTAGCCCACTTATGTGGTACAAAGAAGAGCGAAAGACTGCTAGGCACTTATGTCTGGCAATCCTTCTAGCTGCGTATTTGCCATTGCCTTATTACAAAGGAGCTGATATCACAAAAGGCTTCATCATAAAACCCACTTGTGATCTCTATGGTCTCTCAGTACAAAGACGGCTTGTCAAAACAAGCGAGAAAAAGCCTGAAGTCTTTGCTGCCATGGAAACTGAACAATTAACAAATGTACTTTTTCTTACTTCAACTGGAACTGCACTTGAGCCAGCCTTTTAGCAAAAAACTGTTAAAAACCTCCCTGTGACTTAAGTAGTGCTGGGGTGGAGTGGACAGGAAATACAGAAAAGAAGAGTTATTTGGGAAGCACAGAGCAGTGATGAGAAGCAGCAGGGCAAATGACTCAGTAAAGGAGCGGGGCTCAGGCAGAATTTCATGGCTAGAAAGATCAGCAAGCTGACACTCCGGGCGTTTTACATAACAGCAACATTTGTTATGATTCAGGAGTGTATAGAAAAGACAGGGACACGGGAAAAGATGCTAGGGACCGTAAACAGCCTTTTCTGCAAGGTGCTTTTCAGCAAAGGTCACTGTCTTTTCCTTTGTCACAGTACAATACTATCAAGCAGCTCCCTTTCCACAGACCTCTGAAATAACAAGCACAGGACAGCTTCTTCTCACTGACACCCCTTGGCTCAGGACTCGCTGACAGCAGCTGCTGGGATCGCCTCTTTAAAGTAAACTAAACCCAGGGCTTTCTGCTTTATTTTTCACCCCCAATAAAGCAGTGTATTACTTGAAGATGAAGAAAACCCAGAGCAGTACACAGCTCCATGACACAGGACCACCTTGCAGCTTTTGAGTACCTCTTGAACCTTATTGACAGGTCTCAACTGCTATGGCACATATTGGCGTTTGTGCTTTCCTTAGTGTTTTGGAGAATAAAAGAGCAACACATCTCTGTATTACTGTCCCTGTTTCTGGTAATCTGCAGTTTAGGGATCTCCAGAGAGCCAAAGATTGAATTGAAGATCCACTAGCCTTTCCTGCAGTAGGCCAAATACACTGAAGAAAAAAATAATTATGCATTACAAAGTACATGGAAATCGCATCCAACTTTTCAAGTCCCTGAGCTGAAAACAGGAGGAGGATGCAAGGCTACCAGAAGGAATTACCATAAACCATTAAGTTAAATCCAGCTGGCGGCCTGTCACAAGTGGTGTCCCTCAGGGCTCGGTGTTGGGACCATTTCTGTTTAACATCTTTATTGATGATCTTGATAAGGACATAGAGCGTATCATCAGCAAGTCTGCAGATGACATGAAGCTAAGCGGGAGTGTTGATCTACATGAGGATAGGGAGGCTCTACAGAGAGACTTGGATAGATTGGACTGATGGGCCAGTACTAACGGTATGAGCTTCAACAAGGCCAAGTGCCGGGTCCTGCACTTGGGCCACAACAACCCCATGCATCGCTACAGGCTTGGGGAAGTGTGGCTGGAGAGCTGCCTGGCAGAAAAGGGCCTGGGGGTTCTAACTGACAAGCGGCTGAACATGAGCCAGCAGTGTGCCCAGGTGGCCAAGAAAGCCAATGCCATCCTGGCTTGTATTAGAAATAGTGTGACCAGCAGAAGGAGGGAGGTGACTGTCCCCCTGTGCTCAGCACTGGTGAGGCCACACCTTGAGTATTGTGTCCAGTTTTGTGCACCCCAATACGAGAGAGATATCGAGGTGCTGGAGCGAGTGCAGAGGAGGGCAACGAAGCTGGTGAAGGGCCTGGAGAATAGATCTTATGAAGAGCGATTGAAGGAGCTGGGACTGTTTAGTTTGAGGCAGAGGAGGCTGAGGGGAGACCTCATCACTCTCTACAACTACTTGAAAGGACATTGTAGAGAGGTTGGTGCTGGTCTCTTCTCACAGGTAATTAGTGATAGAACAAGAGGGAACGGGTTCAAGCTGCAGCAGGGTAGGTTTAGGCTGGACGTTAGGGAAAAGTTCTTCACAGAGAGAGTGGTCAGACACTGGAATAGGCTGCCCAGGGAGGTGGTGGTGTCACCACCCCTGAATGTGTTTAAGACTCATTAGGATGTGGTGTTGGGGGATGTGATGTTGTGGGATATGGTGTAAGGGAGAACTTTGTAGAGTGGAGTTGGTGGTTGGACTCGATGATCCCAAGGGTCTTTTCCAACCTAAATGATTCTAGGATTCTATGATTCTAAACCTGTCTTGATAATTATATTATTTATTAACCATTTGCTTTTGGCCACTGTCAAAAATGGGATACTAGGTTAAGTGGGCTTTTGGTCTTACAAAGAACAGTCAGTCTTCCAACCCCACCTTAGCTGCTGGTGCTGCTGGGGCATTTGTTCATTGGGCCAAGCCGCAGAGCAAATACCTGTCCAAAATCAGCGTATTTGCATTGGTCAAGATACTACTAAGCAAATGTTTCATCTGTTCTGGCAGGCAACAGTTTGACAATTGCTCCTGCTATCTGAAAAGATTGTGGATGGTCAGGTAGTGTGAAAAGGGAAATTTTTAACTGTAGGATAGCTTCTCTTTCATCTACCTCTTCACCTATATGTTTCTGATATACACATTTTACAGATGTGGGTGTTCCTCCGTTTGTCTGTGCACACATAGGAGTCAAAAGGACTACCCATTGGCTTGTTAGAGTTGCCTGCTACTAAGGGATCTTCCATCCCAGCAGTTAGAGGCCCGTGCGCGTGAGTGTGCTTATATGGTTTTGCTTATATGTTTGTGTATTAATTTGAAATATATGCTTTTGCTCATGTGTGTATGTTTTGATTTGGGATACCTTATAGTAAGTTAGTGCGAATCTCGTCATCTTTGAATGTGCAATTACGTTGCTGTTCAATTATTTTGTTAAATCACTTTGTAAATCTTTAAATTGGTTAATGATTAAGTGCTGCTAAAATTCAACCTCTTGGTCTACCTCAAATCATTAATAAATTTTGAATCACTGCTAAATCATTACTGTATCAAATATTTCCATCCACAACAGGTAGGACTCAAGAAATTTTGTAAGCTTCTCCACAGATCCCATGGTTACTATTAATTCAGGCTGCTTTTCACAGTATACCACAGGGAAAGATTCCACAATCAAGAATTTTATTAAATGTTAATTTTTAAAATCTCAGGTTCTTCACAGGTAAAATTGATCATTGCCCAGATCTTTTGCTTCATTTAAACACTAGTCAAAATCTAAGTACTTGCTTTTCTAAAATGTAGGTTTTGTCCTTAGCCGTGAAATATAAAAGTACTGACAGCACATATTTTTCTTCCTTCTTGTATTTTCTAGGTTTTCATTATCATGGATGTCATGCAAGCTGATAAACTCAATACCTTTTCTGCCCCCTCTGCTATCATCAAGGCAACATTTGTCTTTGTGGACAAGATCCTCTTCAAATCCATCTTACATAACCATTTTATAGGAAGGCAGGAGATGGACAGATTCCAATTTATCTCTGCACAATAGTACCCCTTTATTGCTATTCGGATACGCTGAATCTCTAAATCTATTTGCATGTTGAAACTAACAGGCAATATATATTACAACAGAAATATCTTTCCCATTTTCAGGGAGCACTGGGTTTGCAAACGCCTATTGCTAGGTCTTCACTCTTCTGTTTAGCCCTACTGAATCAATGGAAACATCTATTTCTACTAGAGAGTCCACTGCTCACGGCGTTAACAATAAAAAGCAGTGTTTCATATCTGTACTAACCAATGATTTTATGATTCTATTTTAGATTCCCAGCTAATCTAAAACAATTATATACCTACATAGCACTGTGTAGCCCTCAGCCTTGGCCAAGTCATATAAACAGCACATATGGCTACGCTGCCTCCATTTTCTAGGACTATCTCATTTGAAATTCATTCTGATGTTATTCCAGAGCTTTGCAATCTATAATGTAGACATGCGCTGGGTACATTTCAATATAGCTCTGTCAGTGTGCAACGAACTATTTAAACACACACTTAATTCCTAATAAATGCTTTATGAGCAGACAAAGTCAATAAATTTACAGTATTTAAATTCAGGTTTATTTTTTATTGCATTCCATAGGAGCAAGTTAAAACTGCTGCCTTTACATATACAATTACTAATGGAACTAGGCAAGTTTATGTTATCCTCTTGGCTGTCTGATAAGAAATGCAGTTACTTGCCAGTTAATGACATTTTATAGTCTCATACTAGTAAAACAGAAATGACATCTATATTTTTCACAGCCAAGCTTAATCATAAGTACATCTGTCAAGATCTCAAAATACACTGAAGATCTCTTCTGCTTCATGTGTGACTTTTCTCAGTTCCTCCTTCCCATTCTGCCCTCCCCAAGTGACATTTAAAGATTCACTTTCCTCCTCCCAGATCTATGTCTGAAAAGCAATCGACTGGTCTTCCAGGCGTCAGACGCATGCCTTTTTGTACTAGCTGTTAATTTTAAAGATGCTGCAGTTTACAATTGCTTTGACATTTACTCTAGAGGGTTTGTGCTCCTGAATACATTTATGTAATTTATTTATCCCCAGTTGTTTTGGAAACCCAAATAAAGGCAGAGCTTGATCATTACAAGGCATTGGCCTTAAGTGTTTGTTGACTGCTTTGAGTATCCCTGTGCTTCTTGCACCACTTCTGCAACTACTATGGCACTTCAATCATCCCTGGATGCTTAATAATTTTTAATAAGTTTTCAATGAATTTAAATAAATAAATATATCATCTATATCTAAATGTATAAAATATATCAACAATATACACATCTATTTATTTACAACATCTCTAATATGCTCCAAGTTTCTTGCAGCATAATATAATCAAGTTAAACATGAGAAGTTAAAAGAAGCAAAAAATTCAACTACCTAAACACAATGTCACAATGAAAATCTTTCAGGCACAAACATTCCAGTGGATGAGAAAAAAAAAACACCTTTCAGATTATGCAAACAACAACAACCAAAAAAGGACAGTGAGAATATGATGGGGGAAGGGAAAGAAGGGGAGAGACCCAGAATGAATGAGTGAGTGAGTGAGTGAGTGAGTGAGTGAGTGAGTGAGTGAGTGAAAAATCAGAACTAGGGAAAAAGATTCCAAGTTTAAAGCCTGCAGGCCAGAAGTAGGCAAGAAGGCACTGCACAGCTCATTTTCTGGTAGAAAACAGGCAGATGCAGGCTACCTATAACAGTGCGATGATATTAATCCATTTCTTTGAAAACCAGGAAAGCATGGCAACCTTAGAAACATCCAGCAATGACACAATAATATCTTTGCTTCTGTCAATGCAGGATGGAAAACAAATTAGGTTCAGAAAATAAGCACTTGCGAGTAGATAAATTTAGATGATTATTTAAATCTATAAACAGCAAAACAATTTAAATTATTATTCTTTTGTGATCTTATATTTCTAGATGAAAATCCCTAAAAAATACAATATTAAATAATATATAATCACAGAGAGGTTCAGGTTGGAAAGGAACCTTAAAACCATCTAGTCCAACCCCCTGCCATGGACAGGCACATCTTTCACTATATCAGGTTGCTCCAAGCCCTGGCCTCGAACATTTCCAACCATGGGGCATCCACAACTTCTCTGGTCAACCTGTTCCAGTGTTTCACCACCCTCATTGTAAAGAAATTATTTCTACTATCTAATCTAAATCTGCCCTATTTTAGTTTAAAACCATTACCCCTTGTCCTGTCACTACAGGCCCTGGTAAATGTGTCTTTCCATAGAATCATAGAATCTTCATGGTTGGAAAGGACCTTTGAGATTATCGAGTCCAACCATACACAAACAAAAAAAACCCTACAATCTCTGTCACTAGAGCATGCCCTGAAGTGCCACATCTAGACGTTTCTTAAACACTTCTAGGGATGGTGACTCAACCACCTCCCTGGGCAGGCTGTTCCAGTGCCTGACCACTCTTTCAGTAAAGTAATTCCTCCTAATATCTAATCTAAACCTGCCCTGCTGCAACTTCAGACCATTTCCTCTGGTCCTGTCATTATTCATCTGTGAGAAGAGGCCAGCCCTCACCTCTCTACACCCTCCTTTCAGGTAGTTGTAGAGGGCAATGAGGTCTCCCCTCAGCCTCCTCTTCTCCAAGCTAAACATGCCCAGCTCCCTCAGCCTCTCCTCATATGACCTGGTCTCCAGACCCCTCACCAGCCTGGTAGCTCTCCTCTGGACACGCTCCAGCACGTCAATGTCCCTCTTGTACAGAGGGGCCCAGAACTGAACACAGTACTCGAGGTGAGGCCTCACCAGTGCTGAGTACAGAGGCACGATCACTTCCCTGCTCCCGCTGGCCACGCTATTCCTGATACAAGCCAGAGTGCTGTTGGCCTTCTTGGCCACCTGGGCACACTGCTGGCTCATGTTAAGCTGGCCATCCACCAGCACCCCCAGGTCCTTTTCTGCTGGGCAGCTTTCCAGCCACTCTTCCCCAAGCCTGTAGCGTTGCTTGGGGTTGTTGTGACCGAAATGTGGGACCCGGCACTTGGCCTTATTAAACCTCATACAGTTGGCCTTGGCCCATCGATCCAGCCTGTCCAGGTCCCTCTGTAGAGCCTTCCTACCCTCAAGCAGATCAAGACTCCCACCTACTTTGGTGTCGTCTGCAAACTTACTGAGGGTGCACTCAAACGCCTCATCCAGATCATTGATAAAGATATTAAACAAAACCAGCCCCAAAACTGAGCCCTGAGGGACACCTCTGGTGACTGGCTGCCAAGACGATTTCACCCCGTTAATCACAACTCTCTGGGCACGGCCATCGAGCCAGTTTTTAACCCAGTGAAGAGTACACTTGTCTATGCCATGATTCACCAGCTTCTCCAGGAGAGTGTCATGGGGGACGGTGTCAAAGGCCTTACCAAAGTCCAGATAGACAATGTCCACAGCCTTCCCTGCATCCAGAAGGCAGGTCACACGGTCATAGAAAGAGAATCAGGTTGGTTAAGCACCATCTTTCTTATAAGCCCCCATTTAAGTACTGGAAGGCCACAAGAAGGCCTCCCTGTAGCCTTCTCTTCTCCAGGCTCAACAACCTCAACTCTCAGCCTGAACTCATAGGAGAGGTGCTCCAGCCCTCTGATCATCTTCATGGTCCTCCTCTGGACCTGCTTCAACAGGTCCATGTCTTTCCTCTGTTGAGGGCTCCAGAGCCGGACACAGTACACCAGGTGGTGTCTCACCAGAGTGGAGTAGAGGGGCAGAATCACCTCCCTTGACCTGCTGGTCACACTTCTTTTCATGCAGCGCAGAATACGGTTGGCCTTCTGGGCTGCAAGCACACACATTGCCATGTCTTGTCCAATTTGGCATCCACCGATATCCCCAAGTCCTTCTCGGCAGGGCTACTCTCAATTTATTTATCAGCCAGTCTGTATTGATACCTGGGAATACCCTGACCCAGGTGTGGGACCCTGCACTTGATCTTGTTGGACCTCATGAGGTCGTATGAAATTATGCTATGAACAACCTAAGGATAACCCTACACTTCTGTTAAAATATTAAATATTTAAAGGCATGAATTAATAACACAAATTTAAAATAAATTAAAATTTTAAATATTTTCTTATAAAGAGTTGCTACCATTTTTAATACGTTTATATAAATGCTGAATTTTTATCAAAATTGGAAGCCCATTAAAGTTCATATCAATATTTCAAAATTCTTCATTAGTAATATAAAATTATCTTAAATATGTGACACAAACCAGAAAAATATAAACTATCGATAGTATGTATTTTAATCTAATTCAATTCAGTTTACAGTAGACATAATTAATACACTGGGTTCAGGAGTTTTACATCTAGACCTAGTTGCTACTCAAAAATACTGCAAAACTTCTATACAATTTGGTTTCAGCAATGTGAACAGAGACAGGCTCTAGTTCAGTGGTTAGACTCTCTTTAAAACTTTAGTATTAAGCTTTTATTGTTAAGAAATACCTTTAAAATTTCCAGGCAATTTAGCTTATTTTAACTTAATTTCATTGCAAAAAACTTAAAACTTAATATTCATTCCAATTTTAACTCTTAATAGGCTCTGCAAACATAGTTAAATTCCAGTGTAAATGAAACTATTTTCTGTAGGTATACATTGGATGTATATCGCTCAAAATTAAGTCTGTGACTGGCAAGGGATGGAGCGGTGAAAAGTCCTGGTGGTGTTTCTTTGGAAATATGGGTAAGTAAAGTCCTTACATTTGTGTGAGGGTTTTTTGAAATATGCTCTAGAAGGTGTCTGAAGTTACGAGATTACTTAGCACATACTTTGTACCTACATTTTTGTTTGGTTTTATGATCTGGATTGTGACAAGATCCAAACTGGACCTGGGAGTAACATAAAATTATTTTAGTGAACTTTCCAAGGCGAGTGAAAAGGGGATTAAACGCTCCTGGTGCACGCTAAAACGAGACTTTGCAGAAGGCAAATTGCATTTCTCCCTGGGCACCCACTAGCTATCCCTAGCAAGTCTCTTCAACAGCTCCAGCCACAAAGCGTACTCCATCTTTACATCCGCCCACATTTTCAGGATATGTTTTTGATGTTTCAGACTTGCCCCTTTGAAGACAACAGTAAAAATATTCTGTACCATGGTTTTGTCCATGTTTGTCGAAGTTAGTCAAATAACTCAATAGCTGGGTTACTTTGTTACTCAAAGCCCAAATAAACAGCAGGGGAAAAGGAGGGGGAAAATGAGGCCTTTTCCAACAAACAAGAAATAATAGAGGAATACATCACCCCGGTGTCAGAAAACATACCTGCATGAAGCATTTCCCATCAGCTGTGATCAAATATCCATATAAGCAGCATTCTAGTTATTGCATGTGCAGTACACTTGATGCCAGTACCTTGTTTCTCATCTGGTCTAGGAGCCAGGTATGAGCATTTACAGTCAGTCAGAGTAACCTGACAAACAAAACTACGGCCTATGATCACTGGTATACTGACAGCTTGCCCCCAGGTAAGAGGAAAGGTTGTTGTAGACCCTTACATCCTTTTGCAGACACAGATAAACACAGAAACAGGGTGGAGATGCTTCTGCTGAATGCAAAGGAACCCTTGGTCCGAATAAAGCAAAAGGCACTGAATTGCCTAGATGGAAATGGATTGGAAATGGATGGAAATTGCTCTTTCTTCATCACAGAGGACAGGACAGCGAGATGGCATAGAACTGATTGCTGCTGGAGTTAAATGGGAATGAGATGGGCTATTTTCTTTTAGAATTTTAAGTTTTGAGGATAGAAGCAAACCAGTCCTGTGGGATGAATAAGGGACAGATATATTTTGTGTCTGATGTAGACAAGGAAGGTAAGAAAAAAATCGTCATGACCTAGGAAGATTTAAGGTTAATCTTTGCCCTTGCTAGCGGACATTTCTAAGACATCTCTGAAATCTAATGAAAAGCTGTAATTTCACAACCACTTTACAATGACATAAGGCAGGCACAGCTGTCAAAAGAAACTATCTCCCGCCTGCAAGTGCTCACTCTCTGTCTAGTATCACTCTATGTATCTACTGGCACAAGTAGCATTCAGGGAGCTATATGCTAAAGCACACGAAGAATCTGATTAAGGATATATCAGTTTAAGGTGGCCATGAAACTCCCATTACAGTTTTGACTGAGTGAGAGAGAACCTGGCCAGCAAATACCAAAATGAAATGTATACGCATCTATAATGAGTGGTGAAAAGTAAATCCTCTTGCTCTGTCACAGATTGGTGATCATAAAAAAATGCATATCTATCATTTTTTGAGTGTGGTTGTAAACCCATCTATTCCTCTCTGAAAGGCTCATTTTTCATTCTCTTGTGCAATTGGTATATTTATGTATTCACTTATCACACACTTTTCCATAATTGCCAACAGCTCCCATTCTAAAAATGAAGAAAAGATCTGAGAAAGGCTTTTTCAAAAAAGGTTTGAACTTTATAGGAAGTACGAGGTATTTTCTCTGCTGTACATCCTCTTCTTCTACTTCACATATATTCCTGGTAAAGGCTATTTACATTTTTTTCTTTCCTAGTTTCTCATTGCCTTTGCGCAAACAAATGATCCCTAGAGAAGATTTACAAGAGGCATAAACTGGGGAGGTGCTGTCGACATCAGTGGTAACAGGCAGATTTACAGCAGCAGTGAGGCTGTTCCATTACCATTACATACATTTGAAGTAGACTCTGATATAGGAAATGCCTCTGTTTTAAATTTTCTAAAACAAATAATTTGCTGAACAGCAGCAGTTACTTTTACCTACGATTTGTCTGAGATTTCAAGATCACTTGATCACAGTTGACAAGGAGCTTTGTCAAAACAAAGTTTCAAATATCAAAACTTCAACATCAAATGCTTGGGAATGAAGGACACACTCAGTTTCTCAGTAAATACATGTAAAAACCTGATTGTCTAGTTAGAATTTACTATTATTTATTTTTAAAATTAGTTCTGTAGTGGTGTTGGTTCTTTTTCTTTTCTTAAATCTTAAACTGTTCTGCGAAGGAATATCTGTAATCTGCAATAGAGGACAGCAAACAAGCAATGCAAAAAAGCACAGCATGCAAGCTGGCTACCTAACTGAGGATACACTGTTACGTCCCTTCAGAGATTACTCACACAGCATTTGAAGTCACTAGAACTGGTATTAAAATTAAGCAAATAAAAAAATACTATAAAAGCTTAGGCATCATCAAGCCTTAAGTATGAAATTTATAGAAGGCTTGACTCTCGCATCGTTTGGATTCTTTTTGGGAATTGCTGTGTTGTTGGATCAGCCAGGAGGACAAAGTTTCGATAGTTTTGAAGTGCAAAGCAGATCATCTGTAGCCGGCGTTTTACTTAGTTACGGGTTTTTTTATTAGACCACGTTGTCTTAAGCTGCCGTTGCTGTTAGTAGAATTTGCAAAGGTCTTTTTTGCTGTGAGCTTTTCTGGCTTGAAGAGGCAATATTTCTGGTTTACGTCTCCTATTACAGCACTCCCTGGTTGCTCGACTGTTAGCATTTACCTCTGGGCTCTATTCAGTCGCTCAGCAACACAAGTCTGATCCCTGTTAGATGTGAACATAAAACTGCGTATCTGTTGAAATGCTAAAGTATACAATATGGAGTTTATGTCAGCTTATACTTTTATGTGTGGTTTACACAGTTTGCAGAACCTTATCCAGCACAAAGCTTTCTAGTAACAAGTTAACTGACAACTTTTTCTGAAGCAGAGCCAACAAAATGTGTTTATATCAGATCAGTGCTTTGTATCATGAGGCTGTGGACTTTCTGATCTTGGACTATGAGCCTAACACCAGATTTTGTCATCGGATCCCACAGCTACCTCATCAGCCTGCCTCATTTATATCTATTTTATGCTTACAATGACTTGCAATATTCCAAATACCTCATTCCAAATGAGCAACCAAAATTCATGAGATAAAACGTGTATGCAGCGCAATAGAAATTCAGACCACTGCTGTTATAAAAACACAGCTGAAAATGTGTTTTCACTTGATGTGTAAGTCATCATTGCAGATAAATATAACACATTATGAAACCAAATTATTATTATTTTCTACACCATAGTGGAAAAAATTGACTGCATAGCAACCTATTGGCTCTCTAGAGCTCTAGTTCTATTAATAATCGTGTTATTTCTCACCCAAACTGATAAAAGTTGAATAATCCATAATCTTTTCATATTAACCTTATTTAACATTTATTACTTCCTATGCTTCTGCTAGGAAACAAACAAAAACATTGCAAAGACGACGAAAGTTTTCCTCAGAAACGTGCCCTTAGGCTGATCTAATGGATAGTGATATAGCCTGGTACATCTTGCAAAACCAGACAACATTTTACAGTATCCCTCTATTTATGGACTACACAGGAAATACTTACTACCTTGTACAATATAGCATATTTTATTTGTCTGTTATATGCTACAGTTGTGAAAATACAGTCTTGTCATATATTTAATTCCCTAAAAATTATTTCTCAGCTCCTAATAGAATGACTATTTGGAAATTTCGTATGGAATAAGTATATGTAATATTTAACTGTCTGGATAGACCAGACTTACCTGCTCTGTCACCATTGCACGGGGTTCATATGACGTTCCTCCGAAGCTGTCCAGTCAGCTCTGTATCATTAGTACAAGTTAATTACTGGCTCCATCTTATGGTTAAAGTGTTGATGAGTTCGTAAATAAAAATGTTGATGATTTACCTCAGGGTCCCAAGAGCATCCCCAGCCCTGCCTGTCTCTGCCCACCCCCGGGCCTCCTCCCACCCTGCCCAGGGCCCAGCACCCAACGTCATCCCCCCAGGGCCGTCAGCCCCTGCCCCAGGGCTCCAGCTCCCCACAGCCCTGCCCTGCCCGGCCATGGGCTGCCGGTGCCGGGCCCACCCATGTCCTGGCCCTGCCTCAGCCTGTACCCATCCCCATGGCCCTGCCTGGCCGTGACTGAGGCTGAAGTCACCACGGTTGCCCACCTCGGGCACACAGGAGGGGTCTGTGCCTGGCAGGTGACAAGAAGCAGATTTCCCTACAGCCTCCCACGCTGCCGTGCTGTAACTAACAGCCTCTCGCCCGAGGGCCTTGGAGAAGAAGCCCTTTCCTCCATGGGAGGAAGAAGGTGCCTTTGCACATGCCCCAGGGCACAGCTTCAGCGGTGGCCCCGCAGCAGGAAAAGGACATCAGCTGCATCCCCAGGTATTTCAATGTGTCCGGCGAGATAAACTGGAAGTAAACTCACAACTGAAGCAGAAACCCTCCACGTTAACATAGGCACATCTACAGTGAAGCGTATGTTTCCTCTCAAATGCGTCAAGGTGGAGCTGTAAGGAGTAGCTGCGAGGAGTAGCTGCTCTCTGCCATTCCCACCACTTATCGACAATGGCAATCTCAGCCTTAACGCTGCATTTCGTGTCTTTACTCATTCATTCACTTCGGAAGATGGCTTAGTCTCAAGTCAAAACCTACCCCAAATTGAACCAAACGGAGAAGCCCAAACCTGTCCAGACTAAGGCCTGGTAGGAGGAGTAGGAGCAGAAATTACTACTGAATCCTTTAAGGTTGTGACTTTGGCATGTTAGTTAAAATGATGGGCTCACTGATACTCACCTGGTGAATGCTTTATGTCAATTGTTCACAGCATTAGGCAAGACATTGCACAACTTCCTCTTAGAGCCCTTTTTTAGACTTTTCTGTATGACAGTTTACTCTCCAGCAAACAAAAAATGCTGAGTATTCACGATCATAACACGGCACTCTTTCGTCTTCTAGGTTATTAGTTGTAGTACAGTGCTAGTGAGAGAGCTAGCAGCTCTCTCATGTCATCCACCTAAAGGAAAAGGTCCAATGTAAAGAAAAAGGTGAACAAAATTACATTTTTAAATACATCTGATCCCAGCATTGTTTAGTACTTGTCTAATTTTTATTTTCCTTGATTACCAGGTTATCTTTTTAATCATCTTCTCTGATTTTAGAGCTACTACAACTAGGGTCATAGGAATATTTGGAAGTCTGTATTTGGCAGAGGAAAGGTGGAGTGAGTTAAGATTAAATACACAATTTTGGGGAAAGCAAAAGATGTGTGTTAATTAGATTTGAGAAGGAAAGGGTCTGTTTAATTAAACTGCTCAAGGGTTTCACACAAAATCTCAGGAAATACACTTTTGTACCACAATATTCTTAGAAAGCCATGGATATTTTTTCCACACTGAGCTGGTATTTTCACCACAGAGATACTTTATTCTTCAAGCACTCTACTTTCTATCCTAACCTAATCAATGCAGAGCTGAGGATGCAGATATTAATTTGAACAGGTCCCAAATAAATATCTGCCTGGAAGAACACACATTTTCTATCATCTACATGCTGAAGAGAGGAAGAGAACTATAATGATCAAAATAGGAATCCTCTGGATCATGGAGAACATACCTTATTAAAATTAATTTATGTAGATGGAGGAAATGGGCAACATACTCCTCTGGGTCATTATTTCACACTTCAGCTGAATGTGGAGTATTTTGAATACTCCCTGGCTATCAGACTCTGAGGGAGGAATTGAGCCAGAAAATCTTTCAGCTGAAATTCTTTTGAGTAATGGCTCAAAGGAATGTAATGAGTTTCAAAAAGAGTAATCTTGAGTTGTTGTTCATAAGGCCATATTTGGCATTACATAGAAGCTGATTAGGGGTAACAGCCCTCCGTAATATAACTTTGTGTGTTTCTGGATAAAACAATCAGCGAAGTTTCTATGGATCAACTACCAAGGCTTACTTCTTCTAAATAACAATTTTTTTGGCATGTATGTGCATTCACCAAGACTATGCCTCTTAACTCACAACCCTCACATTAAAAAACAGGTATTGTTTTAAATAAAATACCATGGCATGTTGAAATAACCTGTATAGTTAGTAAGAATAATCTGTGAAAAGAACATACTTTTTTGCTCTATCACACATTTATTTAAATGTCAGAAATCTGACCTCTATCCTTGTTTCTATCTCATTTTTTGTTTTCTCTTGAGCACTCCTCAATGTATTTGCTTCCAAAATGTCTTTTTAGTCATCTTCTCTGACTCTGTCGCTTAGCTGCTCATAAATGTAAACAGCCTAGCAAACCAATAAATAACTTTGCATTTGACAAAAACAAAAAATGAGCTGCTGAAGTACGAAATATGTACTGCTAATCCTTTCCATTATTTCTTACCCCAAGTTAGCTTTGCTGGCACTGATTTAGAAAGAGTTTGGGAGAACATGTTTTTTTTCCTCTAAAGGACAGCATTAAGGACTGTGGAAACCTGCTTCTGGGATTCAGGATCACTACTCCAGTAAAACTAACAAAATGTATTAGACACACTGTTTGGGGTGTGCTACAAACTAAACTTGTGCAGAAAAAAAAAATCAAGGCACCTAGAAATTTTCAAGCCATGCCAAAAATAATGGGAGTGAGGAAGTACTGGCCTGCACCAGGTAACTGTCAGAGATCGATCACTAATGGAAGTCCCCAACAGCTGCTGCATTAGAAGATGCCATTCCAGCACCTGATGCATGAGATTGCCCAGGACTTCAATAACAATCTGTACCACCAGAGCTCTGTTGCCAGGACCATGGGAAGAAGACAGCAAGACATATCTCATGGGTCTCTTAGATGACAGCAACACCATGTCTCAGTTAAAGTGAGGGGTGATGTCAGAGGACGCTTTATGTCCAAGGACATCCAGGTCCCAGTCCAATGGTCCTGGTCCATTGCATTAGTTACATCACCACTTTCTTGCCATTTTTCTCCCACTGAAAGCAATAGGAATCATGGAAAGGTTTGTGTTAGAAAGGACCTTTGAAGGTTGTCTATTCCAACCTCCCCTGCAATGAGCAGGGACATCTTCAACTAGATCAGGTTGCTCAGAGCCCCGTCCAACCTGACCTTCAATGGTTCCAGGGATGGGGCATCTACAACTACAAAGAGTACTATCTTTAACATCAATAAAAGCAGACTTTGACAAACAATAAACAGTTAAGATAGATACAAAACAGTAGCAGAAGAAGAAACTCTGAAGAAAGCTGTACCAAAATAAGCTTTCAGAATGCAGTGGGTACCTGCTTTCAGTGATTTAACCAAAGCAGTCTTGCACTGCAGTCACAGAGCTCTTAGAGGCAAAACCTTGTAACACAATTAACTTCACTAAAAACCTCATTAGAAGCAGTGAGGATTAAGCATGACCAAATACAGCAAACAGACACACAGAGCTACATAATGTTTTAGACACCTACTGCAGCCCGCCTGTTCCTGGTTTAATGGAACAGAATGTCTCAGAGCTCCTAATGAGATGATAATGCTTGCAAAATGAGATGTTCTGGTGACATCTGTTTGGTGTCTCTGTGCAAACTTTATTTGACTTAGGCTGGTCGCTTACATTTGGATAAACTGATAGTTTCTCTTGCTTACACAGCATTAGAGCTGGTACCCACTTCAGAAGGATTTAGGGATAGATACAATCATACATGGCTGATTTACTACTAATACTACCTGTAAAAGTATACTTCAAATACAATGTAAATATATCAGACATGTAAATGACTAGTTCTGTAGAACTGTGATTTGGATTTTTTAAATAAAAATATGAGTCATACAAGAAAAGGAAAGTAAGCAGAACGTACAAAGTAAAACATGAAGCAATACTAAGACAAAATGCAGAAAACAGGGAGGAGAGAAAAAATGTCCTCCACTTTCTGCAGCTAGACCAAAAAGTCTGATTAATATGTGTTGACTGCCACTCTAAAAGGTTATTGCCTACTTCCTTAACTGAATTACTGATGGTAACATGCAAGGGTGGGGTTTTTTTTGAACAATCACTTTACCTGTTTTTTAGAATTTTCTATGCTGTATTCAGTGTGTATTAAATAATGTCATGGAATGTTTATACATCATCTAAATACTTTTGATGTATCATTATTCCACAAACCCATGGCCTATAACAAATGAGATCATCCTTTTCTTTTCCATTTTCTTTTTTCAACAATAGGAAGTCAAGGGAGTTTCAGGGATGAAATTAAGCTCTCAATTTTATATTGTTCAAGAAATAGCAAATGGGGTCAAGTCTCATGCTGATGGACATTGCAGCTTTCCTGATATAAAGGCATCAAAAGCTTATCATGACATCATGACATCAAAAGCTTATCAAGAGATTTTCCTCTTCCTTAGAGCATACTTCATTTTCTGTCTTCATGAGAACACCATTCTGTAACATGGAGAGAGACTGCAGAAGCAGCAATTTGAACGCTATTTTGCAGTGGGAGAGGGAATCAGATCCGATTTCCACTGAAACAATTGGAAAGACTCACTAATTTCCTGAGAAACCAAATCATATTACAAAAAAAAAAAAAGAAGCAATATAAATGTCAGATCATAACAGAACTATGGCTGGTAGGCAAGTTTACTGACTTGCTAAATCATATAGTGATCCATCCCAAAAAATTGCAAGCTGGAGAACTTTCTGACTGCTTAGTGATAGTTGGCATCCTGACTACGCCACTTATTTCCTTCACTATCTTTTACTGTTACATATTCATGGTTTTATCTTTTGCTTTCCTTCAATAAAGTCCAGTTGATTAGTTTAACAATAACTTTGATTTTGCTCAGGTGAAGCACGTTAGAAGTTACAATACAACTAGAATGATAATAGAACAGAATTTAGTCAACAGGAACAATTTTCATTTTTGCTTCTAATGAAAACAAGGGATGCACTTGACTTAGTCATCTACATAAATATGCAGCAGTAATAGATCAGTTTCACCCTTATTTGCACTTTGCTAATTTACCCTCTTGCCTCTTAGAATGATGTGTAATACAGTTCTTGGCTTTAGAAATAGAGTCTTAAAAATATTCTCTCCTTTCTCTCTCATGTGCACTAATTGTTGAAAGGATAAAAGTAATTTAAAAACAGTGTATTTTTCAGTAACAGCAGGGGGTTTTTACAGATTAGAAAATCAGGACATGAATAGGCATTTGGTACTATGAGCTTTAATTTGATTAATACACACTTTTTCAAAAATCTGAGTTGCCAAGCAAATAATAAGTTCCGTTTGTGTCTTTTTAGCCAGTCAGAATTAAATACAACAAATACCATTCATACATAAGAAGGAAAGGATTATAATTACAAGTTTTAAGTCAAATTTTAAAAACAAAAAAATGTGCACAACATAGCTCCTCCTATAACAATTTCCATCTTATCATCCATGAAGCAGCCATTTTATTACCATGTTCATTTACACCGATGGAAGTGATTTCACATAAAATCACAAAAAAAATCACTATTTCACAATGAAAAGTGTGAAAGATCTCTGAACAGTATACTTAAAAGTGGGTAAATACTGTAAGATCCAGATTAGAAATAGGGAAGTCCATTTACTTCCATTTGTACTCAACTAAACCTTTGATAATACTGCTGTCTTATAAAAAGAGGAACAAACTCTTGCCTTTTTATATTAATGAAAACTATTGAATAAATAATTTAAATACAAGCTTCTATTTCATTTGACTTTATGGAAAGCTTCTGGATGTGGCAAAATTAGCAAAATACCAAAAATATTTTGATGAGGTTTCTGTGATTGCAAAACATCCTGAACATCCACATGTTATTTCATCTAAAGCAAAATGGTCATGAGCCCTTTATCTGGACAATGTTTTCTGTCCATATTCATGATACAGTTCTGCATTACTTTTAGCCTAAGAATTTTCCAGCATGGGATCATAGCATAAGTATTCTTTCCAAACAAGTTTCACACATGAACATCAACTGCAATACTGCAGGTGAATATCAAGTCCATATTTGAATCTACTTGCTGTGTCTCATTTTGCATCTCATGGGTCTCATTTGACACCAAGCTGAGTGGTGCAGTTGACACGCCTGAAGGATGGGATGTCATCCAGAGGGACCTGGACAGGCTTGGGAAGTGGGCCCATGTGAACTTCATGAGGTTCAACAAGGCCAAGTGCAGGGTCCTGCACATAGTTTCAGGGCAACCCTGGTATCAACAGAGGCTGGGGGATGAAGGGACTGAGAGCATCCCTGCTTGTGAGAAATACACAAGTGTGATTTGAAGCAAGAAGAATATACCACATTTTTTCATTAAGCAATCTAGGGTTATTTACACCCATGGCTGAATGAAAAGACTTCCGCTTCATTTACAGATTTAACTGTTACAGCTTGATTTAACCGCACTGGATCTTGCAAACACATCCACTCATTTAAGAGCGGCATAGCATCAGGTATTTCTCTGTCTTCATGGGTACAGGGCTATGTTCTGTTATTTTCTATTATTATGTAATTAAGCCACTTCTTAACCCTATCCCTCTAAGCTGAATTGCTGATTTTTTTCAGCTTGGGTGGTTTGGGGATTTTTTGTGCAAAAACCTCCCTGTTTGCCGTGGTGCTTCCAGTGACACAAGCTCAGGTATAATCACACTCTCAATTTACAATTCCAGGGGTTGTGCAAATCTTTTCAGTTGCACAGAGTTTTCCAGTACAATAATCAGTTCTTAAAGTTTCCCTCACATTCTTCATTCCTAAATGCATGACTTTTCATTTTACTATATTAAAACTACCAGTTTGTTTGTGCTAAATTGTGAAATTCAATGGAAAGGAACACTGTCATGTCATCACCTCATCTGTAAAAGTCACAACTACAAGTCATCAGCAAGAATTTTGTATTTTCTTAAACTTAACCAGGTTGATAAAGTCTTTACAGGTATTGCTAGAAACGCCTGTGTGGCTCAGATGATTACTAAAGGAGAGATTTTATTTTTTCTCAGCAAATTTTAAACACAGTTAGGAGTTTATCAGGGAATGGAATAACCATGTAATAGAAATGGTACAAACTTTTCCAAGGGACGAATGCTGCACTTAAGGAAATATTTCTATAAAATGAGACCTCAGTCTGCATCCAGTAAGTGTATCTGGCTAAGATATATCTATGAATGTCAAATACAAGTGGTTGTTTAAGAACAGCACAGTATGTGTGAGAAATTGTTAAATTCAACTGCAGATCATTTTAACTCCATACTGTAGCATTTATTTTTGTTTTTAAAAGCATGTTTTGTTAAATGTTGAACTGAGGATATTCTGTTTTCCTGCTTATCTAGCTATTTTTACTGTATTGAAATAGCCATTGCTCTATGTTAATGCACATCAACACAACAATATACTAATTGGATATCCTTCTATGATAAGGTCACCCACCTAGTGGATGAAGGGAAGGTGGTGGGTGTAGTTTTTCTGGATTTTAGGAAGGTTTTTGACACTGTCCCTCACAGCATCTTTCTGGTCATGCTGTCCAACTGTGGCTTGAGCAGGTTCATGGTGCGCTGGGTGAGGAACTGGCTGAACAGTAGGGCTGAAAGCGTTGTAGTGGTGAGGGCTACATCTGGCTGGCAACCAGTCACCAGCGGTGTTCCTCAGGGTTCAATTCTAGGGCCAGATCTGTTCAATATATTTATCAACAACCTGGATGCAGGAGCTGAATGCACCATTAGCAAGTTTGATGATGGTACCAAACTGGGACTGTTGACTCTTTTGCTGTTGACTCTTTTGAGGGACAAGGGGCCTTGAAGAGGGATCTCGACAGACTGGAGAATTGGGCTATGTTCAATGGAATGAAATTTAACAAGTGGAAATGCTGGATTCTGCACCTAGGACAGAGTAACACTGGGAACAAGTATAAACTGTGAGAGAGGAGGCTGGAGAGCAGGCCTGCAGAAAGGGATCTGGGGATGTTGGTTGGCAGCAGGCTCAATGTGGGTCACCAAGAGGGCAGTCAAACACTGGAACAGGCTTCCTAGAGAGGTGGCCGATGCCCCAAGCCTGTCAGTGTTTAAGAGGCATTCGGACAATGTCCTTAATAACATGCTTTAACTTGGTCAGGCAGTTGGACTAAATGATCTTTGTAGGTCCCAACTGAAATATTCTATTCTATTCTATTCTATTCTATTCTATTCTATTCTATTCTATTCTATTCTATTCTATTCGACTCTACTCTACTCTACTCTACTCTACTCTACTCTACTCTACTCTACTCTACTCTACTCTACTCTATATACACTGATCTGACTGCCTCCTTCCAAAAGGGAAGCCACGTACAGGCTTTCATATAATAAAATACATTTGGATTTCACATCCTTACAGAACTTTGTGTCTTTTCATATTCAAATACATGGATCTGTCTCTGTTTGTATGTCTCTTAAGCAACACATAAATTACAGAGACTTAAATTGCACCTGAGTAAGAAATACCAATGAATTCTAACAATTTCAACTGACTTTTACCAGCCTGAGTGAAAGGAGGACCGTGCCTCCTGCAGTTAAGTACTTGAAAATAAGTATGTTTTTTATTTTGGTTGAATTTTCAAAAGGTATTTTCAACCCATAGTGACCTCTAGCCATCAAACTCTATTAAGTTCTGTGTACACTATTTTCTCTGGAAGCTTTCCTGAAGGCACTGCTTGTTTTTAAGTATTATGTAAATACTTTGTAAGAAAAGCAGTTTGTATTTCATATTATAAGCAGAGACGATACAGACCTATTGAAAAAATCACTTGAAAATTCACGCAAAGTACAATATATGTTAAAAAAACTGTATGTTACTTTACATTCATTATACACTGAAACAAACACAGAATTTTAACTTTCTGGTCTTCAACATTTGTACCTGTCCTGAACACATAACACTGACACAAGTTCTGTAAACTAGAAGCTGTTCTTTTCTCTGCTTTTATCCTTTCCCAAAATACCACAAACATCATTGTGTTTGATGTGACACAGCGTACTGTGAAGCAGCCAGGAAAATAAAAATGTCTAAAATAATGCACTCACAACATTATTTTATAAAAAGATCCCTCGCTTTCCTTACAATGTGGTATTTTAGGTAAAATTTACTTCACCGCAACATTAAATATACAAAGGTTAATGTTTACCTCTTGGATACATTATTTTTAAAAACGAAGATATAATAGATTATCAAAATAATAAAGCTAAGGTGTTAAGAAAGAGGTGCATACATACAAAGTGAAAGTGAATACAAAGCTCAAAGGACCGTAACTAAAAAACATGTCATTAAAATGTCTTATCTTGCCAAAAATTAAACTGTTTTGAAAATATGGGTTTTTTCAATGTTTAAATTTAGAAAAAGACTTCAGAAGAATTTGTAAATAATCAAAGATCCAAATAATTTCAACATACAAAATATTGAAAGAATATTAAGATTGCAGATACTCAGCTACAAAATGAAAGTTTTCTCCTTATACAGTCATAATAATTTTTCACATATAATTTCATCCAGTTTGGTCATATCTTTGTAATCTACTATAGCATATGATTTTGTTACCTACCTTAGACATAAGAAAAATGTTAGAAAATTCTACATTTTTTTTTTATAAAGATAGAATTTTAGGCTATTCTGAATGTTTACATTTTTACATATCATAAATATTTAGTACATGCTTCTGACTGAAAACTGCGTAGTTTAACGGCTCACTTAGAAGCAGCCATTAAGCGTTATCTTCACATTCAACTAAAATGATTACCTTCTTCAAAATTAGTGAAATGGGTGATGCGATTACCTGTGAAGTGAGCAGAGCTGACCATACAAGGTGAGCAAGTTCCAACATTGTTCAATGTGTTTGCACAGGATGAACAGGAGGTTGGATAAGTGCCTTTGGTTGTTTTTTTTTTCCATTCTGGCTATGGATCCTAATTCTGATTTATGTATAGTAGTGCACAGTGTGCATCTGGGTCCACACATATCTTGGAAATGTATTTTAGCCTTTAGTAGTTGAAGAAAAGCACTGCTGTAGTCTTTCGTATCATACCTCAAACACCTACCCACAAGCAGGCAGGGCCAACATTGCATGAAGAACCCTGATGGAATAATTTCTTGACCTCTTTTAAACATTAGTCTTTACAATTTCAAAGTTCCACTGACGCAGTGTTTTAACAAGATTTCTACATCTTTTTAAGGCAAAAGTGGTAAACCCCAGAAAATCTAACATACAAAATGCAAAATTGGCTAGAAACC
The DNA here is from genome assembly GCF_963924245.1 of Chroicocephalus ridibundus. Lineage (NCBI taxonomy): Eukaryota > Metazoa > Chordata > Aves > Charadriiformes > Laridae > Chroicocephalus > Chroicocephalus ridibundus. Next base: position 104,647,896 of record NC_086285.1, read on the forward strand.
TGCTGCAATGTCTTAGTGCCACCTTAGAAGATGGACAGAACTAAGCTCCTTTCCAGAGCCTGCAAGAAAGGAGACCCTCTCATGTCAGCACGAGGTGCTGCAGAGATGCTGCCTCTCCACAGGTCTTTCATGCACTCTGCAGAGAAAACTTCATCCACTAAGACACAGTTTTAAGATAGACTGAGCAATTCCTACTACTGGATGTGATGGGATACACAACTTCTGCCATCAATGCTGAAAGTACATTGTACGTGTTAAACTTCAGGACACGCTCGTGAAGCAGCACAAAGAGGTAGCAGTATACATACAACAAAATTTTAGGCAGTTTATAAAAAAAAAAAAGTCAGTAACAGTTTCTTTTGGGGTTCTCCAACTCTTTCAATTTGTGAGAAATATAATTTAAGAGAAAATTAAGAGGAATTTAAGTATTTGCTTAATTACACACATATATCTTGCTCTAGTTCAACATGCTTTCGCGTAATCTTTCAAGTTGCCTGTTTTGTTTTGTACAGAATAGTATTTTCAAATTCACACAACAGGGTGGAATTCGACGGGTTTATTTATCTTTCTAAAAAAAATTCAGCCCTTGCCAAAGAATTTTTTTTTTCTTCAGCGTACACTGAAATCAACCTTTCTGGTTAAAAAGATGTAAAAAAAACATATTAGGCAATGAAGTGTGATGAAACTTTTGCTTCGCCCTCCACCAGAAACAACAATCCCTGACAACAAGTTCAGAACTTGAAAGCAGAGATTCAGTTGTAAGGCATCATCAGTGCCCATTCCCTGTTTTTCTGCCCAAATTAGCCATTTTTGTGGCACGACAACTTATTGCCCAACTGTCTGGATGCTCAGGGGTTAGACATAGCGCACATTAACACTGCTTTTACATTCACAACGTCCGTGTCACAGCTGAGCTTGTCAAAGTCACACTAGAGACACTGATCAACAAAAGCGTGTTTTAGGCAGGAAACTGAGCCTTGGAGCATCAGCTGCTTCTTAAGGTTTCTCTAAAAAGTGAGGTGGAAGTTTTACTGATACTCACCAGGAACCAGGTGGGGTCTTTCTAAATAGTGATTACTCTAGTCCTCCCCCACCCCCTTGTCCTTAAAATTTCAAACACATGTAGTTCCATAACTATCAAGGACCTAGGTTTAAAATTATGTACAATTAAGGAAAAAAAGCCTTTTCAGATATACATATTTACATTGTAATTTTTTATTCAAAGTAATAAAATCACAAGCAATCTTGTAAAAGGAAAAAAGAAACAATTTTCAAAGCTGCAGAATCTCCTAATATGCTACAAATTCAACCGAAGTCTGATAGTGTTTTAATAATTTGAGTGATTAGTGGGTGATGAGAATCTGAAAACTCAAAGGAACTTCAACATTTTTCTAAGCAGTATTTCCTAACCTCGATCCTAACCCAGAAAATGGTTTCCTGCACAGACAAACCCTTCTTCTCCAGTTGAGGTTTTTTCATATATTTTGTGTTCCTAGCACTATCATCAAAATGTCTCTTCATATGAAAGAATGGACACAAACACCATGCATGCAATAGCATGTCTTCAATATTATTTTACTGATTCTAAGCAGGCAATACTGACAGGTAACCATAGACATTTTCATGTGAACTAACCCTCCATAGTTGACAGGGTTCCACCACACTGAACTTTTTTTTTAAAGCAAGTTTGTGGAGAAAAAGGAATCTGACAAAGCATCTGGCCAACACTGTTTAGCACCCAGACAAGGGTGCAGGACTCTCTCAGCAAGTTTGCACATGATATCAAACCTGGGGGAGTGGTGGATATGCTGGAGAGCAGGGCTACCTTTCAGAAGGGCCTTGATAAGCCAGAAGAATGGAAGTAACAGCTATCAAACGCATGAAGCTCAACAAAGCCAAAAGCAAAGTCCTGAAATTTGGATTGGGACTCAGTGTAATTCTGTTGGACTAGATGACCTTTAAAGGTTCCTTCCAACCCAAACTAGTCTATGATTCTATGACACAAGGGCAGAAATTAAATATGAGTCAGCAGTCTACCCTTGCAGCAATAAATTACTGTAATACTGGGCTGTAATAGCAAGAATCAGCCAAGGGGTCAAGGGAAGCAATTAGTCTCCTCAGTGCTCGTAAGGCCACATCTGGAACACACTGTTCAGTCTGGAACACTCCAGTTCATGAGAGGGATGGATATGCTGGAAGAAGGCCAGTGGAAGGCCACTAATCTGGCCGGGGAGCTGGAGCACAACAGATGAGGAGAGACTGAGAGTGAGGCATTGTTTCAGGAGAGAAAGCTGGGGGAAATTTAATTGCCATCTTAAATTACGTATTAGTTAGAGACAAGGCCCAAGTGTACCTTGAAAGGACAGAAGGCAATAGTCATGAGCTACATCAAGGGAAATCCCAACTGGGGTTAAGAAAAAATATTTTAGCGAGGGTGATTAGGCCCTAGCAAAGTTTGCCCAAAAATATTGCTGAATTGTCAACCTTGGAAATTTTCAAAATTTGCCTAGACAAGGAAGCGATCCAACTCTGAGGGTAGCCCTGCTTTGAGAGGATGTCCAGAGGTTCTTTCGTCTTAATTTACTCTGTGAGTTTATGAGTGATTAATAAATAAGGTAAAAGCATATCTTACTCTAGCTAACAAGAATTTTCCCAAAGGACTGAGCACCCTTCTGCTATTTCTTTAGTGGTTTACTGCTTAAAGACATATTAAGTACTTCTATAAAATTGCTGAAACTACTCACGTTACTTACCAATTTTCAGAATTGGACCATTTACCTTACATACTTTATAATATAAATGCATTTTTTTTCCGATTTAGAGACACATGATACCAAGCCCCTCCAACAACTGTTAAGGCAATGCTATTTTTAAACACTTACGCATTGCCCGGAGTTGTTTTATGGAACATAATATTATAAAACATATGTACATATTGCACATTTAAAACTGTATCTCCATCTCAAAGTCTATAAAGTTAACAAAACATACACATACATGCACATGCAACACATGAAGAAAAGTTTCACTCAGGTAGACACAAATCCTCATTTTGGTACAATTACATACAGGCCATAAACAAAACCTTATATAACGTACACAAAAGTTACGTGTATACAGTAAGGCAGGCATATGAAGTGGAAAAAAGTCCATCATTACTCAGTATGTTACATTAAAAAGACAGCTACATAGATAAAATTAGCATTTCCTCTCTATTTCAACGCCAAATCAGAGCCCGCCTTTACTTTAAAAAGAGAAAAAACAATCTGAAGAGAGAAAAAAAGTTTTCCTCCCTGAATTTGTAGTATGGCATTTATTATCTCTAAGACAGAAAATTCAGCCATCTCTTCACTTTGATGGAGTAAGATGTCAGAAAGTTACTTGTCCATATCAACATTTCCTTCTTATATGTTATATTTGAATGTTTACACACTGTATGCTTACTGAGTAGGAATACAGATATCCTACAGATACCCAGATGATACAAATATCATCTCCAACATTTTTCCTCAACTATCTTCTAAAGGTCCAACACCTTCATTGACACAGCCATCTAAGATGCAAATGATCAGCCCAGTTTTCTTTCATACCAGTTTCACAAACTTGCTACAGCAGAACGCAACTTCAGTACGTTAAATACCAATTAGCTTTATCAAGACAAACCAGGATAAAGCTCATTGTGCTTTGTTTTCTAGACGTTTGGTTCACACGAATGAAGAGCCAACATGCAGGACTTTTCAAAGTTCACACGTGCGTACAGTTGGTAGATGGTGGTGTATCTATCCGGCTTTTATTTTCCTTAGCGTCATTCAGAGGTGAGTCGTTACCTATCTGGCATTTGAAGACTTGCTTGTAGGCCTTCCTAAAGTTTTCAGAGAGAAACGCGTATATAATCGGGTTCACGGAAGAATTGCTGTAAGCCAGGCAGTGTGCAGTTATTCTGAAGAGAAAGGAGGCTTGAGTCAGTGGGAAAGCTCCAAATTCAGCCCAGAGATGAATCACGTGGTGCGGCAGCCAGGAGATGCCAAAAACCACTACCACCACCAACACAGTCTGTGCTGTCTGAGACAGGGGAAGGAAAACACAGACGTCTCGTGAGCACTTGAAGAATCAGCTTTAAACCTGCTTCAAATCCATTATTTGGGGGATAAATTTGGGGAATACTGAGAGAGAACACACTTTGGAATTTTTATTACTGATTTTACTCCATTACCTACATGGGCTTTATTTTGCATAGTGAACTTTAGCCTTGAAAATGCCACAGTAAAAGGCAAATGTATAACTTCGTTCAAACGTAAAGAATGGTGTTCCTGGCTCCCTGCACAAAAGCCTAGCCTTTTCTGAGGTGGACATATGCTTGATGAAAAATAATGATAACATGAATCTTTGGGAAATCTCATCCAGATGTAATGATCTATATTTTATTATGGTATACAAGGATTTCTGACCAAAATTTCCAGAAACATCTGTTATGCATGAAGGCAGCACTTTGCTCAAGTGTCTACAAAAGCAGCAGGGGCTTTTTTCAAAGTCTCTCCTTTAAACAAAAAATTGCCACAGGAGAGTCATACGACAACATTCTGGGGTACAACTGGGGAAAAAAAAAACAAACAGAAAAGTAAGGAACTTGAAATTTCTGGTGATTGCACATTGTCAAAACCAATCTGGAAATTAAAGCTCACCACCAAACACTGAATTGAGAAAAATGGAACACAAAACATCCCCAGTGCTGCCTCCTGACTCCACTTGCATTATTTATGAGAGGAAGGGCCACCAAGCTCATGAGATTCATCCAGACAGCTACAGTATCAGGCAGTACAGGCCTTTCACGTGCTGAAGATATTCTGCCAAGGCACAGTGGAGTTTGACTGTCAATATTTTCTTTAGCTTTCACTTACTTCAGAAACAGCAGCTAGTGCTTTGCAGTTGCTCAATTAATTAATATCTACTCCTCTAACAAGTACCTCTTTCAACTAAATCACTCTCCCAATAAAAGCCTGATATGAATTCCAAAGGACCAATGTTAAGGCCCTTTGTTAAGGTCCAAATGTTAAGGACCATTATAATTACTACATTAACACTGTAAAACATAATTTTTCAGATTACTTAGGCTCTACTTCACGGGCAAAACTAATCCGGTGGCCACAGAGTGATAAACACTGCAGCACAGAGAATATCTAGACTTTTTGCTAGTTTATTAAACTTGGTCTATACCTCTTGAATTGATTAATGCTTGGTAATAATTCAGAGTGACCTACCTAATCAGAACATGACCTAACTTACAGAAGCTTACAGAATAAAAAGTTTAATTTTTGTGGCAACAGGCCAAAATAACTGATGACAGATACCAGGGCAGCTCTTATAATAGGATATGTAATAGGATCTTGCTTAGGGTTTCTCATTAGCAAATAAAACCCACCTAAAACACATGATGTTAATATTGATGTTTTGTGACCAAAAAGCAAGAAGAATAGCATTTAAGTGTGTTCATATTTTTCATTAACTTTTTTTTCCACACATATAACAAATTAATTTTAAGATTCTACTACTGAAATTTTCATAAAGGTTTGAATACAGCTAGAGATGCATCATTAAGCCTGAAATGCATTCTTAACAAAATAGTAGATGGAAAAGAATAAACAGTAACCAGAGAGAGACAGCACAGTAGTGAAAACAGAGTTGTTTTCTAAAAGTTGGGACATAGGATCAGAAACTTATTTTCTAAAGCAAAAGAAGTTTTGTGCTTCTTTTTTTTCCCCTTTGGTTACTGAACCCTGATCCATCCAAGCAGCCTTGGCCATATCTGTAAAGCTTTTCCCTGAAGCTATGAAAGCGAGTTCCTAGCCACATCTGATTTTTACTTGCAATTTTTAAGAGCTAGTGCTTAGAGGAAATGCACAGATATTTCCCGTTTGACAATAATTTAGATGAGAGTAGAGATGGCAATGTACAGAATGCCTTTGAAAACTGCACCTTTGGCCTTGACAACACTAAGTGCCAAAGTACATATGCTGAGTTTTTTACTGAATCAGGGCTATAATGCTTTTAATTCTAGGGTTTAACATTTATTGACTAGGATATTTTTAAAAAAAAACAGAGAATGCATAAATAATAGATTACTTATTCCCTGTTGAGCCCATGTATATCTCATTTACATTGCAGACAGTCTGCATGCCCATATGGTAATGGTGATCAGATCAAATGAAGAGCTATAGCCTAAGGGTTTTTTCTGACTCCACATTCATAAACTGAGAAGTTAGTCAAATGATTACTGTGGACAAATATGCTCAAAAATCAAACCCATATTATATTAACTGACAAATTCAATATATAAACACGTCTTTCAGATATTGCTCTAAATCGCGAAGCTAATACTCTGCTTTAAAGAACTTTCATGATTCTACTTGTAGCTGGTGTATAACTTAAGTCTCGGACATAAAAGGTTTTCTGGAAAATCATAGAAGAATTGCAGAATCATTAGAAGTCTCTTATTAGACTCCTATCAGGCAGTACAATAAACCTCATTTGGAAATCTCATCATATAACCTAGAAATTCTTCATAAAACATTTAAAAATTCAGTTAGTTAAAAAATAAATAATAATAAAAAAGATTTACAAGTTGGTGAAAAATGCCTGTAAGGCAAAAAAAAAATCATTTCATATTAAAGAGAGGTTGTTTCTCCATGTCTAAATTTTAGATGCTCCGAAATTCAAAATATGGGGATCTCACTGTGATGAAAAACTTGGATCAGAAAAGATTCCAATCCTGCTAAGTTCAGAGACACACTGAATATGTCATTAAATACTTCATTTCAGTTCCTTCTCTCCATCCCATCTTTATCAACAAGCAATGTAAAACCAAATTAGCTTAGCCGTAAAACTAAAATATAAACAAATAGACATCGGTAATGAAAGTAATCTACCTTTTTCTTGGATGCTTCTGACTTCTTTGACATGTTTCGCAACTTCTTATGCAGATGATTGAGAACCTGAAAAGATTAATTTGCATCTTGTATTTCACCATTTTCTAAAATTCAAACCCGTATATTTTAGAGTATACTCTCCGGTACTGCATGAGTCGCTTACAAACATCGCTGATCCAATTTACACATTTCAAAAGTGTGCAGTATAAAATCCAAAGGAATTACATTTCTGCATCTGTGTGAATCAACCGAAAGGAAGCACACCCCAGTTGAATTCTTACATAAAAATTCATCTGCATTACATAACAAATACATATTACAAATTAACAAGGCAACAAATGGAAACCTATCATGCACCTAGAATTAGCAATCATTCTTCTTCCATAAAAATGTCAATGCTTGTTAATTTAGAATGCCCTTTACTGCATTGAACATTAAAAGTGTATGTTTTGAGTCAGAGCTTTTCTGAGTCACCTGCATAATTTGCTTTCTTCAGCTGGATGTTTGGTTAATGTAATCAGGATGTCGGTGCTATTTGATCTTCGAAAGAAGCCTACGCTTTCAAAAACAATTTATACTAAAATGTATCTCACATGAGGCGTGACCTTTATCAACAATTTGATGATACTTGTCGTGTACCTTTCACAAGTAATTTTTTAAAATTTGTCTCAAGAAGACTCATCATCCATGAGCAGGGTCTAAATTTTAACGTAATGATTTACACATAAGGTTTTGGATAGTGGATGCATAGAGGTGCATGCCCTACTTTATCCGCAGTCATTATTAACTGAATCTACTATATTCATAAGGCATGATTTGTAGGCATGGGGGGGCAGTGAATATGCTCTTCAGCTGAATGTGTTTAACAAGTTGTAAACCATACAGAATAAAAAAAAATAAATAAGAAAATGCTTAATTAAACTCGAGGGTTTAAGTAAAATATGGTAAGAGGAATTTTTTAGAGAGCGTCAGAGGGTAGCGCTCAGTTAGATGATGATGATGATGTTAGGTTGCACTTTACATAGCTCTAAGACCATCCAGCATTAAAAGGATTTTTTTTAAGGAATATAACACTAAATTTTGGGGCTTATACCAAGACTTCTTGAGGTGGGGAGAAAGGTATAAATTCAAATTCTCTTATATCATCTGGGGATGTTTTCTCTGTTTTCTTTGGGATGCACAGCTAACCACTACCAGGACAGACACCAGACAAGATGACCTGTAGACTTGATCCAGGTTTGGCATTTGAGTCTTTGAAACATAAATAATGAATTAGAAGAAATAAGATGGTATATGTGAATAACCATAGCTCATCAGTGGATTCCACTTTCTAAGTATCTACTCTTAGCTACCAGTGAACCACAAACAACAAAAATAAAAATTACTTGCAACCACTTAACATTGGAAGCACAGCTGATTTGGGCTTATCTGTGCACTAACATGTTTGTGTGTGAAAGACTCAGCCCACGTGCACTCTCTGTTCTGAAACACTAGCCTGGCTTCTACCAAGGCTAACCTGAGCTCAGGAAAGGCGGGAGAAAAATAAATGGGTTTTCTCTGAGAAGGTCCCGTTTTGGCTTCAGTCCTCCTCCTTTCTTCTTTCTTCTCCAGGATGAAGCAGACCAGAAGAAAAGGACAGAAGAGCCCCCGAGGTCCAGCAGAAGACCAGGGAGATGACCCTCTGGCTCACACACTCTTTATTCACCTGCCGTCACCGTGTACCAAACAGCTGTATTGCTTAGTCCATGGGTAAAAATGTAAAAACAAAAAAGAGCATGGGAGAAATACAGTGAAGTTCACTTCCCATCACTGCTACTTCACCTGTTGTACCCATTTCACATAACTTACCACGATGGGCTGTCTCTACTGGACCTTTCCAAAACCCATCATCTGCCACCCAGGGACTGTACTGTACCATGTTTTTCCCTCACAGCCCAAAACTAAAGTCAGATAAACTCTTCCCAGAAATCAGAACTGCAGAATCTTTTGAAGTTACAAACATTTTTTTTTCTTTTGTTTTGAAACAAAAAGAAAAGGGAAAACATAACCCCCATTTTTAAAAAGGAAAAAAAAAGAAGACCTGGGCCAATAACGATCACCTCTGTGCCTGGAAAGGTCATGGAGCAGATCCTTTGGGAAACTATGCTAAGGCACATGGAAAATAAGGAGGTGATCCCGGACAGCCAACATGGCATTCAGGGCAAATCTTGTCTGACAAATTTGGTGGCCCTCTACAACAGGGTTACGGCACTGGTGGATAAGGGAAGAGCAACTGACATCATCTACCTGGACTTGTGCAAAGCATTTGACACTGTCCCACACAACATCCTTGTCTCTAAATTGGAGACATGGATTTGACAGATGGATCACTCGGTGAATAAGGAATTGTCTGGATGGCTGTGCTCAAAGAGCTGCAGTCAACGGCTTAATGTCCAAGTGGAGACCAGTGACGAGAGGTGTTCCTCAAGGGTTAGTACTGGGACTGGTGCTGTTCAACATATTTGTTGGTGGCATGAACAGTGGGATTGAGTGCACTCTCAGCAAGTTTGACAATGACACCATGCTGTGTGGTGTGGTTGACACGCTGGAGGGAAAGGATGCTATCCAGAGGGACCTGGACAAGCTTGAGAGGTAAGCCCATGCCAACGTCATGAAGTTCAACCAGGCCAAGTGCAAGGTCCTGCACTTGGGTCAGAGCAATCCCAAGCACAAATACAAACTGGGGGAGAATGAATTGAGAGCAGCCCTGAGGAGAAGGACTTGGGGGAGTTGGTTGATGAGAAGCTCAATATGTACTCACAGCCCAGAAAACCAACCATATCCTGGGCTGCAGCAAAAGAAGTGTGGCCAGCAGGTCAAGGGAGCCCCTCTACTACGCTCTCATGAGACCACACCTGGAGTACTGTGTCCATAACATAAGGAGGACATGGACCTGTTGGAGCAGGTCCAGAGGAGGGCGACAAAGACGATCAGAGGGCTCCTATGAAGACAAGCTGAGAGAGTTGGTGTTGATCAGCCTGGAGAAGATAAGGATCTGGGGAAACCTTACAGCAGCCTTTCAGTAGGGGGCTTACAGGAAAGATGGAGCAGGACTCTTTATCAGGGAGTGTAATGATAGGACAAGGCGTAACAGTTTTAAACTGAAAGAGGGGAGATTTAGATTAGATATTAGGAAGAACTTCTTTACTGTGAGGGTGGTGAGGCACTGGAACAGGTTGCCCAGAGAAGTTGTGGATGCCCCATCCCTGGAAGTGTTCAAGGCCAGGCTGGATGGGGCTTTGAGCAGCCTGGTCTAGTGGGAGGTGTCCCTGCCCACGGCAGGGGGTTGGAACTGGGTGATCTTTAAGGCACCTTACAACACAAACCATTCTATGATTCTATGAAACTTTTAGTACAAATTTTAACATTGCATCTCTCTCCAGTCCAAAGAAAGATGCAGTAGAAAAAACTGTTAAATTGAGCATTTGAGGATGGGGGGCTGGGAGGGAGGGGGCATTGTTGAAGATTTAGATGACAAATCTTCTAATTAATCCTTCTCAATTTCCTCTCTTTCATATTATGTATGTATTTCATAAAATAAGTCTCTGCAGTGAAAACATGCTGGCTCTAAGTGGTAGTGCACCAGATGGTATGCAAACCAGAAGCAAGAGAAATAGGCAGAATTTAATTACCTATCAACAGCAGTGGAACAGCACTCAGAGACCTATACAGAATGCCATGAAGGGATATTAAGAGCCATGTTTATGCACAAACACTACAAGGCAAATCAAAGACACCTCTCCTCACTGCCCTGCTCAAATTATATCTCTTCTCTGGGCCAATGAATAATCTCTATGTTACTCCAACAGCCACTGTCACTTCACCTGAATGAATAATAATTCTACTTGTGCCTCTTAATTTGTATCAGGTTATTTCTCTAAATAAAGCCTTTCAAAATACCCACTAATACATTTGCACGTGCATTTTTAACTCATGGAACGAAATGCCCACCTTACGTAAAAATAGGTCACTACCTGTTCTCATGAGGTGCTACATTTTTTAAAAATTCAACTCTGTGGAAAAATTAACTCCTTACATGAAACTTTTCTAACTCCAGCTTTCATGTAGCTGTAGATCAGAGATCCTATTTGGCTCTCAGGGAAGGAATAGCTTTCCTGTTTTCTGGAGGTGAGGGTGAGGTGCTGTGGGAAGAAAGTTATGTGGTTGTGGAAGAGGGTGTAAGGAGACTGGTCAGATCATAGACGTATAAGAAGTTCCAGTCTGGTCTAGACTGTACTACCACGACTACCACTGATGGCATTTGGGAAACCCTAGATTTTGCCCGCAGACTACCCATTTCTTTCCCCCCTCCCCCCCCAAGTTGTTTCAGGAACTACCTTCAAGATGGTTTGAGAGCCCAAGCTGAGGGACTATGACCAAATCAAGTTGAGAAAGAGGTTTTCCCTATAAGGGAGAGATTAAAAAATAGCTTAAACTACCTGTGCCTATTCACGTAAGTCTACCAAACATTGTAAAAGGTTGAAGCCTACACTGTTGCAAAGCCTATTTCCTCTCCGGCTGTATATAATCATTCCACTGACTACACCTTCACTATTAGCCATTGAAATCGTGCAGCAAGAAAGCCTGCCCAAGGTCATTATCTAAGAATGAACTGCTTGTTTAACAGAGCCATAATGCAAGCATTACATTCTGAACCATATTTTATAGTATGAACCTGATTTAAATTCAAGTGCCATTGCCTGCAATCAATTTTTTGAAGTAATGCTGCTACTTCTATTGTCACAACAGATCCTTCACCCTCTTTCATTTAATAGTGTGTCGTTAATGTGTCATATCCTTTATTTTTTCTTTTCAGTGTAGTTTAACATAGTTTTCCCTCACTGCTCAGCAAAATTTAAGACAGAGTATCTTAAGCCAAGAATCATATAAGCTTGTATTTTATGTTGAGGCTCCTACACTTTATGGCTTACTTTTAACCAAATCTATAAATCATAGGTGACTTCTATGAATTCAGAATGTTCAAAATGATAGATAATGATGGAAAGATTCTTAAAGCAAGAAATATTAAAAAAAAAGGTTTTAAATTTATAAATCTATAAAAGGAGAAGTTCGCTAATAATTTTAGGTGCCCAACCTAAAAGTTTGGTTGAAGGTTTGACTTTCAAGGACTGAAGGCTCATAATTGGGTACCCAAAAGCAGAAGCACCCAAAATCAGTTGTCACATTGCACTACCCTGGCAGATGTTGATTGTTAGAAGCTCACTGGGAATCACTTATCACTTTGCCCTGTAAGAATACATTAGTGAGCAAACATTGTAGCAGTGTTACAAAACACATACAAAAAGTCAGTACTAAAAAAATGCAGCCAGTAAGAGGATAAGCAATAACAAAATAAGAATACAGGCTGCCTACAAGTATGCAGTGCTGTAACTCAACTAATAACTATATAAATCACTGCTTCTCTGACTCGAATAGTAAGCTTCTTTCAAGAGTAGTTCTGTGAGCCAACAAAAGTTGGTTTCCTATGGATTTGTGATTTCTTGACTGTGTGTACCCAAAAAGACACATTTCCTCCATGAACAGATGCTACATAAGACCTCTTCCCCTTACAGCTTGGCTGATGTTTAACAGCTGAGAGCAAACTGACTCTCCTTAAAGGAGAGAGGATGACGGAGACTCTTCACTGTCTTCATTAACTCCTGTTTTCACAAAACTAGGGAAATACCATTCCTTCTGATATTTTCACTCCTCTATCAAATTTGGTTGAAACTGAACCAAAGTTATTTGTGGGAAAGAGGAAATGGGGAGCTGTACAAACAGGACACAGAGCACGATCTCATAAATCTCTGGCTCAAGAGCCCATCAAGTGATATTTCCGGTTCTGGTTTTGTGGGAGGACACTGCTTCCAAATCCCTAGCACTATTTCCACACAGCCATAGGTGGTAGCAGTGTTGCTATCCACTGGGGAAAATACAAATGTCTCCTAACATAATTTAAGAGAGAGTGAGAGAGAGAAAGAACTCAACTCCCTATTAGAGTGCCTAAAAAATGAGACTTTCAAAACTGAAAGTTCAATTGCAATTTGCTTATAAAAGAAACAGAACTGCCTTAAAGGAGTCTGGAAAAGGCAATATATTCAAATAGAGAAATGAGTCTCCTTTGTCTTAATCTACTGTATCAGAAGATTGCATTATTTAGCTAATCCACAGTTCATGAAAACCATTGAAGTCCATAAGAAACTAATGCGTTTATTTTTATAATACTTCTGAGGCTATTACACAGCAGCAATCCTCCAAGCCTGCGTGCATTCAGAAGCCAAAATACTTGTTGTACCTCATAGTACTTTGGTGACATCAACAAAAGCTCACAGTGACCACTTTGCTTGAGACCTGCGAGAGAAGCAATGGCTTTGACAAATCTAAAACTGCAGCTCTGATTTTCAGCTGCTGTCAGTCATCCTTACTTTCTCCCTCACCCTGCCCCACGTGCCAAAATATTGTAGTTGGAGATTCGCCAGTGGCTCCTAACGAGGGCAGGAATGAGCCTTTATGCTGCAGGGTACAAATACCTCCAAGAGCCTTTTTCAGCGTCATTGACACTGATGGGAATGCCAGGTACCTCCTAGGTATCTTCTAAACCTCATCCCTTCAGGTTGCATCTTCCAGCCTGACACCATGGCAAGCAAGATCGCAGATACAGGCTCAAAAGACACCACCAAGCAAGGGTGAGATCCTGGCCTGGCAATAATTTAAGCACAAGGTTTTAGTTAGTAACTTTGACTGGCTTTGATTTGATGAACCCATTCTGGGCATGTATTTCACATAGGGTTGCTTTGGGGTTTTTTGTGCTGTTTTGTTTAACTACATATTCATACTAATATTAAGAGATCTACTTCTGCAGTGGTGCTTTGTAATAACATGGTGTGTTATATTTCCAATGCTTATATTTTGTTTAAGCATATTTCCTTTTTTTTCCCCCCCTCTATACTATGCAGGACTGTTGTAATTTTGCAAGACTTGTTTTCAACCTTTTGTCATATAATTAAACTCTGAAGGCTGGTACTTTATGTGGAAACTGAAGATGCTTTGGCTTTGAAAAATTTAAGAATTCTTAGTAGCTGAAAAGCTCCCTCTGCACTCATTCCATAACATTCTCCCTGAAATAGTAATATTTTCTTAAAACTCTGATGATCTATGGCTACAGCAAGTTTCATCCCTCTCACAGCTCAGTCATATTCACCACTGTAGATGAAATACCAGTGTATTCACCCAGGGAAAACAGAATTCAGTTTATATATGAAAACATTTAGCAGGTCAGACTGAAGCAGTCCTTATTTGCAAGAGCAGACTTATTGTCTCAAATGTAAATTACTGCCTAAGGAGAAATTCTGCTACTGAAGGTTGCCGGCAGAGAAACAAGAGTGTCTCTGCTTAACTCTGCAGGTAGCAGACGGTGCTCCAGATCCTGACCACTGACCAGCAGCAAGCAGGGGACCCTACACTGAAGGCTGCAATTAATATTCACAGAAGAGCGTGACAGTTTGCCTGAGCAGAAAAGTCCTGAAGTACCCTTATTCAGGCACCCTTACTTATCGCTTTTTCCTAGCTGGGTCCTCATGCACTGCTCCCCAGCACCTCCTGCCCTTGCTGAAGTCAGAGGTAAATCTCCCATTCACATCAACCGGGGCAAGACACATCAACCGGGGCAAGACACAGGTCACAGGGACCCGGTGGCATAATGCACCTTTTGTTCTTAACACATTAACTGGATCAGACCGAACCAGTGGGTTTGTGTAATTTTTTAAGCGCACCACATTTTAAAGAATTGCGACACTTTGTTTAAAGCCTGAACAACTTGTTGCTTTGTTGTACTTCATTTGAGTTAAACTCCTCAAACAGCACTGCAAGAAGAGTTGCATTGACAGAGAAAGTAGCAGAGCACTGGGGCTTCTTAGTACTTTATAACAAAGAAGTCTGGCAGAGGAGACCCCAGTAATTGCCTGAACACCTCCCCCCTCCACCCCGTGCAGTCTCTGTCCTGATCTTTCTGTGCCACACATACACGCGTGTTCCTCCCCCTCAGCCATCCCTTGGCTATAAAACCTGCCCTCTCCCTTTGCACCACAAATTCACCCCTGCCCCATTGTCTCCCAACAGTGCCACATCCCTCCATGTGCCCCGATCTGCCACCATTGTCCCCCTCCCATCCCTTTAACATACCCTTCACCACTACCCGCTTTGCCCCACCTTGGCATAGCAGAAGGAGATGAGCAGCAGCGGAAGCAGATATCCGAAGACAAACGTGCAAACCACGTAGGCCTTCTTGTGGCGTAGGTTGGGCCAGTGCCCCCAGCAAAAGGTCTGGTTGCTGGCGTCACGGTGGAAGAGGCTCTGGTGGTGTGCTACAGGTGAGGCCATGGCGAAGGAGAGTGCCCAGATGAGCCCCACACACAGCAGCGCGTTGCGGGAAACACGTAAGGCCGAAGAGCGTCGGGAGTGCACAATGGCCACATAGCGGTCCACCGACATGGCCGAGAGTGTGAAGATGCTCACCAGCATGGAGACGGTGAAGAAGTAGTGGATGAACTTGCAGATGAAGGCGCCCAGCACCCAGGTGGGGAGCACGTAGACCGTGGACTGGAAGGGGATGCAGAAGAGCAGGTAGGCCAGGTCAGCGATGCTCAGGTTGAGGATGAAGATGTTGGTGGTGCTGCGGCGCTTGCCTGGCTTGCTCCTTGCCAGCACCGTGATCACCAGCGAGTTGCCCAGCACCCCCAGGGTGAAGATCAAGCCGAAGACGATCAAGGTGATGAAGTTCTCGATGCCGATGCCGAAGAGGGGCTTCCCCTCCGCCTCCGGCAGCCCGGAGAGGTTGAACTCCCCGCGGGGCGGCTCTGCGCCAGCCCGGGACCGGTTGAAGGGCGCCGCCGCGGGCTCCCCCGGCTCCATCTTCCCCCTTTAGGCACCGGCCAAAGTTTCCGCGGGCGGAAAGCGGAGCCGCCGCTCCCCGGCACCGCGGACCGCGGCCAGCCAGGGGCGGCCGCCCCCCGCCAGCGCCGGCGGGGAGGGATGGAGGGAGGGAGAGATGGAAGGGAAGAGGGTGCCGTCGCGCAGGGTGACCCGCCGCTCGCAGGGGCGCAGCCTGCGCTGGCGGGCGCGGAGGCGGCGCCGCAGCCCCGGCCGCCCCCGCGCAGGCAACGCGCTCCGCCCGGCGGGTCGCGGGGCTCGACGCCCCCGCCGCCGGCGCGGGGAGGGGGGGTGGGGAGGGGGGGAAGCACCCCCCAGCCGCCCCCGCTGCTCCCCGGACCCTCCCCGCGGAGCGGCGGAGCCTCCGCGCCTTCCCGCGCTGGCGGCCGCCCACCTGCTGCTCTGGGAGACTGAGCTCCCCGGGGATGTCCTTTCCTTAGAGAAAGGAGGGGTGGGGGGATTTCTTGTTCCCCTCCCCGGTTCAGCTTATAATTGCCTCCGCGGGGCTGCCCGGAGGGGGCGGCAGCCGGAGCGAGGGGCGGGGCGGCCGCGGGCAGGGAGCGGAGCGGATCAGACCAGCCCGACCGCGGTCCCCACCTCGGAAAAGTTCTCTCTGCTGCTTTTTGCCTTCGCTCCTCGGGAGGCTCCGAGGTGGAGTCCCCCAGGCAGGTCCAGCTTGGCTTAAATGAACTCTTTGGGAAAGACAGACATAATTAAGCGCCTGCGTACACCCGCCTCAACAGGTGGCCGGCAGCAAGAGTTAGTCCGCCTGCGCTCGCTGTTTTCACCGCGTTTCGCAGGTTTTCATTAATCACTCTGTAATATGCAGTTTCTCGCAGGAGAAGAGGTGGCAGACGTTGTTCCCCTTTCAAAAAAAAAAAAAAAAAATAAAAAAAATAAAGGGAAAGAAAGTCTGGCCGCTTTTCACGCTTAAATCACGAAGCCCGGGTTCACAAAAGCCGCCGGCGCACGGCGACATCCCCGGCGGGGGCTGGCGGACTGGGAGCCCTTAGCGGTGCGGAACTGAGCGCTGCTGAAAAGGCAGCCTTTTCAACAGCAGGCGAAACGTAAAACTTCCTCCCGAACAGGGATGCGAGCTCCTGTAAATGTTCACCCGGGCCTCGTGAGTGAAAGGGATTTGTCTGAGGGCTGCTAAACATTTGTTTTTCCAAATTGCCAGTCAGCCAGCTAGCTACAGCTGATTATGTTGTATTTTATCTCTCTTCCCTAGGGATCCTGACCGCTAATTGTTAAAATTGCCTCTGTGATAGGGAGCGCACACTGGGCAGAGGGGTGAAGGTACAGGCTGGGGGAGAAAGGGTTTTTTCAAACAGTGCCCTGTTTACTCAAGAGCTCGCTGCTACTTTTTCCTGCGGGAACAGCAGGGAGAAACAGAACCGCTCAGATGAGCTCTTGGAGGCAACGAGCTTTTGTTTCTTTATTTTGCAGTCTGCAATTTGACCTTTTTTTTCCCCCTGCCTTTCCTTTTGCTGCTTATATTGAGGCATCTTCTCAGCAGCTGTACATCAGCTGACGGCAGAGCTATTGCCTTCTGCAGATCTAGATTTTAATTAGACCGACGTATGATCTGGTCCATTATGTCCAAAGGAACACATTAATGGGGGAGCGCAATTCAATTTCTATAGATCTGAGAAACTTTTATTTGGATTGAACTGTTTTCTATGTCCATTGTAACTCAGGTTAGAAGTTACAAACATATCAAGCAAAAATAAACTACTAAAGATTCCTAAGACTTGCGTTGCTTTTTTTTGTTTGTTTGTTCTGTGGGCATACCTTATCAATATATTGACGTATTCAATTACCACGCAAACCTACTAGTCTTTATTTCTGTAAGAGATTTGAGAACACACATTGTTAAACGTTTCTAGAACATATCAGATATTGCGGAATTTTTGGAAGTGCTCTGAGTAGGCTGTGAAAATGAATAGAATACCCTACAGATTTCCTTAGTGTTGCTGATGCCTGCGTTTACCACTATGAATTCCTTCATATGATGAGATACAAGAAATATTTTTGAATACCACTGATGTTTTGCTTTTGAATCGTATCTGGTTGTCAGACATCACTCTCTTCTAAGACGTCAGGAGGGCAACCCGAGCCTTGCTGAAGTCAATGCTAATGCTGTGTTGATCACAACTCTCCATCTGAAATGTGGCGTTAGTCCTCATCAATCACACTTCTCTTTTCCGAAGAAATATTATCTTTTGAACAGTATAGCCTGAAAGGGGACCAAAGGATATTAGATTTACAGAAAAGTAAGCAGGAAAAGTGGAGACAAAACCAAAATCAGTTTTAAGGGAAAGCAACATGAAAATTACATTAGTGATCTGGCTCATTGACTCTGCTCATTCCCTTAGATGTTTAATTGACAGGTTTGCAGTTCAAGTTTTGCTTTTCTGTTATGTATGTGTTGTAACATATATAGTACTTATAAGACTGCCCCAAGCATTAGGGGGGCAAAGAGAGAACATGACCATAATGCAGCTTTTCTATCATAGGAAAAGAAGCTGACAGACCTCCAGGCTTCAGCTTTTACATCAGTTAAGGAAAGTTCCCCTGTTGACAGCACTCATGATTCCTGTTAAGATTGCCACAAAAAAAACAGGCGTTGACATTTTCACCCACTGTTCTTGTTATCTAGACTGAGTAAACTGCTAAAATTTTCATGTAATAGAAAGTTCCAAAAGAAAAGGTCTTATGAATTCAGTACAAATAATTACATAATTTAATGCACAAATTACACATATGAAAATGGGAGAAAAAAATCAGTGCAAAATTTACATCACACTGTAGGAAAATCCATCTTTTTACAAAAGAGATGTCTTAAGCATGTGCTTAAGCACATTTCTTTGAATCTAGTTTTATTGAATCTAGTCCTAAACACCTTTTGACATGGAGAGATCAACTTTTGTCTAAAATAGAACAGCCTATGAACTTCAGAAAGAGCAAAGCAATTTCTTCTGTCTATGGCCAGAATCCACAGTCTTCTTTCTCAGATGTTATTACTCACTTCCAACAGGGTATTTTGGCTCCATAATGTTCCATAGCAATCAATGGGAAATATAGTGGAAGAAGCCTATAAAGGAGCTGGGAACCTAAGTAAGTTTAGTTACGAGCTGGGAACGTAGTTAAGTCTAGACCTACAGGCTTACTCCTCAGTGGCTGGATCAGGAAGATATTACTGAGAAAAAAAATCACAAGGATGTCCTTCCTTTTGCTCACTCTGGTGGCTGGGTACCCTATTTTTTGTATGGTTCCAATAATAAAAATATTTGACTTACACTGGTATTTTTTTTTTTTGTTTCAGGAAAGAGAACTCATTATTAAACAATCCAAGACATTGATTTAAAATATTTATTACTACTAAAGTCTTCGTTACTATGTAATGTATATATAATAAAGCGTATAAACAAAATAATGTCGGTAAAACACATTTATATTTAAAAATGAACATTTACTTAGCTCTGGAGAAACAATAAACAGTGCACGTGCTAATACGCATTTCCTACCCTTTTTAGCTACAGTCACATTGTTCATTTTTAGGATGCATTGAATAAGTGAGGCACAAAAATCAGGGGCTGAATTTAGGTATATATACATAGAACTCTTCTTCAGAAAAGTGTTTCAGTAAAATCTGTCTGCTCCTGTATAAATTCTTTTGTGTGTTTTTTTCCCCTGTAGTGAAGATGAAGCTGGAATTGAGGTTCAAGCCTCTAAACTGCAGCCTGGTGTCGGTACAGTGAAACAATTTAAAGCGTATTCATATTTAAGCATATGAATAGCCCATAAAATTCCAGAAATCCAGGCTGAGAAAACTCAGCCCTTAGCTGACTGACCCATTCTATTTGCTGCAAAAATATTCTCCAGATTTGGTCATGTTTTGTTTATAAAACACGAGGCTACCAATAGGCTTATTTTCAAGACCGCCTTTTTTTATTTATTTGTGAAACAAGGTCACACACAATAGTCACATCAATCGTACTCCATGTTTTTTCTTTACGACAGTTCCTGGAGTAGAAATTCACATTTTAAAGGGAGATGTGAACTTTAAAAACCATTCAAAAGCTAAATCAAAAGCTCATGATTCATAACCCACCTTTGATTCACCTTCTATAAAGTTATTAGTATGGAAAAAGTCAAGTATCTATAAGCATTAAACCGCCTTCTATCTATGTTCTTGGGAATAATGCAACCCTGAGGTCATAGTTGTTGCTACATTCAGATTTCTGTAGTGGAGAGGTGTCACTAATAAACTGAAGTTTATTGCTCCTTGCTGACATTTAGAAAGAAGTAAACATCTGTCCCTATTCATTTG
This sequence comes from Chroicocephalus ridibundus, assembly GCF_963924245.1. Classification (NCBI taxonomy): domain Eukaryota; kingdom Metazoa; phylum Chordata; class Aves; order Charadriiformes; family Laridae; genus Chroicocephalus; species Chroicocephalus ridibundus. Next base: position 104,668,122 of record NC_086285.1, read on the forward strand.
GGAGCCGTTGCCATTCCATCACAGAGTTTGTGCTGGGTTTTTTTTCTCCTAGTTCTCTACTCCAGTTCTTACATATCAGTTGTAATACAGCCTTTAAAACGCAGGCCATCAAAAGTGGAGAATTAAATTTGAAGCTACAGTTTCCAGAATCCCATCTGTATTTTGAATTACAATTTAATGTTTTAAATTAGTATTCTAAACATATGACTTAAAAATTCTATATGAAAACATTTACCCATATTTTATTCAATGCCCAGCAATTTTCTCTGTAAAAATGACAAAAGCTAATCACCATGGCCTAGCAACATGCTTTTGCTTTATAGTTGTTGAAAAGGGTTGCTTGTTTCACTTCCCTTGATTTGTGACAATTACCCCATGGGATGCTTTTTACTGTTGGCTGCAGAAGCAAGTTGCCTGTACATAAAAGCACAACTGTGTTTTAGTTAAAACAGAGAGCATCGATACCTGATTTTTCTTGACGTACAGAATCAAGGGTATTTTGATGAACACTTGCAATAAAATACAGCACAACAGAGCAAGTCTCATAAAACTTAGGAGAGTACGGTAGACATCCAGGTCATGGGCAGAGCATCTGCAGAAGTCGTTTAAATGGACACTTGGTCTACCTTCAAGCAGCTTCAGAAAATGGGCATCTGACTGGTTCAAGGTAGTAGAGCAAGAATAGAAAAGGTTAAGTTCTGTAAAATGAACTTCATGTTCCCATATAAGAAAAATAGAAATACAAGCTAGAGAAGATACCTCAGCCATGTGGGAAACATCAAAGTTATCTATGCTGAAAGAGATCACAGCAGAAAGAACTAACCTGGTGTCCTGGTTTGAGCGACACAGGACCAATTTCTTTTCTAATGTTTGAGAAAACTGCACTTCTAGAAGACATGAGTGTCTGAATTTGAGAAAATATTTACTTCATAGCCAGATATGGTATGTGGTATTCAAGGTCTCAGTGTTTTCGAGCCTTGATAGGTGCAGGGATGAGGAGGAGCAAGACCTGGGCACTTGACCCAAACTGGCCAACAGGATTACTTCATACCATGAACATCACATTCCATATAAATTGGAAAGTTTGCTGTGTACTGTTCTCTCTTGCTCTCTCCCCCTTGATGGTGGCGGTCCAGAGAACTTTTTGCCCCACTGCTGGACCACTGATCCTTTCCCTTCCTCCCGAAGCTCTTGCGCTCACAGTGTCCGACATTTGCTGTCCACGGCTGGGAACGCACAGCTTCCTGCTGATAGAATTGGCTGAGTATAATACTTGTATATTTTATATTGGTATCGGGATCAATACTTTTTTTTTTAGCATTATTAATGTTAATTATTTAGACTTATCCCATTAAATCTCTTCATATTTCAGCCCTGGTGTTTCCTTGTTTTTTCTCGATTCCCTTTCCCGGGTGGGAAGGGGTCATTGTGTGATAGACTAATCATCTAAACAACAATAAATTGTTCTTGGTTTCTCAAACCATAACACTTGGAAAGCATGACTGCTGCTGAAACAGCTGTGTACAGCTGGTAAAGCAACCAGGAGTCAGCTCCAGAGACAGGCAAAGCAAGCAGTTGCCAAAGGCAGTAAAGAGTCTCCCTCGGCTTTCTCAGGCTCTCCGTAGCTGCTCGGAAAGGGCTCGTGTGTCAGCAACATCCTGGCCTTGCTTTGACCCTCGTCTTCTCCAGTCTAGGGAAGCAAAACTCAATTTGTCCACATTACTGATGAGCCTGGAGATGGCTCCAAATACAACTGTGCAAGAAAAAGTATGAGGGAATTGCCATTTTTCTGCAGGTATCATGTCTAAAAAGTGTGTGTTTTATGTGATTCTGATTGCTCTTGGGATATTAAAATTTTTTTATATGGATACCTATGTAAACAGAGATTTATATTTTCCAGGAAAATGGTACAACTATACTTCCCTAACTACGCAAAGGACGTGTGCAGATGTAGCAGAGAAAACCAGGCTTTTTTGTAGACAAACACTGCTAGTTCACTACTTCTGTTAATTTTATACGTCAGACTGTTGTCGTATAAACTGTGAGGCAGGAAGAGAAAACTCTAAGGCAGATTTAATAGTCTTCATCAGAATTACTATTAGAATTACCAACAGATCCTGATTGCTTTACAAAACATATTTTCCATCTTCTAGTTAAATAGCCTGACAAAATTAATTTCAGTTACGAAGTTCTGGGGATGACTAGAAAGTTATTTTCTTTTACAGGTTTTTATGCTGTGTGTCACCTTACTACTGTTACAACCTTGTTTGTGTCAGAATTCAGGGAAAGGACATTAAAATATAGACATCAAAATGGAAAAATCAACACAGAAAAATCAGTCCATAGTTGCCTTAGATCTTAACTAAAGGTCTTGCAGAAGCCAGATTTCAGTGCTGCTTGTCAGCTTTCTGCGTTTTGGCTTTTTCCAGCTCTCATCTTTTTTCTGATAGAACAGAGACTGGTTTTACCTTCAGCTAATTAGTGAGACATTTTTTTATTGTAGTGGATGGAGGCAGCTCAAGCTTGATTTTGTTTGAGCCAGGCTTTTCTTCTTTATTGATTTTGGTAACTGCCTGGGTGGGTCCTTATTGATTCAGGCACAGCTGTATGGTGTTTTAATTTGCTCCAGGAGAAGGCTTCGTTCAGAGTCCGGATCATTAGGTTGATTCTGTTTTTCATTGTTCTGCGAGTTCATGGGAGATGTTATTACTCAGAGTTTATTTGAAGTTTACCGAAAATATTGTTGAGGTTTTCTTCCCTTCCCTCACCTCCCAAGACTTGCTGGGTACATGCAGAGCACCGTGAATGAGGGCTCTGCTCGAGGAGTTCTTAATCCAACTGCCCCGCATCTCAGAAGGCAAACAGAAATCAGAAAGAAGAATGATTAACTAGGTATAACCAATCTTCATGAATACCTATTTATCCTTAAAAAACACCACTGTTGGAAACCCCACTACCTTTGTAGACACTCTGTTTTAGCGCTCAGCTATAATTTGCAATCAGAAAGCACTTTGCTCCTGTTAACTTCCATTTCTAGTGCAGCAATTTAAGTGTGCTCCTTTCTGACCTGTGGATATGGAAAACGGTTTATTCTCTTTCCTTTTGCAGACACTTTTTAATATTTGAAGACTGGAAACCCTTGCTGGAGGCAGTTCAGATTCACAGGTGTCCACCTGGTGGAGGGACTTTAGAGAATAAGGTTGATCCAAAATTCAAAGATTGCTTATGCTTGCCCTCCTGGAAAGAAAACAGCAGTGCGCCTTGATGTACAATGATCATTTTTAGTGAATTCAGATGATCATACAAGCTGTCCTAAAGAAGCATTGAAAGTAGATGCGATGGTGGAGTTTGCACACTGTGTGTCTTTTGGTGTCCCTTTTAGTCCTGCGTTACAGCCCCAGTCCTTTGTGTCACCAGCCCTAAGATGGAGCAAGAGAAGTTGTGCCTTCTTGTGGCCATCAAAAGCCTCATGACATTATAATTATTAATACTGATACTCTAATTTTAAAAATAGGTAGCTTCTTTTTCTTGTACCTTTAGAGGTGACTTTTCCTGATATTGATCATGGAAAGATTTAAAGAAATCTTTTAAAAATAAATGTTAATTTGGTTAATATGTTAATGTTCAAATTGGTTCGTTATCAGCTCAAAAGAGAGCAATATCTACGAAGATTTCATCCAGCAATTCTCCCACGCCAGTTTGCAATATCCCTGGGATCAAGAGAAAATCTACATCCACACTTGAGGCAGAAGAGATTGTCGGCTGAGAGGCAATATGACACATCCAGAGAATCAGAGAATGTTACCTGATTAAAAAGAGATATTAAAAGTCAATTAACTGAACTTATAGATTCAGATGTTCTGTTTGATCATTAGTGTGGATGTTATGGGATATTAACCTACTGGTCATCTGTATCATCTATTTCTCACTTTCCAAACCCTGAAAGAATTTGAGAAAATAAAAAGCAAACCCTAATGTATTTTTCAAGTATTTTTAGCTCAGAAAGCATACTATCGCTTAGATTACACAACAGTAGGCTACACAAAGCCTTACACTTGAATAAATTTATAGTTCCTTAATTATTATTGTAGCAAGAAGTGCTAATGAAATCAGTCTTTAATTTGTGGCTTCGTACGTGGCCCTAAGCGCAGCAATGGTTTTGGTAGGAAGCCACCAGAGGGAGCCTGGTGAGTCTGTAGAGAGAAAACGATGCAGAAAAGTGACAAAGCAAAAACAGTGTTTTAAAAAAAATAATAAAAAAAGAAAGCTAATCTTGCCTTTTTGTTCCTACACAAGAAGCTTTTACACAAACTGATGTTTCCATTGATTTCAGTAATGAGATCTGTATGGCTGAACAGTTTCCTGACTGAAATCCTGCAAGAGGGCAATGAAGATTAAATGATGCATCTTCATTTCTTTAAACTACATATATAGATTATTTTTTTCAATTAAATAGTTAGTGGTGCTTTGTGTACACAGTAGCTAAAGTGCTTCCTTTTAAAAATTGGTAACGTGCCCTAACTTCTCATAAGGGCTGTCTTTAATTCAACATATACAATAAAGGCATTACATTTGAAAACTCAAAAATGTGTTTTCTTCTTTTGGTACAGTAATAGCCTTTAGATATCACAATGGTAACTGGAGAAACTAAGGTAACATTGCTGCATAAATTAAATTACAAGATACATGTGTGAAAACTCATTCCTGAATATGGTTTTCCAGTTTGTGAATGGTTCAATGTCAAAACTAACTAATGTATCAAATGGGATAACTGCAAAAAGTTTTAAATCACCCATGTCCTTTTCACTAATTTCAGAAGTTATCTGGACTGTAGAATAAGGACTACATTCGGTAAATTTGCAGACAATGTTATTATCAACACATTCAAGAGCAGGCTTAGAAATCAAAAGGATCTGAGAAAAACTAAGCATCTAAACTATCTTTGTGGCAGGATAGCATCTACGCACATCTAGGTGAGGAACAACAGGCAGGGCAGTGGTGCTGTAGAAAAAGATCTTGGGATCATATTGGATTTTAGGCTGGACCATGACTAAATAACACGATTTTATTATAAAAAAGGCAAATGGTGGATGAGAAGCTCAACATGAGCTGGCACTGTGCGCGTGCAGCCCAGAAAGACAACCATATCCTGGGCTGCATCAAGAGAAGCATGGCCAGCAGGTTGAAGGAGGTGGAGTCACCTCTCCACTGTGCTCTTGTGAGCCCCCACCTGGAGTACCGCATCCAGCTCTGGAGCCCTCAGCACAGGAAAGACACGGACCTGTTGGAACAGGTCCTGAGTAGGGCCACGAAGATGATCAGAGGGCTGGAGCATCTCTGCTATGAGGACAGGCTGAGAGAGTTGGGGTTGTTCAGCCTGGAGAAGAGAAGGCTCCAGGGGAACCTTATAGCGGCCTTCCAGTACCTAAAGGGGGCCTACAGGAAAGATGGAGAGGGACTCTTTATCAGGGAGTATAGCAATAGGACATGGGGTAAATGGTTTTAAACTGAGAGAGGGAAGATTTAGATTAGATTTTAGGAAGAACTTCTTTACTGTGAGGGTGGCGAGGCACTGGAACAGGTTGCCCAGAGAAGTTGTGGATGCCCCATCCCTGGAAGTGTTCAAGGCCAGGCTGGATGGGGCTTTGAGCAGCCTGGTCTAGTGGGAGGTGTCCCTGCCCATGGCAGGGGGGTTGGAACTTAGTGATCTTTAAGGTCCCTTCCAACCCAAACCATTCTGTGATTCTATGATTCTATGATTCTATGAAATACATACTGGAATATGTAAATAAAACTGTCTCCTAAAATTCTTTGCTAAAACAAAACAAAACAAGATGTTCTTTAATTGAACTGTGAGCTTTGTGAACTGCTAAAAATACACTAATAGAGGAAGTTAATTACTGAAAGCCTGCTAGTTTATAAACTTCTTTAGCTGAAATGTGAAGCAGAGGCTGCTTTATTTTGCTGAGGTCACGTGCGTTTAGAATAAAGTTCGGGGTAACCAATTTTAAATGAGAGCTAATATTGAAATGTTTACTGGAAGAAAGAGAAAAAGAATTTGGATTTTGGAAACACTTTAACCAAAAGCCAAATTTGGAAGATGAAGTCTTAAGTTTTCATCAGTGTATGGCATCTGTGTTTTAAAAACAAAGATTTAGAATGTGCACGTGTAAAACAGATCTTATATTTCTAAATGTCAATGGCAGTGATAAACCATAATTTTCTCAGCCGTTTTCTCATAGTAATAGACAAAACATGGGATTACAATTGGAAAGAATGTTCCTTTTAAGAGATGAGTGCTTAAGATGATGGTCCACTTACACTGTTTCAGAAAGAAGAATCCAGAAATGTCAGCAACAGCAAATCCAGATTCTGCTGTATAAGGGTATGGGTTAATTTCCCAAAGAGTTGAGTTTTAACATTGCCTCATAAAATTAATGTTGCCCTTTTCTGTATTTTTATACAGTATAAAGTGAATCAAGTTTTTCTACTTGATCATTTTCAAATACGTCAAGGGAAAATGAAAATTCTTTAACTGTCTTACTGAATTATCATTAATTGTAGAAGTTGTGCAAAAAATATGTTTGTTTTTCTTGTTTCAGTCACTTAGGATTGCAGTCTTGATGTGGTACTACACAATCTTTTAATTGCAAGCTAGCTCATGCAATAAAATTGGTATTTGAGATAATCGCTTTAAAAATTTGAATATAATCCAATTTAACATGAGGTCAAGTACTATTTTAATTGTAGTTGTAGCTAATCCAGTGAAAATACCCCACAAGAGCATTCAAACATTTATGAGTGGACATGCTGGCATCTTGACTGCTATTCGATAGCTGGGCTCCATAAAAGTCATAATGATTGCATGCTATAGGAAATATGACTGCAATTTATCAATAGAATTGCACTTGTTTCCTCTCAGAAGTAAAAACTGGCTTTTTATGTGATACCATATCCTCAGTTCCCAACACCTGACTGAATGTTTATACCCTATCCTCTGAAAAGTGCAGTAAAGGTACAATATATACAGCGTTACGTGTGTGACAGTTTCTCTCTGGCGATTTCTCTGAGTGGTAGTAGGTACTGAATAAAGAGTAACATGCGGAAACAAGCCTCAAAAGTTGCAGGAAAGAAACAAAGCTTCTGTTTGCTAAATCTCCTGCTCTCCGTGTCGTGGTACAGCCGCCCTGATTCACACGTTTCGTGACGTGACAAGATGCGGTGCTGAAGAATGGCGGGTTGGCACGGGGGCAGAGGGGAACGGGCATTTCCCTGCAGTTAGAGTCTCTGCACTTTTGGTAAAAAAGAGGGGGGAAACAGTAGGAACTCCCTTTGTCTGCAGTCACTGTTCCTGACTAGAACTTCAAACTGAAGGACAGAGGGAAAAAACCAGCCCGTTTTGCATATTAGTATTACCCTCTATAAGACTCTCATATCATATATTGTATTGTCTTCTTAGACAGGGAAGGATGGATTGATTCTTCAGCTTTAATTAGGTACATTTGTAAGTCAGAAAAATAAACCACCTCTGCCTGGGAAAAGGCTTACAGCTGGAAGACTAGGTTGGAGTGATGCAGACTCAGTTCTTCCCATGGCAGCTTTTAATGATATACTGAGGAAATAATCAGATTTTTTTTTCCCCCTCCCTTGCCATTAGTAAATTCCCAGGGAGTTTTTCAAATGCTCAGACACATTGCTGGCCAGAGACTATGAATACGTAATGCAGAAAGCTGTCACAATATAATTTTCCTTTCTGGACCCGATGGCAACAGGTGAAGAGAACTGTGGATCAGTTCCCCGCTCATGCTTGTGAGTTCTCATTTCTCTGAAAGTAAGTTTCCTCATCTGTTCCCACAAAGTGAAAGTGAGTCATTTAATAATAAGAATAGACACCTTGAGATCTAAATCGAACACGCTGCTGTTTCATATTCCTAAACAATTGCCTCTTTTCAGCAATCCAAAAAACTCTCCTGGGTGTTATTTGTCCTAAACCAGAAAGAAGTCCTTCGACTTTAAGTTACTGTTAATATTCCTAACATTTTGACAAGTGTCTGTGATCAAACAACATCTAATTACTCCATATGTTTAAAGGAAATGCAAATAATCAATGGCTACTCGGATAGAGGACACAGGAAAATGCCCGTAGATGTAGCTAGCTATAAAGCTCCTATAAACAGGTGCATCGTAGGATATCTTACTGATTTCCATAGAACTAATAGAGTAGGTAATCATGTGCTTAAGTGTTAGTACCACCAAAACCTTGGAAGATATTTTATTAAAGCATTCCCAGGTCAAAAGCTCAATAACCAGCTCTTAACATCAAAAGGTTTTAATTCTCTTTTTCCTTTCCTTCCAGACAATTTACTATAAATAGCATGCTACCGCTAAAAAAAAAAAAAAAAAAAAAAAAAAAAAGTTTCCTTTCAATCAGTACACTTTTCTCACTAAGGACAGTTAAACGACTGGAACGGGAGTTCTTGTCTGCTTGGGAAGATTTATAAAAGAGCACTTGCTGCCTTTCATGATTGGAAGAGCAAGAGCATTACACTTCACAGAGGAAGATTGGGCTGAAGTCAGTTCTTACAGCAGTGACCATTAGTTGTCTGCTTTGCATATGACCTTACAACCTGCCACAGACCAAAAAAAAAAAAAAAAAAAAAAAAAGACAAAAGGAAGAACATAGAAATGTGACTAGAAGCAGGAGAGACCAGGGAACAACTCAGTGATTATGACCGTGCACTCACTGCCTGAAAGTCTTTTTAGGGTTGGTTTACAAATTTAGTCCAATGCAAATCCCTTCAATAAGGCAGTCTTGCAACAGTTAGTTAAGATCTTCGAATACGAACATGAAATGGCAATAGAATGAACTTCAGTTAAATTTTAACTCAAGGACCATGAACAATATAAAATACACCTGTAAGGAAAGAAATAACACCCCAGGGAAAAAGGACAGAAATTCATTTAATGGAGCAAACCCCAGTTTATCAGTTACCCTGAACCTTTTTTGTAAGGTCTACACAGGAGATATTGCCTAAGTCATCAGCATCAAAAAAAAAAAAAAAAAAAAGATTCTGCAGTACTGAATTCAAAGGGAAAAGTTTCTATCAAGTTTCTTGGAAAAAGAATCAAATGCCAAATTTGGTTTATCATGGTTTCTGCATTTTCTGCACAAAACCCTAAATAATACTAGATATGATGATGCTTTGTAGGGCAGGTAAAGCTGATATATTTGTAGTGACTGATTTTAATACTTGAGCTGCCGTCTTTTTGCTCAAACACAGGACATGTTGATCAAGAACGACATAGCGTAATGAGGTATCATTTCCTGAGAAAATTCTGATTTTAGGGTAATATTCCTGTAAATATCTGTTTCTGGGGATTTATTTTATTTGCATAAATAACATTGGTACACTGCTTCTCTGGGATAATGTTCTTTCTAATCACTGATTATTCAAAGGAGATTATGTTGGAAAAGAAGCATCATTGATTATGATTTCAAAGGGAACATTAGATTTGAGGAAAAAGCAGCAAGAACTCTGAAAAGACAAGGGAAGCTGCTTAAAATTATTGATCCTATAATGCTATTAAACACTTTACTGTCGTTAATTATTTGGTGTGATGAAGGGGTGTATGAACGGGCAGGATTAAGACTTGTAAGAGCGGCAGGTGAAATCAGGCTATGAGCTGCAACGCTAGAGGCATGAGAAGCCGAGTCCAGAGGGTGTAACAGCAGTCATAGCGACAACCACACTTTGGATTCTTCACACTACTGGATCAAATCAGGACCAAATCCATGTGCTTTCAGAGCAAGATCCTTTCCGTTTGAAGAACCCACCTGCTTCCACATCAGTGACTGGCTGAGATGCAACAGGAGTTAATTAAAATCTAAACTGTGCTTTGCCTGTGGGCTACAGATGCAGCAGTTCACGCCAGAGTCAGGAGCAGCCCTGGTCCCCGGGTTAGTTCATTAGATATCTTTTATTTCAAGAGTAGCACCCTCATGCCTGCATTCCCCCTTAACATCATGTACCTCATCGAGGCCATACCCACAGAGTGCACAGAAATACGTTGTGTCATGGAAATAATAAGCATACTGTAGTTAATGCAAAACTTGACAGTATCTCAAATAGTTTCAGGTAATGAGCCAAATCCTACTTTCAGAGCAATGCCGATCTACTGAATTAAATGCCAAACTGGGCACTAAAATTTAGGTTAGAAACACTCATTCTTGTCACAAACTATGCAAATAATAGTTACAGAAACTTTTCTATTCACAAAGGTTATTAGAATTAACATTAATAGTCTAAGAAATATCCCACAATGAATGCATATTACTTTGTCCATGTCCCAGTTCTGTGCATTTTCATCTAAGAACATGATTCAGTTTTTGGATAAAGCAAACCTAAAGGATACTGAACTCTGTCAGGTTCAGGCCAGTACAAAAATACTTGAAGGATAAAATGACATTGCTCAATTAATTATCATTAATCAACATGGGGGAAGGTCTGTTATTTTTCACCATAAATGCAAAGGCAGACAATCACCGAATTGTCTGCCTTCTCCTACATTTAAATGGTTTTTTTAAGCACTAAACATTGCCTTCTTTCCCTGCCAGCCATTCTATAGAACCGTATTTTGCTCTGAGAGGTCTGGGTTCAAATTTGCTGAGTTAAATTTCTCTCACACATACCAAGAAAGATTGAGATTCAACTGCACCAGACCCTAAAGTCGTTAACGTGAGCAGAATTAGCAGTATGGGTCCATACAGAATTCTTAAAATCCCTGCACAATAGATTGTCTTCTCTTTTTATTTTAAAGGCTAATATTCCCTTGAATGACAACAAGGAGCTAATCTGTTAGAAGGGAAAACCGATGAGTCTAAATGAAATAAGATACTGGATAAAGAATTCTGTGAAAAAAGTAGTGGTACTGTAGTAGTGGAATGTAATATATCCAAATATCTTTGCATAAGGTTATTTGCCCTAAAGTTACGGGTACACTTCAGCCATGGATTTAAGCCTGCATAAATTAGGCTCTGGAGATTTACTCCGAATAATTCTTGCCTAAATTCTTGTTAAGGCCATCAGTGAAGGACACAGAAATCACATAAAGGAAGGCTGAATGCAAGGAAATCCAGGGGTTCACTTAGGCTATATCTACATTAGTGTATTAATTTTGATCAGGAGCAAATCCCCTGCTGACCCCTGTTCCTGTACTTCAGTTCTCCCCACCCAGGGTGAGCCTGGGGGCTGCCTTCCAGCTGAAGCTGAGCTGGGGATACGACACGCTCCAGAGTACACACCATGTGCTGCGGCAGCTGATAGATATTCATTGCCACAACCAGACTGGAGTGGGATGAGGGTAAAACCACTGGAAATGTGTATATTGCGGAGTTCAGGTCCTCAGCATTGACTGGTTCAACCCACCGGCTCCCCACGTGCTGCGCTGCTTGGTCCCATAACGTAGCCAAAATGCAGCTCTTGCCTGAAAGCAGGATGAAAAACATCTTTTTAGTGCAGTAATTAGTCTGGATCACAGGTCAAATAATTTGTTGAATTCGGGCTGAAGTTAGGTGCCTTAGGATAAACGTGGGTACGTTTTATACTGAGTAGAATAATTGCAACAGGTTTGGTTGCTGTGCTTGTTGTGAACGAGTATTAAGTCAGTCACTTCAGCAGCAGTTGTTCACAGCCGACGTTTCATTAGCCCGAGCATCCCTCCTGAATGGGTTTGCTCGGGGTAATGAGTGTTACCCTTGGCAGTGAATCTGCCCCAGTATCTCCTTTACTGAGAGTAATGAGAAACAGCGAAATGAAAATTGGAAAATGAAGAAGCATTTACACAAATAATTTGTAACTTACATCCTTATTCAGTTGATGACACTATTATTTGACATGTAAAAAATAATCACAATCAGCTAGTTATCTTAGTCTTTCATGATAAAAGCAGTTTCATAATAGTAATCTTAGGGAATTCATATGAAAAACAGATTTGAGCAGTGCTTGCCTGAGTCCCCCTATTAATCATCCTTGAAATTTGCTTAAGAGTCTGTGCTAAAGAAATACATCTCAGTGGGAAATAAGAATGTTTATCTTCTTGCATTGCTAGATTCACTTAATGAGTTATTAACAGTCAGGGCCTTTCGTATTGAACTTTATTAATTATATAAAACATAGATACAGCAATAAACCCAGATACTATTTACTTCAAACTCATAATGGCTTGCAATAAACTTACTTCTCTGAAAATTAATAATCAGCTGTAGCTGTGGGTCTGTTTTTTAAAAACTGTCGAATATTTTCCCTCTTTCCTTCACATGCATCATACGAATGCTGTAAAGATGTTTAGAAATAATGAACAGAATTGAAAATTATTCAAATTAGTTTCTTTGTCAGCTATATAAAGAAATTCAGGTCTAGAAAGGACCTTTTAAATCAGTGTATTGCAGGCAATCACTGTGGCAAGATAAGGTACAGTCCTCTCAGCGTCATCGACTACCAGGAACTTCATCATCATTATTGAAGTACTGCTTCTTTGACAACATCCAATTTAATTTGGCTTTTGCTTAGTCCATGGTTCTCAGAGAATGTTGATGTAAAAAAATCCACTTTTAATCTCAGAGAACATTTAAAGAATCTAAATATGATGTGTCAAATCAGTTCTGTGATTCTCTACCTAAACTTCAAAATTTCTGGTTTCGTATAGTTATTTTCCTTCTTAGTGTTTTGGGGATGGAGAGCTGTTTCTCCATGTGTGTGTACACACGTGCATGTGTGCGCATACATGTGTCCCCTTATTTTTCAGTTGAGGAAATGGAAATGTTTCAGATAACATTAAGAACAATGACAGAAAAATGTTAATAAAATTCTAGAGAGTATAAAATCTAATTAATTTAAAAACAACCTTTCAAAAATAAATCTGAGGAACCAAGAACCATGGTGGTGTGGCTGCTTTGCCAAGAAATCTACCCAGAACTCAATCACTGAGTGAAAATTTCTCTGAGTCCTCAGCTTACTAGGCAGCTGCTCACCAGGCTAGACATCACCTATGTCATTTTTCTATTACTTAATAAAGCAGTTTTGCATTGTTATTACTTTAGTTTTAAAAATTCAAGACTCGGGAACCAAAATTTGATCAGTTCATGCACCCAGTCTGGGATTTGCAAGGTTCTATTTCATATGATCCTTCCAAATTCACACATCATGTTGACTTTCCTTCTCAAGGAATTTAAATACTGATCCATGATAGGCATCCTTTGGATCCAAACAAAGGGCAAAATCAGCAGCAAAGGATGCCATTCTTTGTACATCACCTCATTATTCATATGAGTCAATCTAACAGGTAAAATGAGTTCAAAAAGCAAACATTTTCTAGACACACATTTAAAAGAGCTTCCCAGTAATTTATATAAATGGGGATATTCTGATAAAGCACATTGATGTGTACAAGGCTATGTTCTGTCACTCATTCTATTCATTTCACATGAATCAGTCATTTAAAATACATTGACCAGGTAAAGCTGCTTAAAAGCTCTTGCTGACTAGCTCACCTTGACAGACAAAGATTAAAAGCAAATTCTCACCAAAATCTGCACTTACTTATGAGATCAATATGCACTATTGAAATTTTAATGATGCAGCATTTTTTTAATGCTCGGAAATGACCTAATTTATGTGCCTTCACTGGGGAATCTAAGCTCCATAAGTAAACAACAGGCAAAGATGAATTTAAGTGCTCTAAAATGTCCTGCAGAGGTCATCTCTCTCTGCTGACTACCAAGGAAATCTAGGCTACTTACCCATGTTAGAGCTCTACAGCAAATGACGGTATGCACCACACTGAGAAGTAAAAACATAAATAGAAAAAGACACTCTCGAGTTCCCATAGGTTAAAAACACTGTTCAACCCAATTGCTCTCACATATGTCAAAAGTCGGTGACAGTTTCTTGTAAACACACAGTCTATTGGAAAGATGATACACAAGTTATAATTAGAGTGTATTACATGGATAGCTTCCAGTCTGCTTTCCTGCTCTGTGTGCTTGCCTCCTGCAATGTGATGTCTGAAAATTAACAGAGCCGCCTTTGAGATGAGTCTTTTTGCTTGATTTACCAGCATTTGGAGGGTAACTACAGAATTTCAAAAGCAAATAATGATTCATTTTTATAGCTGCAAGAATTCAGTTATGTGCTGTCTATATATACACTAAAATAGTCTTTTCAGTTTTTCAGTCAGCCCCAGCAGAGCTATACTGAGATATGTGGAAGATATTTTACAAACCCTCCAGTAAACTGGTTGGAGCACCCAAAAAAACCAGGTAAAACTTCCTCCAAGAAAATTCATGTTTAGCTCTTTTTTTTTTTTTATATGCCCTTTTATTTCTAGCTATCCCAAGGAACTTGACATTTTTGCTGTTAAATGGCTTTTATTTTGTACACTACATTTTAATTTTCACACTGTCTGAAAAACAGTGTTCATGTAATTGCATACATCCAAATTGATATCAGATTAAATTCAGCTACAGCCTCCCAAGTTTCAAATACAAGTACTCCTGCTCTCTCTATCCCATTTGGCTACAGTGGCCCATATCCCACAAAAGCACAACGGGTGACCTGGTGCTGCCCTTCTCATCAAGCGCATCTCCTTGCAGAGACAGCTGAGGAATGGCTGAGGGAGAGCTCGGCCCGGAGGATGCAGAATTGTGCAGGAGTTGGGAATCTTTCTGGTAGGAAGAGGCAGCCCCGTGTTCAACCCCAGCAGGGGTCAGTTAGCGGTCCTGAACTACCCTGATAATCTTTTGATCAGCAAAATGTTTCCATACAAACGGGGTGACCTCTACCACCAAGGTTTTAAACCATTTCTTAAACAGCTATAACCTACTGACTCCAGTACTTTGCCTACAATATATCGACTTACTTCCAGGCTATACTTGTTCAATTCTCTGAGAAAAGAGGAAAGAGCCCGGTGAAGAGTCAACACTTCTCTGTTTAAAGCCAAGGAATTAAGATTTAATCAAATCCATGTGAAAATCAGCAGTAGTGTAATTTTACTGTCTGCTTCTGCGATTCATTACATTGTTTTTTGTTCCAAAACATATTTAAAGAATTGGTAGTCTTTTACTTTTGGTTTAAACAGACAAAACAAGCTTCTTGAGTTCAACATTAACTGATTTTTTTTCATAGATGTCAATGTAGTAGCAATGGTCTTCATAAATATCCAGTAAAGGTACTGGGTTATACGGCAGAGCTGAAATGGTAAAAATGTCTCTATACTACCGATGTCTACGTGCACAAGAAATTATCTTTATTCCTAGCACTGAAAAACTGCTGGAGCCTTCTGTGCTTGTAGCTGAATTCTCATCAGAAATAAGCAAATAAAATAATTTGTTTCTGCAGAAGTATCTGGGAGAAAGTTCTTTAAATTAAAGAGGAGGTGGATGTGACAAGGGAGACTTCCTTCGGTGCAAGGCCTTTTTCTGCTTTCTGTGCATTCAAACCCAGAGGAGACTGTATTGCCAGTAATTACCTGACTACCCACAAAACTGACAGTGAATCTAATTCCAAAGGTTTGAAAATGTTGTATTTGAGAGGTGTTGAAAATTTTAGAGCAGGCTTTATGTTCTCAATTTTGTTTTTAACTCTGAGCTGTTCTGATAAATCTGATAAACATTTTGTCCTTGGAAACTACGAAGAGCACTACTCAAACGACTTCGGCGCATGAACCTCTTTTACTTGGCTAATAGAATCACTTGTCTGTGCTAAACCAGTAGACTGCCTGTGTACTTTATCCAATTTTATGAGATATTTTGCAAGATTTTTATATATATATATATATATACACAGAGAGAGAGAGATTTTTGCATGATACCAGACGTAATTTAAGAGGTAGCTTGCATTTGAAGGGCTGGTTGCCATGAATTGCCATTCATGAAATTAATTTTCCTGTTTATCCTATATTACTTTACATAAATAGTCTTCACGGTTTGCTTTTCTTCCTTCAGACATTCATCTAACCGTGCAGGCCAGCCACTCAAAGCCAATTAGAATACTATTGAAATTTACAGTAGAATCCTCTATTGCCAAATTGTTATTCTTCCATTTTTTTTCTCACCAGGACTATTTGAAAAACAATAGAGACCTCTGTGGAATTCCTGAAGGCTTCTTGGAACTTTCTTAAATATAAAAATAATCTGAGAATTTTGTAATCCTACTGCCTTGAACAGTGAGAATTTTGTGTTTTAAAACCTCTAAAAATCTCTTTATCAGGGAGGATATATGTTTCATCAGTTATATATATTAAATCTGTAATAGCATAAATACATGCCAAGAGAAATCCAGGTCAATACAACTCAGTGATATTTCCTTGGCAAGAGAAACTATGGATAGTCTTCAGTTTATTGTCAAAAGTACAAACTTCCATTTGTGATGCAAAGAATAACTTGATAACTCCAAGTACTATTTTTAATCTAGCTTTTTCTTCCTAGCTATGCAATGTGTATCTCTTGAGTATAATGCATAATCATATTTTTTTCAGATAAAAGCAATGCTGAAGAAAAAAAAAACCCTGGAAGCCAAGACTTACAGTTAGTTATAACTACTTATGGTTAAAGAGAAGAAGTTCTGAGATTTCCTCAAGGAGGACGTAAAATTGGAAGACTGCCTCAATTTGTCCCAGCCTTCACCTTGCAGAGAGTAGAAAGCTGTTGAAAAGGTGTTTACATCTCCCCTGGGTCTTGTTTTACAACTGTTGTC
Source organism: Chroicocephalus ridibundus (assembly GCF_963924245.1). Taxonomy (NCBI): domain Eukaryota; kingdom Metazoa; phylum Chordata; class Aves; order Charadriiformes; family Laridae; genus Chroicocephalus; species Chroicocephalus ridibundus. The sequence continues at coordinate 104,684,873 of NC_086285.1, forward strand.
AGTACTATGAAAATCATTCACAAAGTATTATTATGCATTTTCTATTTTATTCAAGCAAAACATTGGTGCTTGTGTGTGTAAACATTGCTATGCGAATGTGTAATACCAGTGCTTGCTGTGGTAACAATTCACCAGCTGAAGCCCCCTGGGCAGATGTGTGATTACTACTCAAGAGTTCAGGGGTTTCAGCAGCAATTTGCAGAAGTCACTGGCCTTATTTCTTCTTCGTAATGGTGCTGCCTTCTGGCAACACCGGTCCAGTTGTGTTTCACCTACCCAGCTGAAAGCAAAATTGGACCAAAGGTGCTATTTTCATTATATTCTTCCTCACTGCATCATTGTCTTTTTTGGGTTGTAAAGAGTTAATGTTTTTTAGGATCATACCGAAGTTGCATCTGCACGTTACAGTTTAAAGTATTTTTCAGTAACATGAATTATATCAGCAGCAGTTATGGCTGCAAAATACCAGTTTCAGCTTGTTCTCTTCTTGATAATTATTTTGCTCCCTCTGTCTTGTTTGTTGGGTTATAATAATTGCATTATTAATATGCTTATGCTGATCCCCTTGTGCTGCTTAGTGGGCTGCCTTCTCTCCTCAGACAGGATTCATCTTAAAATCAATACATTCCCCTCAGACTGAAAAAGAAGAATTTCTTATTTGAAATTCAAATACAATTTTCATTCTAATGCACTTAGTGTTTTAGGATCGCTTCGGAAAACTGTGGTACCAGGGAGTTAATTCCTCAGAGAAGTGGCTGAAGCAGTTGTTGTCAGCCTTCTCCTAAAACAGCACGTGTGCAAGGTAAATAACTTGTTCTGCTGAAAGTTTGTCTTCTTTTTTTAAACTTAAATAATAACCCAACTGAGACGAAGGTGGTTGTTGGTTGGTGGTTTTTTTTTTGGACCTAGCTGCTTTTCCTTGAATAAGTGGGCTCATGGGGTTTGCATGCACAGCTTGCTCAGCATAAAAAAAACCCCAGCAGTCCAGCATATGATTTTAGGTTCTGGCAACTAAGCCTAATGATCTCTGTTTATTCCAGTGTTAAATCCAAAGGGAGCTGAAAGCACAACAGATCTATAATGGCTGAAGTTTTATGAATCTGTTATAACCGAAGCACTTGTGGCTGCCTTCCTGCCCTACCTGGTCTGTGTGAGGGCTCTTGGCGTGCTTGTGCGGTAGTGAGGGAACTGAGGACCAGGCAATTGGAAAGGACGCTTAGTAAAGCAGCACCTGACTTTCTTTCATAATCTTTGAAGTGGGCGCTTAAGGAAGAAAACATAACTGTTGATAAAATATTCATTACACCTATAAATGTCTATGTACTTTAGAACGTTGGTTCCCTTTAAATTCTGCTTACCTCCGAGTAAGTGGTCCCACTGACTGCACTTGGGTCTTGAGTCATCTAAGTCATCTAAGTCAGCATCTTCCCTTCCCCTCCCTGTGCTGTTCTGTGGAAATCAGCAGGGCTGCTCCCAGACAGCTGCTCACACAGAGCCACTTAGTTTATCAAGTCAGGGAGCTACTGGCAATACATTCCAACTAGGAGTACTTCGATTGGCTGGAATTATTTTGATCTGGGTTTCTTAATCTTTTAAGCTGACTTCCCTGGTGCACTGCAGGGCACCTGGGGAGGCATAGTTAGAAGAGTTTCATTGGCCTGTTATGAAAAGGTTCTCAACGGAGCAGGGGTAAGGGGAAAGGTAAGGGGAAGGAAAAGGAGAAGGGGAAGGGGAAAGGTAATAGCAAAGGAAAGGAAGGATGGAGAGAGAGCTTACAGGGATCAGTCTGCTGCATTTAAAGTTGGTCACTGTGATCCCTCTCTTTAATCCCCACTCCCTATGGAGAGGACATGATGTGGCTCGTCTGCAGAAGGACCGATTCTGTAACCACCCATTAAGCTAATGCTGTTTAAGAAATGCCATTATATTAGTTGATTTCTGCTCTGGGTCAGATAAGATACCAGAAATGGCCCTTTCTGCCTATGTTTTACAAAGTGTGACACTTTATACAGTGATTCATTTTATTAAATTTCTTTGTGTATCTAAAGAAGGAAGAAAGTCCCAAAAATATCTCATATATCTTGCTAGCACAGTTTTTAAAATTCTTTACACGTTTTAGTCAGCTGCTAAAGAGACATGAAAAAGGCATGCTAAAAAATGTTAGTTATTTTACCAAGTTGAATGTCCTTGAACACACTAAAAAATTGTGCAGGACTTTTGAAGGAGTTTTGTACAAATTATTCATAGGAGATAAGATCATTATCTTTATAGCCACCTGAACCAAAAAAAGTGCTAATGAATTTCTTCCTTATTTATTATCCATTTCTTTTAAATCTTCATGGTGCTGGTGAAGGCTTTTGTATGATTTAGTTTAGAAAGGCCTCTTCAGCAACTTTCATCCCCTAGTTTGACTGAAAAATATGTTTGATATAATACATTGACTCAACTTATTTTGAGAAGTATCTAGTCTACTAACCTGACAACTCCCCATGAAGTTCCATTATTGTACATGGGAGAAGAACCAACGTATTTTTCTGTATTTCACAGTCCAACATTTGGTCTCTCTGAGGCTTGGGACAGGGAAAGGAAGAGGCTTAATCTGTAGAATTAGTATAACTACTTCCCCACGCGACTAGATATTGGGCTTTTTGTTAACTAATAATGTAAATGCTTGTCGTCCTTTGCTAGGCATGCAAAAGAGGGGTACGTAGAAAGAGAAAGAAATGATGTCTCTTCATAGGCAGAAGTAGCCTAGCTTCTACAGACAAAGGAACAGGTACTATTGATTTTCCTTGTGAGTCTTTCCTACTTCAGGACCAGTGGAGGCATTCCTGGTGAGCAGGAGAGGGAGGGGAAAATCCTAGCGGGAACTGTAGTGGTGTTCTCTTTTAAAGCATGACAGTTTAATGGCCCGAATGGAAGAGACAGTGACTTTCAGGACTTTTAGCCGCTTGCTTTCTAGAAATTCAGGAAAATAATCCATTATTGATACTGTTTATTTGGCAGAACTATTCCAAAGGAGCTTAGTTTCAACAAACTGCAGTTTCCATGTTTAGACATTCATACGAAAGCTGTGCTTTGGTGTATACCGAACCATTCTCCAAGCCTTTGAAACAGAAGATGAAGCACGCAATTATATAAGCCATGGGGTTTTTTTTAATCCTTATTTACTGGCAGGAGTAAAATGTGAGCATCAAACAATCTGAACATTCAGCATGTCAGAAAAGGTCCCCAAACCAATTTGACATAAGTGTATTCTTCAGCCACTAATTTTGGATGTTTCTTGTTTTTATAAAGTGCTGAAGGAACACTGTTACAGCTGTATTTTTCTGCAGCTTGATCACTTTTGAGTCAACTCCGGTTTTTATCTCAAAATGTCCACGGCCACATACCTGCTTTATTTTCTCGTGAAATCAGAGCTGACTCAAGCTGACTAGAGGTCAATAGGCTACGTGAACAGTTACAGGTCTGACTGATCGATAGATGACTTGTATATCTAAAGGTATCGTGTAAGGGAGCCCGTGTCTTCAAAAGATGTAGAAATGCAACTGTCAGGCTGTACCTCCTCTTGCTGTTTTTTCTATGTCGCTTTGAAACCTGACTCACTTTTTATCTATGTGAGATTCTTCACACATTCTTCAAGCGTATATATGCATCATTTGAGTCAAGACAGCTAGTGTCAATGCTCACAGACGAAACAACTCTGGAAACGTATTCCTGTTGTATTTTAGCTACGAACATTTGTGCTCGCTTCGGTAGCACATATACTAAAATTGGAACAATACGGAGAAGATTAGCATGGCCCCTGCGCAAGGATGACACGCAAATTTGTGAAGCGTTCCATATTTTGAGGCTTTGAGCAGCCTGGTCTAGTGGGAGGTGTCCCTGCCCATGGCAGGAGGGTTGGAACTAGATAATCTTTAAGGTCCCTTCCAACCTGAACCATTCTGTGATTCTGTGATTTTGTGTATCACCTTGAAAGGCAGGTGGGTTCTTCACTACTTGCTTTCTATCAAGAAGGAAATGTAAATGAAGACTAGAAAGGAATGATACAGAAGTGTGGCAATTTATGGAAGAATTATGTTGCAGGAAAGCACAAGTAGTGCATCTTGGCAAGACATTGTATAAAGGTCCTATTAAAAAAAGCTTGTAACAAAACATTTGAAGATTTGGAGTAGAAACCGTACAAATTTATTCTACAAATCATGTAATTTAATAGAGAACAAAACAGTTTCTAGATAAAAGCTTTCTGCATATGTCTATTAAAGGAATGCAAAATATATAAGGATAACGCCATTCTCTACTTTGAGACCATGCAATTTCCCAGTGAGAGTGCGCTGGCTGGATTGTGCTGTACAGTGCTTCTTAGAAGTGTGCATGGAAAAAACATCTTGTGCAACCTCCTGCTCTACTACTCTTCCTTATCACAAGGACCTTTGATAAGGTCCATATTTTCATGGTTTGCTGATGGCTGCCTGTAGGGAGGCATGAGTGTCAAGACCAGAACTCTGCCTTCAGTCCTTAATGCTCTGAAGTTAGGGGAACCTTTTTAGTAGCTTCAGTGGTACAAGGAACACTAGAAGTTTTGCTCAAATTCATTCACTTTTTCACCAGAATTTATCCATGGGCACCAAGACAGAATTTTGCCCTTGTTGTTGCTTAGTGCAAATTTATCCAATACTGAATCTTTTTTTCCCTTCTCTACATCAAGGCTGTGAAGTAATCCCTAAATCATATCCCTGATACATTTTTCATTATTTCTGTTGGTATGTTCCACCTACTACAGATCAAATCAGCATGAAAAAAAAAGTGCTAGCATGTACTGTTTAACAGAGTGCACATAGCAGCTGTTTCTCTGATAGCATTGGCTGCCTCATCTTCGGCATTTGTGATTTTTGAATGAAAAAAAAATAGTTTGAAAAAACTTTACAATATGCAATTAACAATCAAGGTTTATTGCAGGACTACGTGAGTTGAAAAGTGCTAGAGATATAAAGCATGCATGGATGATACTGTCTTCTACAGATGTTCAAGGAAAGAAATTAGCATTTGTAGAGGAACTGGCTTTATAAGGAAGAGCACAGTTCTTGTTCAAAATTGGAGTAATCTCATATGGTTTACAGCTCTTAATTTAGTCTTGTATATAATTTGAAATACCTGCAACAACTTGCAAGGTCCCCACAAAGCTTTAAATGTTTGTCTTTTTTTTCCTTTGCTCATTGAAGATAACATTTTGGAAACAGAGGGTTTGTTCAAATTCCCAAGTACATCAGAAGACTATACGCTTATTCAAAGTCCTTATAAAAAAAACATTTCTTCTGAAATCCTGACGGGAATTACAGTAAAAGAAAGATTCTGTCCTCAGCTTCAGAGATATTATAAGGAAATCCATTAATATATGATGTGCAACATTTCAAATAAATGTTACAAAACCTAGGATAATAAAATGGAAACCATTCTTCCCACTGACATGATATTTAAAAAATATTCTAACAGAAACAATTATTTTCACACAAACTAGTAGCCCATGAATGTCTTTTGTGTTCATATACAAATGTGGACTGTCTTTTATTAGAAAGAATAATTTTTCTTTATGAATAATACTTAATGCTAGAAATTAACAGTTAAAGAAAGCATCACTTAGTGCAATTACTATAGAATAGTGAGTCAGTAACATGTCATATCACCGTATTATCTGGGAACTTCATGTTTCCTGAGCTATTTGCACGACATTTCTTCTAGTTTTTCAGGTGAAATAACAGGGAATGAGCATGTTTGTTGGATAAAATAAGATCTTCCTTGTGTTACTCTCTTTTGCTTTCAAATAATGGTAAATACTTTTAACAGAGTATTGTGGGGCTTAATTTGCCCTTTCTGTCTATGTTATTCATGAATGGTCTTTTTTTAAGTATTATTGGTATTAGAACTGGTTAAAGCACAGAATTTGTAGTTTATGAACGTTTTTCGTATTATCAATTTCTTTGGAAATCAAAGAAAAGCCAACTTTAAAAATACTTTTCTCACAAAAAGTATGACATACTTTCACCTAGACAGCTAACTAAAAAAAATAGATTAAAAAAAAGCATTGCACTTTTGATGTACTGCTTTCACTACAGTAATGTTTCATACCATAGCATATTACTGACTACTGTTCCAAACATCTTCATAAAAATTATACCACTTCATGCAATTCTACAATGTCATGAATTAATGCAAGAATGTAATGAAATTTGGTTTGATATAATTTCTCAAGTTTTCTAAAACAAACCCACTTCCATTCAATGAAGCTCCATTTCTAATTTCTTTGTTGTTATTTGTGGGAAATTTTGCCTGAACTGGTGTCACTTTTTGCAGAAAAATGCTGAATCAAAATGGCAGGTTCAACCAAAAAGTGCTTGGAGAAACCTTGCTGACCAGCTCGATTGCTCTGCGTGATCTACAACAGAGCACTTCTTGATGCTTTCCCCTTAGCTACCAGGGTAAGTACATGGTGTAGCACAGCAGATACGGAGCATGGCAGAGCCCTGCAAGTCTGCTGATGGCGAGGCTGTTACCCCTCACATGCTCAGTCATGAAGCCCATGATTGGGAAAAGCCAGCACGGATTCACCAAGCGCAAATCGTGCTTTACAAACTTGATCACCTCCTACAACAAAGTAACCCGCTTGGTTGATGTGGGGTGAGCGGTGGACATTGTCTACCTGGATTTCTCCAAGACTTTCAACAGAGTTTCCCTGCTGCTTCCTACTAGAGGAACTGATGTGTTATGGTCTAGACAAGTGGTCTGTGCGGTGGGTGCCAGAGGGTGGTGGTAAGTAGCTCCTTTTCAAACCAGCAACCTGTCACAAGTGCGGTCCTCCAGGGATCAATATTGGGCCCAACACTGTTTAATATCTTTGTAAGTGATCTGGATGATGTGACCAGCTCTACCCTGATGAAGTTTGCTGATGATACCAAACTGAGTGAGGAAGTGGACACTTTGGAAGGGAGAGCCATCCTACAGCAAGACCTGGATAAGCTGGAAAAGTGGGCTAGCAAGACCCTTACCAAGTTTAACAAGGACAAGTGTAAGGTCCTGGTGGCCAACAAGCTCAATATGAGTGAATAGTATGCTGCTGCAGCAAAGAAAGTGAACAGACTGCTGGGTTGCATCAATAAGGGCATCAGCAGCCAAGATAAAGAAGTCATTATCCCACTCTACTCTGCGGTTGTCAGGTCACACTTGGGATAATGTGTTCAGTTTTGGTTCCTGCTATACAAAAAAGATGTGGACAGGCTGGAGAGGGTCCAGAGAAGGGCCACCAAGATGGTCAGAGGACTATGAAGCCTTCCATTCAACGCAAGGCTGAGAGAACAGGGTTTGTTCAGCCTTGAGAAAAGAAGAGTTGTGAGAGACCTTATCACCATGTTCTGGTATTTAAAGGGTGGCTACAAAAATGATGGAGAGTCTCTTTTTACAAGGAGTCATAAGGAAAAGACAAGGAGTAATGGGTACACGTTACTCCAGGGGAGATTCCGACTGAACACAAGAAGACAATTTTTCACAATGAGAACAATCAGCCATTGGAATAATCTCCCCAGGGAAGTGTGGATTCCCCAGCATTGGACACTTTTAAGATTCAGCTGGACAGGGTGCTTTTCTAGACTGTTTTTGCCAAGAAAGAATGGACCAGATGATTCTTGAGGTCCCTTCCAACCTGGCATTCTATGATTCTCTTATTTGTCAAGTGCACGGCAAGTGCTATCATTTATAATGCCAAACTGTTTATTTTTCTTATGCATCTTTTGCTATGCAGTATTTCTATTTGTTTAGCTTGTTGGCACCACGGTGCAAGGCCAAGTAAAGGTTACTATTGCAATTTATCCCATTTCCAAGCAAAGATGCCAAGGTTTTCCCACAGCATACTGAGCTTTGTTTGAAAGAAATCAAGTGAATTCACACGTTCTCCAAGCACAAAGGCTAACATCTATTTTCAGAGTATATCATCACAGAGAAGAACAACATGTTCTCTATTTAATGCTTGTACTAGAAGATAAAAAACTAAGTATTTCTTTGGAGAGGAAGCTCTATTAAAAGTATCATGAAGATAGCCCACATAATTTTATTCAATCTTTCAAATACTTGATGCCTTACAAAAATCCTTTAAGCTATGATGAAGGTTATTTTTATATTGTTTAAAATAACCTATACCAGTTGTGAGTGAGGCTTGTAAGGCTCTTATCTAGCTCCACGGGTATATATATATCACAGAGGGTGGATCAAACCTCAGGTCTGTATCACATGAGAGGGGGAACATCAAACAGGTGGGGGAAACATTCAGCATCTAAGACGTGACATGTGCATGCAGGTTTATTCTGCAGAAAAGTCATGTGCATTTACCAGTGATAAAGACAAATGGTGATGACTAATTTCTTTTCCAACAAAAAATCATTTTCCAGTGATTTTTCCTAGAAGGTTTGCAAAGGGCAAATTCTTCCTGCCAGCTACAAAATTATCCTCATTCACAGGGTGATATAAGCAGAGTATCTCTTAGTATGTCTCCTCCAATAATGGAGAATAAAAGAACTGGTAAAACAGGAACTTCCCATTATTACTCCTACTGCTGCCACAGTCCCTGCAGTTTCTCTAATAAATCCCATGTGTAGTACAACTGCACTGTTTCTTCTGCCTGAGAAATTCGATATTCATCATCCCCGTGAACGTGGGGAGGATGGTATAAGTATCAGTTAGTAGAAATTTCCTGATATTCCAGCGTTTTCTAATCTGCAAAAGTCCCGAGGTTCCTTAGTTATTTAAGGAGGACGTAAAAGTGTTATACAGTCAAGAACATGCATCAAAGTGTGAAGTTTATATCTAAACTGGTGGACTCAATTATTTTTGAGTCAGATGCTAAACCTGTGCCTTGTCAGCATGAGTGCTTACATGTGGATATGCACAAACATATACTAGCCCTATATTTTGGTGAGATTTTCTTTACAGCAATAATAATGGCATGCTCGGGCCAGGAAGGAGCTATAGCATGTTAATCTATCACGGGTCAGTCTCAGTGCAGCCCCAGAATTTTTTTTGGTTATGTATCCAAATGGGCTATTATTGCTATAGAGAACTGATGTAGAGAAGGAGAGTGATCCTGAGCCAGACAAAGAGAACAGGGGTAGTTCTTGCCTTGGGAAAAGTGGGGTCCAACCCAGCAGAACTTCATAAACCTCACTAAAACGTTTCTTTGTTATTGTGTCTTCTGTCTTAATAGTAACATGCATGCAGCATAACACAAGGTGTAACAAGGAGGAAACATGCTGTAACAAAGGCAAGATGTCAAAAGTTACAGCATATACCACCATGTCGTTTCCATACATATTTTTTTTAATTTTTTTTTTACTAGTGCCTAAATGCATCATAGTGTTCTCACGCATTTGTCCACCTGCACAGTATCCCTCAGTAGGGAATTTTCTGGCTATCCCCAAACCTTCAAAGATAAGCATGTGGAAAATCAGTGTTAGTGCAAAAACGGGCATGAAGCAGAAATTTACAAGGCTTTTTACAAGGTAATGGCTATTTTCTCTGTTTTTCAAACTTTGACACCTAAGCCAATCTTGTCTTCTTAGTATTATCTTGTTACTGTTAGGAATAACATAAGCTCTTCTTGGTTTGTGCTGTGCTGCTCATTGAAACATCAACTGTGTTACACACGCACAGGCTTGTGCTTGTGCACAAATCTACTATTAGGTTTTCTGCTGAGACCTTCACCAGTCAAAATGCGTTAGAGTTGCCACTGATGATGCTTCATGCTAACTAGCCTTTAGTGAAACATCATTTTTTTCTTCTGTTAGAGTGGTTAATAGGAATATTTTTTCATAGCTTCAGTGAAATTTTTAATTTTCTGTGTATGCTAGGTACACCTAAGAATGTAACAAATCAAGAAAGCTAAGTTAAGGGCTGGTGCCTACATCCAGTTCCCTCCTATAGTGGGCTTAGTAATTGCACACATCCTTTTACCGCTGTCATTCGCTGGTACATAACAGCAAGAGCAGGAAGCGTTCTGTTGGCAATGATATCATGAAGAAACCGAGCCAAACATCATGAAGAAACCGAGCCAAACATCATGAAGAAACCAAGCCAACCGTCGGGGAAATGGTCCAGTTTCAACTGGTGCAGATCAGCCAATGCACCTGCAATGCAACTACAAGGAACAATGAAAATGGCAGAACCTCAGAGGAAAAGTGAAAGAGCCAGTGGCTTTTCACATGGCTAGTGTGGCTACATGTATGTTTTTAGCGGGCTGTGCGCATTACCCTTAGAGACATTAATGGGTGATTAACATGGTGTCCTTTTGTCAGTGGGAGACTGCAATTCAGCAACTCAGCCTTTATAGCAGGCTGCAGACTGAAAGAAAAAGTGTGAGTAACCTTGAGGAGGAGAGAAACACTTCAACATAACGTGAAGTGCTGCCCACCATTACCTCTCTCTCCTGAAGATGGTAAAAATATGTACCCAGAGACCAGGGTGTGCCTGATCTCCTGTTGATTTTCTGCACAAGGGCACTTGTCCTATCCTCTCCCTCATCTGTCTGCCCCTCAGCCATTAGGGCGTACAAAGAGAGACAAAGTCATCTATTCACAATGTGCTTATGTGCTGGCCTACTAGTAGCACCCTTTACCAAAATTACCAGACATTATAAGAGCCTCGGCTTGTCTTTTTTCCCCAATGGCGTATGCTTTTGCTAAACAGCAATTATTTAAGCTGACCTTCTCCGCTCAAGCATCTGTCTCAAGCATAGAGGCTTGGGGGAGGGAAATCTCAGCCCAGATGGTTCAGCTGCTTCTGAGAAAAAGGAAATGCATGCTGATTATCCACATTAAAAATAAATCTGATCATCCTCTCAAAATGATGCCATTGTTATAGTGGTTCAGTGAGGAAGATCTTTGGCCACTACGGAGCTCTCTGAACACTAGTAACTTCATACTTGGAAAAGGTACAGGCAAGGAAAAGGAGAGACAGAAATCAAATGTATAAAAATTGCACGTTTTCTTACACACAAGAGCTGATCCTGGCCCTTTCCGCTAGTAGATTTGGTACCTGGCATGAGGGCCTCTTCTGGCATGTAAAATTCACTTACTTCGGCTCCCATGAAAATAAATTAAGAAATAAGAATAAGATATGAATAAATAAATCATAGACTCATAGAATGTGTTGGGTTGGAAGGGACCTTTAAAGATCACCTAGTCCAACCCCCCTGCAGTAAGCAGGGACATCTTCAACTAGATCAGGTTGCTCAGAGCCTCATCAAGCTTGGCCTTGAATATCTCCAGGGATGGGGCCTCCGCCACCTCTCTGGGCAACCTGTGCCAGTGTCTCACCACCCTCATTGTAAAGAACTTCTTCCTAATGTCTCATCTAAACCTACCCTGCTCGAGTTTAAAACCATTGTCCCTCATCCTATCGCTACATGCCCTTGCAAACAGCCCCTCCCCAGCTTTCTTATAGGCCCCCTTCAGGTACTGGAAGGGGCTATAAGGTCTCCCCGGAGCCTTCTCCTCTCCAGGCTGAACAACCCCAGCTCTCTCAGATTGTCTTTGTAGGAGAGGTGCTCCAACCCTTTGGTAATCTTCATCAATGTTCTGTCCTTTGCATTTGCGATTAAGTGACATGATCCCAACATAAAATCACCTTACTTATGAGGAAGAAGCAACATGGTAGTGGTGGTGCAGCGTGCCTGGGGGTGTCACTAAGAGGGTATGCCCTCAGCGCTGAGGCCTGCCATAGGTCACGGACAAGCTGCTGGGGGCATGGAGGAGGCACGGTCCCTGCATCCACAGGGGATGGAGAAACTGGAGCTCTGCAAGCGGGGGCATGGGCTGCAGGGATCCCCATCAGGGCTGGCTTGTAGGAAGGGGATGAGTTGTGGGGACAGTGCTCTTCAGGCCCATGATGGGGACTACCTCCTCCAGCAGGGCCCCACAGAGGCTCAGCTGGGTTGGGTCTGAGGTGGGAAAGACCCCATGGCTGTGGAGGGGCAGGAGCCTGCCCCAGGCTGCCCACAGGGCCAGAGGGCCAGCCCTGAGGTGACCCTGGGACAGGGCTTAGGGCTTGGGTGGGGAACACTGGGGCAGCACAGCACCAGGGTTTGGGTGGAAGTGCCGAAATGTCTCTGAAGGGGCAGCAACAGTGTTTACATGAGAAACACTAAGGTAGATCCAGTGTATCGGCAAGGTGTTGGCAAGGACTGTGATGTGATTTCGGTGGGAAACATGGCGGCCCCTCAGAAGGACACATCAAGGTGCCTCAGATCCCCTGGTTTCCTCTCCTACCTAGTACGCAGCAGGTCTCTTCTTTCCTTTTATGCTTCTTAATACAGCTCACTCAAATTGGGAACCTTGTAGGTAGAGATGCTTAGAATCATGGTTGGTCTTTTTTTAGCACTCCCACCAGTGTTTCATAAGTCTAGGTGTCACGGCTGTCCTAGTCAATGCTCAGTCTCACCCTTTCTACCTCAGTCTCACATCTGGTGGACCTTTGCAGCCAGGACTCGAGTTTCCTCCTCCTCCTATTGTAGAAGACATGACATTTTTCTTATGAAATAAAAGTAAGAACTGATGAGTATAAAATTTCCCTGGCAAGGTGTTAGGTTTTACCCTGCTTCTACATATAAAATAATTTACATTCTCATTTTCACTGCACAATAGTTGGAAGAAAACAATTCTAGCTTTTCCCATCACAAAATATTTGCTGCACGGTTATGTTACCAAGGAAAAAGCACTGATTACTCAATAAAATACCGTGTCAATCTGCAAGGTATACATTTAAAAACTTTGAGACACAATTCTGCTGTAACACACAGCAACAAAATTGCACCACACATTCATATTAACTTTGCACCAACCGTTGGATTGTTCTGGTATTGTGAACCTAACACATTTTTGTTTCTCTATAGGTTTTATTGGCCTCTTAGGGGAAATGTGGAAGTTTTCATGTAGGAATTTGTTGATACGGAGTGTTACTGTAGGAGGAGTGATTTATTTTGTGATGGCTTATCTTTGAGGTGAAGTATGGAAGGGAAGAAGGACAGCAGTTTAGTGACAACAAGTGGGTATTTTTGTAAGGGACAGTTCAGTGCAGCATAGAGGGCAAAGTTGAGGATGCTTGAGCAGTGCAATGGGATGGCTGTAGAAAGCTAATGTGGGGGTGGGCTTTGGAAAGTTGCCTTGCTGGCTACCTCCGCCTCTTTTCTTCTGCCTAAGTAGCCTGAGGAAATCAGTGCTGGAGCATTCCCCAGCACGACAGTGAATCCCTGCAAACTTGAACCTCAAAAAAATCTGCAGAAAGTACAAGTTTGCTGCTTTTCTTATCATTTTATTATAGTTAAATAAAGATCAGAAAGAACCTCAGACTCATCCCGATTAAAGAGAGGAACTGGAACACAGCACTCAACCTGCTGTTTGAGCAATGAGATAGAAACTTCATGACCTTGGAGAATACATTATTATAATACCTTATCTATTGGTGTGCTTTATATAATAAAGCATTACAACTCATAAAACCTCCTGCTGCCTTTACCTCAATGAGAAGAGGGGTGTGGAGGGTTGTGGGAGTAGTAGTAAACCTAAATGATATTCACCTGGAGAAGAGTTGGGTCTTGAAACTGGGAGCAGTCACACCAGAGCTGGATAGCTAGGAAGAGAGGACTGGGTGAAGCAGTGCTATTATATGGTTGTGCTCTGCTTGGATGAGGTGAGCTGTGAATTAAAATAAGAGGTGGGAAGAGTATAAATTTGATTTTACTATGAATTAGAGCTGCATTTTCAAGTTCAGAGTTTGCCTGGGTTCATTGTTCGGGCTCCCTTTATGCAGTGCCATAACCTGGAGCCAACGTTAGTGCAATAGCTAAACTAGAGTCTTTGCTTCAAGATGCAAAAATGTACCCATGAACCAGTTTAAGAAAAGAAATCACATCAATGCACTGCTGAATGTAATGTTTCTATAAGCAGGGGAGGTCTTCTGTGCTTACTGCTAGATCCACAAACCTATTACTGTAAAAGCTAAAATAAAAGGAGATAGAAATCGAAGATAAAAGCAGATAAGTAAATAGTAAAACAATATGCTATTTCTAGATTTTTAAAGCTGAGTAGTATTCCAAGTTTATCTGGACTTTGAATGCCAACTTGAAGTAGCATGGTAGTATAAATGCTTAAAGAGATACAAGGTATTTGGGGCAGAAGAAAGCTGACAATACTACAGTCTGTTGCAAGGAATTGGTGGTTTGGGCAAGGAAGAAAATGACACTGTGCGAGAACACGCAGGATATTGCTGTGCTCTTGAAGGCAATATGCAGACAGTATAAGCAATTTGCCATCAGCTTAAAGGAGCAGATACTTTGGTACTCAAAGTGAGAGACACTGAACTAGGTCTGAGCGTCAGCACAGATCTACTAACACTAGCTTGCTTTTTTGCCTGCTTGGCAAATGCATCTCTGGTACTCTTGTATTAGCCGCCTGCACCTGTTTTGTTGTGGATCTCCCCCACTTTGTTCAACAGGTGTTTCTTAGTACTATCAAAAATTATGTTGAAGGGAAGTAATTTCTCTTGGAGCTAGAGAAATTTTCTTTCTCCAGGAAGTGAAATGACTGCAGCTGTATAGCCATAGTACCGCTGTCTTGAATCGCACAATTCCCCCAGCAAAAACAAAAGTCCAAACTGTCTAAAGGTCTATAAAAATCACTAAAATTTTCCTTGATTTCTGTGTAATTATAGGACAGTTCTTGGCAGAATCAGCAATATCATAAATAGGCAAATTGTTCAATGAGTAGCAGAGAGTGAGTATTGCTGTCCATCTCCGTTCATAATTTTGTATGAAAAGGGGGTTTTTTGGTCTTTACTTGTACGTAGATCAGCCTGCTTTCCCTGAGTTGAAGGAAATCTGCATAATCTCTTTGTTTGCATTATGCAGAATTATTTTGTGCTGTTGCTCTGCAAAGCTCAGCATCCCTCCTTTTAAACGGAGCTAGGAATGAGACATTGATGTGAGATTCCTCCTGCCTACAGAACGGAAGGCCCTAACAAAGTACAAACAAATCCAAGGGCTTCAAGAAGCATTCAACTAATACAGAGCAGTTAGAAAATGAAAGAGTTAATGACATTTTACAGGTCTCAGGCCTAATTATTTGAAACTGTATCCTGCTCATAGACTGATACTGAAGGAAGTTAAAAAAGTTAATTAGCAGGTATTTTGGCAGTCTGCTCAGTTTAATTCTCTTGCTACATCCTGCTAGGTCAGAGTATCCAGAGGGTAATAATGAAAAAGCTTTGGAAAATTCTGTCTTGGCTGAGTGGCTGTACATCATGAGTGACTGCTCTTACACCCTTGCTGCACATATTATTTTATAAGTTGCCTGAACAGATTTTGCTGTTAGAGATACAAGCGGATGCTTACCCACCTTGGTAAGGTTGGGAAATAGAAGAAGGAACATTTTTCCTTGGTTCAATTACTCAGATAAAACCACAATAAAGCCACAGACTTGAGGTGATATTCTGTTACCTCACTCACCTCATCCTCTTGAGCTGAGGAGGAAGAGGTGCTTGCAATGACAGAATACCCACCAGGAGATGGCCCAGGTCCTTGGTCCAAGATCTGTGACCCCAGCTAGAATAATGGTGCAGAAATGCTGGCTTAGCAAGTTAGGGGGGTGACTTCTCAGGGAAAATTGAGATATTACAGTTTGTACACTACACATATGCAGTCCTTGGAGCAGGTAGCATGTTTGGTAAAAAGAGGTGTGACTACTGTAAATCCGAAGTATGATCTTTTTAGAACCTGAAATCCACTTTTTGGGTACCCCTGGAAGCCCAGTGCTAGACTCTTGAATCAGAAGCTCACAGTAGCCTAAGCAAGTAGGCTCACACGGTAAAAAGCCTGAAGCACAATATGTTTAGTGCATGTGTTTCATCCATGCTTCAGTTTTGCAGAAACACCAGAAGCAAATGGTGTAGAGCTGTGCTTTTTCCAAACACCTGCATCCACGCAGAGTGGGAGCTCTCCCAGAGAGCAGGTCCCCACGACCACGTAGGTCTCACCAGATCCCTCTCTACTTTCCCATTGCAGCAGACTGGGGGGGCAGGAATCAGACATTCTGTGCCAGCTGCACAGGGCTGTTTCTGGAAAAGTCCTTCACTCGCATGTTCTGTCTAAAGCCATGTCGCACTTGCTTAAGCTCCTTCTTTAACCCTCCTAGATAAAGAACTGCGGTCTTAACTAGGGTAGGTGGGTAGGGCCTGTACATCTCACCCGAAAGCCAAGTGCAATTTGCTTTGGCCAGTAGGACAGTGTTTCCCACGGGATCAGCTGCTCAGAGGTCAGCAACCTTCCCCTCATGCAACAGTTGCTCCTTTTACTAATCTAATTTGCATCCTGCTCTCTTGCCCCACCACTGGCTGCTATTTGTGCCGGCTATATGCACAATGAAAATCAAAACATTCTGCAGAAAGCCAAACCAATGGAAAAATCCCTGACTTGCAATGGAACTTCATGACCTGACAACATTGCACCAAGTTCCAACTCTAGGGTCCAATGGAGCAACAGCTTTTTGCAGGATGAAACACCCAGCACCGGGAAGAGCACACCGACTCCACCCTCCAACTCCTTCAGCCTGACTTCTACAGTAATACCAACATTTTGGGGCTGACCGTTCATCTGGTAACTCCATAGGCTCCGGTGGAGCTGCAGTCCTTGTTCCGAGGGAATGCACTGCACATTCCTTTTTTTTTTTTTTTATTATGTGAGATGGAAGCAGCTCCTGCACTGGGGCCCTTGGGCTCTGTTCCAACCAGAACTTCACAAATCTTACTAAAATCTTTCTTTGTCCCTCTGTGTTAATGAATGTTGGCAACATAACCCAGTGGAGGTAATGTGTAGTTACAGAGGTAACATGTAACAAGTTTTCATATATGTGTGTGTATATATATATCTTTTTCTAATGCTTAAATGTGTCACGGAGTTCTCATGCCTTAGAACACCTGCACAGTAGCTTTCCCTGGGGATTTTGCTGACTATCCCCAAGCTTGTAGAAGGCAAGCATGTGGCAACTAGGGCCAATGAGGAAACGGGATGTGTTGGAGAAAGTCATGAGATGGTCTTTTACAAGGAAACATCCTTTTTTCTTTTTTTCCTGTGTTCCAAAGCAAATAACTTAATCTGGTTAGTATTATTTTGTCAAAGAGTGACCCTTACTTATTTTCTATGTTGTTCTCTCAAACCTCCATTACTTGCACAAATATGCATGAGTCTACTGTCAAATTTTATGAGATTAGGTAACAAGCACTAGCACTACTACCAGAGAAGATGAAATCTAGATCGGCAAGGGGTTCAGATTAAAACTTTTCTTTAGTAAGTATAGTTACCGATTAGTCTCACATTTGGTTCTAGAACTTAACTATTGTACTACATGTCTCTTGAGCAACATACTGTATACAGAGCATAAGCATATCTTGGTGCTTGTGGTATGTTTTTTTAAAAAGTAAGTATTGCCCAGTACAGATTTTAGATCTGCATAATGTCACCAGAAACATCTACAGAGCTTCAATTCTCTCTAATCTTATTACTTTCCAGACAGCTATAATCTGATGCCTCAAAGTGCAACACTACGGACCAAAAGGTTTCTTCTCACCAAACAGAATTCCTCTGCTGGAGAAGTAGTCCAGTGACAACAGTAGTAGTAAGGTAGGGTTTGTGGTGGTGCTGTGCTGAAGAGGGAATAGAAGTCATTCCCAGTTCTTGTTAAAGTTCCCAAGCCTCTGTCCTCCACTACAACCCTTCAGAAAAATGTGGGATTTTTTCCTTAAATCATCAACTGCTCACGTCACTTAACTGTAACCTCTGCAGAGGTATTGTTCCCTCTGCAGCTGACTCAAGAGGAGGATGCAGTGAAAAGGTATCCACACTTCCAGTGTTTTAACAATTTTAAAATCAGTTTCATGGTTTTAGGTGCTAGACTGGTAAGATTTGTTCTTCTTGGAATATTTGGGCTTGCAATATTTTAATAATTAGAAAGCAGCTGCAGATGTACTGGGATAGTCTGCTGGCCCTTTACCAGTATAGGCTTGTGTTTTCACATGTGGTTTGGAGTGGCCACCAGTGACTGCACCCGGTTGCAATAGTTAGTAATTCTATAATGAGAAAGAACAACTTGGATAAGTACTACCCACTGGTGAGAGAAAGTTTGCATAGATATTCACAATAGACAATTTAAAGTTGTCATCCTTTCTCTTATGTAGTGTTATCTAACATGACTTGTGTTATGCTTATGTTTTCTGACAGTCCCTCTTTCTTGACTACTTTAACCAGAAATGACATGTAATTTCAGACATGATGCAGTGAGACAAACAGTTCCTGCCTCATAAAGGTGTTGTGTCAGTTGGCAAACAGAAAGATTCAAGGAGATTGCCCTGCTTCATGGTTAGTCCAGACTTTACAGGTTCCTATCTAGTCCCAGAACGAGGAGCTTTCAAGCATTGCATGCTGTGCATGAGGCTGCTGAATCACCAGGCTGTTTCGGTCTGGTGAAACTATATACATCAGGTTTACAACACAGATGAAAGAAGTTGTTTGTACATGGGTCTGTTACTTTCCAGAATATGTTAATTCACCTTTTTTAAATAAAAGTTGTTGCATGTAGACAACTGAGTCTTCCTCTTTTGCAAACATCTCCAATTACTATTTCAACCTTACTGTGCTAGTTCAGAGTCCCATCTCTCAGTACACACGCATTGTCTTCTGAGTGCATCAAAGGCATATGTAAACTTACCAGTCAGGGTTTTAACTTTGCCCTGGGAATGACCACGTGGCTGGAGCACGGTGGCATGGAGTCAGCTGGCTGTTGTCTTTGTCCTTACCTTCACCCTTCCTCCTTGAACCGAATCACTCTGTGGCTTCTGACCAGTAGGACAAAACAGTAAAATGGACTTTCCTTTGATGCACCATATGCGACAGTTATTTTGGAAACATAAAAGATTGTGGATTTGTTGTCACAGGTTTATTCCAGACACTATTGTGGATTGGGAAATAACCATTAGCACTGTCAGAAGGATTATTTAACAAAGCCGTAAAAAATACTGTGTGGCTATCAGACATTGAAGGTACCGGGAAAACCTGTAGAGAAGGAATATCTCTGCAATCCAAACTGAGCAGATCTAGTGCTACAAAAACATACCTTGGTCGATTTAAAGTTGTCCAAAGACTCAAAAACAGTGAAGAAAACCATGGAGATTTAAGACCATTCAATGCAATAATGGCTGTTCAGTGTGACTTTTTGCAACTTACGTTGCTTTCAGAAATTTAAATAAGAATAGGTATTATTTTTAGCTTGATATTAATTGAGTTGGTTTAACCGTTATGATATTTGTTAATTAAAGGTTGCTTTAATTGAAACTAAGAAGAAAGTTTGTCATTTTATCAAACCTTCCCTGTTGAAGTCAGGCTTCTAGAAACATGTAGAGGGGTTTTAACTGGTTTAAGCGGTGGTACTAAAGCTATGGGCTGTCTTATGCTGAAGATGAAACCAGATGATTATAATAGTCCTTTTCATTCTTAGTCTTGAAAATTAGTCTTTCAGTTAATGCATAGTGAGACTGATGTACAGTTAGATGTGAAGCTCTGTCAAGGCAAGGCAAGAAATTCAACTGGAATTCAAAAATTCATCAACAAACCTTTAAAAAAACTGCAGGTTGAACACATTCAGTAAATCAGAGCATAACTGAAGTAGGATAAAACAGCTGAGTAAAGAAAAGCCGGTTTCCCAGTAAGTAGTTCAAGTTCTCTATAAGCAGTTCAAATACTCTGAAGTTTGGTGGCATAACTGCAACCACCCTCTGTAGTATAAAGAAATGCACTTTCCAACACTTTCAGTACCCCTAAAAGGATTGTCATTAGATTCTCTAAATATTTCTTTATAAGCAAAATGGATGCTGACCAGGCCACCGATTTGCAAAGTTGTAGGGACAGGAGCCTTTTCCTTGGTTAAAAGCAAAGAGAATTTCAGGTTTGTGTCATACATCTTAGAAGTGAAAGAACTCTTTCTACGCTCAATGGGAAGATGAGTAATAAGTATGGGAAGCCAAACTATTTTCTTCATTTCTTCGATTAGCTTTTTAAAGCTAGTTATCAGTGAGGATATGCTTTTCTCATCAGGTATAACGGCTAAAACTTGAGAACATGAGAAGCAGATAAAACGCAACGGTAAAGAAGTCTAAACATGCTTCAGTTCTGCTGATTTAAATGAAATTTATCTTCTATGCTAGTAGCATAAAAAGATTAGTGGAAGAAAAAGTTGGTTTGTTTGAGATGCGATTACAGAATATACCAGACCTGGATATTTGATTAAATTCAACCTACAAATCCTACTCTCTATATTAAAACTCATAGTTCAAGTGTAGACAGGTGTTTCACCTAAATTCAGAGGCTGCCAGGTGCAGATGATAAACATGAAATAGTACAGTACTTGTTACAAAATGTGAATATACTACTCTGAGCTAACATCATTTGACCTGTATGTGTTAGATAGCTGTGATTTTTGAAACAAGCAAAAATTCATCCTGTGAGTAAAACGGCCTCTGCTACTTCACTTGTCTGATCAAGTGAATTGTATTTGTCTGGCTTTGTATTGTGTTATATTTAAGGTCCCCAAAAGGTTGTGAATTTTGTGCCATAGACCGACTGCATCATTAATATAGTTCAAACTGTAACTGTCATAAAGCCAACTTGTAGATGCTACCCTTGATGTGCGTGATTGTAGTTATAGTCTTGTCTCCTATTTCAGCAGTATAAACAGTCTTGTGGAATAAGGAGACATTTTTCTTTCATAATCAAACATTAAGGCAAACTGCACTTCAGATTTAGAAAATCTGAGAGCCTATTGCTATACAGGCTATGTACTTACAGTGAAGGTTGCAGTTTCATTCCATGTTGGGACAAGGAGTTTTAATCTAAATTTAACCCAGGTTACAGGGTAAGAGGTAGCCCTGGCCCAACCTGTGGGGCTGCCCAGCAATGGTCACACCATGCACACTAACAGCCAACCTAAATTTTTGCATCTTCACTACCAAAACCCCTGGATGGGTGAGATTCCTGCAGCTGATGCTGGAATCTCTCTGGTTACCTTGCTCCTTGTCCTGTTGACAGCTCCTTCTGATACAACCTCAGATCTATGTAAATGCCAGATCCCAAGAATAAATTGCTATGAGGACAGAATCAAAAATTTAAGGCACTGTCTTGCAGAAGAACTGTTTGGTTAAATGCAAATGCTGCTTAAGAGCTGCTTAAGCATCAGAGCTGCTTAAATCTTAATGCAGCAAAACCAAGTATGAAAGCAAATCATATGGTCGTATCCTCAAACTTAGAAAGTCTCCATTAGAATGAGAACAATTCTAAGTCCATCTGCTTTTGTGCTGTGGTGTCACACGTGCAAACTAGTAACTCCACTGCAATACCAAAATGCAAATGGAAAAGGCCTGCAACTTGTCCTTGTAGGTCTGTCTACAAGCTTTATTATAATTCTTTCTCATTTTTAGAAATGCAAGACATTCAGGCTACAACTTCTCATCCCTTGTTTTTTGTAGCAGGTTATACTTTTTTGCAGAGGGCTTGAGCTAGACTAGTTGTGCTGTCTGAGACTGAAATAAGGAAAACGTGGAGCTTTCTTCCTAATATTAACAAATCAACAAATAAAGCCGGGAAAAACTCTATGAGGGTAATCTCCAGTCATATCTGCCCTGAAGTATGACACACCGCAGGCAGAATCATACGTTAGTGTGGTGTGGGGTGACAAGAAGCAGTAGCGACCTCTGAGTTTTTGCAGGAAACTGGTACCTGCGGCCATGGGAGGGTCACTCTCACTCTTGCAGTTTTGGCAGAAGATCGTACCAATCTTGACTGCTTTTCTTGTGGGCATGCAGTGTGCTAGTTACATAGTATGACAGTTTATATAATCACACTATATTTGTTCACTGAAGCATAGTTTCACTAAGTGAGACCATTAAATGCTACGGGCTATATTGAATTCTCTTATGCGTCTGCTCTACAACTTCAAGCTTAGCTAAGAACTCTACTTTCTACATTCAAAATGTGACACTTCAGTATTTATTAGATACTTTGAAACCAAGTTGTATACATTTCAGACTGGGTATCTAAATGAATAGAAACTTCTGTCTTTAATTTCTAGCTATATGCTTCTCTTCAGGTATTAAGTGAGAGTTGTGCAACACCCTAGTGCTACATTTACAAGCAGCATAAAAAATTGTCATAAGACCAACAATTCTGTCTTTAGAACTGCATTTATACAATTTAGGGTAAATATGATAAATAAGGCATAATAATGCATTACCTTCATATTGTGGGGAAAAAAAATAGCCAAATACTGAACAGCTGTCTATCTGCAGGACACTACCCAGCTGTGTGCTGAAGGAGGCAGGGGTCCTGCTGAAGAGTATCATTCAATTATGCAGTTAAAAAGTGGCGGCCTTTATCCTTGTATTTCTTAACTTCAAAAACCCTGACTTAATACCCTTCCTGTCTTTGGTTAGTTGGTTTTGTAAGTATTACGCATTCAAGAGTACTGAAGTTCTTATAGCATGGTAAACAACAATCAAGATAGAGTTCACATTTCATTACTCAGCAGCCATAAAATAATGACTTCTTTCACGTCACCTAATAATGTTCCTAAAGGAAGATGTAAAAGGTAGAGGGAAGTTCATAAATGTTACAGGAAAGTTTAATAACTTTGCAGCTGTATAATTTTTCCCCTCTCTTTTCCTTCTTCCTGCTAACGTTTCTTCAGACTTGGTCTTTTCTGGTCTCCATCCTGTGCTGTCACCTGCATTTCAGCACAGTTACTGCTGAAAATACAGATGAGAATAACTATTTCTAAATCTCATTTATATGTAGATATTATAATAACAAAAAAAATATTAAAAATATAATATAAAAAAAATAAATAATGAACCCGCAGTGAGTGATTTGCAACACCAGAACCCTAGTTTTCACTACATAAAGTGTACTCAAGTGCCAAAACTTCACAAATAAGATCAAAAAGAAAATAAAGAAAATAATAAAAAAGACCAAAAAAGTATACTCTACTAACATTTAGAGGGATCCTTTTCATTCTTAAATTGCTAATATTTTTTGTAAAGTTCTGTACTAAAACAGTGCATTAATTCCTGTCCAGTTAATTGCATATCTGCAACAAAATGGAAGAAACTGTGAATCAAATGTACTGTGAATTGCTAAGATAAAGTTAGTAATAGATATGCAAAAATGTAAATAAAACAAACCATTATCTGTAATAACAAGATCCTGGTTCTTTTCTATTCAAATTCAGAAACGACTGCGAGTATTGCTCTCAGGATTGAATTCTTAGCTGAATTCTGAAAAATTGTAAAACAATTTTGTAAAATTGCTCAGATCCTAAAAATTCGGTAATATCTCCTTTATTCATTCTTGTTAAGTTTCCAAGACATTTCCTACTCTAAATTTTAATATTATACTTTACCATTCAGATGTGACAGCAATAATTACTGTAAGCTTCGTGTAGATCCAAACTAAAGAGCTTGTGACAGACAACCTGACAACATCATGAACGTTTGTCATCAGTTTGTAGGCAAAGCTCCTCGTATTTCTATGTGATGGTAGTTGCTGTAAATTAAGTAGACTCATTCAATGCAAAGACAAAGGAAAAGGGTGTAGAGTTGCATAAATATTTGATTACTTGAAATTGTTTAAAGCTAATAAATAATTACCTAGCTTTGGACAAATTTATGTCATATCTGCCAAAGATCATTATCTGACATGTAATTAAACTGTCCTGTAAGTCTAATGTATTAGCATTGTGCAGTGGGTTTCCATGTTTTACACAGTTTCTATTTGAATCCGTGCCATCTGCGTGATAACGACAAGTTGCCACAGTGATGTCGGTTTTCCTGACCCTGCAATGGCAAGCCCAGGATAGCGCATGAGCACCAGTGCAAGTTGGAAAATTTAGGAGGAAGAGAGTTTAAAATATCTGTATAGGCTGCTAGCGCTCTTTCTTTTCCTCAGGAAGGAGAGCAGTATCACCAGAGTTAGGTTCAGGTGCACCTTTTGGGATAGTAAGCGTGTAATAGCATGTTAATGCTTCGCAGAACTGACGTTTCATTCGTCTTCGTATGCCACCAAATATCCTAGAACAGTTTAAACCTTTGGAGAAAGGGTTCAGTGTGTGCTGGATGGAAGACCAGGTCCAGGAAAGGCATGCTGGCGCTAGATGGCACAGAGATGGTTATTTAGGGCAGAGCAGAGAGTTGTAGGAGAACTTAGAGACCTAGTAAAACAGCAGTGCTTAATAGCATTGCAAACCAATCCTTTTTATGTCATTTGCCTTTGCAGACATTTAAAATTGCAATACTGATGTAGTAGAAGAATATTGCCCACCACTTTTAATCTTGAAACAGAAGATACATGAAGCAAATGTACTTCCCTGACAGACCACAGGGACTTGTGAGGTTTCCACTTGTGTTTCTCTCCCGCTCTGCTCAAACTGGGTTTTCTCAGCCTTTCACAGGAATTACCCGCACCCTTTAGAGTTACATTTGCTAATGGAACACAGATGCCTAGGAGAAAACCTACGGTCTCCCTAAGGTGTATCTCTGACACAAAACAATTGTTAAAGATTATTGTAGCAAAACGCTATTGTTTTCATAATTCATGCCTAAATCATCTGTTGGAGAAAAGACTGCTATATGTCTGGGCTCTTCTGTCCAGAGGATCCTCCTTTTTGCGAAGGTTCTCTTAGTTTCCTGCTCTGGGGAAATGACTGACGTTAAGGGTAATGAATGTACTGACTCACACTTCTGTTGGCGATTAAGTCATATTAAAGATTCTCCCTCTGTGTGGGCAGAGGAAGCTGGGCCTCATTAGAGGTTCAGAAGGAAAGATCAATGTATTAATTAGTGTGCTAGAAAATGACAGCCAGGATCTCTGGATCTGATTTCAGACTGTGTTCTAGCTGCAACATCTCGTATGACAGTTCTTCTAGTCAGAATTTGTTCCACTAGAAGACTGTTCATACTCACAAATTTGAATAGGATTTTCCATTGTTAAATATCAACATTCATAGCTTGTATTCCTCCTGAGAAAAATAACTTTTATCTGTTCATCACTGGGTATTATTGGCCTGACTCTAGTTACCTCAGTGCAAAATTGCAGGTGAAACCCAGACAGAATCATTCCCCATATTCTTGTAGTGTAGCCAAAATACTGTAAAATGGAAGTATTCAATTTATAGTGACTGTCTTTGTTCAGGAAAGACTCATTGTCATCTTTTGTGGCCCTCTAGATCTTGGTAAGTAAATAGGATAGGTAATTTTGTAACTCTTGGCTCTGTAGCTGGACAAAAGCTGCTTTTTTTATTACTAATTTTCAAAACCTTAAAATCTTATATGCATGAAGATGCTATTTTTTGAACTGTGAAGCTTTCTCACAGATGATAAATATTGTGTGTATTGAAGATTGGGTTTGGATTTTGGATTCGGAAAAGGATTGTTTGTATAGGCAGCAAGGACACAGAAAGTTATGTGGCTGTTAAAAACTACTGTATTTAGAGACTAGTGCACCTAAACTACTATGTCAGGTAATTATCAGTGTTGCAACAAGACCTTCATCAAGATCTCACCTATTTGTAAATTTTACAATACAATTTGCATTGTGTTGTAAAAATGTTTGCATCTTCCACTGTAATATTTGCAGGTGGGTAACAGAAAATACAGTAAAATAGAGGTGATGGTAGCTGATCCAGCACATTCGTAAGTTTATTTTCTGGTGTTTATTGTACATTCTGGTTTTTTTTTGGGGGGGGGAGGGTGTCAAATTACAGCTGCCAGCTAAAAGGAACAACAAAGTATTAGAAGCTAGCTAGAAACTTTGCTGCATTCAGTAATGCTTTCATTCAAATTTTGTTGAGTGCCGCTGACTTTGCTCCCTCACCCCTAAGCTTTCTGTTTCCATGTTTCCACTGTTATTAAATACTATTTTAAAGCTCAGGGTTTAACTGAATAATGAATGATTGGAGTCCACGTGATATGGTAAATACAGTTGCTTTTCACTTGATTTTGTTTGCTTGCTTGTATCATCCATTTCTTGTCTTTCTGTTATCTATTTAGATCATAAGTTCTTCCAGGCAAAGGCATTATATTTTTTCATACATTCACTTGGTTCACTTTCTCTAGGTTCACTTTAAATGTATTTTAGTTGGTAATCCCAATGCAAGAATTATTTATCAGTTTTACCTGTAGTTTAACTTGTTTGCAAAATGTTTAGTTCAACCGTTTTTAAGACTTTTTCCCCCATACATTTTTTCTTCACCTTAGAGAGCAGCTTCTCAAACTGCTGCTCAGGCTTTGAAACCACTGACAGTCTGTAACACCTTTTCAGATGTTGCTAAAATTCAGTCTCGTGTTTAATGATTCTCACTAGAAAAGAAATATTTTCTTAGATCCATTAATTTAAATGTACTTTGGGAAGAGCTGCTTATGACACAGTTATTAATATTCTCTTCTCATACTACTTATCTCTGAGTGACTGCAACTACTAGCAAGTATTTGGGGATGCATATAATTAATGAGAATCAGGAGTATACTTAGTTAATGAAAAAGCATTAGAGGAAGAATTAAATGTCCTTTGCTGACTAATACTCTTTTATCCAAAGAAAGGGCAGCCAATGGGCCTGGATGGTGTTGCGTACACCTTAGCATCATTTAATTCCTCACATTTGGAAGGAATTTTGCTTTTCTTGTTTGAGGCAGGAGGGGCAGAACATTTTGTGATGTCGTGTATCACTCAGGGTCCTTTCTTTATCTGCTATCCATTATGGTCAGTGTTTTCTCTCCATCCTTCCCCTTCAGCATTTCAGAGTATCTCAAGCAAGCAAGGTCCTTGGTGTAGAAAATGGACAGGAATAAACCAGAAGTCTAAATCGTTGTGGATACATTTCAGATGGGATGAGTTTCATAGTGACGCATTTTCTGTGTCTTAAGTTGGACCAAGAGCCTCAGAAAATACATACCCATCCCTCTGTTCAACAAGAGCAACTTGAGGTCCCATGCTATTTTTCTGGGGCCTGGCAGGGACGACTAGGCTGGTGGTGCCTCAGGACATTGGGCCGTCACATTGTGGTTAAAAACAAATGTACTGATTCAGCTTCTTCCCCACCTAGAGGAAAACACTATGAGTGTAAACAAGACCAAGGAACTATTTGCATTGCTGGAGATCTTCACCTACAGATAATGCCGGTGAAGACATGGGCACACACGCTGCCAAGCAACAGTTTCAGAGGGCTGACAGAAAGGTGGGACCTGTGTCACGCGGTGGAATAATATTATCTCTGTTAATGTTGCAGAGGAACCTATTGGGGTGAAAGGGAATATATTAAATCATGGGTGAGTTGTCAGAGGAAGAAGAAATTTGGCCAGTAAGTGACATTTCTGTTGGCACAGGTAACATTCTTTAAGCTTGTCCGTGCTTGCTTGTGTACCAGTCGCACTATGTTACAGGCAGCAGCACAAAAGTGTAAATGATTGAGACAGGGTGAGTGTTCTTGAACTCTGCCTCTTCCATCCTCCACTATATGCATATGTTATATTGATTTTAGTTTGATTAATGAGGTGACTTTTTTTGGATTTCCGGTATTTCACTGTTAGTGAGTCGCCTGAGAGCAGAGAAGTCTGAACTTGTTATCACACATCTAAGAGGAATTCTTAATTTACCAGAGCATATCATGACTCTCAGTGTAGCCATCCCATGCTTCAAAACAGGGTATTCGAAAAGCTTCATAAAATGAAATTGTCGGAGTGACGATTTGTTCCCAAATCTTGTCCAGAAGGTTTGGTTAGAGCTTTAGTAACCTGCCACAGTTGGACGACACCGGATGCACTAACAGTAGTACATTGACTATAGAAAGAATAAAAAAGTAGATTAGGATTATGCTTACCCACCTAATTATTATTTGCCAACAATACAATTTTTTCCTGTTGATTGCTTTGAAGACTAAAACCAAGTGTTGTGTGCCAGACAATAGAGACTATACAATTTATGTGGGGTAGATTTATTTTTAAAAAACAAAACCTGTAATAGAGCTTGTCATTTATTTCTTTACTTTTCCCCCCACTCTTCTAACAGCGGATTTGGAAGTTGAAGAAAGAAATTCCATCTCGTTTCTCAATAACTGCTCTCCACTAGGAGACCACAGTTCTTCATATAAGCATGCAGGAATGCAGTATATTGTATTTTCCAGTTCATAAAGTGTAAAGAATGCAGTGAGCTATTCTATTATTGGTGGCAGTTCCATGCCTTGTACTCCTCCATGTTCACAGATGCACAAGCCACATACTAAGACAAAGATGCTACGTTTTGACTGCTTTTTGGTGAAAAGCATCTTTGTCCAATCCCCATTGCACAGCATTCAAAAATGTTTGAAACTTTGTTTGATTTCATTATCTGCTTTGTTCACGCAACGTACTTGGCCATGTGCACCGTATGCTGAACATTGCATAGGGATTTCCACCTCAGAATTGGCTGTTTCAAACAACATAGCTTCAGACGATATATGGGAAATCTAGCAATTGCCTTGGCTAATTTTTTTCTATTTAAGAGTGACTCACGTTCCCTGCCCACACAGATTCACTCAAGTTTCTTATTACCCTTTAGCCAGAGCATGCCCTGGTGTCTTCCTCCTGATTTGAAGCATCAGCCAACACTTAGGGACTATGTAACGCCTGATGCTTTCCCTTCACCACTGACCATGTCCCTCGGGAACAGTCGGCTTATAGAGAGCCACCTAACTCACAGATAATTCTGTAAGCTTATTTCTGGACAGAATATTACCATTCTTCAAGATCTGGCAACAGATATCACTAAGCTGAAGGGAACTAGTGAGGAATGGAGAAGTAGTTTAATTGAACAAATAAAACAGATGGGTTGTTCCATGGTTTTAATTAAAGATAAGATTTTAAAAGATAGATTTTGTGTAGAACTTTGATTTGTGAAACCTGGGTGAGATTAACTGTGGATTTCAGAGCCTGATAGACTGCTTGACCTGACAGTTTTCTTTCAGTAAGATTCAGGTTTTCTGCAGGCACTGTCACAGTTAAGCTTTCGGATTTAAGCAAGCAATTTCATCTGTCTTTGCATCCATTTATCTCTTAATTTGGCTTGTCCTCCTGGGCTAGTTTTTCTTCACCACAATGGCCCTTACTGTGTTTTTTGACTCTTCTGTTCTGACAGGCAAATATAATCTTGGCAGGATCCTACAAGCAATGTTGTGATAACAATAATTAAAACTATAATAACAAATATATATTTGGAGACAAAACATTAACTTAAATAATGGTTACTTTGTTTTTATAAATGATTGCAGAACACAGAAGTGTTAAAGAAAAAGCCTTTTCTTCTTGTTTCTGAGCATCAGAGACCTATGCTAAAGCCTACAAATTCAGAGAGGTGCAGAGGCAAAGGCAGAGTAAGAGGTTGGAAGAGCAATTCCAGATGTATGGACTCTCATAATACAGATAAATATGAAGTCTAAATGTCGGCTAAATACAACAATTTTCCCATTTTGGTTTTGAATGAAACACCTTCTTCTCTTCTCCCTTTATAAAATCTTCTGCTTTTGGAATTCATATCATTCCGCTGTTCAAAAAGGAGAAAACCCCTGGAGGAATCAAAAGCAATGCATTGTAAAGCTTTTGGTAAGATTTGGTAAGAACCTGCTGCACCGGAAGATGATATTGTAGGCTTAGTGGTTGATTAGATGTTTATGCCTTATCTCCTATATAGCTTTCACTCCAAAGTTACTGAGCAGCTTGTGGAGCACGTGGCTTTGTTCTGTTTCTCAGAAGATTCTTTCAGCATTCAATGCAGTGAAAACCAGTAACGATACTGTGACGTTTTCCCTGAAAGCCTCACATGTAGCCGTGACTCTCTCCTGATGTCTGTGGTGCGAGCCCTCCATCCGACTCGCAAGACTGAAATGTAGCCTCTTCTGTTTGTTACCTTTTGAGTACAGGACCATGTACTAAGAAGGCAGGGTCTATTGAGATGACCCATTACATAGATTTTTCTTTGGGTGAGGATCGTCATGCTCTTCCGGTTACATTAAATCCCACTCAAGCTGAGTTATGGTAGAATGCAAATGCAAGCGTTTATTCACAACATCCCAAACCGGCACAGTTACAAATCATTACAAAAAAGATATACATGCAGAAGTGAAAGAAAACCTCGCCTAATGTACTTAAAGCAAGGTTATGTAAGAAAAGTCTTTCTGCCTTATTCATGTCTGTTTTGAGAAGTTATCGTTTGGGGCTTGGGTCTTTCCCTCCTGCCTCAGATTGCCTCTGCTCAGCAGCATCCACTTGAAATCTTGCCCATTACAGCTTTTTTTAGCTTCCAACAGGGAAACACTTTCATAGTGCATCTTCAGGGATGCTTATGTCTCTGCTTGCTCTCCTTCTGCCCTTTGGTGGAGTGTTAGCTTTCCTCCCCTTCAGTCCTTCAAGGACATCCAGAGAGACCTATTCTTTTGCTCCAAAACTCACGTTAATCCATGTTTATGCAGGAGATAATCAGTCCACTCTTCTAAATGAAAACCAAAATTGTTTCCTCTCCTTCAATATGTATATATTGCTTTGTTAGCCAAGGGGTTGCTGCCTATATATAACTAGCTAGTAGACAAAACTTTCCTTCAGTGAGTAAAATTCTTCCCTCCTCCCTTTAATGACTGCTTGCCGTGTTTCAGTGCGGGGTGTAGCTTTCACTGCGCTTTATATTCTATATCTGTCTGTACATTAAACCCGTAATTGAGATACTTATACTTAGGTGCTTGCCTGCATCTCATTATTGGCTGAGTACTGCCTGGACTGACAATAAATTTTGGTGACTGATCTCCAACCACCTACTCCAAAGCATTCCATTCTACATACTAATGGTCTTAGGATAACAAAGCTATAAATGTACTTTTTTTTAAACTTAAGAACTTGACTATATTAGGAGAGAAGTAAGACTAACTGTACTTTTAAAAATTATAATAATATAGTGACTTCTGATCAAGTTTTAAAAAAAAAATTGGAAACTCCAGATCTTTGTAAAAAGTTGCATTTTGAAGACTAGACAGACTGACTACCATCAAAAACACTCTGACTGGAGGTAATTCAATCTTGTATTTCAGGTGTGGAAATGACAGGTTTGCTCTGAAGTGATACTAGCATTGTTGAAAAACAGCCCAAGATAAGAAAATGGTGTTTGGGAGACAGAACTGAAAGAATAATTTATACCAGGGACTTTGATGAACAGAAAGTGAGGTTAAATTTGTCAAGTAGTTTCCACACTCTTTCCAGTATTTGTTTAAATTTACTCAGCAAATCTGACTTGATTGCAAAGGGATTCTTCTACCTAGTCAATAACATTTCAAAATTCAAGCTTTTTTTTTTGAGCCAGAAGAACTAGTCACTGTGCGATCACTAATTGAGTACGTATGCTTATTGACCGTGATTCTTCAAAACACCATTCGTGTCCATCTTAGAACACGTGACTGAATCCCACCGGAGTTGCTGTAAGCATGTGTTTAAATGTCTTTTGTGAGTAAAGATGCAGATCTTGCAGATTTCCTTTTCAGCTCTTGCACCTTCTTTCCATCCTCCAAAAGTTAAAATCCCTATGGCTGTTTCAGCCCTGAAAGGGTTAGGGAGTTCCAGAAGATGCTGTCTTCTAGACAGTCTTTGCTTTTTGGGGAACGTAAGTCCTCTACCTGAAGCATAACTCCTAGAAGCTCCTGACAGTGTAAGTGGCTGAATGCAAATTTTAATTTTCCCTTGTCACTGCTGGGCACTCCACTGTACCTGCATGAGCCTTCCCAGTAATGAAGAGAGAGGTTTGGTCAACGGCTGGGTTTGTTAATTGCCTCTGTGCCGGGGCTCTGACAGGGCTTAAAGAGCCCTCTTCACTATTTCACTACCCTGAAAGTTCTCTCATCTAATATATATGCTACCTCAAAAGTGAGTAACTGTACAAGCATTTCACTTGAGCCTTTTTAACTCCTTGAGCAACCTGTCCCAAACATCTATGGCAGGACGCCTCAACCAATGACGTCTTTTTCTTCATGGGAACGCAATATAAACATGGAGAGAAATATGGAGAAATTAACGTGTTGGATTTTTTTAACTTGATTGAATGCACTCAGAAAGCATTGGCAATGCTTACACAATTCTACTGCTATCTTTTCATCTTATCCTGTACAGAGATCAAACTTAACAAGTTGATGGATCTGGAGAGGGGAAAGCAGTTTCTGTATCAGTATAGCTAATGGGCATGTCTGGTGCTAATAGTTGGGCATGAATTTTGTGTGAGGCGTCGTGATTATCACATTATCCTTTCCCAAATCATCTGCATTTATTTCCCAATGATGGTCTTTTTCTCTTCATTTAATGGTAGGAAAAATGAAGGAAAATAGCTGGAGTTTTTCTTCAGTGAGACTTATTTTTCAAGAGCAAAAGGTAAATTACATTTTTTCTTAAATACAAAAAAGATCATAATCCCAGAATATATCAAATTAAAAAAAAATCTCCTATCGCTTGCCCCAGATAAGTGTACCATCCACTATTTTTACCTCTTTTCGGAGTAGTGAAATCTGAAGCCTGTTATGACAACTGAAAAGTTAATTACCAGTCTCAGCAGAAGCTAGACATCGAATCGGGCCATTATAAGCTGAGGACTTAACTCACAGATAGCCCTGAAATGGAATGACTGTGACAGTTTCTGTGGAAAAAGGCAGGTGGCAGTGCATCTATATTAGATACTTTTCTAATCCTATGGACAGAACGTGTCACTTATACAGACCTATTAGTGCAGCACCTCTCTTGAGCAGTATATCCACATGTGTGAAAGGGTCTTGATAAAGCAGATCATTGTACAAAAAGCAAATTCACCTCTCCTGACACCTCACATAGTAAATAACTTTGCAACTAATGGTTTTAATAGGAGTGCTTGTAAAACAAAAGTACTCCACACCACATTAAGAAGTTGCAAGATATAACCCTAAAGTGAGATTTTTCCAAGTAGAGGAATGTAGTAATGGTGCACTGCATCACTAATTCTCAGTATTACCGGATAAAGCAGAATTATTTATTTACTTTGTGATCTAATATTTAAGACGTGGATACAGAGAGAGAGAAATTGACAACACAAAAATAACTTTCTTCCAAATTTAGTACTTTGCAAGGGAAATAACGGAGAATGTGAAATTGGTAAGTATTATTCTATTATCGAAGAAACAGAAGACTTCATTAATAGACAGTGCCGAGTGAGACATGTAAAGGATCCATAAATATTAGTTGATGCTTGATATGTTTTATTTTAACCTAATACTTCACTTAAACAGCAGCCTTATGACAGAAGTTATCATTAAAACATTCTTTTCTCTACTTAATAAAATGGTTTCCAGCTTTTTGTGTAACTACACTTATCATCCCGAATTAAATCTCTGACAGCAGGCTGGATGCCACACATCACAGAAAATTCAATTCCTCTCCCTGAAGAGCTTACAGTCTGATTAAGCTGACATTCAAATCGACCTAGGTCTGCTCATTAACTTAAGGGAAAGGGACTGATTGCATCGGTCCAGATTTAGAGTTAAGGATCACAGTCGCGTACTGCTTTGAATAGGCAGCTTCAGTGAATTTAAGTGCAAGATGACAGTCAGCAAGCTGTTCTTTGCAAGTAGAACGCCCATCGAAAGCACTGTTCCCCCCGCCCAAAGATGCTTTCCCCTGGAAAAGTGGGATGCTTTTTGGTGCCACTCCTAGCATTCAGCACAAGCAGAGCGGAACACGAGATTTCCAGTGATGCTGATGAGATTCTGCTTAGCTTCTTCAGCCTTCAGGATCAGCAAAAGAGGCCTGACACTGAAAGGGATCCTTTAATTTTTGCACTTTAGTCTCAACAAAGCAAGTGTAGAAACTTATTCTAGAAATATACTTCTTACATTTGACAGTTTTTAAAGATAGGCATAAGATTTGTAAGCAGTGATTTAAGTCATTTCTATCCCGTTTGATGGGAAAAGCAGGAGCTTACTAACAGCCATGAACTAAATATGCCTGCTCATTGTTAAAACAGGTATTTTTTCCCCATCTGGCTACAAATTAGATTGTATTTGAGCCCTTAGTTTGGTCCAACCAACAGGAGGTAGACATTTTAATTAAAAATGTAGGTAGTACAGAATTCTTCAAAGATCTTCATGAACTACAATCCCACAGCATAAGGAGCTGATGTAGTCAAAAGGGGAAAAAAAAAAAAGCACGCTATAATATATAATAAAAGTGTACCAGCTGTAATAATGTTTATTAATATCACGGTGAACCAAGGCCTTTTTGTGCTAAATGTTATTTCCAACCTGAAAGTAAAAGATTATGACTATTACAATGACTTTAAATAATAGACAAGACAGCAGATGGACACAGGCAGATGGGAAGGACTATCAAAGGCAAATACTATCAGTCACAAATACTATCGGTCAGCTTGCCTGGCAGTTGTCTTAGTACACCAAGAGCTTAACCACCGTCATGCTGCGGGTGGGTGTTTTCATTTGAGGAAGGGGTGGATGTTTTTTGCATGTTGGTTTTGGTTGGTTTTGTTTTGTTTTTGTTTTTTAAACATACACCTTATTGCAATTGAAGGTATTAAAGCAACTGGAAGGAGGATAAAGAGGTAGCTCTGCAGGTGTTTACAGGGAGAACTGAGGGCACAGATGATCTCACAATGTCACCTCTACCTTCCCCTCTAGGGATTTGTGCCAGGTGTAGCGGGTCATGTACTCGATAAGCAAATAACTGGCTTCAGACCTTTCCACCTCATACTGTGCGCCTACCTTCATTTTGGTGAAGTTAAACTCTCTGTGAATTTTAATTGCATAAGATTTTGATAATGGGGATGAGGTGTACGTTACCTGTAAAACTAAACATTGTAATGTAAAGAGGTGTTCAGTCCAAGGGTCTTGTGGTATTAAATATGTATCTGATTTAGCTTGGATTGATGGGTCATTACTGTCATCATAATCACATTTTCCCTTAATAGTCTTTCTACAGTAGAACACTTTAATATTCTTCATTCTGTAATATGTCCTTTCTGAATATATCATTTTCTCATGCTGTGAGATGCTGATACTTGATGTAAAAATTATGCACCAGCTATATTACTACTAAAAAAACACAACTATCTTCTGCTATTCTGGACAGGCGGGTGGCTCCAGTACATGCTAATTTACAGTAATACTTTCACAAAACTTATCTTTTAATGAAGTTCAAAATAGAACAGTAAATCATGTTGATTTCCAAATGTAATGAATACAATCTTTTTTTTTGTTTATCATCTTAAAATAGCTATTTAAAAATTATTTACCAGTTTCTTATTGCAAATTCTAAATTTGAATATTGTTTTAAATGTATCTAGAAAAACACTTTTTATTTTGTTAACTTCTACGGACTTTTTGAATTTTTTCAGATTTTCAGTGAGCTTGATGGAAACTTGTGTAAGAGAAACCTAGCCGTGGCCTACAATCACTCTTGTACCAATCCAGAAATTTAGTGAAAAATATGCAACCATTTATGACATGAGAAGGAAACATTACGCAAGGTAATCTGAGGACAGCATACGTAGTGTTAGCATAATAAGGATGACTGAAACAGCTATTTTCAGACAAAGACTTCCCTGGGCTAAGGCTGAACCATAGATAAGCCTGGTCTACAAAAAACTTCTCACACTGGCATTTTTACTGGGACTGTTTCAGCCACTGGCAGCCGTTCAGCTGTGATTCATTTTTCCAATATTTTATATCTATTACTGTATAACTACAACCTATAACTATAAACATTGGCCTTCAGAGGTTTATTAATTTATAAAGACTTTTCTGAACATGTACACAAAACTGGATGCTCTGGGCTGAAACTTTAAGATTTGACTATATTTATGAAATTATTAAATATACTACAACTTATGAATATGCTCAATGTAATTGTAAACTCATTGACTCATTGAATTTGGCGTTCCCCAGTGGAGGTGCTGATAGTAAGTTTAAAAAGCATTCACAAAACCATCTTGATCTGTTTGGTTTCCATTTGCTTTGTTTCTTCTTCTTAGAAATTCAGCTTTGTGCAGACAAATAGCTAGCTTTTTTTTTTTTAATATTTTCCATATTAAATACTTTTTTCCCTTGAAATGCCAAGTTTACAGTTTACATCTCTCTTGGTGATGCATCAGATTTCAGTCTTTCCACAGCTGCATGAGCTGTACAACCATGGAGTATACTTCGCATTTTCTTCATTTTAGAAAAAGGGCATTCTTCTGAAACATGGAACACTGGATGTTTCATCCCACTAACCAAAGACAGCACGGAATCATTTATGCAATATTTAAGTAGATAGTTTTGCCCCTTCAACATTGCTGTCACTCCTCTGCTTAGTGGCAGTCATTTACATTCCCAAACATCCTTGTTTTACCTACAAGTAGTATTGGAGCAGAGATAGCGTAACTGTACACAATATTTTTCTTCCAACACTTAGCCTTCACCTCATTTTGATTACCAATTTTAAGAAAAGAAATCTTCAAAAATCGGGTTTACTCAGGAAAAAATCACAGAAAGAAGATACTTAGTCTGACAAGTAGCTCTTTCAGTCACCATCACTAAACCCCTACTCTGGACTTGCATATGAAATTTCACAAAAAGACTTCTTCCCAGTATTTTATCTTATGAAAAACTTGGCCAGCTATTTGGGCCACTCTATACTGCCTCCATAAAACCGCCACAGCAGTTTTATGAAGCACTTTCTGATTGAGGTTTGAATCATCCTCCTATCTGCCATCTCTGAATTTTGGGGTAAACTCTAGTATTAAACAATGCAGTACACAGCACACACTGTAAAAGAATGAACTGTTACTGGAAGACTCTCTCTTTCTACTTGCTTACCTCATAGCGTAAGTCAATACATACCTGTTGGTCAAATGTGATCACCAAGAATAGACATTTTCTGGCACAAACTGGGATACTATGATGCTCATCTTTAAAAGTACTACTGACACCCACACTTTCTGGACCCGTCTCATTGCAGCAATGCAACACCTTGCAAGGGTACTGTATCCTACTCTTTAAAAACAAACTTTACAGGTGCAAATAATTTCCTTTTGTTGTTCACCTTCAATCTGCTAACTTTAACACTGTGCAAATGTAGTCTTTAGGGGAAGGGAATGTTACACATTGACAATGCTAGGTAAAGTCAGTAGCAGAACAAAGTCATGTGCACTTCATTAACAAACATTGTAAGCATAGTTGGTAGAATTCCTTCTTATTTACATTGCACTAGCTATTTAATCTGCTCCGACTGAAAGAAAAGATAAGAAACAGCTTAGCACACTGCCACGTATGAAAGAGAAACTTACTTCCCAGTGGGGAAAAAGAGAAGGCAGTGCAAGAAAGTACATGCCCTATAATCGTGCGCTTTGCATAGATTTAGACTGAAAACTGCTTCTTGTTTTCAAATCCCTCTAGACTATGCAATAGCCTACAAAAATGGCATGATTTCCTATCCTACGAAGGTGAAGCCTGGCTGCAAAATGTGATTGTTTTTGCGGCAGGAGTGGAGACAGCAAGGAGGGGAAGGCCCCAGTTCAGTTATTAGAAATGTTTGCTGTTTTTTCTATGCTGATACTGCCGCAGCTGTATTCAGGCATTCTGGAGTATGTTTTATGTGTGAGACTGCTTGACTTCCTCTCATTGGAAACGCGTTGAATAGCAATAAAGCAGAGCTTTGTAGATGTCTGCCCACATGGTGACTATAGATTCTTTCTTTAGCAACGGGAGAAAATGTAATAACGGCTATCAAGTTTCAAATTTAAAGAATATATTTTACTTATTGTAAAAGTGATCTGAGCACACGTCAGATTCTCCTGTAAAGACAAACCATATTTCATCTGCATTCTGTGATTTAGTTTCAAAATGCAGTGAATTCAAGAGCTGGGTGATCGCAAATTGCATGTAATACAAATCTTAACCTCTGCAGATTTTCATTTCAAGAACGAACACTGTAACAAACAAAGTCATATTGTCTTTATCTTGTATCGTATATTTTAATACATCTTTTATTTCCCTCATAAAAGTGAATTTATAACTTAAAATGTCAGAATCCTATGATTATGTAAAGAAGAATAAATAAGTTATTTCATTGTGGGTGCCAGGCAATCATTCTTATCAGTAAATACACTAAATCCATTCTCATGTTCTAAAACTGTTTTTTTCCAATTACCCTTTTTTGCAAACTTTCACATGGGGAGTTGTACATCTTCTTTTTTAAAAATGAGCAAAAGCATTTTTCTCCTTTTTTTCGGGGGGAAAGATAAAAGGACTTCCAACTGGACAGCCCCGCATGTAACATTTGTTTCCAAGTTCAATGCGATAGGCAGTGAGAGCTTTCATATTTCTGGAATAAAGCTGATTTCTCCAAATGGGTCCCATAAACCGGTACTTCAATGCACTGCTGGTGCTGGATTGAGAATATGGATACTGCAAATGGAGACGCAGACAGGCATGACTTCCTCTCATGCCGAGCTGAGCAAGGACTGCTATTTTAAAAACACTTATATTGAAATAGAGGAAGTGTCGTGCTGGTCATCCCAAGGAGAAGTCGCAGTCCTGAAGACCATGCAATGTAAGAGCCAAGGTTAAATTAGTGGAAAGGGGAAAATGAGAAGAACAGAAGTTCAAAGTAGATAGAATCATGGATTTATCCATTTCTGCCCCTCTTCAAATTTGCTTTCCATCTGCCCACAGAGGCCTTTACCACACTCTATAGTGGCTTAAGAAAAAAAGGGATATACGTGTATCATATGTATGTATATGTTTGTATGCATGCATCTGTAAGTAATTAGTGAGAATACAGACACTTTAATTTGTATAAGTGAAGGCATGTTTATACACAAGGCTTGTTTTCCATTCATTCATTTGTAAATTATCTGCACACATCAGGCATGTTTTCTCTACTGATTAAGTGCTAGTGAGAAACACAAACACGGTAACGTGCTTAATAGCACTCAAACTCATCAAATATTTTCAACTAACTTTTCCATTAGTTGCAATGTTCATGTTAGAAGAAACAGGAAAGTAAAAACTCCTTTTATCATAGGACTTTTTTGAGCGATATTGCAGCAGTACCTGAGATCTGTTTGGAATATCCTGCGAGATGATGAGTTTTACAGAAAACTGGGTTGTCAAAGGCAACGATTAGACAGAGATAAAAAACTACAGAATGGACAAAATGAGTTTGAAAGTCTGTTACGTTCATCTTCACCATCCTGTGCTACTACAACCACCTGCTGCTGAGCTTTTTGATCTTTTTCGGCAAACAGGATATTGGTGGTGTCATAAAAATGATGCTCATCTCTTGAAAAATGCCTTAGAATCAAATCTGAAGATAAAATATTTAGGCAAACAATTCTGAACAAAAATTCCTGTTTGATCAGTTAGGTTATTTCTACTCTAAAACGTAGTATCACTCAAATCCTTGAATGACGGTATTTCTGTAAAAGATTACTTTTCTTTCTCATTGGGGCAAGGATACAACGTATTATTTGCAAGGACTGTCAATATCTATTACATTGTCATTCATCCAATGCTGTCTTCATCCAGTAGGGAGTCATAATTTACCAGGAGAAGGATTTTTCTTTCTAATGCATACTTTCAATGAGGTCATATGCCTTAATACCGATGGGTAGTAAGAAACTATGAGTTCGGACAAGATTTCTGAAGAGGGTCTTTCCCCTTGTGGTTGCAGAACACCTCCTCGATTCCCAAGGTTCATTTAGAAAATAAAAATGCAATTTTTTAAGACTCAAAGGCTTCAGAAACGTGGCTTTTTTACTGCCCCTGTCACTGCCCCTGAAGAAAGACAGATTTCGAACCATTTTTCTAAATATTTGGCAGAGACCCTCTAAAGTTTAGCCACCATGACCACATAGAAAATTTTCAGCAACCAAGTCTAACTTTGGGATTCATCAATTACTAACACATAGCTTCCAGTTCGTGATAGATCTCAGCATCTGCAGATAATGGTGTTCTGTTTGCCTACGTACACAGCCTGAGATTACTCAAACAAGCACTTGCTGAGATGATGCCCTTGTAGCGGAGTCTTTTTGGAAAAAAAAAGTACCGAGAACTTGTTCGGATTCCGCTTATGAAAGTACTGTAAGCATTGTGTTATTATTTTGAAGGACTCATACATAATAAAAGGTTTTATGAAATACACATCAGAAAAGGTTTTATGAAGTACAGCAATGTCATAAATCTTTATAATTAAGATTTGATTTTAAGACTGAAATGAAAGTGTTATCATCTGGAGTTCACTGAAGGTCCATTCATGAAAAATTTCAAATGAGTTCGTAATTGAGTCTAGATTATGTTTCCCCTGCATGTAGGGCTTGATATCATTAATCTTGCATCAGCAATCACCACTGTCTCAATGATGGTTCCTCACTAGGGCATTTTGCCATTACCCATTTTCAGTTCTTGAAAGCGAATAGCTCTTCTTTCATCTTAATTCAATAGCATCCTGTGAATTTTAATTAAATCATTCTTCGAGTTTATATGACATTGGTCTGGTTACTCATTATGAGGCTTTCATACCTAAACTATAGTTTCCCTAATAAGTCTAACCTATTGGACAACCAGGTCAATTGTTTCTCATTAAGAATAATAAATGGCCAATTCTAGTACAGAAGTATATATGAAATATGGTGCAAATTCTGCTTTCCTTCTACTCCCTTTCTCTGATTTGCATAAAGGAACACTTTATACTTGACTCAAACAATTTTTACTGGACAGTTAATTAAAAAAAAAATCAAGATTAATTTCCCCGTGTCACTTGATTTCAAACTGTCATTTATTCAGGTAGAGCTCTTTACAGTGGCCCAAACAGCAGGGGTGAAATAGCGTGTGGGGAATATTTAAAAAAGAAGACAACATTTTTCTTTTCTCCACGCTCCAGGAAGCAAACAGAAGAAGAAACAATACTGGCTTTGTAGACCTGGGCACGTAAGTGCTGCTGCTGAACATGCACACTTGCTTTCTTCATGAGGAGTTTCCAGGAGCTGGCATTCATTAGTAACAGAATTATAAGGGACAAATCAGAATGTCTGAATTTATAGCTACCAACACTGTCCAGTGATTCTAGTGTTTTTACAGAAGTTTAATGTTTAATTTTTATGAGTATATTTAAATGAGCATACTGACGTCTGCCTACATGCAAAAATCCTGGAACAGTAAGGGAAGCTACAAACTGAAAAGCAGGGAGATGTTCAACACGTTAAGAGAGAGCTGATGCAGCTGTGTTGTATAACACAGCTGTACAAGCACATTAATTTTTCAAAATTTTTTCCACATACTGTATGACAACCCCCATTCTGCATTTGTGACTCTCCTCCCACCTTTACACACCTTTAGGCCTCAACAGAGAACTGCGCATACTGTATGTAGACACACACAGAGGTATTTATATATATAAAAAAGTATAAGTTGTGTATGCACATCTCTATGCAAAGATGTTCACATGGGTAAGCACATGACCCACTGCCTACATCATAATTATTCTAGCTCAAAGCTATATGTAACATGAAAGTATGCAAAATTTGTGTTCTAGTCTCTTTACCGTGATTTATTCATCTGCCTTCTGAGGGTGTAGTCAGATGAGATTTTTGGAACTAATTTTTCCCTGAGATTTTATGCGGAAAAGGCTGAGATGATCACCTGAAGACTAAAATTGAGTGTTGTCTTCTGAAGTTGATAAATATTTGTTTCTTTTTGTCATGCTTTTTAAGAAAGTTACCATTTAAAAGTAAAAATATGCATAAAGCCTAACTATCAAATTAATTTAATGTGCTTCTCAAATTTCCAAGAAAAGAAAGCGTTATCTTTTTTTCCAGTGAAGGAGTATGAGGGAAGAGAGTGATTCAAAGCAGTATTTTCTGTATTCTTAATATAAAATTCCTGGACTTTGAATTGCTCATAATGGTGATAGCCCATCTATCCTTTCCCTCTGCAATCCTTCATTCCTTCTGTGATCTTGTTTAAGTAGCACTCCAGCATTTTATCTTCAGGTTTCAGCATGCTGCATGGTAGTCTTCATACTTAAAATAAAAACTACCATTGCAAACTTCTCACTTTGCACTGTAAGGAATGGCTGGTAGGATGTTCCTTTCATTCAATGGAAGTATTTATCCAAATAACTGTTTATCCATAAGAACATACAGTTTATAGTCTGGCCCAAAATATTTTCCTAAAACCTCCTCCATCTTCAAAGATGAATAGTAAGCCAAAAAAGATTTATATATTGAGGAATTAGTGGGTAGCTGACTTAATAACTCT
Source organism: Chroicocephalus ridibundus (assembly GCF_963924245.1). Classification (NCBI taxonomy): domain Eukaryota; kingdom Metazoa; phylum Chordata; class Aves; order Charadriiformes; family Laridae; genus Chroicocephalus; species Chroicocephalus ridibundus. The sequence goes on from NC_086285.1 coordinate 104,727,334, forward strand.
CCATCTGTTGAGGTTTAAACATGATGCGCTTGACAGGTGCAACAGATAAATACAGTAATCACCAATGAACCTTCCAAATAAAAAGACTTCTTAAAAAAAAGCAACTATCTATAAATTTACTTCCTACTTTTACATTTTTTGCACAGGATGGAAAGAAACATTATTTGCCCAAAGCATTCAAAAAAAGTGAACCACCCCCCAAAAAAAAGCTAGATGAAATTCAAAAGACACTTTCTCTTCTCTCTAAAACCCCCACACCCCTAGTGTGGGGGCTCATCCTGGGAAACTTCTCCCATGGAAGTGGCCAAACTTTGCCACGCCAAGGTGGCACCGAGTTGTGGGGTTGGAAGCCTGTCCCATAGCGTGACTCGGGCTTGGATCAGGCAAAGCACTGAGTTACCCAGGCATCTGCTGCGGGCCCATGACTTTGAGCCTAAAATTGCAGGTAGGGTTGGTTTGTGGTTGGTTTTTGGTTTTGGTTTTGGTTTCCCCCCGCCCCGCCCCCCCCCAGGAGTCAGATTTATTAAAATCCCACTAGGACAAGTTACAGGGACCAGTCACTGGCCCACAGCTGTCAGGCCCGAGAGGCCAGAGAGCAGCCAGGCAGGTTGCCACCGCTTGCCTATCCAGCTCCTGGTGGTCTAAGCTCCCTCTCCCTCCCCTTACCCGGCAGTGGAGTGCCGCCCGGCCCCCCGAGGGTAACGGGCTTCCCTCCCTGCCTCCTTTCTCCTCCCGGGGGGGTCCCTGTCCCGCCCGCCTCCGCGGCACGGCAGCTGCCCCCGCCCGCTGCTTCCTCCTGGCGGCGGGGAGCGGCTGCCGGACGCACCTCCCGCCCAGGTACCGGGGGCCGCCGCCGCGCTTTCAAGGGAGGGGGGGAGCCAGGAAAAAGCAAGACAACAAACGGCAACGCGCCGGCGGGGAGCGGGGGGAGCTCCTCGCTCGGGGGCGGGAGGAAGGGAGTCAGGCGCGATCCTGAGCTTTCGTCCCTCCCGGCTCCATCTCTGCCTCTCCCGGTGGGTGGCGGGGGGGCACGGGGGGGTGTGCTGCCCCCTCGCACCCCGGCTGCCCCCGCTGCATGCAGCCGCCGGAGCGCCGCAGCCCAAGAGGACACGCCAGGGGTGCGTTGTGATTTATTCCTTTCTTTTTATTATTTTATGGGGGTTTTATATTATTTCTCTCCGGGAGGCTTCGGGGAGGGGAGCCCTGTGTGGAGCGGAGCCGTGTAGGGAGGGGAGCGGGGCACCCCGGCGGGCGAACGGGGCACCCCGGGGGGCGAGCAGACCTCCGTCCACCGCCCCCACCCCGTCCCCGCCGGTTGCTCTGGGGCCGCGCCCGCTCCACACGCCGGGCTCCGCCGTGGTTGTTGTTGTTGCGCTCCGGGGAAGGAGGCGGTAGAGCCAGCGGTTCACCCGGGGCGGGGGGGGGGGTGGTGGTGGTGGTAGCGTTTCGACTCGCTTCCCTTCCTCTTCGCCGCCTGTGACACCCTCCCCCCCCCCCCCCCCCCCCGACCTCCAACCCCGCGTCGCGCCCCCTCGGTGGGGCGGGCGTCGGGGAGCTCGGCGGGACACCTGAAGCAGGTGGCGCCGGCAGCGGTAAGGTGGCCCCCGGGCTCCCTCCTCCCCTTGATTCCGCCTCCGGGACGGGTACCCCTGCCGGCAGGGCGAGCAGCGCTGGGGGCTGAGCCGCCCGCCGCGGAGGCAGCTGCCGGGGCCGGGGCCGGTGCGTTACACAACGGGGCGAAGGGCGAGGGGGGGGGGGGGGGGTGGCACAGCCTGTGGCGGCCCGGCCGGCAGCGGGAGGCCTGAAGCCGGTACCGTGGGCTTCCGGTTTCACATCGTGGCTGTGCCCGGAGTTTTAAACAGAAATGGCCAACTTCTCCTTTTTATTTTTTTTTCTTCTTCTCTTTTTTTTTTTTCTTTTTTTTCTTACCTCAGGGAGGGTAAAGCCGCGCGCCAGGCGCTGGCGGGCGGCGGAGGAGCGGGGCAGGTGCTGCTGCCCCCGCCGCCATCCCACTGGCTGCTTCCCCGCCGTGCCCTGCCCTCCCCTGCCCGGGCACTCCCCGCCTCTCGCCGGGCACGATTCCCGGTGAAGTTCCGTGCGAGGAAACTGTCCCGTGGGGAATGCCTGAAAGCGCGCCCGGTGGCGGGGACCGGGCTGCGGCCCAGGTGCCGCGGTTGGGCTTCCCGCCCCCCTGGCTCCTGTCAGCGCCTTCCTCGAGGCCCCGCCGCCGGGGCCCGCCGCCACCACCTCCTTCTCTTCCTCCTCCTCCTCTTCCTCCTCCCTCTCCCTCTCTCACCGGCTCGGCGCCGCCGACCCCCTCGGTGCGCGTCCCCGTCGGTGCGGTGGCTCGTGGAGGGGTTTGGCGGCGTTTCAAACAAGTCTCGGTGGGGCTGCGGCAGTCGGGGTTTCTCCGCCTGCTCCTGGGGACTCCTTGGGAAATCGCTGCCGGGTTTGTCTGGGGAAGGGTGTAAACACCTATTTTTGTAATTTTTGTAGGTAGGTCGGTCGCGATTGGGTTTCCCTGCGGGCATCGCGTTTGGCCTTCGGATGCTACGCTTGGAGGAATGTTGATTTAAAAACAAAACAAAAACATGAAGAAACTGTGAAAATAAAGGCTTTCTTGTGGAGAAAATAAAGTTTCCCCCCTCTTCAGTGGGCACCAGAATTGACTCTCAGGTGATCAGGAGTGACAGCACGTATATATAGCACTGTTCTATTTCTGTTATATTCGCTAATTATTCTTAAAATGCTGAGATTAATAAACGGGAATTTGCGTCTATGGAGTACTGCTAGTTCACAGACACAAACAAGTTAACCTGTAGACTGTGGGGCGATTGTGTATAAAGGCTTGAAATACCCATCTGGAAGGATGATGAGGTGCTCCCTGTCGGTCAAGGTAAATAATAACAGAGTAAGAGACAGTCTTGGTTTATGTTAATGATTTGATTACTGTTGGCAGTTTGGTAGGAAACATTTCTTTGAAGTCTTTAAATAGACTTAGAGCAGTTAGTGATAACTGGTATGAGTCTGTCAAAGCTCCCAGCCATCATGGATTGTTACACTTTTCGTGTGTTACATGAGCTCTGCCTGTATGCATTCTGAATTATTCTAAAGACCACCCATGAGAACATTAAAAATGCCATACCGGCATATACCGAAGTTTCTACTGGCAGCAGCCACGACTAGGTGCCTAGAGAGGACCACAGCAGGGAAAGCTTGCAGTGATGCTTCCCCAGAATGCTCTCTCCAGGCAGCTGTGGCTCAAGGATTCCCTTGGGTAAAAGTGTTGCCTTTGTGCCTGAAAGACACAAAGTTTGTTAGTTTTTTTCCTTTAATCTTATACAGTGGCTTTGGCAGCTATGTAGACTTCTAGTAAGATAATACTAGAAATAGGTAACCAGATGGAGCGTTTTACAGATGTTGCTGATCACTAATAAGACAATCAAAGGGCAATTTCTAGTTTGTAAAGGCCCATGCATAGAAGTTATATTAACGGATATTTATTTTCCAAGCCATGTTCATGCATTAGGCTCTGAGTCAATCCATCTAAAATAAAGTTTGATATTTGTAATGAAAAAAAAAAAAGGCAGAGAGTGGTATGCTCTTCTAACGTATCCTAATGAAAGGGATTCAAATTCATTTTCACTGAGCTGGGAGAATAGTCATGAATAAAATGTAATGTTTTGTCAGCTTCACTGGATTTATAATAAGGAGAGAATTAAGAACAGAAATTGGGGGTTTATGCCATGCTCTACAACTAAAAAATGTACACAAACTTTCAAAGCCTCTGTTCTGTAATGATAATTACTATGAATAAGGTAGTGAATGTTACAGTCATTATCGTGGTGTTAAATTCTGGCCCACCATAGACCCTCTACTTTATGAAATTGCAGCATGTTACTTAAACATAGTTTCATATTTTGAGTAGCTTAATTTTGTGTGTTCATGAAAATTGCATTGGGATTTATTCCTCGTAAAGTCAGCTCCCATATGAGACTTAGATTTCTAGTCAGCTAAGGCCTTACATCCTTTTTAAAGACAAGGTTGACAGAATTATAAACATCATGGACTCAAAATATCCTGCACATGCAGAGAGGGATTATATCTGTTTTCAAGGCATGGCAACAACCAAGACTTGGCATTGGTCACCCTGTGAATCGATAGCATAATTGGGACATGCTTCCAGTTCTTTCCAGTTCTGAGAGTTTGAGAAGATGAGTGTTAGCAGTGTGTTGTATTACAACTGAAGGTACGCGGAATAGTAATGGCAGGATTAGGCAAGAGAGCAACCCATCCTAGGGGAATGCCAGTGTTCTCTTTCGGCGTTGCCTGGAGAAACACGGAATTTGGAAAATGGGTGCTTGAGTCTCAGTACCGGCTGCGTATGCACAAATTTTGTGTTTATTCTTTTTGTGATGTTTTGTTCAGTACTCAATGTAAATTACCCATATGGTTGAAATAGCCACTTGAGTTATTTATTCCATCAAATAGAACATATCATTATAGGTTAGGCTCTAATTGCTCTGCTATGTGATTGTTATGACTGAAGAAACACCTTCATTATAAACTGTTGAGAGAAGGCAGATTAAACTGAAAACCACATCTTACACTTACTTGCAGCTAAGTAGCAAAAGTGTTAAGTGCTCAAAATGATATGCTACCCGTTTTCTGTTAACTTCTTACGTGCCAAAAGGATGGGCTACGATAGCTGAGCACTCATATATTAGAACGTAGGCAGTTTAGTTCAAATTTTTACTTACCACGTGAGAACATAACAATTTTTGACAGTCGGCACAACGTATGGACTAATGTGGACAAAATCTAGTATTCCTTGGCTAAAGCACTGAAAGCATAACCAGTGTTTAATGGGGGGGAAAGCTGGAAAGTTTGCTGTCTAAGACCCTGGTCTTCCATACAGGTTTAAAGTGTAAACTCTCTCATGGATTAAAGGATAGCACAGTCTTCTGGATCATTGGTGAGGTGCCCAGTCCTGTGGCATTTAATTACCTGAATAATTTTTCTCTTGGGCAAGATGTCACGTTGAAGCTGTGATCCATGTTTTCTGTGGTGAGGCTCTTGCTTAAAGAAAGGACACTGCTGATGAACAGCAGCAGGTCAGGAACTTTTAGATGCAGTTTTGAATACAGCCAGTTGATAGTCTTTCATAAAACAGGCATTTTTCTGGTTTCTTTAAAATCCTCTGTTGCAGCTGGAAAAGGAAAAAGCCATTACAGTTTTCTAGAATTGTTAAATGCTTCCAAAAAAAAAATCAGCAGGGCACTGACATTTCTGAAGCAGCCTGAATTTATACATATTTTAAAAAAAAGTTAGCAAGCCATGGAAGAAAAATCAGAAAAAGGATATAGGCTTTAGAGCTCAGATGCTCAAATAACTTGTACAACTGGAGTTTCAGACAGGTAACACTAGGCTCCAGTACTTTACTTGCATATTACTTGTGTTAATATCCATTTTCTGGGGCACCCAGCTTTGTGCACAAATTGCTTAATATCGACCTAATTAGATAATCAGTATAAAATTAACAAGTTGGTCTCTGAGAGACCAATCCTGTTGCCAAAGGCAGTGGCTGCCTTCAGTGGAGATTACATTAGAGTATGTTACTGTAGCCTTCAGTCGTGGTTCTGGGTCCCACTGCGCTGATCATTCTGCTGGCAGATTGTCCTCACCCCAGTGAGAGAACATGTGAATGCTGTGTTCGAGCTAAAGGAGCACAATATGGTGATGCTGACTAGGTTGTAAATGAAAACAGCGGAATCAAAATCTGGTTCTCAAGGGGTTTCGCCCACCTGAGAATTCAGACAAAATGTTCTTAGTTACGCTGAGCACTGTAGAATTAGCTGTGGTTGGAGAGAGTTGCACGAAACTTCATTGGCAGCTCTCCTCCAGCGAGACAATGATAGTGTCTAATCTTACATGCTCCGTGACATTAAATAAAGGCTATGTCATGCTCAGTTGGGGATTTTCTTTACTTAATCATTTAAATCACTATGGATTTTATGTATTTGTTTCTCTGGTGATTTTCATGCGTTAGTAGCACATGAAGAAATTTCTGTTTCTACCAGCTAATCACCATACAAATGTCAAATGTAGTCCTGGTTGAATCCTTGTGTCACATGGTCTTTTGGGTATAGTAGTAAATAATTTTGATGTTAGGTAGAGTAGGTGAGTAGCAATTTCGTTAACTTTTCTGAAGAACAAATTGTACTCATGTTTTCTTGCTTTGCCAGCTGTTTTCTGAGTGTGACTTTTGTTGTTTGGGCTTTTTAAAAAGAAATTTACTTGATGTCCAGGGTGTATCAGTTGCTCTCATCTCAATTTTTTACACCTCATCTTTGTAGTTGAGAGATTTGCAGAGACCGACACTTCTGTAAAAAGTTGATCATCCTGGGTTTAACTTTTCTGTAGAGACTGACATACAACTTCCTATATTTTCTTTAAAGGATTCAGAGTCTATTATGAACAATTTTCGTGGTTAAAGTTTCTAAATAGCAGATACTTAAACACTTCCTGACAGCATTATTCAGATTTTAATGATCTGTGTTCCTCATACTTGGAGAGAAGCTTTATGCTTCTTAAAATGTTCAGTTAAAAATAATTGGAGAACTCTTTGGTTAATATAAAGTGAGATCGTTCCTATGAGGCTTCTTGTATCAGTTGCAGTAACTGTGAAGTCCCAGCTCTGTTGCTTGGAATAGCTGTAAATCTTGGACGTAGCCCAGGAAAACCCACGCAAAGGGCAAGTGAGAGAAAAACAAGAAATAACATGGAAATTTCCAGCCATGTTTTTTTCTTCTGTCCTGAAGTGATTTTGAAATAACTCAGTAGGGAAGTTAGTTTTCTAAATCTTTTCTTCACTATGCTTTTTTTTTATTTTTATTTTGTTTTTCTGAAGCTTTTGTGAGGCCTTTCAAAGGGGAGAAACAAGCAAAGTAATAAATCCAAAAAGACTGATCAATTCAGAGGTCTCTCTCTCTTTTTTTTTTTTTTTTTTAATACAAAAGCAAATACACAACAACATATATTCCTAAAATTAATTCAGGCATGTAGTGTATTTTTATGTGTTTACCCGGTGCTTTATCTTTGGCTTCTGCTAAAGAGTTGAAATCTCTGGATCACAAATGAAAATATGTTTGTTCTTAGCCCACTTCTTACTTAGAAGTCACACAATTCAGCTAAAACAACGCAGCTGGACAAGTTATAGCTATCTTTGGAATTCAGACACTTGAAAAAAGAGGTTTGGCAGCGTCCTAACAGGCACACATCAGTGCTACCAGACACACATAAAGCTGTTCTGGTGAAAGTTTATGTACTGTTTTACAACCCTTGGACCTGGTCTTAATGTTTGCTTTTAATCCTTGACTTCCTGAAAGAGATTTTTCAAGAATACAGGAGAAGGAACATTGTAATCAAAGATACTGTTATGTTCGTCGTACCTGGCTGCATTCTTGAGTTAGTTCTCTTGATTGTGATCTTGTGAATGCACATACAAACCGATGAAAAATGATGGTTATTTGCGATGGATTAGGTCTGACTGGGGACTTGTATAGTGCAACAGCAGCCTGTCATCTTAATGGTAAGGAGTGTGTCCTCCAAAGATTCAAAAAGCCTTGAAATACAGCTGTTCTGTAGTTGTCAGTGCCCTGCCAATTTTGTTTTGGTTATAAGTTGGGCCATGATAGTTTCCAGATTAGAAGGCAATAGCATCTTCTGGGTATCCAGGGGCCTTTCAGAGGACAATGTATATCTCCTTCTATTGTGTCTAGGGATCTACTGTCAGCCCTTTTTGGACGTGGTATTGCCAAAGTGTGGTATGGTGGTAAGAAGCCAACTTGAGGTAGATTCATCTTGGGACTTAAGGTGTTTCACTGGTAAAACTGTCACAGTAAAATCATAGTTTTCAATGTAATGATAGCCTCAGAGCCCTAAGGACAGTTTTCCTGTACCTTCTACTTAGTGTTCACATTCATAGTTTTCCTTGATAGATTTCAGATAGATGTACTGAAGTAAGGTAGAGTGGCTTCAGGTTGGCAAGGCTGGTTGAGTGCATTCAGTGGTAGAGATGGTCTTTGCTGTCTCCTCAAATTTTCTTCCTCGCCAGCCTAACAGTGTCACTTTTACCTCGTCTACTGCAACTGACCAATTCTCACTCATTCCTCAGCCTTTGTATAGGCTGGGTTAGTGTCTTGATGAAGATACAGCCTAGACGTTTTTTTAATGCAGCAATTCTGCAGATCCCAGTGACAGCAGTTATTGTCTTCTGGCCTTAAAATCTCTGTGTAAACCTGAGCATCATCAATGTACCCCTAGCTCACAGCCATTTTCTTCTGACTAATATTTTTAATATGTATTTAGAACTTCTACTGGCTTCCCGTAGTACCCACTCCCAGGAAGTGTTCCTGGAGTCTGTGACAAATTCCTTGAGTAATCTGGATTGTCAGCTCATCTCAGAAGAGACTCATCAGCTTCTGGGATCACAGTTAAGTCCATGACGTCTCAGGGTTAATAGCAAAACATTGCTTTATGGTGTTGTATAATGTATTGTAATGCTTTTCACTTACCTTTCTCCATCATTGTTATTTCCCAGATGTCAACATCCCTCTTCTCTTCTGATTTAAAAAAAAAAAAACAAGTCCTTAGTTAAACTCTCTTGTCAAATCTTGTTAATTCTCTGTATGAAAAGTAGTTTTGGAATATTAGCTTAAAAGCTAGCATAGACAGAGCTTGCAGGGATCAAAATAAAATCATATACTTGTCTCTTTGAGTGTTAAGAAGGCACAGACGCAATGGTGCATACACTGTCTTTTTGTGGGGAGGACAGCTTTACAACTTTGTGTCCGGAAAAGATCTGTTACAGTGAAAACTATGGCAGCAAGGACTGAAGCTAAAACAAGGAAAATAACTGGCTGATGTTTTCAGTAGATCTGTGGTATCGTGTAAAATACTGATGAAACAATATGAAGCAGTAACTTTGGAGATTGATGTGTTCCTCAAAGCTTTATCCATAAAGAATTATATCATCATTATAACAGGAAACTTTCTGACCCTTATTGTGTTGCATTCGTGGTGTTTTGACAGCTCGCACCATTCTAGAGAGCTAAAATAGGAGCAAACCCCAGAATCCACTACAATACTAAAATCTACAATCAGGTTACACAGTGATCCCATTTTAGTTTGGCACTTTAGTGGGACGGTCACTGAGAAGCGTTCAGCAATTTGATTCCAGGCATTTTTATCTCTAGGTTGCTTAGTTCAAAGGAAAAAACCCACAATGCCTGAAAGGCTGACTAGAAGACAGTGGTGCACTGTTGTGGAAATGGTTGCTTGGAGCGCTTCATGTATGAGCAAAACTGGAGATAGCAAAGATGGGCAGAACCATTTCGCATTTCTTAAGTCAGCCTTGGTGTCAACTCTCCCTTTATTTTTGTGACAGTAGGTTCTGGTATTATTCATGGTTGGTTTTTGTTTTTTTTTTTTACCTTATTGATGTGCTTAAGAAATTGGGACTGACTTAGAGGAAAACAATTGCAATTATCTTTCACTTTGTCTCTTGTTGGGCCTTTTAGATTCTTTTCCCCAAATGGTGAAAGTTACTGTATTGAAAGAGGACTTAATAAACAAAGCGTGTAGCTTCTACAAATAGAAACTCCCTGGCTTGGTTTTTCGCAATCTTTTTTTATCTGTACTATTACTTTGCCCTGACTTGTTTGTGGAAAAGAGATAAATGTAAGCTTCTGTGTAGCTTTCATCAGCATAGTCTGACTCAGCACTGTTCACCTGGAGGGTAGGCAATAATTTGGCTTTGGTTTTGTTTTTCAGAAAGATACTCTTGTCAAATGGGAAAGAATCTGTAACAGGATCCCAGGGAAAAGTTGTTGTTGTTTTAATGTCAGTTTTAGTAGGTGCCTTTCAACCAAATGCAGGACTCTTTGTCTTGAAAAGTTCATCTCAAATTTTGGCTGACTTGTAAAGTGGATTTCAAAATGTTCTGTTCTCCTCCTCCTGTGGTAAAAAGCTTGGTATGTGGTGTGCTTATTGGGTTTTGTGTTTTTCTTTTTTTTTTTTTTTTTAATTCTAACTCCTGAATGCTACAGCCTTCTTTATCAATGAAAGCAGTATATGAAGAAATTTGGTTCCAATTGAAGGCTAGAATTGTAGCTACAAGTCATAATTCTATGTGCCCCTGGAAAGCATGAGGAAATGTTGCAAAATACTTCTCGTTACTTCTAATTGGCCTTTTATTGCGAACGGTTTGTATGTTTCATCTCTGTGAGTAATGTTTTATCCAACTGTTAGGCCTTAGTGAGAAGGGTAAAATACACCTACCACGAACAGCATATAGCAATGGCAAAAGTATACTCTTTGACTGAATGCAGTTATCTGGTACAACGCTGAGCAGCATCATACTTGCAGTTCTTAACGGCAGTTTATATTCTACCATTAGAAACTGTTCTATCAGCCACGAAATGTATGCTGTACCTGTAGTCTCTTCTTTTTTTTTATAATTAGCTTTTGGTTTTGGTGGCTTCTCGCCCATAGCTGCAGTGCTAGTAAGTGAATTAGGATTAACTGTGGTTCACATTTTTCAGTCTTCTGGCTCAGTGAGTCAAGTAGCTTTGCAGAGGCTTTTGAAGGACATGTTCTATGGGGCCCTCATCAGGCACATGACTAAACACACGCATACGCAGTTCTTTTGGTCTGCGTAATCACATACAATTCGGAGAATAGTGAAGGCATTCAATTTTACTGCACATACATAGATCACTTGTACAATATGTTTTGAATATGCCTGAAGTTTCTCCTGTCTTCCTGCTTGTGTTGTGCCTAAATGTGCATGCTCTGCTTAACATATATACACAATTCCAACGTAGATTTGTAGGCTCATTCAGGTTAGAGGAGACTTCAAGAGGTCTCCAGTCCATCCTCCTTCCTGAAGCAGGGTCATGCACAAGGTCAGACCAGGTTTCTTAGGGCTTTGTTTGGCTGGATCTTGAAAAGCTTCGAGGACAGATATTCTACTATATTTTGGGGCATCTGTTCGAATGCTCCATTGTGCTTATAGTGTATTCCCCCCCGCCCCCTTATATCTAATAAATATATATAAATTCCCTGGTTTCAGTTGACATCATTCTCCCCCTGCCATGCACAGTGGTAAAAAGCCTGCTCCACCTTCTCAGTAATCTAGTTTTAGATATTGTAAAGCCACTATTAGATTCTCCAAAGCAATAATACCTGAAATATCCCAGTGTCTTTAGCCTCTCCTCGCAAGGCAAGTGTTAAAGCCACCAACTATCTTTGTGGCCTTTCACTGAACTTGCTCCACTGGACTGATGCTTCATAGTGGGGATCCAAAAGTAGACCCAGTAGTCTCCAGATACCTGAGTATCTGATGGTACATGATGCAGAACAATTCCCTCCCTCAGTCCACTGACTGTGCTTCTGTTGCTGGATCCCAGAATGTTGTTAGCTCTCATTGCTGCCAGGTGGGCTGCTGATTCATGTCTCGCCTACTGTCCTCCAGGACCCCAGGTCCTTTTTAGCAGACCTGCTTGCCACTAACTTAGTTTTCAGGCTGTGCTCTCCTAAGGTTTATGTTGGCCCATTCCTCAAGCCTGTCAGTCCCTGCCTTCCAGTACATCAGACGCACCCCTAAGTCTGGTGTTGTCCACAGCCTCACTGAGGGTACTTTTTGTACGCTCTGCCAGGTTACTGTTAAAGATACTAAACAGAATAGGGCCCCTAATTTATCTACTTGTAACCAGATTATGGGTAGATTGGGAACTATTAACAGCTGCTCTTTGAGACTAATGATAGAGACGGAGTTTTTATCATCTAGTAGTCTGCCTATCTAGACTGTAACTTAGATCAGGTTAGGTGCAAAGATGCTGTGAGAGACAGTGTTGAAAGTTTTGTTAAAATCAAGGTAGATGACACCGCTGATCCCTGATCTACAAATCCCATCAGTTTATGACAGAGGGCAATCACCTGGAGCATTGGGCGTTGTTTAACCTCAGCAAATACACACTGTTGATTCCCAGTTGCCACCTTCTTCATATGACCAAAAGTTACATCCAGGTGGGCATATGTCTGAACATACCATGGGACTAGACTAACAAACAACGGAAGTATGCTGGACCGTGATGCTTTCTTTCCCAGTGATCCCTCAGACTTGGTAACCTGGGCATAATCCCTTTTCTGCTCTTCTTTTCTGGTTGCCCAGTTGTTGTCCATCTGTAGATGATTGAGTGCATGCTGGTCACAGGATGGAGCATCTGCATCTTGGGAATGTGGTGATGAATGAGTTGGGACTTCATGTGACCTGGGGGAACAAGCTTGTTAGGAACAGGATGTCGCTGCTAGAGTGATTCTTGCTCCCTGCTTGTGTTTGAGGTATTTGCAAGAAAGGAAGTTTGCAGCAAAAGTGACAGTAAGTTTAATAATTATATTGGTTTGATCGTTGTGTTGGTGATCAGCGTTTAGCCAGTGGGCTTTGTCTTGGATTCTCTTTTGTGTTTATTTAGGTCTATAATCTTGCCATTAGCATGATAATAACAAGAAATACATATGCAGGCGTCAGTGAGAGGGCATGTGAAAAAATCTTTATTTGCATTTAAAACTACTCTTTTTTTGGTGCTTGGTTGTTTTTTGTTGTTGTTGCTAATATGCATTTAAAACCTCTCCAGTCATGTGGTGGCTTTTTTCCTTCTAATCACCATTTTGATGTTCCCTTATTTCTCATAATTTTTTAGGTGGTCTTTGGAAAACACCACCAACCCTCAAGTGCAGTAAGACCCACAGTAAAACTGAGACTTGCTTGATTTGCACATAGTAAGAAGCAAACAAATTTAACCTGATTGTGTGGTGCTGAGCACTAAGTTCACAATGACTTTTTGGGGAATTTAGTATTCTCAAATCTTATAATTGGCACCACGTGACTTACTGGTTTAAACGTTTAATTTTCCAACTTTTTCTGTTACTGTTAAACAATGATTACTTTGTGTAGTTCATCATGTATCAAAATAATTTTGTCATGTGATGATAGTCGTCCTTAGTTTCATGCTGTAAAGAACCATACGTTATGTTTTAGGTATTAATTTTTAGTCACTGTGTTATTATTTAGGATCTGGAAAACCTCTTGGGAGTAAGGTGATAAATATATGTAATGAAACGTTTCTCGACGACCAGTAGCTGAACTGGATGTAAGAGTTACATTTGACAGTTTAGAAACGTTCTAGTAACAATCCTATCAGCAGTGAATTAATGAGAAATACAGCTTTCATGATATGTTTTGAATGGCATGTGTAATTAACTCATGATTTTAATGCTTCCAATAGTGTTCAGTTGCAGTAAGGCTTTAGTACTTTAGGAGAAAATCATAATAGATTGCAAATAATTGTCAGCATTTTAACTTAATCTTACATGTACCCCAAAATCATATTGATAATTTCTAAACTGAGACTGAAAAATGCATGTAGGGGAAGAAGTCAGATGCTAAAAGGTAAATAGTACCTCCATAGTAAGTATTGAAAACATATAGTTCTTCCTGTTATCTCTAACGTCTATGTCTCTTATATTTTGGAATCTGATTTTATGCTTTAATTATTTGTGAAGTGTAAAATCACACTTTCCTATTTTCCAGTTTAGTAAATTAATCACTGCAAATAAAAGATTAACATGTAAGTATGACAATGGTAGAATTTTACATTTCAAGAATGACCAAATGATTAAAGGTATTTCACAATCATCCATCTCTGTACTTTAATCTGACAGAAATAACCAGAGCTTTGGAAAGAGGGCAATTAAATAATTTCATAATCACTCATGCATTATAGCAATAATACTGGCACACAGAAGCATGAAAGCTGGTTTTGCAAAACAATACGATTGTCTTCAGTGAGTTTGCTCGTGTAACAAAAAACCACGCAAATAAGTAAGATCAAATGAATGCAAGAAGATTTTAAGACGTTAATGTTTGTTGTCATGCTGATTTTAAATAGATAATAAATAGATAAAAAGGTTGTTCTTCATATGTCTTTTTGTGGTATTGAATCATCTTGTGATGACTTTTTTTTTTATTGCTTGAGAGAGGCATTGACTTCGAGTATGTTGACTCAATTCCAGCTTATAATTACATTCTGTTTGTATAAAAACTTCTCCTGTAATGTCAGTTGAATAAGTTTCCTGTCATTTACTGTTTTAAGCACTTTAAGTATTCTCTGTTTAAAGGCTGTTGCAATTCAGAAATGTTTGAAATTATTTGCATTTGGTTGGGAACCCTGTGCTTTGAAGTTATTGAACAGATTTTAATCTTTATTGTAACTATAGTTGCCACTCTTAAGAAACTTACCATAATTTTACAATAATGGTTTATGTTCTCATGGTGTGACTGTACAGAGAATACTAATTTTTAGGAGGTCTGACATCACTCATGTTCCTGAAAATTAAGCTATGATTAGATTGAACTAAAAGCTACATTTAAGTTATTTCACTTCAACCTCTGTCCTAAAGAACAAGACTAGCTCCTCTGTAGAGAGACCCTTATGAATGCTGTCCCAACAGAAACTCCTAACAAAGAGCCTGATGTAGGCAGGTGACTTTTCAGCCTCGCAAAAGTAGTACCAGTTCACATGAAACAGAGGAAACAAAAATTATGTCCAGGGGAAAGTGAGGCGAGAAATTAGAGTTCAGACTGAACTGAATGCTGAGTAGCATTGCTGTGAGACATACATAACATGCTTCTGTCCAAGAGAGATTTCGTACTGCTTGCAATACCATATTTATAATACAAGCTCAGGCAGCTAGGGGGAGGAAAGCATGGAAAAAAATATCTTCTTTGTGAAAAAGTACATATTCTGGATTGTGTTTGGATATGGGCAGGCTACAGTGCGTAAAGGGTAAGCAAGCGATGAGCAAGATGCTGGTATTGCCAGGAGCGTTATGACTTTAAATGATCAAAATAGTAATTGGTACCAAAATGATTAGGCGCCCTTGGTTCTGCTGTGTTGTCATGCCATTCTTTTATCAACCTCTGCATGTCCTAGTCCCACTGAGCCTGGCATTGCTGCGCATCTGATTCCGTTGTTATCTGCTTGTACCTTTTCCACATGTGGCATTTGAGGAGAGTATGCGTGATATGATCTGCAAACCGTCTCCATTCTAGCAGACAATCAATGTATAGTGTAATTTTAAGTGCTTTGGGACTGGCTATTCGTATGAGATAGTTGGCAAAATAAGGGAAATTTTATGTTCATTGCTAATTGAATTTAAGAGTGAATATATGTGAACTCCGATGTATCCAAACTGATGAAATATTTGTATGCAGCTGTGTTTAAAAAAAAAATAAAAATAAACCAACAACCCAAACAAAAAAAACCCCAAAAAACAGTTGTGGTGGTAATTGCTTTCCACTTCGCTTAACTTTAAACATACAAAATCTGCAGTGCTTTTAGCTTGTGTTTTTAAACATCCTTGCCAGATACTATGAAGCTTGTGGTTTGGAGGTGGAGCTGTGTTTTTCATCACAGTGGTTTTTTTCTTAGTGAATTTTGTGTGCTATGAGATAATAAATGGGCAAAACGCTTTTCTTCCTAGCATCACTGTATTTTTGTTTTGGACATTGACAAACCAAGAATGGATTTACTCATAGATACTTACTTATAAATGGTAGTGCATTAGACTCACTGGATGTACCAAAAGAAGATAGTGGTTAAAACAGTAGTGTTAGCTTAATAAGGGCAAGTTTGGTCACCCAGAATTATTGTAAGATTTTAAAATACCACAGACTAAATGTTAGGGACCACAGCTGGGCAATGTTGGCATAAAGAAGGGACTGGTGCTGCACACAGGTCATCAGCAATGTATTTGGGAGTGAAAGGTTCCAGCTGCAACATCTCTTCAGACTAAATATAAATATTAACTTAAAAGAGCTGAATTTCCGGTGAAAAAAATAGTTATAAAACAGTTAAGCTGTAAATATAATTTAATTGCTTGCAAACTGATTGATCCCTTATATGCAAAATAAAAACTTGTTTGAGCAAGATGCTGCATTGAATAAAAAACCCCCATTGTTTTCACTTGTAGATAACTCTAAAAGTATTAAATGACAGCTTTTGATTCAGGTATCGTGTAATTGGTACTTCAGAAAGTAACTTGCAGTATTGACTGCCCTTTCAGTGCTATGAGCTATTGGCGCTTGAGAGTGAATTAAGAATTGATAGTAAAACGTTAGGTAGAGGTATTGTTTGAGGTGGGAAAGTAAGGAATTCAGCCATATCAGCAGCCCAGTATCTATTTTCTGAAAGGTTTTTAACTCTGCTAAGGAGTGGGATGAGAGGCACCTTTATTGATTGAATCAATGATATGATGCACATAGGTTTGAAGTGGCTGTTGCTGGAGAGTTTATATGTACATGATTATAAAGTGTCAAAGGCTGTGGAAATATTATTCATTATTGCTCTGCCATGGCGGTGTGTTTACTGCAGAGTGCTCGAGGAGGGGAGGGGGTTTTAAGGCCTTTTTTGGAATATAGTCGTGGAGGAATGTTATGAAAAAAGCAGTCAGTTTGCAAATGATGTGGGAAACAGGGGTTAAAGTGCCTTCAAGAGCCTCGTATAAAGCACCTAGTGTATCTCACGCTGAGAATTAGATGCCTCAGGTTATTATCCAAGGTAGCCAACAAGCCAAGCAGAAGGCCCCTTAAAAGTCAGTATCTCTCTGAACCCAGTGCATTGTGTTGTGCTGCTGTTGCTGTTCCCAGAGCTTCGGGGGGCAGGGGGTGGGCTTTGTGTGTGTTGCACAACCCTCTCCTTGAGGGCAGGTGCTGACAAACTTGGAGAAGGGCTCACTTGCCTAGACCCTGCCGTACCATGTTTGGGATGGAGATCAGCTCCATCCCTTCATCAGACGGTTCAATCAGACCTGCATTTGCCACTCCAAGGAGGAGGCTTCAAAATTGGACGCTGTTGGGCAGGAGTGCTGATCCCTTTTTTCAGTAGGCGTGTGTCTTTGTACAGACAGAATTACGGTTTTCCTGTACTTTATATTGATCACTTCCATGGTAACATGGACAAGCAGGAATTCATCAATGAACTCAGAGTGGGGAAAAAATTCTATTTGTCCAGTATCTACACCCCAGTGAAACCTAGCTGGCTAAAAGCTAGCACACTTAATTTTTGCTCTCCCGTTCCAGGGAATCACTGTTTTTGTGATTTTTATTTTATTTGGGGGCTTATTATTTTATCTTTTTCTAAAGTCAGTTGTCAGTATTTGAACAGGTTCAGCAAAAGGTAGTCCCTCTCCACTCTCCCCCTATCCTGCCATGCTCCAGGTATACCATCTGGAAATGTGGATTGGAATATCCTCGGGCAAAAGGAGTCACCTGTGTCATTTGGGGCTGCTGTTCTGCCGTGGCAAGAACCACGCCATTCACACAGTCTCTGAAATACAGTGGTCAGACTCTTGCTTTCCGTCTTGAACATAGTTAGGTTTTCTACTCTCCTGGTTCTTCCAGAGCCCCGCTCTTCTGACATTTATAAACACTCTGACTTTCAGCTTAGATTTGTACGTAGGCAGCATGTTTTTTTCCTCTTCTAACACTGTGATTTAGCTTTGCTTTACTTAGGCTTGACATGTCATGGGCTTTTAGTCTTATCCTTGTATAATAGGCTCCCATTGCTGCCATCATCCTTGCATCTGTTCTAGTAAAAAATTAATGTTGTTAAATATGGCTGACCAGAATTGTACCTTGTATTCAGCTGAGGTTATGCTAGTGGCTTGTATGATGACATTAATTCTTCCCTATCTTGACTGGAAATACCCCCTCATGATACAACGTAGGTCTGTTTGTCTATCTGGTGCGTTGTTTTGGTTTTTTTTTAATTTTCCCTTGCCAGATCACATTGGTGACTCACAGTTATCCTGTGATCAAGTCAGGCTCATCTTTCCCCTCAGTATCTTCTAAAACGATCCCTGGTTTCCCACATCCTGTGTGAGTATGCTAATCACATGCTTATTATCTAATGGTATGGGTGACCTCCTGTGATAGCTGTTTAAAGAAAGGCAGGGAGGATGGGTATTACAGTGGTTTCCACTGTGCCTTGTGATAAGGCTGAGCATTTTCTGTGTCTGAGAAAGTCTGCTGTTTGAAGACCTAGGATGGCAGAGAAATACCTCATTGTATATTGGTGGTGTTCTGGTGTGAAATCATGTGAAGCTCCTTGGCCGTGTCATCATAGCTGTAGTGTTGTTTTGGATGACTGATGGCAGAACTTGAAGTCCATGAAGCACTTGTAAAATAGGAAAGGAGGTGCCTGTTGTGATTACAAACCCCAGCATTATGTACTAGCTGAGAATGAGTTTTCAGAATTACAGCTCTGGATTTAAGTTTCTAATGTCTGCCTAAGCTTCTCAAGTGGCCCGTAAGTAATTTTTCATGTATTGCCCTTAACTTATCTCCACCTTTGCTCTATATCTGTAATATGGGAGAAAGGTTTACTTCCTACGCGTGTATTTTGTATACTTATGTTGCAAGACCTTTAGGGAAGGAAGGGAAGGAACTTTCTTGCTGTCTTTGCATTCTGTCTGGAATGAGACCCCCCCCCCCCCCCCTTGGTTAAAGGCTGTGGACCATGTCATGATTCTAATGATGCTATTTGAAACATTTTCTTCTTTTAAAAACATTCCGTTAACAATAAAAGTAAAATAGTTTGTCCCTATACTTTACAAGTGCAACTTGTTCAAGAGCAAGACACTCTTGTGATGGGTGCTGTGAATATTGTATATAAGCTTACTTAACTTTTTATCACATAGTGGGTTTGAGGTTTATTTTGGTAATCATGTTTGAAAGTGAATACACTGCTAATCTCCTTATTGAAACACATGGTTTCTTACTCCATTGTTTTGACGTGTTGACAAATTTTGGTTTGTTTTTTTTCTGTACACTGAATTTGACGTAAATGGTGAACTGCATTGGAAACTATGCTGAAGAAAATGAGTGTTTGGCCTGTCACATTCTTTGGTTTTCTTTTTCACATGAAACAAAAAGTCTGATTTTCCTTTTAATGAAAGAAGGGAAATAATTGTCTTGTGTACATTTCGTACATTCTCACGTTCAAATAGAAGTTTTCCCGTGGGTCTGTCATTGTTCTCTTCAATAGTAATTCAGTAATGAATATTTCTATGCTGTCTTTGTACATAGCCTGGATAGAGGTTGGGAAAGCAACATTAGTGCATGAAATTTAAGATTTAGATAAAACGAGGTGATGTTTGAGTACGAGACGTGAGCACTTGAAAGCATATTTGAAGAAGCACACGTGTACAATAATGTATCAGGGTGATGTAAAGTCTTAAGTGCTTTCTCATGCAGATTTCAGTGCCAGGGTTGCTGCTGTTACTCATTAATTATTTGAAATTCCAAGTGCAACAACTCACAGCTTAGTAACTGTAACCTGCTGAGCCTTTGACCTAAACAACTAAAGCCCAAAATACCTGGACTAAAATTCCATTTGAAAAGGAGATAGATTTATTTATTTCTCAGATATACAATTATCCTTAGCAAAAAATAATTTTGCTTTCTTTGTTCAGAAGGGAGAGCAAACCCTTGTGTAATTGTCAGAGAAAATCCCAAACTGCTGTCATGGTATCTATGTTTCCAGATAGGCATTCATGAACACAGAAAAATTGCTTCTCTATAGCTTTGTAAATCACTTTGTTCTTAAATTTATTTATTGATTTTTAGCAGCAGAGGAATTTACAAATGCTTACTTAAGCATCATGAGGTGTTACTTGCAACTTGAATAGCAAACGATTTCAAGCTGGAGAACTGTCTTGTTTGTGCTAGTGGACTGTGGATAATGGTAACCTGTTAGGAGGCTGTCATGCAAACCTTGAACCTTGTTACATGTTTTAAGCACACTCACAAATGACAATATTGAGGACTAAGTCTCTGTGAAGTTTCTTAAAAAATTACTTTCAGAGCATAATCTCATGCATGAACCCCCAGGAAATCAAGCTAGTAAAAGAGAACACAAAAAGAAGTAAGAAACATACACAAAAAGTGAGAAATATGAGCATACAGTTAAGGATGCATTTTTTTCATGTCAGAAAAGAAAGGTTGGGTTTTGTGCCTCTTTGGCAGTGTGTTTATGGGAAGGGCTGGACATGACTCTACAGCAGTAGATTGAGCCAAGAGGGAGTCAACTTGGAGTACGGTGAAAGTCAGACCCTTTCGTAATATCAATATTTATGCCAAATGTCACAGAGGAGCATTTACAGGAAACTCATCTCTTGGTAGATGTGTTTACAGTATGGATAGATTATATATGAAGTCATAACAGAAGGAAAGGTTGGGCAAAGAGAGAGGCTTTTAGCTCTCTCTTGTTTTCTTTTTTTTTTTTTTTTTTTTTTGATTGAGTTATTTAATTGAGGAGGATATAGTGGTTCGGTGTTTTCTCCCAGCAAACTTAACGGTGTCTGGAGAGGGTGAATCATCTTCTTGTCCCATCTGTCAGTCTGTTGAATATGAGAAGATAAGAGCCAGCATACAGTGCCTTTGATTCATGTGCATTTAGACGCACTGCAGGTGTGCATTTTGTCATCAGTCTCTCCAGTGTGTTAATGAAACGCTGATTGTCAAAGTGCCTGTGTTCACTGGGAAGCTTAGGTGACCTGCCTTACTTTGAAAGGGAGAATATACCGTTCACCATTTGGAGAGGACTTGTTTTCCTAAGCAGAGAACAGGAAAAAAATGTGAGTCTTCAAATCTATCTTTTTTTATTCTCATGGCATCTTTTCATTTTTATGTGAAAACAGATGTGAGGTCTTGTCTGGTTTCAGAGTACCTTAATCTCAAAAACTGAAAGTCTCCAAGTAACAAGTGATGATACTTGTCTGTACAGTTTCTTGATTGCTCTGTGCTTTTCCCCCTCTGGTACTGGTAAGATTATTACTTTGTCCTGAAATTCTCTATGATTTGAATTTCATTCTTTTTATTTTTCCTGGTTAATACTGCATTTGTGTTATATATTCTTGTGTGCTGGTTTATCTTTTTAAAAAATACTTTAGTATTTAGGTCAAGCGTGCACCTTTTAGTTGTTGACTCATTAATGCCAAGAGGTGAAGTCCACAGTTGTGGAGGTGTACTCCTACAGGAAATATGGCACTTTAGAAGTGATGATAGTGGAAGGTGATGGTCTTAGGAGTCTACTGCGTATCTTTGCGATATATATAATGAGGTTATGGTGAGTCTCTATTCTTAGCCATTTTCTCTGTATCTTTCTCTGTCTTTTTTTTTTCATTAGAGAATTTATTTTACTGCAGTGTCAAATTGTTTTGTCTCTGGAGCACACAGGTGCTGGAAAAAATCAGCAATGATTACGTGTCTGAGCTTTTTCAGAGGGCTGGGAAAAATCGGCCCTTGCTCCTAGGTTTTGTTTGCCATGCAGACCTAAACAGTCCTCCAATATGAAAAAAACAAAACAAAATAAAAAACCAAACAAAACCCAGCCTGTTTTGTTGTGATGTTGTGTGTAAAAGATAGTATGTAGCAAATTAAGCGAACCTGTTGATATTAATGACTGAGATAAAAATAGAAAAATCAGTCTTAATTTCATAGGAGGGCAACATTTCCTTTTTGCTATAGGTTCAAAGGATGTGTATGTTAGACATGTATCTAGTCCGCTCTGTTCTCTAGTCTGGGAATAGCTGTGAGGCACAAGTTATCTCAGCAAAGGCATGGAGAGGACGTACAAGGAAATCCACATTTTTGTCAAGCCCCTGAAGTGTAGGTGCTGTGGTAGAAGCTCAGCAGGCAGAAGGAGTTGTGTGGTGGGGGGCTTGGATGTGCTGGGGGCATCTGTACCTTGCCCCAGGTCTTTGGGGTGGTACCTCGCTCCCCCATCAAATGCACTGGCCTCTCATTTAAAGTGGAGGTGATTAAGGAGTTTCCTTATGACCCTGCAGGTGGATTGACGTAGTGTTCACAGGGCTCCACTAAGCTTAGTGTTTTGAAGACAAACAGTAAGCATGTTGCTAAAGCCGTTTGATTATAATCATTGACGATTTGTGTTTATGTAAGGGAGTGTAGATATCAGTGTGTGCTAAGGGATGTTAGGTGAGCATTTTTCTGTTCACGAAGGGAAGCAGAAAAGCCCTGTTGAGAAACTTGTTTTAAACTCATCTCTTTTCTTAATGAGTGGGAAGAGGCTGATGGTATTCCAGCAAGGAGAGTGGAGTGGGTTGAAGGAAGAAGGAAGAGAAAAGCAAGAGGAACCTAAGCTACAGAAAATAAATATATGTGGTTTAGCAATTTCATTATAATTGTTTTTACAGACTGTTGTCTATAATAAAGTTTGTACTATCCTTAGCTGTGCTGAGGTGAGATTCCTGAAAGCCACATGCTTTTATAAAAAATAATATGCAATATCCTTCTTGTTGGCCATAGAGAGAAGAAAATTGTAATCAAAGCAGTCAGAAAAGATCTTAAAAAAACCTTAGGTCCTGTCTGCTGTGCTTACCCTATGGCAATTTTAGGAAACAGCTTGCAGCACTGTTCTTCCCAGAATATATTCTGTCTCAGTGTTGTAGCCTTCCTCCTGTGTTGTACTGTTTGCTTTAATATTGTAGTGGAAATTAAATAGTTTTTATGTCCTTTGCAATGATATATGAGGTGTATGTAAATTACTGAGCAGCCGGGCTAGCACTGGGGAGTACTTTCTCCAGTAAATAGTGTTTCAGAACTTGGCCTGTCTCTCAGAGGGGTGGTTTTCTAGGTCTAGGATCCTTGGTAAGGCATGTATAGTTGTCTATAAACATGGAAATTGCTGTAATGTCTAGGTAGGCCAGGACTCTGATATGCAAGGCACTCTACAAGCATGATTAAATACACCTATCAGTACTAAACTCCTGCTGACTTCTCTGATTTAAATGCTATGGTTGCCACTCAAATCTTGGATTTGATCATTCACGATGGAAATGTGTCTGAAATAATGTATTTTTCTGGCAGGAAGGGTTCCTCAGAGAAGTATCATTGTGGAAGTCAAGAGTGAAATAAGGTCTGATCTAGCAAGGATTACACAATTTCACAGGTAATGAAAAATTAAATTTGTATTAATAACGATGAAACTTGTAAGGGAGATAAGGCACTATATTTTATGATGTAATTTAACACTTTAAATAAGAGAGCAGGATTCCCAGGAAGGAGTTTGCTCATGAGGCAGGTTACTTTTGTTTTGTGGTTGCTCGCATCTGACTGTGGCTGCTGATGGAATTAGTTGCAGATCACCCACCTGTGCCCACCGGAGGTTTTCTTTCTTGGTGCATTGGAATACTAGGTTAGCGTGATGAGGGCATTCTTAAGAAACAGGTGGGGCGTGCCCAGTGTCTTGATCTGTTTTGGAAGAAGGCTGAAGTGAAGGGCTTCCTTCCAAAGAAGTCTATCACAGTGAGAGCCTAAAAAAAAAACCCACTCAAAGATTTCCATCTAGCTGGCAGCCAGGGCTAGGCAATATGTCAGCTGGCTTCCCAGGAAGCTACGTAACCTGGACCTGACGCTAGGAGGGAAAAAAAAAAAAGTCCTTTACATGTTGTTTTGCTGGGTAAGTTCGTAATTAAAAGTCTACATTAGAGGGCTACCAAAATTAGAGAGAACTTGCACATTGCTTTAGAGTAATTACACTTTTTATTTTGTCTAATAAGATCTGGATATAGTAGTAAAGTGCAATGTTTACTTGGATAAGAGAAGTCATTAATTTAACAGGAAGTTTTAAGTAAATTCCTCAAATATTTTTATATTCTATGGTTACCCTTCCCGTGCGTGAGTAAGGCCAGGAGCACTTGGTAAACGTATCTAGCGTTGTAGCTCCACGACATTATCCAAGAACATCAGTCTGTGGTGAATACGTATTCCTAGACAAGGTAATAATTAGGTTCTGATACTTGTAAATGTGTAAGTACTTGCATACCTTTATCATTATGTGTAGTTCTGTTGAGTCATAACTAAGTGTGTGGGAAGAGGTAAGATTGAACCCTTATTTTACATAACTAAATTACTCTTAAAGGACCATATTTAACAATCCATTTGCAGCATCCTGTGATTTACCTTTGGTAGTTTGTGTATTTTAATATGAACCATTAATGTTCAAAAAGGTGCTCCAGGTGCATTGACTTATAGCCTCTTGTGACTCCTGTCTTACAGTTGGTGACCAGTCACTGCAAACCAGCTCCTGGGCTGAAGTTTATCGTTTGTATTTAGAATATACAAAAATTATCATGTTCCCTGAGATATCACAGGGGAAGGATGCTCTTTACAGTCTGACCATTAGGAGGGGTGAACTTTTCTCAGGCTCCCATGAGTAAGAAAATGCTATTTTGCAGTTAAAACCGTGTAACTTGCAGGAAGTGATACAATCGCATTTCTTGGTGTATTCAAAAAGTTTAGAGAAGTATTTTTATGCCTTTCAGTGAAAATTCTAAGTCATAATATAAACCTCTTTATAGGACAGTGTGTGTGTATGGGAAGATGATTAGAACCTCTTTTCTAACTACAAATTTCCATTTAATTTCAACAGGCAGATTAGAATGGGTTAAAAAAAATTATATGGTGATCCATGTTTCTAAAGCTGTATTTTTAATCAACTCTTCAGATGAAGAGAAATAGGTTATGTGATCCCAACATGCGCATCTTTTTATAGGTATTGTAGTAGGACAGTGTAGGACTGAGGTTTTTCCATCCCTTTTTTGTATTTGTTTGGTTTTGTTTTTATTTTGTGTTTGCCAGACAGCAAGGAGAAGTTTCTCCCCTTGGGTAAGGCAGTGGTGCTTCTGTTGTTGTTGAAAGTTAGGAGCCGACTTCCTATCTCCGTCTCCCGTGAAGAAAGCGGGAAAGCAGCTTGGTCTAGGCTTCCATCAGGTTACCTGTTAGACTGATTCCATAAGAAGGTAAATTGATGGGAGGAGACACTGTATTTTATTTCCTCAGGCAAAATCCCTGGGCTATTTTTGGAATTGCTTGAAGCAGCCTGGATAGCTGGAGTTTATTTCTGCACCCGTCATTGATCAGGAAGTGCCCGGGTGTCGGCAGCAGAGCTGATTCAGCTCGGTATGTGGTTGTGGCGTAGTACTGGGGTGGCTGGGTGACTCTGCTGGCGGCAGTTCACATCTTGCCACCGTAATTCACCCACATCATCCAAAAGAGTTGTCAGGCAGCTGAAACGTTCTCAACTTTCAGTCCTATTAAATCAGTTTGCTCACATGGCCTGTTATTTCCTGAGCCTCTCGGACATTTTTAATATGCTGAAACCCACAGTCTTGGTGGGGAATTTTGTAGGGGAGCTGGTGATGTACTCTGATGCTGCAGACCTGCATAGTGTCCCCTCTCATTTTATGACTCAAGCTCATGTGCAAAATCTTTCGTCTCACAGGATTTACGAAACTTGCTGGGTTTCACCAGGAAGGTTTCGGACAAACGCTGTTGTTGCTGTCATTAGCTCGATCTCATGCTCAGGCCTATTTTGGCAGCTTATTGTTCAATGTGATTCACACTGGATTCAAGGAAGGTTACTACACTTCTACAGTACAGGTTTTGCATTGTTTTACAGCTTCACGACTGTTCTCGTGGCTGTTTATCAGTGCTAAAACATGTACAGACACTTCTGCAAACAAGAATGTTCGTCAGTTGACTGACATTAATAAGTGCAAGAAGCTGCTTCTTCGCTATGTACAGAGCTGCTTGGTCTGGCAACCTATATGTTATGAAGGTGACTAAAAAGAAAATACAAATCTTGTTCCGGCTCAGATTTTTTGAATAGTTGGCTGCAAGTTCCTACAAAGATCCTACCCTGAGTAATCCCACTGAAGGCAGTGACTCAACTCATTGCATAAAGATTGGCGCAGGTAGAACCCATGCAGTGTGGTCTTCTCACCACAGTAAGAACCTAAATTGGTGCTGTAAGTCCTAACCCTTCAGGATGTACTTGTATCCTGAAGTGAAAATCAGCCATGTGCTCAGTTTTCAATCAAGTAAGGCAGACTTCTGCTTGAGGCTAGAGTGGAAATTGGTCTTTTTGTTGCTGTAAATGATTTTAATGTTTACAGGCTTGTGCGTACGTCTGGTTTTGCTTCCTAATCAGATATCTACAGAAGAGCTGGCACTATACATTTCCTTTCCTAATTCACGTCAGATTTTTTTGGAAGCCTTTTTTTCCCAAGGGGTTACTTGCATTTTTCTCCATTTAATAGGTAGTGTGAAGAATTCTGTAAGTTTTAGAATACTCTTGCTATCTGGCTGATTGGTTTTGTTCTTTTGGCTAAAAGGTAGCTTTATCTCTATGTAAGGAATTTATAACACGTACCTGCAGCTAACTTATCTTGAGTTTAAACATCTGTATTCATTTATGCATGAAAAAGATGAAGTAAAATCTAGTTGTATTAGTGTTAATTTCTCGATATGAGCTGAAAATAAGAAGGGGTTGATCATGTGAATTTTGACCCCATGCTGTCCTTATGACACATTCAAAACAATAAAGGAAAACAGAAGTGCAGATTTACAGGCTTAATCAATGCCATTAGTTTTCCGCTTTTAAGTCTGTTCCTGTACAGAAACATAACACTCGGGCCAGATGTTAGGTGCAGTCTCAAACCACACTCCTAAATTTTGAATAGCATTGTGCGTTTCCATTTCTCCAAGTCTTTTTTTTCTTTTTTATTCCCTTCCGTGTGTAATGTTTAGCATCTTGCTGAAGGAATTTTGCACACGGGAATCAAGAAGGCTTTGATCAGCCATTTCATATACTTCTCAGTTTGCTTGATTTTCATTTTGTTTGCTTGCTTTGTGCAGACATTTGAGCAGAAAACTGGCCTTATCATTTTCAGGCAGGGCCCCTTCCTAATTCCTAGTTCAGGTGTATGTGATGTGGCAGGATGGAATTTTTTTATTCCTTTTCTTTTCACTGGCCGACAAATGATTTTTAAATGTTTATCTGGCTTAGTTTCACAGCAAAGCTCGTCTGTATTTGGTATCTTCTCCCTTGGCATTTGCAGGACTGGGCCTCTGCTATGCTCAGTGTTTCATGGGTGCAGGCTCTTGTTCCCGGAGCGTTACTCCAAAGACACCAGGGTGACAAAGGGGAGGCAGGAGGACATTCATTAGAGTTCTAGTTTGCAAGTATTACGTTGGCTCCATACTCTGTTCACTTAAACATATGTGTATTACTGATCAAGTTTGATAGTTAATCTTTCAATAAATGACCAGAAGAGTAACACTCAGAACATTATGCCTTTATTTTCTGCTGTAGATATTTCCTATAGTTTTGTATTCCACTCTGTATTCCTTATGTTGCAAAGTAGGTGATGTGAGAGGTGAGCTGCTGATCAGAATTTCTAGAGGGAAAGGCCAGTTTGAGGTCGTTCAGCTCTGAAACCCAGTGTATATGAATTTATTTGTATTTTTCCTTGAAAACTTTCATAATCTCACAAAAATGTGAATTGGTTGTGGTGATTTCACAGGGTTTTTTCTTTTAATCTTTTATGCAATAGATAGCGCTGTTAAAAAAAAAATAATAAAAAAAATCTGTTTCCAGTTTGCCAATAAACTCTACCTTGGGTATATTTACTCAGTTTGGGTGTTTTTTAATTTTTGCTTTTGCGAGACCTCAGAAGTGGATATTTGTGAAGAATTACTTAATCAGATACTGTGGTAGGTGGCATTTTGATTTTTAGAGTGAGTGGAATTCAGTGAATAGTCAAATGAGCACTGCAGACCCTCACTAATTCGAAAATTTATCGTTTTGGGCGGGGCAGAAATTAATCTGTCAGTCTCTCCAAAAGTTGCAGTAGAGATACAGGACAAGATTGCTTTTGATAAAGCACACGTTTCTGCAATAGAAAGGCAGAAGTAATCAAAGTCTCTATCTTTAAAGTCCTCTGGTATACAAATCAGTGTGTGTAACTGGGGTTATAACTATATTTGTGTGTTCTACGAAGTGTAACTGGTTAATAGCCTACTGTTTTACTCCATGCATTTTCTAACACAGCAAAGGTCTAGTTGTCCTTTTCTCACAAGCCTTTTCATGAGATTATGCTTCATGAAATGATATAGCTTCTGATACTGAGAGTGTTGTGCCAGGATTTGTGATGCTCAGGTTTTGTGGTATATACCTCTGTTTATTGCAAAGTAATGAAGTGTTACTGTTAGCACCAGAAACTTCACTTTATTACTGAAATTTCACTTCATAATTCTGAGAGGAAAAAGTCCACTTGAAACTTCTTTTGCATGTAGTTTTAAGTTTCAGGACTTCAAATGCTACCTTGCACTGCATTCAAATTGGCTGAAGGCAGCAGCTGTGTATAAGATCCTTTACAAACACATGCTTCTATGAGAAGAATTATGTAGCGTTAACCACAAGTGTACTCTAAAAGCTGAAATTTGAGTGTTGTGGTTTAACCTACATAAGCTCTGTTCAAGCTGAGATACAACAGGATGAGCCAGAAAATACAAAGAAGGAGTTGGCATTCCTTTCTCATGTGCTCCTCCTGAAAATGTGGGCTGTAAAGAACAATTCCATTCTCACCTCCACAGCAAATCATTAGCTGTTTAGTGTGGTGCTTTTTGTTCAGTAATTGCTGTTTATATAATGGCAAATGTGAATTCAAAATAACTTACTTGATCTTTTATGGAAGTTTGTAGTTACAGATCATTTGATACATATTACACTGTTTTGGTATTAAAAACGTAGTATTGAAAGACTGGGCCACTACCTAATTCTTAATCTAGTTTTGATTTATGTGCACATTTCACAATAAACACTTTATTTTTAGTCCTCTGTTTATGTCTTTTTCTTTTTAGAAGAAGGAAAGCTTACTGCTATTAGATTTACAAAATAGACCAGGTAAGCATTTTTTTTTCCTTAGGGTCTTTCACAGATTTTACCTTGGACTGTAAAAGTGCTTATCGTATGAGAACTATCTCTTTGTTCTGTGTCAGATGAAAAATTAATTTATATTTCAGAACAAATGCATTGGTTTCTAAAATGCTGTTTCGTTTTTATCTTTTCAGAATTTGAAGTTCTGGTGATCCGCCATGGGGAACCATGTAGGAAAACGAGAACATAACACTGACAAGTCAACCAAGGTAAGTGTAAAAAAGTGAAGAGGCAAGGCCACTTCAGAAATACGTATGTTATGAAATATATACTTTTTTAGTACATTAGTGTGTTTACCAGATCACTTTCACCATTACTGCTTTGTAGTTGTCACTACAAAATGACCACCTTTTTTTTAAAGAGAGGGTCCTATGAGATGTGACCAAACAAGGATTTTGCTGTGCTGGATTTAATGAGAGATGTGATGTTCTTCTGCGTCAGATCTATAGTTGATAAAAAGCTTCACAGTCGTGGTGGAAACGAATGAAATGAGCCTTAGAAGCATGATATTACAGAAATTTTTAAAGAGCCAGTGAGCTGAATTAGGTTCTGCATGCTGACAGCTTTCCATTTGGGCATTCATTGGTTTTATCTGTAAGAAAGAAACTATATGGAAATACATAAACTATGAGAATTCTAAAGGAAAAGATTGTCAGTCTGAGGAGACAGAGCTTTAAAAATCTCCTGACCAGAAAAAAAAAAAAAAGGTGAGAACTATCAAAATGTTCACTAAAAGTTAGCATTTGCTTTCTAAGCCTCTGCTGACACTGTTGTATGTTTATCACGTAAAGTGGTACTCTGATTGCCTTGTGATAATATCTTGTTTATTTGTTTTTCTACATTGTACCAGAAGAGAACTCACACATATCTTAAAAAAGACACATCTTTCTATGTATATAAAAAAAGATACTTCTTGTTGCTAGCTATTGCTAACTTCCCTCCACCCATCCCCACCCAAAAATAACAGTTTACAGTCTGTGCCCACACTGTATAAAGCTATTGCCCTTTGCATTGGACAGATGATATAAACAGGCAGTTCTGTGCTTTATCTGAAGGAATGTGGGTATTTTGCATCGCTGTGGCAGATCAGCAGCTATCGCTAAAAGGTATATAAACCAGAATTCATACAGTTATTAGTTCTTTGCCATCTCCTTTAGGAAAATACATAAGCACACTGGAAGGAATAAGGAGAAAACAGCAGGAAGAGAGGACAGCTGGCTACGTATGTTTTTGTTTTGTGTTTGTGCAGCATTTTGCAAAATGGTTTTGTGGCCCAAAGTTTCAGTTTCAGTACAAACGATAGTATGAGTCCCAAGCTGTGGTTTTGTAGTGGCCAGTCTTGTAGACTTCCCCTCTAGAAAACACAGTTGTGCGGATACAGCAAAGTCAAATGCACCAAACAGATGTATTTAGCCAAATATTTTGATCGTTTATGACCAAGGGTGTGAGATCCTGCAGGTGTGATATGGCAGGTATACAGAGCTTGATGGGTTGTTGTGCACCACCTGTCCCCTGCTTTGGTCTTTGAGGACAAAATTTGGGTAGAAAAACACATTGTAACTTTTCTCCCACTGTGGGATTGCAGTGTGTCTGATGGATCGGGGTTGCAAGTGAATGAGCTGCCAGGCACATGAGGCCTCAAAAGGGAAAAGATTCTTCAGACTGTAGCAGCCAATGCAATAGATGCAAGTTTGCGGTGGTGAGCAAGAGTCAGGTGGCCATGAGTCTTGCACTTAGGGTGTAAGACAGGCCTATAAGGAAATGGATTGCTGCAATTTTTTTAATTCCTTCTTTTTCCTAATTACTTCACGGAGAATACCTGATTCTGCAATCAAAACAATATTAATTTACCTAAAATATTTTTGAAGGGGGAACTTATTTCTGTAGCTTCTGTCCCTCACTCATTCTTCTAGAGTGACAAAAAACCGAAACACCACCTCCCTAAACTTTAAAATAGGCAATGCTTGATCAAAATCTCCCTTTATGCACATAAGACAGTAATCATATCACAAGAAATGACAGGGCCATAGATTTAAAATGAGGAAATATATGGTTAAGGTGCTACTATGTATTCCACATAACCGGTCAACTTTCATTCAGGTTTTAGAGGCAGCATTGAAGTTCTTACTGGCAGTAGTAACTATATGTCATACTTTGGTTTTGTTTCGTTTTGTTTTTTTTAAGTTGAAATAGCTTTTTTCTGTTGTTCAATACAGCTGTAAATTAGAACTGTTTTCCCACCAGTCTTCCAATGTGGTATGGGAGACAATTGTTGAAGGCTTGCAGAGACTACAGTGGAAATGCTGAACTGCCTCTCCTCGCTCTCAGCAACAGAACTGCAATGAAAGAGGCTAACATCTCATTAAGGGTCTTTCTAAAATTCATTACTTGTAACCTCAGGCTGTTTTCATTTCCCAAAAATTTAGTACCAAAGAACAACATTTTCGGCAGCTGCTTTGAACGTGTGATGTCAGATTAGCTGCACAAACAGTGTACTGGCTCCTGAACTGATAGCACAGTTCTCCAGATGGCTATTCTATGTCTAGTGATATTAGAGAGACTGTTGCTGGACTGTAGCAATTGTAATTCTTGGTTGTCCAATAAATGTCCTATAATACAGCAATTACTATGGGTTTGTGGGTTTCTTTGAGTTGGCATCTACCTTTGCTTTACTTTCAGTAAATTTTGGGTATTTGAATTACAAAATAAGAAACAGAGATTTGGAAAGCAATTATTTCATCCATGTCTAACGTGTCACCAAGATCCTTTCAAATTGGGAAATTTGCAAAAGACAACAAGATGGCTTTCTGTGCTGTGATATTTCTTTCAAAATATTGTTCTTTTTTTGATTTATAAATATGCCAAGCTACACTGATTATTTAATAAACAATAGGAGATACTGTGAAATTAATTGCATGCTTTGAAAAATAGTTGGTCTATTTGACCTAAATAATGCCGAAAATATTTGCAAACACCCTCATGGTTTACTCAAAGTGATAACATAATTATCTCATTTCTATCAGATTTCTTTCTCTTGTATCTAACGGATCTGTATTTTTTTTTATAGTTTTGTAAGATACATAAAAACTATTCAATGAAGCTGGCAGTTTATCTTCTTTCTTTTTACTTTGGATTACATTAGGCTTAGCAGTCTGCTTAATGCACTAGTAAACATGTAAGCATTTATTTTGTTTAACTTTGTTCTTAGTGTTAATATTGAGTTTAAACTTACGTACATATATCTAAGAACAATAACGGCAAAAAGAACGGGCTGTCCTTCATGCCCTGAGTTTCTTTAAGTTCTCAGAGACCTAAATGTAGAAGAGTAGACAGAGTAGATGACTGAAGTTTTATTGGTCTTTGTTCGGAGTTGTAGCTGATATGTGTTAATGTGGCACCATTAAGCTGTGAAGTGCCCCGTGCTTTTTTGTAATGACTAAAGCTGCCTGTAAGGATTAGAATAGTGCATTTCTCTGCTATGCTCCATTTTGATTGTCTCCCTCAGAGAATTCTGCGCAGCACACACATTGCCATCTCAAAATCTTTGAACCTTCTTGCTACCTGTCAAAATTGTCCCTTAACTTTGTCGATTGTTCAGGAAGATGGGGTTGGAAAGCAGGTTTCTGTCATTAACCTGTGTATTCCACAGCAATTGCCAAATGCACCACGTCCATGGAGCCTGGTTTTCATGTGTCTCAGGTCACATAGTACTGTGGGAAGCTGGAAACCAAGCTTGTGACCTGTAATAAACAATCAAAACCTGATGCCCTGCCATGTCAAGGGATTGCTTAAGAAACTTATAAGGGCCTGGAACATGTTAGATTATTGGAAATACTGGATCATCTACCTATTTCGTGTCCTTGATGTACTTAGGGTGTGCTGTAAATAAACGCTAAGCAATCAAAACCAATTGCTACCTCTGACATCTAACTCTGAAAAACTTTGGGAAATGTAAATTGTCACAGTATACTGCTTTGTCACAGGCCAAAATTGAAAACAGATGTAGTGATGATAAGGCACTGAGCCTACAATTTAATGTTTTGTTTGAACTAAAAGCTATCTGTTAACAATGACCAAGTCTTGCTGTGTAGTAAACTTAAGAAAAACCTCGCCTTTAATTGCCCTATGTACGTGCCTAGATTCTATAGTGTATTTTGCAGTGGTTGATTTGCTAATTTTAATAAACTAACTGGTTCTCGCTGTTTAAGGAGAACTCAGCATAATTAGTTCAAGCTAAATTGCTACGGTGAGCATGTATCAATAAATTGGACGGTTTCTATGCTAATTCTAAGGAGATTCTGTTTTCTCTCCTCTTTTTTCCCCAGTTGTCTTGCTAATGTTCAGAAATTTGCACCCTGTGCAGCCTTACTCCTGGTAATATTGGCAGAAAGTTTTCTGGTTCTCCCTAATGAGAGGGAGGTGGAATTCTGAAGGTGGCTGGCTCAGGACGGTAGTTGTATCGTTCACCTCATAGATGCCTTTCTGCAAGCAAAAGTGTTTTCACATTGATCTCATCTGATGCCCTAACTCTCATGGTTGAGACTGCTTATAGACCTGAGCTGTATATGTGGTTTTTACCAGGTGCTTCCTCTTGGTATGCATCATAAAGTATCAAGAAGGGAAAAAAAACAACGGATGAAGCGATTTTATTTGCTTTATTAATTGCTCTGAAGTGTTATTTTTATAAGACAGAGGTTTATTTTTTAATACTTACAGTTTGAGAGATACATGACATACATATTATGTGGATTTTGAAGTCTGGGATATGCTTTTCTATAAATAAATAAAAATAAGTTAAAACCTCAAACAAAAAACCACCCCACATTTGATTTTATTACGTTTAAATAAATAGTCTTATTACCATATGTAAATGAATCTGAGTGCAGCCTTCTCACATTTTTCCCCTAGCGAAGTTGTATAGCACTATTTTTATTTTCTAGTGCAATTGTGTGTTTTCTCAGAGTTTTACCTTTTGCAGTAAAGCAATAAAGAGCACAGAGGCTATAGTGCTGTATTCTTTGTAATTTGATATATTCATTAAAACACTCCCTCTCGAGCCGCTATCTTTCTGAAGGCAAAGAAAAGGGGAAAAACTTGAAAACATTGAGAGTCCCAGCATTTTCTGTGAGAGCTTTGATGAGCATTTTTACCAGCCAGTTTTACGGACTATGTGCTGTAGAAATTCTCTTGACCAGCCAGTGTCTGGTTAAGCCAGTGCCTGGTAGAAGGAAGTGCTGCCTTTGGAAGAGGCAAAAGGAGGTGTGAAGGGAAGTTCTGGGCAGTCAGGTTAAGCAAGATCAGTTCAATTTGATAGATGTCTGTTTTCTTCAGATTCAACCATCAACCTAGATTTGGCCTTGAGCAAATCCTTTTGTTCTCGCTCTATCTTCCTGTTTCGTTTCTTAACCTTCATACTGTCCAACTGGATCGTTTGTTGGGACAGATGTGGAGTCATTCTGTATTAATTGTAGTGCTTGGAGACCTTGAGCGGAGCCTTCAGGCACTAATGTGCTTCAGCTAGTGAGATGCAGAAAAATTGATACAGAATAGTGATACAGAAATGACTGTACTGTTTGAAGCCTCTGAGAATGCCATGTATGCTGTAGCTATGACATCTGTCCTCAGAAATTAAGACCATCGCTCAGTATGGTACTGGCCGTCTATGTCTAATGTTTAAGTAGGCAAGTAGCTCTGCTATTAAAGGGAATAGTTTATGTATCTAAATCCAAGTCACGTGTTTGAATAGCTGACTGTTCATTAAACTCTTCAGCTGCTGAATTTAATAGGGTCAATTGTAGTTATCATCTTTAAACTTTCTAGTGTCTAAAATATGCTAAGCTCATCGTAAGGATGTATGGAAGATAAACTGTCTTTGTATCAGAGCCGGTACTTTTACACTTCCCTGTTTCCTTTTGCCGCATGTATGCGGAGGCTGCTGAAGGTGTAGCGAGGCTTCTGTGCAGAGCAACCGGTGGAAGAGTTAAAGGTGGCAGGCAAGGCAGATGCCAGTGAGGAGCAAGTTCTGGCCAGTGCCACAGCATTGAGGAGTTGCCTGAATTGTATAGTCCTGGCAGAGTGTCACTAGATCTGTGTTTCACTGAAAACATGAGTAAATACTCAGGTGAAGGTTGCATGAAATAAGTTGAGAATAAGCGTTTTTCTGTTGTGCGCACAACTGCCAAATACTAGTGTTTCTTGGTTTAGGTCTTGCATGGGTGTAGAAGGAAGAAGCGCAGTCGCTGTGGTTTTGGCTGGGGAGGTGGGTACGGTCTTGGGCTTTGTTCTCCCACCCTCAGCTTGCAGAACTGACAAGAAGAATAGGGAAGTACACTCTGTACTACTTAAGGTCTTATGCTTCAGACATCAGGCTGTCGTGGTGTAGTTTCCTATAGTTCCCTTCTTGTTAGCTTTGATATAGAACTAGATAAATGTCCTGTCAAATGAGTTTAATAACATTACCACTTAAATTAGCTAGAAGTTGGAAGGACAGGGGTGTAATGCACTGCCCATTCTTTGTTAACTCTCTGTGATCTATTCTAGTTGCTGAGATGGTTTTTCTAGTAAGAGTCAGCCCATACTTCAGCCTGAGAACACGTTGTTCGCTGCTTTATGTAATTTTATGCATATGAAGTTTTTCACTTCATGCCAGAAAACTGAAGGCAAAGCTGTTTGTATCTTTAATCTTGAGGAAACAGTAAGTGACATGAAGATCCTGGAAGGGAGCAGTATTTTCTTCCTTCCTCCTATAACTTTTTGGTGCTTTTGCTGTTGTGGTGGTCATGGATCAGCTTGGGGTGATATGTTGTATCACCTGCACTGGAAGTGGGTGAGAGAAGTCAGTGTAACAAAGTGGAATTTCCGTTAGTTACGTTTGCGAAGAGCCTAAAAAAAACCAACTTTTGCGGTAATGTATTACCTTAGAATGCAGTTATATCTGTAAAATCAGTTACAGCGAAGTGCATTCTCCCTATTAGAGAGACTGCCAAGCTTTACCTATGGGTAAAGAGGGCCAAACCACAGCAGAACCTCCAGTATCTAAGACAACATCTGTCCTGTAGCACTTAATAAAGTATTAAACCCCAGTAAAAGTGCATTTTGAAGTCTGTCCTCCTGGTTTTCCCTTAATGTTAGTTCTGTTGCCTTTGATGCTGCTGGGCAGTAGCTGGGAAGAAGAGTGCTGGAGCCAGGTTTTATTTTAATTCTCAGTCTGACACGCTTGTATTACTGATGGTGCAACTGACTGTGCAGCTAGGTCAGTGTAACTAGTTGTGAAACATGGTTTGATGCTATGCATTGGTACAGAGCCAAAACCCCAGCTCTGCTCAGGGCTGAGCTGAGCTAAATGTTCTGCCATGAGAAAAGAGAAGTTCCGCATTGCTGAGGCGAATCGAATCTTGCTCTCGTTTGTAAATTCGGCGAGTGTGAAATGGGCATCAGAAAGAAAAAGATACAGGGCTTTCCCACACAAACTATCACTTTAACAGTAGCTTCTTTTTGCACTTCAGAAGCTGAAGGTGAATTTCTTGTGTAACTAGTTATTTGTACGCTGAGCAAATCTAACTTGTCTGCAGCTACAGTTCAAAAACTGTTTTTTTCCATTTTGACCTGAAATGTCACAGAATGTTTTTCCTTTTTACTTAACTTTCTCATGCCCTCTGCTTTAAGTTGATGGAAATACTCAGGTAGCATTTACTGTAGAGGAAAAAACAAAACAAAGGTTTTTTGAAAAAGGAAATTGAAAAACTTTTAAGCAGAGTAATATGACTTTATTCTTGATTGCTGCGATAAGGTTCACTCTTAAAAACAATCTGATCTTTCAGTGCAGCATCCCGTGGATGTGGCCATAAAAATATCAAAATTTGCATAGAGCTGAAAGCCACAAGATACATACCACTTAACCTGGATATTTAGGGGGACTTCTGAGCATCAGTTATAATAAAGAAGAGGCGATAATGGAAAATCTTGCATTTTTGTCACAGTGCCACAGAGTAACGTTCAGGTTGGTGTAGCTGGACTTAACTAGAACTGAAGGATTAATTTAGGGAGGCATGAGGGCACTCGACTTGCTTATGAGCTCTGTGCAGCTCAAAAGCCACAGAAAAGACCTAAAAGCCAGAAATCTTAGCAAGTCTGTCACTGATGAGATCTATCCTTAAACAAGTCACTTATTACCAAAACAATAGTCGCCATTTTTGGGCCCTCAGTTATTCCTGTTCTGTGTAAGAGCTTCATGATTTGATTTGCTGTCTGGCAGTGCTGAGGTTTTCAGATGAGTTATGGAAATCTCAATATACTGGAAACATCTCTGTTTAAAAGGTATTATCTGAGACCGTTATGTTGAAATCTGAGTAATTTTTTTTTTTTTTTGGTTTTGTGGTCATAACTGACATATGTCTAGCACATTTTCCCAGCCTTTCACACACCCCCTCTTCCTTCCTCCCTTTATCTTCCTTCTACTCCTTCTTACACCCAGTTTCTTCCTGTATACGACTTTCTGCCAGCATCTCCATCTCTGATGCAGTCTAAATTCCGTGCTGTGTTTTGATTTTTTCTGAGGCATTAGAAATAATACTTAATTGCTAACAGTGCAGTTGAATGCTCAGAAACAGTGAAGAGATTGCCAGCTAACAGACAGTCTGATCAGGAAGGTGGGAACACTGTAGAAGAAAAGAGAAAAAATTTGCACTTTCCTGACAACGCATACCCCCTTGGAAGACGGTTTTCTCTTCCAGCTAGCTTGCTGGTTTCATATTGACATACGACTTCCGTGAACTATCCCGGCCTACCCCAGTATGTTGCTTCATGAAGCAGTCCAGTAGTGCCATTGCCAATATTTGAAAGGTGAAAATCAAAACTGTCTCCTGTTATTTTTATGACCAGCTATCATGATCATTTCTATACTGTTCCATCATAAAGTTGTGTTGGTTTTTTGCATTTACATCTTGTACCTGTTAAAGAATCTCTTTTATGCATAAAATAGAAGAATTGCTGTTGAATTCTTTTGGGGAGATTTATCAAAGTGAAGTGGACCTGTGTGCAAAAAAACTTTAAATTCCACTTTAGTTCCTTGTGTGCGTGTATATACATGTATGCATACATCCATATATAAAAAAGTACAATTGTATATTTAAAAAAAAATTATATATATAAATGCAGGGTATATTAAAGTTTAGATACTCTGCTTGTATCCCTGTGTGGCTTCAAATGTGCTCACTATATGAGTTTCAAAAGGCAAGACCAGTAGACTGACACCCTGGGGAGTCTGGCTATCCGTTCTGATCTTCCCTGTGAACTACAGGCTAAATGTTTTCTTAGCGTTGAGCCAGAGCTTTCTACTGCAGATGAAACTTGCCTTATGGTACACAGTGATAAAGCCTGAATAATCACTGTCGTGTGTTTATGTTTGGTTGGTTTTTGTTTTTGTAAACTCAGTGTCTGAAATTCCAGACAATCCTGTTTTTTTTTGAGACTTGGCAGATGAAAGGGTGGTGAATGTCTGGGACTCTGAGAATCTCAAGTCAGTGCCTGTAGCAGTTGAGGAATGTTTATATGTCATAAAATATAGTGAAGATATTTCAGTAATTACTACTACTACTATGTATGGATTAAAAAATTTAAATATCTTTGTTATGTTTAACAAATATGTAGTACTAGTAAATATATCTTAGTGTTCCAGGAAAGGCTTCAGATCTCACAGCAGGTGAGACCCGCTGCATAAAGCAACAGCTGTTTTGTGTTTGGTATGCTGTTATATAGAAAACTCAGTGTGTTTAGGATGATCAACGTTAATTCTGGAGCTTGATCACGTGAGATGAGATTCTAGGTCAAAAGCTGTACACAATGAAGACTAAAACTTTTTTTTTTTTTCACTGAAATAAGTAACTTGCCTTATGCTGCAGGGTACTTTCTGATAGAAAGAGGTCATCTCCTATGGTGTGGTGCTAATCTTAAGTTTTCTCCGAACACAGATTTGATTCTGAAAGAAACTGATGTTATATATTTTATTTGAGATGGATCTGAACCACTGTAATCCATTACATTCAGATTGACTTAAATGAAGCATGTTGATTTGTAGGTGCTGAAAATGTGGACCTGAAACATTTAGCCTTAGGTTTTTAGCCTTAAGAGGGTAGATATAGATTAGATACTAGGAAGAAATTCTTTACTGTGAGGGTGGTGAGGCACTGGAACAGGTTGCCCAGAGAGGTTGTGGATGCCCCATCCCTGGAAGTGTTCAAGGCCAGGCTGGATGGGGCTTTGAGCAGCCTGGTCTAGTGGGAGGTGTCCCTGCCCATGGCTGGGGGTTGGAACTAGGTGATATTTAAGGTCCCTTCCAACCCAAGCCATTCCATGATTCTTTCTGATTCATTAACCTGATAAGTTACTTTTAGCATTGATTTTTTTTTCCTACAATTCAAGAAAATATAACTCTTAAGAAGGGGGTTTTCTTTATATTTCCTTCAGCTAATTTCTTGCCTTGTAAATAAGGGTATTGGTAAGTAGGAAAAAATAGGTGGAATACCCATTTAAAATTAAGCTTTCACACTTTTTCTTCTTGCTTTAACCTCAGCGCTTTGTGTTCTCCTTTCCTGCAATTTCGTTGGGAGGAGGGGGAACAGAACTCCATTCTGGAATTTCTTCAATGTACCTCTTTGTCCTGTTGCACCCTTTTCCTTTCTTCTGACATCTTGTCTGTTGTTTATTATTTTATTATTATTCTATTATGCTGTGGTATACAGGCCCTATAACGATCTATAAAAACATCTAAAAATGAAAGTTTTATGGAGCTTAGGGGAAAGGAGGCCAAAAGGTCCCGCTCAGTGGATGCATTCAAGTGGAATGGGGAGCCCTGGGTTCTAATACCTTCTCACCAGATTGTCCAGCTGTCCTGGCCAGTGACGTTTAACTCAAAGTACACGAACAGCCAGGGGAACGAGTGCTATGTCTGCCTTTGAAAAGGGATGACGAGGTCTTTCAGGCATCGGATTCTACTCTGGGATTTTGCGGAGAGAGTTTATAATGCAATAGCATAATGCAGTTAATGCTGTAATAACACTGTGTTGCGGCTGTTGAGTCACCTGATTATGGGAGAATAAAAGATCTGTGGCATTTTGGAAGCTTATGGGACTTGACACATAGGCTTTGTATCAATTTTTGTGTGTCTCTGATCACTTCTGATGATCACAGACATCTTATCACCTGCTGCGGTATGTAAGGGACAGGAGACCCTCTGAACATGTCTTACATGGAGCCCACAAGGGAGATGGCTCCACCAGGAGGAGGGGGGGGTCTTGGCATTGATCCCAGCTTCTGA
Organism: Chroicocephalus ridibundus; assembly: GCF_963924245.1. Lineage (NCBI taxonomy): Eukaryota > Metazoa > Chordata > Aves > Charadriiformes > Laridae > Chroicocephalus > Chroicocephalus ridibundus. The sequence goes on from NC_086285.1 coordinate 104,767,576, forward strand.
ACACTGGTCTCAGCAGCTGACAAGTTGTTCTGGTTTTTGCCCTGATCAGCTTGCTTTAACCAATTAGACTATGAACCGTGGGCTGGCGGAGCAGGTGCAAAGCTGCTTTCTTCCGTGCAGAGAGCCAGATGGCCAGTTAATCGTCCCAATCACTGAGTAAGACTTGGCCAAGTCTCCTGCTCGGTTCTCAATTCTGCTGCTGCGCTGCCAATTTGGGTCTCATGGCTTTAAGAAAATGAGGACTTCAGGGACATCTCTGAGCATCTGGACTTGTCTTAGTCATGATTTAACATGGTTAGTTTCAAACCTTGAAATGGTTCCTAGCTGGCTTTTGTTTTCTTAAAAGAAAAAATTGCCTGATGCTTAACAGGAGTAAAGACTTCTTGGCCTGAGTTAGGACATCTTGCTTGTTACAACATTGTTAGTATCAAGGTATGGTTGTGACAGAGAAAAGCTTTAAGTAGGAACCCATATTTTGAAGGCTTTTGCAAGATCTTTTATCAGTTGAGTTATGTATTACAAGACAAGAGTTGTGGGGGCATTTTGAGGGGAGAGTATTTTGGCTTGCTAGAGTTTCCAGAATCCTTTTTCAGGATAATTCTTTTTAATTGTTAGGAAGAAATGGGAAATATATTTGAATGCTGCACTTTGGAAGTTGTGCTAGACTGTAAGGGATTGTAAACTTGCTAATAGAGTTGCAAATGAAACGTGTTTTCTTATCTATATGCTTATACTTAGTCACCCAGTGTAATAACTGCAACTATAGTTTACATGTAACATCTTCATATGAATATGTTTGTGAATTGCAATATGTGTAACTCAATCAGTTGCTTTTGTGTTAGACAATCCGCTTTTGTTACAATAAATAATTTTAGGAGATAAAACTGTGGGGTGCCAGAGGCAAAAGATGGGATAAAGCAGAGTAATGATAATATGTCCTTTGCAGTGGTAGGAAATTGAATTAAAAAGATGCCTAGGTATTTCCAGTAGGCCACCTATTTTGTTCAATGCTGAAAAGGCAGTCTCTTGGTCTAAAGTGATTCTGAAGTCCCATGTTGATAGTTATTCAAGCAGCTCGAATAGGCTGCCAGTCAATTCACAAGTAGCCTGTATGAGGGAAGGATCAAATATTTAAGTTTTCATATTTAAAGTTCATGAATTATAATCTGCATTTCTTTTAAATTTTTCCTTTTTTTTTTTTTTTTTTTTCTTCTCCACCTGTTTTCCTCAGCCCTGGATCTGTTCTGCATAGCTTTTTTTAGTAATGCTTTGACTGTGAATCTGATGATACCAATTCTACCTAAAAGTTATGTAGCCACTGGATTATGCTTCCTCTAGGGAAGAAGGTGAAGAGCTTTGCCTGGACTGTTGTGCTTATGTCTGAAGTCTATGAATAATACCAGAAAGTCTGGACGAGCTCTGACTTCCTTGAAGTTGTACCTGCTCCTTTTTTATGATGAAATACCAGCAAGAGAATGGCGGTGGAAATACCTCTTTGTTCATGCACAGATTTTCTCTCTCCAGTTAAATTCTCTGCCTGGAGAAGCAGTTGAACATAGCTGGTGCAAGTTTGATTTACAGTTCCCCGCATGAATCCTTTAATTCCTGCTTGCCTATAGAATTGAGGCATGGATTTTTAGCCTTCACAACACATATGCAGTAATGTAAAATTCTATTTATGTGCAGAGGGTTACTAAGTAACAGTTGCTGAGGGAAATGCAGTCTTTAACTGCATGACGTCTGTGCACTTAAAATTGCCAGCCAAGTAGTACATTAACATAGATTTTGCACATTAATGTAATGGGATTTGCTGTGGGCTATATGTGAGCAAAACCTTGGGGAAAACAACAGCAGTGTCGTTTGAAGAGTTGGAGTCTCTCTGCAGCCTGGTGTTGCGGACAGGAGATGAAGCCCAGTTTTCCCCTTCTACCTCATCCTCTCCATGCTGCGCCATAATTATGGACCCTGATATATTTCTGTGTATTTATATCTGTATCTACCTAGAGATATAAGTTTCCGTGTGTAATCAATATGTTTTGCATGTTGTGGTGGGTTGACCCTGGCTGGACGCCAGGTGCCCACCAAAGCCGCTCTATCACTCCTCTCCTCAGCTGGGCAGGGGAGAGAAAATATAACGAAAGTCTCGTGGGTTGAGATAAGGACAGGGAGAGATCACTCAGCAATTACCATCATGGGCAAAACAGACTCAACTTGGGGAAATTAGTTTAATTTATTACCAATCAAATCAGAGTAGGGTAATGAGAAATAAACTCAAATCTTTAAAACACCTTCCCCCCACCCCTCACTTTTTCCTGGGCTTAACTTCATGCCTGATTTTCTCTGCCTCCTCCCCTCCAGTGGCACAGGGGGATGGGGAATGGGGGTTGCAGTCAGTTCATCACACGTTGTCTCTGCTGCTCCTTCGTCCTCAGAAGGACTCCTCACACTCTTCCCCTGCTCCACTGTGGGGTCCATCCCACAGGAGGTAGTCCTCCATGAACTTCTCCAACGTGAGTCCCTCCCATGGGCTGCAGTTCTTAATGAGCTGTGCCAACGTGGGTCCTTTCCATGGGGTGCAGTCCTTCAGGAACAGACGGCTCCAGCGTGGGTCCACCCGGGGTCACAAGTCCCACCAGCAAACCTGCTCCAGTGTGGGCTCCTCTCTCCACAGGGCCACAGGTCCTGCCAGGAGGCTGATCTACTGTGGGCTTCCCATGGGGTCACAGCCTTCGTCAGGCATCCACCTGCTCTGGTCTGGGGTCCTCCATGGGGCTGCAGGCGAACAGCCTACCTCACCATGGGCTTCAGGGAAATCTCTGCTCCGGCACCTGGAGGATATCCTCCTCCCCCTCCTTCACTGACCTGGGTGTCTGCAGAGTTCTTTCTTTCACATATTCTCACTCCTCTCTCTCCTGACTTCTGCTGGTGTTGCACAGTTTTTCCTTCTTAAGTATGTTATCACAGAGGTGCTATCACTGTTGCTGATGGGCTTGGCTTTGGCTGGTGTCGGGTTCGTCTTGGAACAGACTGGCATTGGCGCAGTTGGGTATAGGGGAATCTTCTGGCAGCTTCTCACAGAAGCCACCCCTGTAGCTGCCCTGCTACCAAAACCTTGCCGTGCAACCCCGGTACCCATGTGTATCTTTCTTCAGGGCAGGGGGGAAAGGTTGAGTGGCAAACAAACAAAAAACCTGCTGCGACTCAGGGATACATGGGGTGCTGATAATACAAGGAGAAGTTTGCCTTGAGCTGCGTCTCCTCTAGTAACTGTGTTTACCTCTAATTTTGCACAGAGGTTATCTGAGGATTTGTTTTTTCCAAGGATTGATTTTCAAGGAACATTACTGTGGAAAGGTCGTGTGTCCAGCCTTGAGATGGAGCTTATGTATTGAAAAAGATTCTACTTAAGTGATCAACTTTTCCTTTAAATCAAACCTAGTGTAACTTACACCAGGGCTTTGAGCTGGAGACCTTTATATGCTGATGAAAATGGGCTGTTGAACTGTCATGAAGTCCTACAGCTTTTAACTCATTTGTCTGTTACAAATCTACTTTTTGTCTGCAAATACTTGGAAGATGGGGGGTGCAGGTATGTGAATAATTATTGCAGGGGGGAGGTAGCATGAGCTTATTAGGCTGTATGATTTGCTCATTGTGGACTATGTAGAACTTCACTTCAGTGAGGTTCTTGTATTAATTACATCATTTTGCCAGCATACATAAAAGATGTGCAAAAAATAAATTTTGATAAGTAACTACTACCAAAGTCCTTTTATGAAAGTGGCATAAATATTTACCAGGCATATTTAGTTGTTAAGTTTCCTGGATTTTCAGGAAATACAGGATGTTATTTGTAATCACTGAGAAATGCATTGTAGCTGAGAGTTGATATCGTGTTATTTACCTGGGCTCTTCAGTGGCCGACATTGCTACTTTCACGTGGATAGTATGATAACTTACCGGCCTTGCAAAATTAACTTCACTCATGGCAATTGATTTTTTAGTTATTTTTTTCCTGCTTTGGATGATTTATAAAAACCCCTAAACCAAACGAAAACCAAACCTACTGACATCATCACTGTAAAAGCTGTGTACATTGATTTTTGTTCCTGGCATTATAAAGTCTCGTGACATTTTCGATAGGGTGTAATTCTAAAGCTCTGTCTGACTGCATTTTTTTTGTCCATGTTTGAGAGACTCTAGTATCTGAGCTTTTTCTGTAGTCTTTCAGAGAGTCCGCCCATTTTCGTTTTGAGGCCAGAAACCTTTCCCTCTGGGAAGAAATCCTTCCCAAGTTCTTCATTGCTCAGTCAGGCTCCTGTTTTTCTGTAACTCTCTGTGACCAGCTGTGATGCTCAAGTGGTTTCAACCTGATGTATTAGCCACAGCTTTTGCTTCGGGAGGCCGTCATCTCTGGTGGCAGTATTGACTCCAAGCAAAGTAACTTTAAAGTCTATAGAAGAAGGAAAGCAGAATGGAGAGAAAATTTGTCAGCAGAACTCTAAGTACGTATCTGTTTTTCCAAACCCCTTGCTTGGTGCTATATACGCACTCGTGCATCTTTTCTCTCAAATGCCCTGGTTTAGGAGAACTGGGGTTAAGCCTTTTTGCTAATAGTGCCTGCCTTTGCCATGTACTTAAGGAGCTGTACATCAGTTCCAAGCATCTGTAATACAGTCATTTACAGTCATTTAACTAAAATGGATGCAAAAAAATAAAATCTTTTCTGCAAAGCTGCTTTCTGGACAGTTGGCTCCCAGCCCATACTGGCAAATGGGGTTATCCCATTTCAGATGCAGGGCTTTTGCTTTCACTGAACTTCATGAGATTCTTGTCAGTTCACTTCTGCAGCCTGCCAAGGGACCTCTGGCTAGCAGCTCTGCCTTCCAGTGTGCTGACCAGTCCCCCAGTTTGTTATTATCTGGGCCTTTATTAAAGAAATTAAATGATACTGGCCTCTAGCTTTGATCCCTGGGGGATATGGCTGCTGACTGACTGCCAGTTGGACTTTATGCCATTGATCACAATCCTCTGAGCCTGGTGGTCCAACCAATTGTATTTCAATACAAGGTCCAACCCCTTGTATTCCACCTACCCAAATCTTATCTTCCCGGTTTGACTGTAAGGGTAGAGCGGCAGACTGTGGGAGGCTGTGTCACGGGCCACGCTAAAGTAAAGGGACATGATACGTTTTTTCCCCTCCTCCACAGAATCAGTCATTTCATCACGGGAAGCTGTCTGGTTCGTCAGATACCATTTGCCCTTGGTAAATCCAAGCAGGCTGTTCCCACTCCCCTTCTATCCATGGAGAACAATTACTGCTGAAACTGTTATGCCATCTGCTTTTAATTAGAAGATAAAAACAACTAAGCATTTGAAATGCTATGTATTAAGTGTGTGTCTCCCTTTACCAACGCATTGTTGCCCCTTCACTGTAGACGTAGAGGTTTCTGTTGAGCACAGAAGGTACCCTACCTTTGGCGTCTTTTATACTTCAGTAAAGTACTGCTCTTTACCATCATTGACAAAAAAAATACTGGAGACGAGGCCTTTTTCTTTCAACACAAATCCACATAAAAGAGAGAAGAGGCACGAAGTGTACTTTCTAGTTCAAGGATGATCCTTGCTTGCTTGAAACCTTGCTAAAAAGATGGACACTGGTCACAGCTTCACAAAGGCTTGACAAATTGATACTAGTGGGTATATGGTAACTCATAACAGTACAGAGTTAGTCTGGAGTGGTCACAGAAGAAAGGCAGTGCTGGCTGGCTAAGCTAAGGGTGCTTTTTTAGTTAAATAGCTAAAAAAGAGAAAAGATCTAAAAATTAGGCACTGAAGGAAAAGGTGGAAGTTGACAAAAAGAACAAGTGCTCCTGCCGGGAATTTGAGACAGACCCAGGCAGTGAATAGAAGTGCTTGCTGGTTGTGCTCCATTCTCCCCCACAGAGCTCGAGGCTTGCACAGATGATCACTATGAATGGTGCAAAAGTAGCATTACTTGAAATAACTTTTTGTTTAAACGTATAGCTCTTGAATTTCAACATGATACAGATATGTCTTTGTTCCTGCCTCCCCTTACCATGAGACTTTTCTTCTCATGAAGATGTGCAAGGTTTTTGCTAGAACCACATTAATGATTGCAACTCTGGTAAACTGAATCATCTTTTTAAATGTCAGTTTCTATTTGCTTTTTGGCTCACTGAGCGATAAGGTGGCTGCTCACAGGTGTGGTTGTATTTCTGGTATTAACCATTTCTCCCGTCTGTACATGCACATGAGTCTTTCATTGTCATCACTTCTGACTTTTCTTTACGTTGGTAGCAGGGAAGATGGACACTTATTTTTACAGTCAGTTGGAAATTTCTATTGCTTGGTCATTCTCCAGTTTGGTTTCTTTGTTCAACTTTATATATTTGGAAAATGGTAGCAACAGCTGTTTAAAACAATACTGCGCCTGGGAACTGTTCCATTTGAAAAAACAACAGCAAAGCAAGAAGTGCTCCTGAAGAACAGGATTATGCTTAGTGCAGATGGCATCTTTCTTATTCAGTGATTAGATTATCTGTTCATGCTTTTCAAAAGGTATGAGAACAGCCTTATGAAACACTTATATTATGGAGCGTGTATCTTATCATATTGGACATCTGAAGACACTTTTGATAAATGCTTTCTGATCACAGTCTTCTTTTTTTTTGTGTGTGTGTGTACTTAAATGGAAGCAATTAGCTCTACAGGAAAACCTCCCCTATTTTTAGGTGAGTAATAGTGTGTATTTGCTGACGAATCAGGTGTCACCTGGGACTGAAGAATCACTAAGTGCAAGATCTGAGTCATTTCCTGGGGCTCTCAGGGTATGTCTTACCACTGGCTCGTGATGGTGAGCAGCAATAGTTAACTTCAGGTGACTGTACCTGAAAGTCAGGAATGTGTTAAATTCTTGATCTGTAGGGGAAAAAAATGTAACATTTTACCTGTACTTGTTGCGTATGAAATCACCAAGTCATGTTAGAAACTAGCCAAATCACTTTACCAAAGTTGGGGTAAATGCTAATAAGACTGCATATATAAGTATTCACATCTGCATGTTACAGTCTGGGCTGCGTTAGGGTGTAAGTGTGCTCCGGAGGAGGGCACCAATATCCAAAGGTGGCAGTGGAGCTGGTATAAAAAGCCACTTGGTGGCCCAGTAGCCAGAACTTGCTGAGGTCAGGCTCTGAGTTACAGCTCTTGCAATGTCTAGAAGCCCCAGTGAGATCAAGTGCCCTGATCAGGTTTAAAATACGCGGTCATTAAAGTGCATTAGTCTCACAACTGCATAAACATTCTGATGTTATTGCTGCTGAATGAAACAACGCATCCTCTATTTTCTTGTAGCTTGCTTCTTGCTTCAGAGGACTTTCATATACGAATTGCAGGGCAACTAATGAAATTGGCCTCTGCCATTCATTAACATCAGTAGCTCTTCAGAGTTTGGGTTTTTTGTTGTTTTCCCCCTCACAGTGGTCAGTACCATTTGAATGCCAATTTAGACATTTTAAACACAGACCGAACAGTTGCCTGAAAATAAACTATTAACATGTCATCTCTCTGGGCATGTTTGGGTAAACAATTGGTTTTGGTTTTTTTTTTTCCAATTTTTTTGCCTCTGAGACTTTGCTATTCCCTTCTGAGATGGGAAAGTTCAGCTATCAAACATGCAGGTTAGTGTTTTAGCTTGCTAGCTTCACACGTGTGTGTGTTACAATGGTGCATTTTTCTTCTAATCGTATTGGTGCAATCGTAACTCTGCAGAGTAGTTTTTGTGAGCAGTGCCTCTGTGTTGGCTTAAAGTGTGGGGGAAAGCATTGTTCTCTTGTGTTGCTTTTAGAACACAAAATAACAGAATATGGAGCAAAATCATGAGAAGAGGTATCAGGTTTTATGTAAATCATTGACATAATGCCACTTACACAGGGGTGGCTGAGAAATTTTGTTTTGAAGGCATTCACCTTTGTGAAAAATGGAGCAGGCTTTAATGGTGAGTTCAGTAAAGCCTTTCAAAACACTTTTTCCCTGAAAATATTAATAAAGAACCATGATTGTTATTTAGTGTGTGTGAACATTGTGAAAGGGAAATGATCATCTCAGTAAGGGTCTCCTCCTCCGTTCCTGATAATGGATGCTGCAGTCAAAGCAAGCAGTGACTGGGAGCAGTTTCTATTTGTGTTGGAGGCATCATTGTGTGATTATTTTTTTTCCTTGTTATTGGAGTGGATTAGTTTTAGTTAGCTTTTTTTGAGATGCTCCTGACTTGTGTTTTATTGTTTTAGTGTTAATTTAGGTGTATTGTTTTGTTGTTTATTGCATATTTTATGACAGTCGTTTGGGTTCAGTTTAGACAGTTTCTTGAAAAATGACTGACAGCTAGAATGTTTCAGAAATCAGTTGATCCTCTCTTTAGATTTTGCATTCTGTGGTTGTTAAGGTAGCTAGGGGAAGTGGGAAATGGATCCTTGTTTTACTCCCCTTAAAATGCCTCACGAAAAACCATAAATTTATTAAAATAGATGTTCTGAAGTTGCTTTCTTAAAAATATGCAGAAAAGGATTGTAAATATTTCAGTGTTTGTTCTTTGGCTCTAGGATGATCTTTTTATGAGAACATAGAGAAATATCGAGGATTTTTTCATGTTTAGAAAGTAATTTTACTAAAATATAATTCGACAACTATCTACTAGTTGACATTTGGTTTATATTTGAGAGACTTAGAGCAGCCTGCTGAAAGGAAGGTCTTACAGATTTGGGCCCACTTTGGACATTAGGTGAACAAGTCCCTGGAATAGTACTGTGGCTTTCTGAAAAGGTAGTTGTTCCTGACTTATGATTTTGATATCAAAATTTAGCGTTTAGCTCTCTGTTGCTTCCTGATAATTGTCTTGCATCAGAATTGAAGTTGCTGAGAGTTGGTGGGCAAAGTCTGTCTCTTAAAATGAAGTATTTTAAAATATATTTTAGTAGTAGTGACAGAGGAATGTTGTTGAATTTGTATTTACTGGATTTCTTTGAGGGAGGGAGAAACGTTTTATGCTACAAAAGCGTAAAAATGTTTTGCAAGAACCATTATTGGTGAAAACCTTTTTTTACTGAGTTGCAGCTTTCTGATTTATCGGGGCAAGGGAAGATGATCCTACTTTAGATTATGGCTTTCCTTTGCAATTTTTGCAGTGTTACATTCATGTAACTCTAACCCAAAATCTCTGATATTGCTTCTTTTTCAAAGAAAAAACACAGGGAAGATACCTATTTGCCACTCAAGTTATTTTAAAAATCTATTTATGCCTGCTGTTATTTTGGAGTACAGTCTGCCTGCATATCTCCCATTAAAAAATAATCAATGGTGAAAGGGTTTTAATCCAAGTTCTTAAATGACTTTATTTTGTTGATATAAAAGTGGGAAAGCTATTTTTATTTTTTTTTTTAAATCTTTTTTTGTTCAAGATTTGCAAAGATGACTAATTCTTGTAAGAAAGTCTTTTTGTGTTGTCTTTGGTGAGGTATGAGAAAAGCAGGTAACTTCTGGGTTTTAAGCGTGTTGAGAAAAAAACATCTTGAGGTGCCTTAATATGGTTCTAAAAATTAACATATACTTCCCAATTGTCCCTCCTTCCTGTGTCTTTAAATCCAAGGTCATTACTTAAAATGCAGTTACATTTTTGCACGTGCTGTCTTTCTCTCTCATGTGCTTTCTCATTTAGGAGGGAGATTTAGATCCACAGTGTTGTGGTGAGGCTGCTGGGGCTTGGACTATTATCCCCTTGGACTATCTTTGGACTATTATTCCCTTGCTGCTCTTCCACATGGCACCCTTGATACTGGAGGGGGCAATGTGATGCCTATCAAGCATGGTTATAAGGCTCAGGGTCTGAGGAACAAGGGCACAGGGGCCAAGGGTTTTCTCCTTGATCCTTCCAGTGCAGTGTAGGGCTTGAAGAACTGCATGGATCCTGGAGGTCAACAACTGGTTGCACAGCTGGTGCTGACAGCTTTTTTTTGGGTTTTTACAACCATGGGGACCCTCTTTGAAGATGAAGGACTGCTCAGAAGAGACTTCATCTACCTGACCAAGTAGAGCAAAAGCATCGTTGCCAAAAGGCTGGCCAGCCTGGTGAGGAGAGCTTTAAACTAGGAACAATAAGGGAGGGAGATGATGACCCACAGACAAGTGAGGAAGTGGTGGACCTAGTTGGCAAGCAAAGAGTTCAGGGTGATGTGGACAAGAGGAACCTTGGAAACAGCACAACAGGGCTGAAGGCAGAAGTTTATTCAATAGAGGATTGCGGAAAATAATCCTTCAGCAAATACTGGGTTTTGCTTAGTGTCTAGCATTCCTGGTGAGTCTTCGTTAGACTCAAGGTTTTAATAAGACTTAGTATCTATGTTTGTAGTATTATTTTTTTTAATATAGTCTTATAGTGAGGAACTATTTTTGAAACATTTTTATCTGGATGATGTGATCAGTGTTTTGCTTTGTCTTCACATATCATAGAATCATAGAATATCTTAAATTGGAAGGGACCCATAAAGATCATTGAGTTCAGCTCCCGGCTCCTCACAGGACTGCCGAAAACAAAATCCTATGACTAAACCCATTGCCTAGATGTTCCTTGAACTCTGACAGTCATCGATAGTGAAGATAAAATTAAGCTAGAACTATTAAAAACAAAAAAGTATTCTTACTTTTTTGTGCTCGTACTGTTGTGCGTGGAGGTTTTTCAGCCCCTGTGGGGTTTGTTAGATGCATGTATTTTTCAAATACAACAAAGAAGTCGGACTGATTGCAGGAAATCATGTTCTTGCCCTTGATCGTTACCCTTCCTGGTCACTATTTTGTGCTGATGACTTAAGCTTCAATTTCTCTTCTACAAAACACTACACTTCCGAAGTGAAGAGAGGATTTTTGTTTGTTTGCTTGTTTGTTTTTTTTTTAATTTACTTAAGTGGGAGTTAAAAGGTGTCACACCAGTGTTTTACAATCATACAATCTATTTTGTGCCTTCATTAGTTTCCTTTAACTAAAAAGCTGACTTCCATGCCAATTGTATTTCAAAACTGTTGAAAAGAAACCTTTATTTACATTTTGAAGAGGACAATAGTGTTTTGATTATTTTGTAAATACCACCCTCATAAATCTTGACATTTGAAAATATTTTCCTTTAGGTGGTGTTTGTGCGTTTATTTACACCACGCAGAGGACCTGTGTTCCTTCTGGGAGCGCGGAGTAATAAAACTCGGTTTCTTTAAAGATCATGCATTTAATATTGGCCTAAAAAATCGAACAAAGAGGAAAAGCTTGTGTCATTCAGTTACAGAGTCCATAATTTACATTGCGTAGCAAACCTTGTTTCTCCCATTAAAACTGGGGGTGTGGGGCTGTATGGTGGATCGGATCTGAGAGCGGTTCTGTTCAGTTCTCTCCCTCTCTCTCCCCTCATGTCATTAAAACGGATTATTTTTAGCCCCTCTCCCACCCCTTGTTTGGCTCCTTGGGGGCCCAACAAGTGTTCGGGTTAGCCCAGCTTGAGGAGGTGGTGAAGAGGGGGGACACAAGCCTCGGGGATGGGACAAGGCTGTGGCCATGGTGGAGCGCAGGCTAATGAGGAGCTGAAACATCAGGTTTTCTGGGTTAAAATCCCACACCACTTTTGAAAGACAAAGATGTCTCTCAATAACCCACCACCCCCCAAAAAACCCCAAACCCTTTTTGTACAAGATTTAAGTAACACTTGATAATTTTATCATGGTGCAGAAACAAATGAGTTGGTCAGTACCGTGGTCAGAACTTCTTTGAACCTACAGGTCTTGCAGGTAAATAAAATGTATTTTAATATCAGGTGATTTGAGTGTAAGATTTTTCTTAGCTTTGGCCTAGAAATAGAATTCACAAAGATAGAGACTGCTGAGTGACCTAAAGCAGTGAAAATTATCTTCCTTCCAAATCAGTATATTGGAAAAAATCCCTTCTAAAATTAACTGCTCAGTGCTGTATTTAATTCTTCTTTTAATTCTTGGCAAATAAGTGTAAAATCTGCCTTTTAAATGCTGAGAGTGTCTTGGTAGTTTTCAGGGAGTTGAAGGAGTGTAATTTTGAATGTAAAGTGCTTTTTTGTGAGCTTTCTTTCTCATGAGCTAAGACTTGGGAAATGAAAATTAAATTCAAGAAGCTGAAAGTCCATTTTTGGTGTGCAGTGGCAATTGTTTTGGGGCGTTTCCTACTCATTAAGCTCAGAGGGGGTTTGGGTTAGTGTAATGTGTCACTGTGAGTGCAGCAAGGAAGTCTTTTAAAGTTGTCTACTCTTAGGCGCGCTTTTTTTTTTTTTTTTTTTGTGGTACACTCAACCTAAAGCAAGTGGTTAAAAGATACTTTTGTTGCTCAGTAAAGCCAGTCTTCAACTACATATAGAAATGACCCAAACGTATATGTTGGCATATTTATTTTTCACACTAAAGGACTGGTTCTTGCACGTGATGGAATTAAGAATGAAATACCAGAAGTGAAATTCTGGCCTCCTCGCAATCTGGTTTGCTGCTGGGGAACTGGGCAGAGCTAAACTGTCGTGTTGGGTGCTGAGTTCCTTCTCTCCGTGTTTAGCTGGCACGATAATGCTTCAGCTTTTTGTAGCCCATGTAGTCACGTGTGTTCCACTTCGCTTCTGCAGGCCTGCAGAGTCAACCAGTTATTGACAAGGGAAACCTTATCTGGTTTCTATTAAAAAAAGGCAATGCTGGCTGCAGAGTCAGGATATCAACTGTGCTGGGTTTTTGTCAAAAATACCTGTCCACTGTTGACTGGAGTACTGCAAAAGCCAGAAGGTTTTCACAGCTGGGGACCCAGAAAATACGTTTTTTTGCTGATAAGGTGGCAGCTTGGTTTATTTCTAATAGTTTTGTATCGTTCTTAGGCCTGAAACTTTTACAGTGAATATTTTTGAGATGCTCTGTAATAACTTTCATTTTATAATATATTCCACTCAAAACACCACCTAGGTAATGGGAGGAAGAAAATAATATTTAAATGACTATTTGATTTTTTTACTTATTTAATTTTTTTTACTTATTTACTTGACTCTGTGTAAACACTGCTCAGTGATAACCAAAACATCCCTGTGTTATCAACGCTGTTTCCAGCACAAATTCAAAACGTGGCCCCATACTAGCTGCTATGAAGAAAATTAACTCTACCCCAGCCCAAACCAGCACAGATGCTTAGGTGGCCTTTTTTATCACTTTCTGTTGGATATCTATATGAATTCTTTTCAGATGTTATCAATGTGCTAGAATATAGAAGTGCTTTCATTAGCAGAAGGAAACAGGATTGCGTTTGTACGCTTTTTTTTATTATTACCCTCAGAAGGACCTCAGGTGGTGGTATTTGAAAAGTACTAGTCTGCTGGGGCTAGACACTGCCATTGTTCAGTGTACTTATGAAGCCCTTAAGGAGATGCACTGAGACTTGAGGCTGCAGCATCAACGTTGTGTTTATGAGTTAAGCCACATCCTTTTCTTGAAAAAAAAATAGAGTGTGTAATATTTGTACTTGTTCAGCAGGTGGCTAAAACGAGTGCTTAAAGGCAAGTAAATTAGCAAACAGTCTAGATAAGATAAAGGTGATGAGTGGACTGTGAAAGTATCAGTATTAATAGCTGTCACTCTTCAGACTATTCTGGAAATGTGCTTAAACAACTTTTGTAAAAGAGATTTGCTGTCGTGCTCGATGTCTGAAGTCCCTGTTTTTGGTTTTGTTTATCAAGTGCTATTGTGGTTCCTCTTTGATTCATGAGGTCCAGAGCTGCATCCACCAATGTGCCTGCCAGATGCTGTTTGCAGTGGCTCTGTAGAAAAACCACAGGGGTTCAGAGCAGGCAGCACATGCGCTTTAATAACTTTAGTTTCAGGTCAAGCGTTCTGGAGGCTGTCAAAACTCAGTGTGCTGCCAAGTGCGGTTTTAGATCCTTGTATTGATCTTCATAGTTTTGCATTGCGTGTGCACCACTGCACTCCTTGTACAGCTGATGTGGTGGTGGTTGCCCTGCTCGGTGGAACCGGGGTGGGACTGGGGGAGGAAACAGCGAGTCATAGCTCTGTCCGTACTTGTCTGAATTTTAGGTGATTCACGGTCAGGTTTCCTGTGTACGCTTTCAGGATTAATGTGCACAAAGTGAAAGGCACACTACAGGAGTCTGGCTTCAAATTGAAAATATTGATCCCGGAGCGTGTTTTTGTGTCTAGTCTTAACTTGTTTTGCAAATTCTTTGCTGTTTTATGAGAATTCCTGATTCTGGCAGCGTCTTAGATTACCTACATAGTAACAGGTCGCTCACATAGCTTTTCCTCTCCCTCTGCTGCTAAGGATAGAGTACGTGAATTTGGGTTTCTTGGGTTGGTTTTCTTCAGGTCACGATATTCATGGGAAAACCTTGATTCTTGCACAGGATTCTCTGTCCTGGTTTTTATTTTCTTTTGTCTCTCAAATGAACTTTGTCGTTTTAGCACTTTGCTCCCAAATGCAATTAGCCTCTGTCAGTGGTATGGGCACAGTAATGTAATCACTTGTTTTCTCCCTGTCACATGCTTGAACCTCCCTCCTCAGCATTAGGGGAATATTTTACAGACAAGTAAAAGCTGCCTAGTAGCACACAGTGGATCCATTAGTTGTTTTTTACCTGTTACATTCTGAGCTGAAGAGATTTTAGTTCAGTTATAAAATATGAGAACCACAGAGTGGTTGAGGAACCTCTTCTCAAAATGAAATAGAATTGCTATAAAGGCAAGATATCCGGTGTATTAAACCCAATTTCTAAGAACTTCTCCACAAACAGAAGTAGTTTTTTTAAATGCCTTTTGTAAACGGAGGAGAACACATAGCAAAATAGTGTGGAACTGGTGATGGGGAATGTAGCAATTTTTTGAGTTGGAATTCAGTGGTTTTTACTGCAGCCTCACAGTATCTTAAGGTTTTAAAATAGACTGAATGCATATCTTCAAAGACCTGGATAGTATGTTTGAGGCATCTCGAACCTTTTTCAAAGGGCCTTTGTCTGCCTTGGGGGTTAGCGATGGGATCCTTTTGTTTGAAACGTCTTTTGAAATTCTCAGTCGGTGATATTAGCGGCAGTAGCACTGTACTGTTGAAGCTGAGAGGAACAGATAACTGTCCTTAGAAAACTTTAGCCCTCTCTCTTTCCATCACTCTGTCATTTTTTTCATTCTTTTACCTTAAATAAGATTTTGACACATGCGCAGGAACATAAGAATAATTATTCTATATAGAAGTTACTGAGTAGAGGATATTTTTAGTATTGTATTTCAGAAACAATGTAAAGAATCTGTAGAGGCAAAAATTAAACTCAGAATATGAGGCCTAGGAGAAAACTGGAGATAATGATTGTGATTAGCTCGCGGTTCAAAAGAGCTATTTTATTTATCTGAAAATTAATAGGAAAAATTGAATCCTTTTCATGACTGGTGGGGACTGAAGGACGAACTGATGTAGGAGTTCCTGGAACCCTTTCAAGAGTTTGAAGCTGTAGAGATAAGAAGAGCCCAGCTTCAGTCTGGCGTAACCCTGTTCTGAATGATAGCAGTAGTCTTGCTCAGGGAGTACGAATTAGCCCATATGGCATTGTGAAATTCACCATTCACGTTCTGTGCAGGAAGCTGGTGCCTGCAAGCATGTGTATGAGTTTCTGTATTAATGAAAAGAGGGTTGGAAAATCTCCACTGAAAAAAAAAAAAAGAATTAATGGGTGAGTTCAGGAAGATGTTTGACATTAACATACTCGTTAGTGCAGGTCCAGGAGATCTCTGCCCACCTGAAGAAGGGCAACTACCGTTCCATGCATTCTTGCTGCTAATAAGGGCTGTCCAGAGCATCTCATCTGTTTGATTGTGTTAAGCTATGCGTGTAAAATTCCCCACAATGGATGGGAGATAAAAACTTTTGAGACTGATGGAGGTCTCTGAGAAGAAAATAACAAGGAACTTCTCCAGCTTTCATGAGAGCAACATTGTTAGTACTTAATCTGGGGATGCAGAATCCAAAAGTGGCAAAGAAAACGATCACAGGATTTATGTCCTGTCCTGCCGACTGCAACAGTATTTGATATTTGGAGAAGCATTTGCGCATTTGATGAACTTATTGATACATGGCTCTCAATCATGTTATTGTCACATTTTTGAAGGAGCACATACCCATGGTTTAAAGATTTCTTCTTATTTTTTTCCCCCGGAACTCTGTGGAAGATCAGTTAGTTCTGTTGAGAAGAGGCAACATATATAATGTCCTGAAGGTATACTGTAACCTGAACATCATACATATGTTTTATGGATATTAAATGAAAATTAGCCTTGCATGGTAGAATTTAGGTGAATATCACTGCGGAATTGGAAGTTAGGAATATTTTGCTGAGTTCTTCAGCTGAGTCTGGAGCTGCATGATCTACTGCTATGGATATAGTATAGATTATCAAGACTGTTACTGCCTGCAACAATGTACCCTTTTTCTGTTATTCCAAAATGGAGGTTTATTGCCAGTCTAATCTGGGTTTATCCAGTAGAAACTCGTCTGTCTTTTGAGGTGGTGTTTGTTATTTATGTTAATTTCATAAATGTAGCATAGGGTAAGAATCGAGTGTTTACCATGCCCCTGGTTCTGCTAGGTGTCATGGACTTAAGTGCAAGGAAGGTAACATGCTATGGACGGGAATAAATGAATGAATGAATGAATAAGAATGAGAGAAGGAACTGGAGAAATAGCTATGCTGCCAAAGCAGCAGTTCACGCACCCATGGTCTGTGTTGTCTTGCTGCAGTTAGAACTTTTGATGTCAGTGTGGCACTTTTCTGAAAATAAAGGAAATTTCAGTCTGTTTTCATTTGTGCCACGGGGATGGAGCTACACATAACTAGTTAAGTACATAATAAGAACACAGAGTAGATTGTAAAAGGCAGGAATGAGAGCACAGACAATACGAATCTCTCTTTCACACTGGATTTCTTTAATTCTCTTTTAGATGTAACACTTCTTGAATAATTGTTTGATTTCCGATGAGAATTTTTAACTTTTCTATGTCTTTTTGTCACTTGCAAAATGAAGTCATCGAGTAACAGTTTTATGGTTAAAGGAAAAGAAACAAGCCTTTCCTAACTAGTATGCAAAAATGGCAAGGTAGTTAAAAAGCTGGCTTGAATACTCCAGAGTACAATTTTCCATTTCCGAGTTCTATGTTTTCTTGAGGACGTAGCTGCTTCAGTAAATGTAATATGCTTCACTGCACTTTTTAATCTGGCCTGGTACTGTAGTGGCTGCAGAACACAGCTCATTGTAACTCAACATTTTTTAATATTTTCCGCTTAGATCACCTAAATAGGCACCAAAAGCAGCAAAATACAAATAGCCTTGCTTCTTGCTCTTGGTATGTATAGCCAAACATGACTTTTGATATTGCTATTTGTTTGTTGCAAATATTTTGATAGCTAGCTCTTATTTGTATATTTACCTATCAAAGCTTTAAAAAGTTGTGTAATATGGAGACTGTGATGTTCACTTGGCCGATAAACCAGGTGAACTGAGTTACAAGGCATTGGTGAGCAGCTACAATGGGAAGCAGGGCCAAAAGGGTCTTGTAAAACTGTGGCAGATTATAATGCAATTTCTAATTTTTATCAGGGCTGAGTTAAGAGCAGCTGTATATGTACATATTCACTTATATACAGTTGCAGTTTACATGCACATCTTATTTTGCAACTGCTTTAAGAAATGATAGAAGTTTTTCTAGTCTGTGACAAGCTGTTACGGTGCAGTAGATGCTGGCTTGCTACTTAGGTTTTTTATGGTATTTTGGAACACGAGCACCCCAATTCATATAAGAAATGCAACTCCAGTCTGCTTTGGTAGTGATCTTGGTGCTCTGTGGCTTCTCTCCTGATGTTAGAACACCTGCAGAATGGGGCACGTCCTCCTCACGTTTTCTGAAGTACAGGTTGGAGGCCTTAGTTCAGAGAAGGGTCTGAGCACATTGAGAACACCCATCTCATCTCAAGAAATTTGACTTGACTTCCAGTTTAATGATAGTTTTTGTGGTGGTTGAGGAGATGATTGTGGAGTGAGAGTGAGTTTTTGTGAATATAGGCCTATATAATACTTATTTCATGCTAAAATCAGGTGTAATCTATAGGTTTTGGGAACTGATGCTGTAATATAAACGTATTTTGCCTATCACTTCTGAAAGTGCATTGCGTACTCAACCTGAAAGTAAGAGCTAGTTAGAATTATATTTACTATGTTATGTACAAAGGGTCTTTATTTTATAACCAACCACAAGCACTTTACAACTGTAGGTAAGGAATCCCTCCTGGCACAGCTCAAGCAGTGTAAGGGAATGTGTTCTCAGTTTTTCTGTTCGTTGATTGGAAGGATAGAGACACTTAAGAATTTTTAGAATACTGGAAAAAAGAATTACGCAGCTGGCTAAATCTTGTGTTTTAAAATGCTGTTTTATCATATAACTTGTTTTAGTGCATCTGGATCATCAATTTTTCTTTCTCATATTGTTTTTGGTAATACTAATACTAGATATGCCAGTAATAATGTGTTGTGTAAATTATTTTAGTGCAAATAATAAAGCAAAGACACCTTTTCAGAAGTTAAATTCTCTGTAAGAAGCCATGCCAAGTGGATTTACATCCAGCCGTGCACTGTCATGTTTTAGGCTGATACATCACACAACTTTCCTGTCAGCGTCTTGGAGCTGACATCTGTCAACACCAACATTGTGGCTTATCCAGGGAGCAGACAGCACAGCTGCTGTGTAGTTCTTCCCAGTGATTTAACTCGAACCAAAATATCTCAGGGCTCAGTCTTTCTAATTTCCCTGAGACTGCCAAAACCATGTTTTTAAAGTGAGGGATGCAAACATCTTCCTAGTAAGAACTCGGAGTCACAACTCATTTCATAGGCATCACTGAGTATCTGTTGGAGTGTTTTGTTGCTACTGCTCTTGGTGCCTTGCAGCAGGTTACAGACTTTCAGCTGTTTCCCAAGAGGAACAAGAGCATGAGGAACAGCAATCCCTCTCCTTCTGTGCTACCAGCTTTACCATACACTCAATACGGTGGAATACATTTGAAAATGGAGCTAACAAGCACTGTCTTTACAAAACCGAGAGCAATAGCTCTCGTCAGGAGTTCAGCTGTCCCCTTCATCTGGGAAAGCCTGAACTTGGTTTGATCATCTAATTTTGTATAAATTTTGTCTCATACACGATGGCACAATTTTTAGTAGCTTTTTGCTTTGGGATTGGCTCACTCTGCTGTAGCAGATGTCCTCTTCTGCTTTTTTCAGAGTTGAAGGCTGTCCTCCATCTCTTTCTACAAAGAAGATGTAGTTGAGTTGCTGCTCACTATAGAGCAACTAAAATAGGATGGGGAACCCAACTTCAATATGCAGCTTGCTGAATCAGTGGCCTCTACACGCAGGTAGTTCTGTAAACCAGTACAGGTGCTGTGGACCTTGGCATGTGTCCCTTGTGCGTGTTGACAGCACGTAACACATTGCCAACTGGGTGGCTCCACAACTTACAAATTATATCTGTGGGGACAGGGCTTAAGTATTTGTGCTGATCACAAAATTGTTTACCCAAAGGAAGTTGTCTCCCAGTACAGGCACTGCTAGTTTCTGCCTGGGTCCCTCCATCTTCCTGAGGGACACTAGTTAAGCCAAACCGAGGTGAGCATCTGCTAAAACTGACTTGTCTCCTCAGCTTTGAGAGAGACATAGCTGATGGGTTTTCTGCATGGGATGCTCAGGTTGGTGCCTTGAGGGAGTGCAGAATCCTTTCTCTTCTGCAGGTTTTTCTTCCTCTGAAGCACAGTTTCTCCTTTCTTTCCTGTTCTCTCTGCTATTTCTGTTCTTGACTGTTGCTGTGTGACACCAGTAGGTTTCCTAGGTCTTTCTTTTTTCCTAACAAAGCTTGCTGTCTTCCTTCAAAGTCTCTTGAGTTTATGTGCCCTAAGTTTGTACTCCTGTGTTCTATAGGGAGGTTGACAGACTTAATCTACCTGTCATCTTATATCTTCTGTGTGGTTATTAATAGGGGGAAATAAGAGACCCCTTACAGTTTGGAAGTGTGCTATGTTTCTGAGGGCAGAACCGGTACTTTTCATGGACGGATTGTATAGCAGCATTTTCAAAACATGTCAGAATTTATAAATTGTACAAAGGTAATTTTTCCAAAATGTCAACAAAGTCTTGTGAACAAGCATGTACTTGAATATCCATCCTTTAAAAAAGCGTAGGCGTACTACGCTTCTCTTTTTTCCCTTCCTCAACTCTTAGTCAACTCTTTGCAGTAATATTTATATTGCATCAGTCACTTCATATCCATCACTTAACAGCTGACTGTATATGCAGTTTACTATCTGCATTGCTGCAAGCTTGCCTATACGTTTCTCTTGAGTACCAAAGTAAAACGTTTTAAAATCATGAGTTATTTTTTCTTCAGTAGCAATATAAATATTTAAAACTCAGCATTTCACAGGTTATGTTTTCTTCAGTCTTTTCTAGCTAGGGAATGAAATGCTTTGACTTCTGGTAGTTTAAGTGCTGAAGCTGTTGACTTATCTCTGGGCCCACTCTAACACCAGGTAGCGCATTGGCAGATTTGTTTCAGAAATAGATAAATACTCGTGCTTTAAATGGTTAAGTACATGAATTGGTTAAAGACTTGAGGATGGCGGCTCCTGAGCTCTCTCTAGCTCACTTACCTTTGCTCTGTAAGGAGAAATATTTGTGCACTATCTTCTGATCTCTTCGTTCACTAAGTCAACAATGGAAGACGTCAATAAATAGAAAATGAAATATGAGGAGGAAAAGTGGAAACTTACAAGGATTCTTTCATGGTTCCTAAGATCTCTCTTATTTAGATGTCTTCTCTGTCCCTCCATTTTACGTCCTCTACTCAGATTAAAACAAACTCAAAAAAAAAAAATGATCTGTGTTTTCTGAGAGTATTTTCCCATCAATATTTTGCAAAACCACATATATATAGTAAAGATACCCAAAAGCTCTGTGTTAATGATTCTGTATTCATTAAGAATGTAATGTGTGTGTAATTAGGAAGTTTGAAGAATTTTTCTAGTTGATAACTATAAAAGAAGACCTAATCTGAAGAAATGTTTGTTTTACAGAATGCTGAAACCAAGGTGGAGGAAGCAACTAAGGAGAGTCCAAAAGCAGCCAGACTAACACAGCAGTCTTCAGAGGATAATGAAGTATTTGGTGAGTTACTCAGACAACAGAAAAATGTTTTTTGATCTGTTAGTTCAGAAAAGATAATTCCCACAAAGTCCTTGTGATCTGCTTAATGTTGGTGTAGCATTTGAGTGTGGACCGTACAGTTCCACAAAGACCTGGAAAGGTGGAGGAAAGGACCAAGAAGAAAACAAAGAAGGATCAAAGGTCTAAAATACATCATCTGTGAAGACAGATTTGCAGTTGGTTACCACTGACAAGAAAGACTGAATCCAAATCTTCAACAAAATTAAAGGTGTATGCAGTAAGAGGGAACACAAACTTTTCTCTGTCCATGATGAACAGGACAAGCAGTGGATTCTTTAAATTTGCAGAAAGAAAGATTTGATTAAATGTTGGGAAGGGGAATCCTAAAATGAATACTAAAACATCAGGATGCATCATCTGGGAAGTGTGGAGATTTATCCTTTAAAACAGGTTAGACAAGTAACTGTCTAAACTGATGTAATGTAGTTCGTGTTGTGGCAGAAGGATAGACTAGATGACCTCTGAGGATACTTGGAGGCCCAGATTTCAGATGAGCTCCTCGTGATTGTTTTCTGTGAACGCCTCTTCCACCCCCACTCCCCATTCCCCCTTTAGGTTTTGCTGGCAGTTTTATTATTTGATCTGAAAGCGGTATTTGGCCTTTTCTTCTGTATTAACATTTGGAAAAGAGCCAGGGAAACCTTATTGTTCCAACTTCATGTTGATTTTTTGCTAGTAGAACTCCAATAAAAAAGCAGTAGTCTAGCATTAATGCAGGAGAGGTGAGGGCAAGGCTGAAAGTTTAGCAGTTGGTGTAGTATTTAGCTCCATTCTGTTCTGGAGTGGAAACTCAAGATCTGCAGAAGTCATGTGGATTTTATTAAGGCTGACTAGCTTGAAGACTTTCGGATGAGTCAAATATTTTTGAATACAGTAAGGAATTTTTTTCTTTCAAGGTACAGGAGGAATAGAGCATGAATAATTAAATCTTTCTTATGATGTATGGAAACAATGCTTGTGACAATTTTGACTTGTTTTTGTTTAAAATCGGTCTTCCTTAATGAGATAATGTAGTGTGATTGGCACATGAGCCTGAATTCCTGGTATGAATGTTTCAAACACTGATCATATAATGCCAGTGTCTGAAGAATCCACAAGTGGACTTAAGGACTAGCTTTCAGCTTTATTAATTCAGTGGTGAGGCTATTACCTCATTTCCTCTACGTCTGCTCCACCAGTTATTTGCAGTAGATCCAGTGCTACTGGTTATAGAGCCCCGCGGCACTGTGTAACGTGCATCTCAACCTGTGTCCTTTCTCAATTCGGATCTCTGGTTTTCTTTCTGTGAGAAGGATGGAGACAGCAGAGCAGAGGGACATCTGTCTGCCTCTTTCTACCAGCAAAATCTCAGGCTTTTAAACCTTCTGTCTATTCTGATCGCTAGCCCCATGTACCAGTGAACTAAACCAGTAATTAGTCAAGCCTGAGTTCCATATGAGGACTGTGAACTTAAAAATGGGAATTAAAAGCCATGAAGTTCAGTGTTGGTAGGCTTAAACTCACCACCCAGTGATTCAGACCCCCACTACAGATTCTGTTACTAATTTAAGAAGGTCGACATGCAGTGTACTACATGTTCTTTAAAGCTAATGATTTAC
Organism: Chroicocephalus ridibundus; assembly: GCF_963924245.1. NCBI lineage: Eukaryota > Metazoa > Chordata > Aves > Charadriiformes > Laridae > Chroicocephalus > Chroicocephalus ridibundus. Next base: position 104,790,545 of record NC_086285.1, read on the forward strand.
TAACAAATTGCTAAATATTTCCATGTTCCAAATCTGTGAACTGAACTGCTTATCTAAGATAACCAATGATCAACCTTTGATAACTTGGCACCACAAGGAGGAAAATTTCTTTCCAACTCGAAAACCAGTCAGACTATACGTCTTGTATCAACCCTTTTACCACTTTCCAAATGAAAGTCTGGTTTGTTTGTTGTTTTTAAGATTAGATCAAAATGGGGGGGGGGGCGGGGGGAGAGGAAATATGGTGCAAATGGAGTCTGTAATCTTCTTTTTCACCCTGGTCAAGTGAGGAGATGAAAGTGGTCTCAAGGTGCAAACGAAACCACTTTGGTGTGAGACTCCCTGAGAGTCAGGGAGAAAATTTTGGCAGATACAAGTTTTATGTCTCTGAGAATGATACTGTTGTATATACCTGCCTTTCCCTGCACTTCTGGGCAATTTCTTAAGATGTTCAAATCCATCTCGTAGGGGATAAACGATAACCTTGAAACAGTTTCCCCTAGGTGAGTTATTTGTTGTCCTGTGACTTAAATGATTAGATTACAGACCCTGCTCAGTTTTTCTCCCACTGGCTTGATCTATTTCAAGCTGTCCTTCATTTCTTTGTTCTCTCTTTCTCCCCAGTGATGTTAATTATAACAAGCACCAAGTATGCATCAGGAGTTGGTTAATTTATAGCTTGGGCTTTTACTAGAGTTTCTCTTCTGAAGAATTTTAAATAGCCTTGGGTCTCTTTGAGTGGGCGCAGCCTTCCTTTTTCATGTAGATTGCTGTCTTCTGTGCCTTATTTCTGTGCTTTTCACAAAGATTTCTGTCCCCAACTTTCTCAGGACAATGACACCCCCCTACAGAAAGGTCAGCGCAGGCGGCAGAGAAGTCGGTTCCTGCCTGAGGAAGCCCCTGAGCTCCCTTCAGAAAAGGGGGCAGCACCCCTTGGGTGTGCAGCGGCCGCTCGGAGGAGTCGGGTCCCCCTGAAAGCACTGGTTGTCCCTCTCCGCTGAGCCACCCGGTGGCAGCAACTCCCAGTCCCTGGCAGCCACCAGAGTGCCTGGACTGCCAGGTCCAAGGCTCTTTAGCAAAGGAGTCGGAACGCTCTTGCTTTCCTCCTGTCTCCCCCCCGCCTCTCCGAGGTTAGTGTTGTCTTGGGCCAGGTGACAACATGGTTTATCAGGAGCAGGGAACCTTCTGTGCTGTGGGCAGCACGGAATAGGTGCAATTACTAGAGACTGTTATACAGAAGATGTCAGAGGTAGACGTGCAATTTGAATACAGCAGTTTCTTTTTGGAAATGCTGTCAGAGTAAGCGTGGTTTCTGCAGTCCCTATCAGCGGGGTACAGTTTTGGAGGCAAGCACAGTACTATTGAACGAAAATGTTGTGGCGATAAAGACCCAAGTGTGGATATATCTCGTTCAAGTCTGCTAGACACTTTGTAAATAGGAGTAAAGATTGATCCACTGCTGTGGAGGACCACTTGTGAATGAACATGAATTTCCTAGTTTTCTTCTTCCTTTTCATATGAGTTGAAATTGGGAATTACCATTCTGGAGGGTTTGGGGTTTTTTTTTTTGCATTTCTCTTTAATATTTATTTTTATACTGGGGTATAGCTGAAATGTCAGTATCAACAATGGAGCCGCATTGTACTAGCTGCTTTACTAAACAAACAAGTTAGGTATGTCCTGTTTTGAGAGCTAATTCTCAAAGGTGATGAACTTTTTATAGAAGAGGGTAGAGTGGAGAAATGGAGCAGAAGGGCAAGGATATGGGAGAGAAAAGAAATCTAGCCTGTACATGGTATTTGCAACTATGAAATTCTGAATTAACAAGAGTTAGTTTTGTTTGTCCTTTGAAAGGATTTTCTTGTGACACCCAACAGGGTTCTGTTGTCTGATGTAGACTGAATATGCATCTGTGATGTGGAACTAGAATGTCTTGCTTGCTACAAACTTCTGTTGAACTTGCACGTAGTCAACATGGTCTCTGTTGCAACCAGTATGTAGTCAAAAAAGGATCATGAGTGACATCTCAGTCCAAGCGAGAGAAGAAAATTGCCAAGTAGAGTGCTGTGTGTTTAAAGAAATGAATTAGGAGATGAGTGCTGACCTTACTTCCAGCGATACTTTTTGGAAGTTTATTAGATCCATTGCTACTCTGCAACTGGGAGGCTAAAGCAGAGGGACAAAGTGCCTGTCATTCTGACTGGGAAGATTGGACCTTCGTTTGGTGCAATCCCTGACTGCGATAACTTGGAGAAGGACAAATGCAGATTTTTTCATTGATAATTTTTTTTTCCATAGGACTGAACTAGCATAAAATTACAAGTAAGGAAAAATTCTCCATGGGGAAACTGTGATATGACAGCATATTCCTCTTTCTGACAGCAATGAAAAGTTAAAGTGTACTAACTTTTCAAGTCATGATCTTCTCAAACAGGAAAGTTTCATTTCTATCTAGTAGATCAGTGCTAAAATTTCATCTGTGGAAGCGGTCGTGGTTCTTCATGGCTTAGTGCTTTCTAGTGATCCCTGCTGTGTGGCTGGAGTTGTACTGTGGGGTGTTGGGGTTTTTTGTTGTTGTTGGGGTTTGGTGAGGACGTTTTGTGTGTTTTGTTTATATAAAAAAGGCAAGTATGGGAAAGTGACACTGAATGCAGCACCATCCGTCATTCCGCTGTTTCTAATTGCAGTGCTGGGTACATCCTGAGGTATCTTTTGTATGCAGAGCTCAGGGATATAGCTAGAAACCATACATTCAGCCCAATTCCACGGTGACCCTGACTGACCCTGAGTCATTGCTCATGCTGATGCCTGCTTATGTGTCCTGCGCAGAATGTCCTGTGGATATTTGTATAACTCTATGCAGGTTCAAGAACTTCTGTCTCCACGAGATTTCCATCCGTAATGATTTGACAGATGTAGTCACACCCACTGTTGGCCTCCCTTAACATGGTAGGACAAAGGTGCCGCAGTTGCTGCAGTCCCACTGTGTGCACACTTAGGAATTTTTCTGATGCTGAGTATTGGATACTAGTTTTGGTTTGGGTTTTGTTTGTGGGTTTGTGTTTTTTTTTGCAGTTGGGGATTTAATGATGGTATATAAAGCCCATTCTCCCAAAATAATAGGCAGTGTCGATCTCTTACAAATTAACAAGTGGTTGTACAGAATACACTTACAAGGTGGGAATCTATGTGATTGTGTGTTGTATCTCTATGGATTTCACTCTCTTATTGTATCCATTTTTGCTTTTTGATCCTTTTTTATAAAAAGAAGGGGCAGAATGCAAAAGGAGGAGCTGGAAGGCATCTGGCAGCTCTTGGCTGCACAATGCCTTTATCAGGAGGTGGTGCGGTCATGTCAGGAGCTTCCTAAAAGCTGAGGGTTATTGTAGTTCAGTGACCTTCTTACTGGGAAGCTTCTCTCTTTGTAAACACGATCAATTGTGGGACACAAGCTATGACTTTAATGCAAAATAATGGCAAGCTTACATGAAAAAATCAATCTGGTGAGACAGCAAATTGTCCTAAAATAGATGTTATTACCACGGTGCAGTTATTCCCTCTTCCCTCAGAGGTAAATGGGGGAATTTAGTTTCCTGTAGTTTTTCATTGTAAGTTAAGTAATGATTCTGTTGTTCCAACTGTTCACATAATTCCACTTTCCTTCACCATCTCTTTCCTTTTCCCAGTTTCTTGCAAGACTTGGCCTGTCTCCTTCCATCCAGAGGCCACTGGTTTATCCAAATTACAACGGCAAGGCTGGATTAACTTTCTGAGATGGAAAGAATAGATTTACATTTTAATAAAAAAATGCTTGGCATCTTTCATGCAGTTGTTGGGTCTCAGAGGTACCGCTCACAGCTTTCCCTTTGTGGTGTGGGGTGTTGTGGTTTTTTTCAGGGGAAGGGCTGAAACTGTTCTTGCAAGATCTTATGTATCATAAAATGCTTTTTGCAAACTATGTGTAGTTTACATACGGACAAGAGAAGCCAAAGACTAGAGAACTGCTGTGGTGGAAAGAGACCCACAGGATTTCAGAGGCAGCAGTTGGCCAATGGGTGGAATTTTGTCTTATTTTAGGGTTTTAAGCTGTTTCTAAAGTATAGATAGTTGCATTTTTTATGTTAATTCTGTGGTTGGCTCATTTTTATGGATTTTCTTTTTTTAACAATAGCATTCAAACATACTTTTTCTGCCAGCCATCTGATGCTTTAAACAGTAACAGTAGCTCTCGGACATCAAACTAGTTAATATGCCATTAAAATTAATGTACTGCTCTGGAGTAGCATCTAAACCTTTAGGATTACTTTTAGCATGGCACTGATGTTTGCCACAAAATGAGCGCACAAGCACTTAAGGGCATTTTAAGAAGTCTGATCTGGTATGACTTTTCTTTTTTTCTCATCTGTACGTCATGCAAGCTACATGCGTGACAGGTTTGAGTTTTTCTTCTTTCATCGGGACTGGAGTTGTAGCTAGATTCGTTAGCATAGACATGGACCTGAGCCAGCGATGCCTGATATATTTTTAGCAGTGCAGGGCTGGTGGGCTGTGCTTGCTTTAATTAATCAGTACAATAACAGTATAATAAATGACTTATTCATTATTTTAATGCTTGCTATACAGTGTACAGGATCTGCTGATTTTTTCACCCTTGTTTATTCAGTGAGTCTGTGTGCCGGATGGGGGGAAGCACAATAGGCATTTACCCTCCTATTGTTATCCAGAGGACACGTTGTAGCTGATTGTAAAAGTGAGGATGGCTAAGGGTGGTCTAATGTCACATGTTGCTGGGTGGTGATACGAGGCCTCTGGCTAATTAGCTAGCCATGAAAACAAGTTACTTCTTTCCCAGTGTATTTTGTCGGCTTTGTCCTGTTAGCAGGCTGCAGCCCAAGGGAATATTCTGTTTGCACAGAAGAAACAGAGTCCTTAGTGTTCTCCATCACTGATCCTTATGTACCATCCAGTTTGGTTAAGGCAGGATTTTATCTGTAAATGAATTAAAAGTGCTTCTGAAAGATCTTTATTTTGGGGAAAGTAGCTGGGATGTTGCTGTTGTCCCATTTCCAGTTTTGTTGAGGCTGAATAAACGCTCAGTTCTGGTTTGAGTGAAACAAGAAGCAGAGTAGTCCTCCGTGGGCCAACCGCTCTTCTGTTGTGTTAGCTGAAACAGATGTTGTCATTAAAGTTTAATTACTGTGTGACTCACTTCTTAATGCAATGGCTAGAAGAGAACCAGAATGAGTTTTTGTACAATCTATTAGGAGAATACAGATATACCAGCTGAGATTGATAATCCTCTTTGTGTCTTAGAAAAATAAAATATGAAAGCCACCTACTTTGGCATCCAGCCTAGTAAGAATTGTGGAATTTCATTGGATAATTCATGGATCAAATCCATAATACCTGATTTGAGCCAGAATAATGTCCTATTGCAAGAATGGTATAAAAACAATGGATTCTCCTCAGGTTTTCAGTGGTCGGTTGTCCTAGTTAAAAAGAGGCTTTTCGGTGATGGCCTAGCCCTCATAATTACCACTGATTGTGAGGCTCTATTAGGCTGCCCATAGCACACATCATGAGACGGAAATCCTAGCCCAGATTTTTTCTTATCTGAATGCAGTAGATAGAAACCAAGGGAAAAAGGGAATACAGAGGTAAAAGTCTTGCCCTCATAAACCCGGTAGGTCAGTATTAAGTTGGTGCATCCCATCCCGTGTGCTGTCCATCAGGTGAAATTTCAGTTCCTCATCAGGATCAGGTGTCCCTAAGAAATTCCATCTTGGATTTCTCAGTGGTACTTCCCTCTCACCCCCCTATTTAAGCCTTGTTCATTGGCAATCTTGTAATTGGCTCTATTGACTGGCAAAACTTATAAAGATGGTGAGTTGAACTTAAAAATCCATCAAGCTGTCCTTCCAGCATTAAAGGGGTGGGCTGGAGTATGAAAAGAGCTGTGAAATTTCTTATGTTCAAGTTGTTGACCAAAGAGTGTGGAAGCGTGGCGAGAGAGGTGTTGTAGGTGCATCAGTATCAGGAGGATGGGGCCAGTCTTTTTTTCAGTGGTGGCCAGTGACAGGACAAGAGGCAACAGGCACAAACTTGAGCATAGAAAGTTCCATCTCAACATGAGGAGGAACTTCTTTACTTTGAGGCTGACAGAGCACTGGAACAGGCTGCCCAAAGAGGTGGTGGAGTCTCCGTCTCTGGAGATATTCAAAACCCACCTGGATAGGTTTCTGTCCAGCCTGCTCTAGGTGACCCTGCTGTGGCAGGGGTGTTGGACTAGATGATCTCCAGAGGTCCCTTCCAACCCCTACTGTTCTGTGATTCTGTGGTCATCTTGTCCAACAGCAGCTCCTCTGCCGAAATATCAGACTTGGTATGTGATGAGTGTAGTTCTGTAAGGGAAACACAAGCAGCAGTAAGCCCACCGTGAAAGGAATGACAGCATATTGTAAACACCCCATGCAAGCTGCTTTGGTGGTGACCTTGACAAAATATTTTTATTTCTATGCTGAGTTAATCTAAATCGTGCTGCAGCCTAACGTATGACATTTGCAACTGTGTCTGCAAGACTGAAAATGAATCTGACGGTGGTGGAGAGTGACAGCAAGAAGGAACGCGGAGCTTTTGAATGAGTGAACGAAAATTTGCAGGACTTGGCATCGGTCGGCTTCCCCTTAGTGCTCCCATCTCTGTACCCCGGAGCTGTGAAATTCCAGGGCTCCAGTACCATGTCAGGCAGCACATCCAACCCGTACTTGAAGCTATGGCTTTCCAGTAAGCATTTGTTCAAGAAGGCTGACTGTGGTTTGGCTTAACTCCTTCAAATACGTAGCTTGGCAGCACTTATGCAATAGTTCAGTTTTGTGGGCGTGACTTTGTCCCTTTAAGTGCTGACAAGGAGGCACAGAGCAGGAATTCACATCTGAGGTATCTATTTCTGACGAGGAAAATAGAAGTGAAAAGGATTAGTATTTACTGGTGTGCACGCACTGGTACTTGTACAGAAACATCCTGGTGGCGACGAGACTGCAGTCGCTCACAAGCCTTGCGAGGAGCAAGGAACAGCCATGATAATGCTGTTCTTTATTTTCAGTTCTGTTCAGAGCAGGCTCCCTCTCTAGAGCCTTCCCTATGCTTCCCTTCCCTGTTGCCAATGAAAAGCTTGGCTTTCTGCAGGCTTTTTAACATTCCCACTTAATTAGAAGGAACCGTTTTTCTACTTGATACAAAGTATCTCCATCAAAACAGGAACTTTAGATTAGTCTGAGTCATTTTTAATAGCTGTCATCCATTGTGAATTTTTTTTTTTTTTTTTTCCCTTTTGAGCCTTCTTGCTGTAGCATCTTAAAATTTCTGCCATGTGTGATGTTAACCGTGGAAAACCAACAATGTCCCTGGTAGTGCTGACAAGGAGGATTTCAGCAGAAATCAGTATTTTAAAGACTAAACTCAGTTTAAACAACCACGTGTATGGATGCTGTTGCAAAAATGACTCTAAATCTCTTTATCTCAAGTGACTTCAATAGAAACTGGCTACAGATAAAAGACATTCACAAGAGTTCTTATTTCTGTTCTGAAAGATCTGTAATAGTATTTTCTTTTTAACTTTTGCTTGTGGAAAAGTGATTGACCATGCTCTTGAAACAAAAGCGATAGGTTTTGAGCACCTAAATAAGCCACCACAAAACGTCACCATAAATAGACTTGGTTTCACTGAACTCCTTGGAGACAGAACAAAAATATTGATGCTTCTAAAATAAACACTGAACATTTGACACACTATTCCTTCCTTGAAATAAGCGGACCTCCCTGAATGTTTATCAGGATGTGGTGACTCCATTTGCCTTGATTTATCTACGCAGGAGCCCCTGCTTTTTTAGCACTACTACAGGAGCTTTACTGATTTCAAGAGAGCCTGAGCTCCTACCAAGGATGATGTTGATTTCGGGTCCGTCGTACGTGAAGTCCTCGGCTTGGCTATGAGGAAGCCGTCTTTCACATCAGGCATCCTGCACGCCGCTGAGGCAGCTTCAGGCAGAAAGGCATTTCCATTTTCTTGTCTGCAGATGTCTTGCAACCCGGAGTCAAATGACGAGAAGCAGAGAATTTTAGCCTTGGACTTGTTGAGGGGCTAAGTTTTAAATGAAGTTCTGACATTTATTTTTACGAGTGAACCAAATTGTTTGCAAAGCCGTTTCGGGTGAGATTAGTTACAGACATGATATTACATGAGATTAGTTACAGACATGATTAGTTACAGACATGATAACAAAAACATGATATGTTTTTGCCTCCTTCTGCTTCACTTATTCCTCAGGTCTAAAATGTTCTGGTATTTCATTTTTGTAAGGTAAGGGTATGGCATGAGCAGGACTTTGCCACATTAGTAGTGTTATTCTATTAACTATTACTTTCTTTCGGGCTGTCCTTTGTTTTGTGTGTCACATTCAGTCTCATATATAAACTGGCCATCCTTCAAATGACCACCAGACCCTCTTGTTTGGTCTCCAGGTTTTATTGCTATGGTATTGCATTCCTTCTGCATTTGTCAACGCAGGAAGTCTATTACAAAATAGGATGAAATGGAAAACTTAAGATGTGTGGATACCAATTATATGGCAAGCCTGATTTCAGTCTACTTAGCATTGGATATAAATTCTGAAAGCTCACTTATTTCAGTTTATTTGCCAAAATTTCTTGAAATAATTTTACTCCTCTGTTTCAATATATATAATTCCAATATGAAGATCTAAAAGCAAATCTGTTTCAAGATCCATGCTGAAATAAAACTCTCAACCAAAAACTATCATGACCCCTGAAAAAATGAAAGCTCCTTCTTTTTTCACCAAATTACCCCACCCTTGCTGTGAGCGATCAGTGGCTGCCCAGCATCATCGTGAACTTCACAGCCTACAGGGGAACAATGATAAATGAAAATAAACAGAGGCACTTCCCTAGATTTCAGCAGAATTAGGAATATGCTTTAACACTTTGAACTACTGTCCAGATTTTGACAGATATTTTGGTGGATCTGGGCTTAAAGTGAGAATCAGAAGATTGGACAAAATAACTGTTTTCCCCTTTTTCCTCTGTTGACAAATCCCCCTGGGCTCCAGCAGACAGGTGTTACCTCTGTTTCTGTATGCCAGCAGCAATAGATCTAGCTTCTATTTCAAAATCAGTGCTCACCTGATTGTAGTAACTTGTATTTAGTAGCCTATTTTCATTGAATTGGAGACATCAATAGGATTGAACCTAATTAACAGGATTTTCTGAAAGTGAGAACCCAAGAGGTGAGACTTTTAAATGCATACACACTTGGGATTTTTCTTGTTCATTTTTAACTGCTCTAATTGTTTTCATGGTGCACGTGATTTTTTTCTCTATTACCATACTCCAAATCCAGACTAATTTCTAGCATTATTTCAGTTGTTATTCATACCGCAGAAGCACCTCGTTGAGGAGTAGGACCTCGCTAAGCCTATTGATCTGTAAATGTAATGGGAATACCATAAGAAGGTTGCCCTGTGCCCGGTACAGCTGATTCCTGTTTCTCAGAGTAAGTACTTTGCCAGGCAAACTACTTTTGCATCCAAGGTGTTTGTTGTTCTCCAACTGTAGTGCGAGACTCAAGTTGCTCTGGTTTTTGCAGAACTGCAGTTTCAGGATAAAGCCTATTCTAGTTTGGAAAACTCAGTAGCAGAATCACAACAGCACAATCATTCTATTCTGATGTGTGCTCCATTAGCACCCTCTCTACATGCTATTTCTGCTCTGGTCAGAGTTAAGCTACAGTGTTATACCCGTTGTACCAATATAGTTCTGTTGGTGACTTCTCCCTGAAGGCAAACATTTAAGATATTTCTCTCTCCAGCCCTTCTCACCAACAATCTTTTTATATTGACTTGTAATTTTTCTTTCAATTCTAAATAATTATAAGGGGTGACAAATGTCTTTACAGTTTCCGAGTTAACATTTTTCCCAACCACTTTTTTTTGTTTAACATAGGCGCTGATTACAAATGTCTCCTACAGTGAAAATATGAAGCCTTTTCTAATGTATTTTCTTAGTTCCCTTGTAAAGGGACCCTTTTTAGCACTACCTAAAGTTAAGATACCTATTACAAGATTTCTGAGTCTGAATGTTCTTGTGAGTTATTTTCAAGATTCCAATAAGAAAATAAGAAAAAGAAAGCATGCAGAGCTGCCCCCTCAAGAAAACTGAAGTGAATGTCTTGAAATCAGCATGTTGCTCAAAATCTCACACTGCTTTGGCTAGTCATTGTGACTCCCAACCTCCTTATAATAAATCACTACTGATAAATATCTGACTTTTCTAGTTGGCTCCCTGTGTTTTTCAGAGTATCCTAATTGCGTTCTTTACCAGGAATGAAATATGGGAAAAAGCTGAATGTAAGCTAGTTGGACATAGGGAGCTATTTAAAATTAGAGCATTTTCTCCACCATCTGTATTAGTCTGCTTATGTTGACATAGTTGTGATGCAGCACTGCAACATAAAGACTTATATTTTAAGGGCCAGATTCATAATTCAAATATTCTGATTTAAATAAAAATACAATCCCTTTAATTTAACATATTTCTTTTCATCAAGGAAGTACAGAAATATTCGATCCTTATGATGGTTTTATTTAGGTGTTTTTTGCTTTTTTAATTAGAGAATAAAAAGGAGTTTGATTTAGAGGTTCTCAGTCAGAATGTTGTAATGGTGTGAATTTTTTTTGACCTATAGTGTTAAAAACCACAAAAAAACTGTGCGAAATAATAACATTTTTATCTGAGTGAAATATCCTAACATTTCTTGGTTGTAGAACTTACAACGAGGTCACATCTTTCTGAAAATTGCAGTTTATTTGCATCAAGTGTAGGTTTTCAGAATCCCTCAGACCTCCTTAAAATGTTGTGGTTACAACGGTGCGTTTATTTTAAGGATATTATTTATACACAAAAATAAGAAATCATGGTAGTGAGCCGTGTTTTCCACAGAGGGGGGCAAAAAAAAGTACAACTGAGATTAGGGGGAGGAATTTGATAAGGCATATTTATGTCCTTTCGTGCGCTGTTGATGCGTCCATTTAATTCCTAGCGGTGTCTGGGCTGGTTTGTGTGTTAACTCAGGAACAGTAATGTGCACACAGTGGAGACACACAGGCAATTTCCTTCGCTCTCTCAAGTGTAAGTTGGAAAGTGCATCAGTCTTCTGCAGATTTTAGCACGTAGTGCTGATTTCGAGTTCTTGCCTGTATGCTACTTGTGCTGAAGTGGCATGAATCAGAGGTGGTTTGTTGTTTGTTTTTTTTTTTTTTCTAATTAATGTATGTATGGGTAAGACACTGGGCATTTCGTTTTTGAGATTACTGGTAAACAACTTACTGTTTTCAAGAAAACAATTCAAGAATCATTAAATGCATCACAAGATTATTTTAGTGACTTGAATGGAATATTGTAAGACCAATTTTAAGAGGTCAGAAGTAAAAACTCATGTACGCTTAGGAGATAGTAGGAGAGGATGGAATGCAGTAACCGTGTTCTTGGCTAATTGCATTATCTTTGTGTGCAGCGTTTTAGTCTGGTGTGTGGGGCTTGAGTTTAGGGGTTTTCCTTGTGTTTTGGAATGGTTTGGGTTTTTTTTTTTCTTGTGTATTAGTATCTGCTTGTACCAAGAGCTCTGTGGATGAAGTACGCTTCCAGGTTTCTGCCTGTGGCTTTGGGGAGAGATAGATAGATAGATTTGGGATTAGAAACACATCTGTATGTATTTTGTCATTCTTAAAACTGCTTCACCATTCAACACGCAAGCTCTCAAGCTTGAAATCTGTTAAGTAAAGGTTTGCTTGTACGCTTATACCTTCTAAATGAGGCCGGTGGTCAGCAAATTCAACTGCTGTCTGAAAACGCAGAAGAGGAATTCCAGGTCTGTGAAAATCCTTTGCTTAAAATGTCCTGCCAGCAGTTCTACCTCAGCCTTTATATGTGATAGGCGGCATATCTCAGATGATCTCAACTCTCAGGGGAACATAAGAATAGAGGCATTCTCTGCGTTCATGAGTGGTTAGAATAACACTGTGCTTAGTGATCAAATGAACAATCCCTTTGAGCTTTCGAGATAGTACCCCCTCTCACAGGGCATCGGAAAGCATTTCTTTAACAATTATGCAACAACAAAGCACAATAGGATCGCTGGTTGCCATGATTTCTTTCGGGGGAGAAAAGTCAGAGTTTGTATGTTACCTAGTTGTTACCATCTCAAATTAAACCACTTCAGCAGTCAAGGAGTGGAACTTAGTCTGTTGCCAAATCCCTGATATTAGTGGAATAGGCTGCTGCATAAGTGTTTGAGATTTTTTTTTTGCCTATTAACCCATACATTTTTGCAAAGATGTCACCTGCTTTGTGCTTGTTTTTTTTCCAGTCCCTTTTCTGGCCTACCTGCTTTGCATTAATCAGTTTAAAAATCCTCCTGGTGTAAACAGCACTGCTGACTGTGCTGTTCTTATGCGCTGGGTCATTTCTCCAACCTACTGTTCTTCCTATTGACTGTGACTTATTCCCAGTATGCTCCACTTTTGCTTGCCACTAGTCTTTTCCCCATGCTTTTCTCCCCATATTTTCTTCTCACCTACTGATCCATTTCTTTCTGCCAGACCCTCTTTAGCTGCGTTTACATCCTTCTATCTTACTGGTTCCTTCCTTTTCTTCACTACTCTCTTTCCCTCTTCGTGGTCTTCCTTTACTGCCAGGGGTCAAACCTACCTCAGCTGCTTTCTAGCAACTACTGTACGAACACCTGAAGTTCTCCTCCTGGTGAGATTCTTGATTATTAACCTGGATATAACTACAACCACGCCATACAGTAGCAGCCAGTCCATTTCTCTTCTTGCGTCCCTGAACATTGGAAAAAGGGAGGGGGGGAAAAGTCCATATGTTAAGGGTCATTTTTAAAGTTATTTAGATTTTTCTTTTTTTGATTTTTAAAAGACAAATGCCCTTCTTTATTTGTGATAAGCTGACAGGATTTATGCTGTTTGTGAGACGCTGCAAGCCACATGCCAACGAATATTCTAGGCTTGCACAGATCAATACTGGTGAGATGACCCGGGTTAATAGCACTGCTCAGGGCTGTTGTGGCCATTCTGCTGTAATAATAAATTCTAGTCAAGACTTGGGACATCTGCAACAGGACATCCTTGAAAAAGAAAGTTTCTCTGAAAAGTTTCTTCTAACAAATTATACTCTTTTCTGATAGAAGTCCTTGTAGTCAGTGAGTCTTTAACCAGATTTTGGGCCTAAGAAGGACAGAGTCAGAACCAGTCGAAGTGTAGTGTCCTATCTTTCCAAATAGCAAAATAAATTAGAAATACGACTCTAGGTAAATTCTGTTACAAGTTGGTCGTGCTTTCTAAAACTTAAAATACTACAATCACTGAAAGGTTCATTTGTTTTACAAATAATAGAAATCTAAATCTCAGTTGAAATTGGAATCTGACCTACTGTCCCTAATCTGCTTGTTAGACAGGGGAGGATTATTTGCTTAGTTGCTTAGATAGCAGCAATTTTTAAGTAAAATTATGCTAGTGGGGGAAAAAAGATACTTCTGCTATAAAAACACCACTGAAGTATTTGCAATCTGAAGTGCACTTCATAAGCCACAAATCCCTTGCACGTTGCAATGCACAGATCTTAACTTACTATGATTGAACCACTGCAGTCACTACTAATAAAATGAACTAAGTTATTTTGGTTTTATGATTCTTAAGAGAAATTCTATTGAATGGTTTTAGCAAACACGTGTCATCCCGGTAAAGCTGAAGCTTTGAGAAAGCAGTACTGCCTTGCCATCAATCTCCTAAGCATGTAATAGACCATTTGGCCAATGTACAATGGCTGAATGTATGTATTTGAAAGGAGAAGGAATTGGCTAACCTGAGAACTTTAAAAAATGTTAAGTAAATCACTTCAGTTTTGGAATTCCTCTCGTTGCATCTGAAAAACAATAACTATACCAAGATTTTTCTTATGTTGTGTATGTGTGTATACAAACATGTATGACACACAAGGGTTGCACAGTTAAGACAGCAGTAGAATAAATACAAGCATAAATATATATATTCTGTGTTTTTTTCAAATGTTCATAATACCTAATCTTTTCATTCTAGTTAAAGAAGAATAAAAGTAGAAGATTGTAAATTGCATTCGTTTAAAATTCAGATGAGATGCTTACATTTTTTGTTAGTGCAATGTCCATACCATATTAAAGTCTCAGAAAAAAAAAAAAAAGGTGTAGTCTTAAGCAAAATTGCTAGTTCTCAGCCACTGAAATGGACCTCAACTTAATATTGATATTACTTCTGGTGGAGTTTTACTGGCTTTTTTTTCCCCCCTTCTCTTCCTACTAATTAGATTGATGCTACAAGCTTACCGCCTTCGGACCAAGAAACATTTTTTTACTTTTTTATTTATACTATTTATCTATACTTGAGGTTTGTCTGTACTTTTTAGAAAAGGGAATGAATTTCACTCTTAGTCCTGGATTTCAGATGTGACCTATTTATCGTGTCTGGAATCCGTCCTCACTAGCTCTTCCCACTGATGCTACTACTTTTGAGACAGTTTTTTGCTCTGATAGTAGTTTTAAAGCATTTTCTTTGTCACCAGTCCTTTTGCTCTTACCAGTTTGCAAAAATCCAGTACCAGCTGTTGTGTGCGTGTAATCTGTATTATGCCCTGCTCTGCTTCGGAATCCCTCAGTGCCGTTAAATCCAGCCAAATGAGGCTGACGTGTGCTTGCAGCTTCCTTTGTCTGAAATTGAGCTCTGTGTAGATTGAGACGTTTGTAGTCTGCACTTCAGTTTGCCACTTGATTTAACAAGAATTTTGTTCAACTGCATAAAGGCTAAACATTTCTTCATAGAAAAGTAACTGCTGTGAATTTCCTGTGTTGTTTTATTTTGCTTAAAATTAAAATTGAAGTCTAGGTTTTATTAAAGCAGAGAATCTTTCAGGGGACGTTCAGTAGTTTTTTTAGGATAAAGATGAAGGCTAAACCTATTTTTATGTTAGAAGCTCATGATATCAAGTAGGCAGAAGTGGCTTTGAGCTTTTTTTTACACTTGGTTTTTCCCTTTCCACCACCGTGGAAATAATTATCTTCACCGTTGTGCACTGTATTCTTAGTTGAGGCACCGTTTTGCAGAGTTCAAGATTTTACTGTGCGCTATCTGGGCATCTTTAACAGGGACCTTTCACACAGACGATGCCATTGATGCTTTGGGACAGTCCAGTAACATTCCTCTTCTTCCAGCTCATCCCAGTAGAAGAGACTATGACGGTTGGGTTTGAGCTGCCTATAATTAGGAAACACATAGTTTGTTAGATTTTCGCATTGTTGGAGTGCCAGAGGCTGGAAATGGGGGTGTACAAATTTGATATTTGATTTCATACTCTTTATACACTGTCATATGTCCTTTTCTTTCCATCAACTTTATTCCATCAGTTTGAGTTATGTGTACATACCTTGGACACTGAATTTTCAGGTTTTCACTTGGAGAAATTTTAGAGACAGTAAAGTAAGTTCTGCACCACTGTTACTGGGTTTACTAACCATGTGCTGAGGAGCCTACCACAAGCTGTGCGTTATGATCCCTGCTGAGTAAAAGCTGCACGCAGTTCTGCCTTCTCAATCTTATTTTCTCCTGATGGAGCAAAACGTACCTGATAATGAGTCCAAAGGCAAGTGTTTATTTAGGTAGCAACAAAATGCAGCATAACTCTGGTCCCAAGGAGGAATGGGGAGGTGGGAAAGTTGTTCTGGTTTTGTCTTGTCTTGCGGAGTGTATTTAGCACAGCCAGTTCTCTTAGTGTCCTGCTGTGAGATTTTTTTTTACTGCACAGACAAGTAGTTTTAATGTCTGACTCTACTGCTGACCTTTTTTCCTTAATTATTTTGAGTCCTGTGTGTTAGTACCTGGCCTCATATTTAAAATTTAAAAAAAAACCAAAAACAACCAACCAAACCAAAAAACAGATTAAAAGGCATCATAAATTGATAGCATGTTACTTTATCTGTTAGGATATGAAACTGGTACAAAATAAAAAGCAGATGTAAAATTGTTAAGCAGGCAATTTCCATGTTGTGGGTGGATTTTCTGAGATACCCGAAGGGAATTTTTAAATACTCTGGAAAAATTATCAGAATGATCATACCCTGTGTGTCTTGTAAATAACAAAAACCACTAAGCACAGAAGTGGGCTCCACGGAATATCCTTAAGTATTTTCACATTCACTGCTCAGTCTCGAAGAAGGAAATTGTAAATGGAAAGGAAGGACTAGACGGATCTTGACCGTGCAAGTGTTAGTAATGAACACTATGTCAATACCATGCGCTGGGAACTGAGAGATGTGAAATAACTTTTGATGTTTGGGAGTTTGTACAGGTTGGTTTTTTGTTTTGTTGGGTTTTTTTTGAAGACTTGAAGGTCAAAATACCTGATGCCAGACTGCGTATGAGCTCTAACCTGACAGGTGAAATACTGACACCACTAAACTTTTCCAGCTTTGCTGGTAGTCGTGCCCCTAGCTGTGTGTTTCCTAAGAACGACACTGGGGACAGCCAAGCGAGACGGCTAAATGGACTCATGCTCTTAAACAGCAGCTGTCTGTAACATCCAGTTTTGCTTGGCTAAGCGCTAATTTGATCTTTTTCTGCTACTATTTTTTTGTGGTGGTTTGGTTTTTTGTTTGAGCACATTGTAATCTGTTTGGAACGGTTGGTTAAGTTAGCAATAATAGTCCGAAAGCAGAACTTGACAGCCGCTGCTTTATTGCCAGCTCCTCCGTACAACCCATTTCAAACAAAGCCTATTTTCAGGGTAGAGTGGTTACACATTTGGCTTGTTTGCTTTTAATTTCCATTAGACTTTACTGCCAAAACAACCTGGCCATACCAGTGACAAGGCTGAAAGTTGGCTTGCTAACAAGTATCGATGTTTGCATTAAAAAGCAATTTGCTAAAGAGTTATGCAAAAGCCCTCTCCAAAGAGGGAGGCGTTTTAAGACAGTAACCACACAATAAAAATACTTAATTTCATTTTTGGAGACCACTCATTTTTAAATTGCTCTGGGTGAATATACTCCATTGTATGCTGAAAGAAGAGACATAGCAGTTTTTTTATTTATTGTATTTATTTATTTTTATTTTTATTTTATTTATTACGCCTGTATGGGGCAGAAAGGGAAGGGAAGCAAAAGAATTGTACAGGTATGGAGAGTGCATTTCTGCTGGTGGGAGAACAGGATGTTTCCTTCTTCTGCAGCTGGATCGTGGTCTGAAATTCATGGAACGTGTCTCAAACTAGCCACGTTCATGGGTGGAAAGCTTTGAGTACTTGAGTCGTTGCTCTGTTTCAAACAGATACAATGCCAGAGTGTTCACATCCTAAGTGGGATAGAAAAGTTGGCTGATCAAGCACATAACTGATCCTGGAATCTAAAGATTTGTTTCTGTACTTTGAAATTCCTTCTCAGTGAATGATTTGGTTTATATGTGCACCATTAAAAACAAAGAAGTATTTCTCCCTTCTTCTAAAGCTGAGGAATAGCGACATACAAAGGATCCCTCTAAATTGCAGGACCCCAGGAACGTTTTCCAGCTATCTCTTGGGGCTGAGTCCTGGCTTCTCCCTGTATTTGTGTGTACGCAGTCCCTTCGCTCTCCCCTTCCACACATCTGTGTCCATGTTCCCATGTTCAAAGAAACCTTATAGTACAGGCTGGGTGACAGAGGACATCACAGCTCCCTCCCTGCCACGCAGCATGGGCACAGCTATATAACATGAATGCATCCAGTACGAACAAACAAAAAGGGCTGACTGGTGCTTTTTTTTTACTGTCAGGCTGTTGTGAGCATGTCTAAGGCTACCTCCTAATTCTTTAGAGATTTGCAGTGATCACTGGCCTTGATCAGTTTTCAATTTGTGTAAAAAAGATGCAGGAAAGAGTAAGGACAATAGGATGGATGTTTCCCAAGCATGGATAGCTTAGTTCTGAATCATGATACTGTGTAATTCCTGTAAGAGAGAGGAAGCACGTAGTCCCTGATACGTATGCTTGGTCGGAGATAAAAGAGTTTCACTCAGTCATTTTTTTTAAGACTTTTTACAGATCGTGTAGGGCAAGCAGCCTTTCTGTAGAGGAGGAAAAGACATTGCTGTAGCTGTTCCTCTGGTATCGTTGGCATCACTGGCTTCTCTCCAGTCAGCATTCAAGTGCAGTGGTATTCACTGAGTGTTATGTTTCTGCAGAAGCAGAGCCTCTTGCTCTATTTCAGTTGGTGTTACAAAACATGAAAAGATTGTCTCTTTGAATAAATTTCCTTCTTCCAATCACTAACCTTTTTAAATGTATTTCTTTTTTTCATTTTGATTGCTTTTCTGGCTATCATTCAAGGCATATTTGAACTAGTCAGCTAACCCTTCTGCAGGCTTAATGCTTCTGGTACTCCTGAGTTATTGATGCTCATGTTCGTGTAGATGCTGCTAGAGAAGCAGTGTATGGCCACCATGAGAAGCTTCACTGGCAGAAGGTAACCTGTTGCACTCCTCGGAGATGTGGTGCCTCTGCGCTGGAGTACCTCCACCCTTGCCTTTCGCTGACATCTATCCATTTGCTTAAGGTTTATGTTTATTAAAGGAATTGCCATTATTCAGGCAGCAGGTAGGCTGTCATTTATTAATTACATCAAATTTGTTTATGCTTATATGCAGGATAGTGCTGACAAAAGGCTTCTGCTTTCAAAACTTAGTAGCTTTGTTAGGTAAAATAGGTCTCAGTTGTCTGTGAGTCTACGCTGACTTAGAGCTGTACAGATGCAAATGTTTTTTTCACAGCGTGGCCCAACAGAGTTGAGATTTGTGGTTGTATCCAAGATACACCTTCGATATCCAAGGTTGTACATCTATTCAGTTACGTTAATGTGCCTGTGAACTGACCTGGATGTCATAGATCCTGCCACCTGCATGAGTGCAAGTGGCTCTAACGACTTGAATACTAGTCAAATTAATCTTAAAGAAAGTTAGCAGATCTGTACTGCAAGGCAAGCAGAAGAGTGGCTGAAGATGATGCAATTTTTCTGCTGGTTAGTGGTAATGATGATGATAGCTCTTAACTAGCCCCGTCAACTTCCAAGGACTGCACACAGTGTGCACTAGTTAAATGTGCAAAGCCTGGAGAAGAGAAGGCTCCAGGGAGACCTTATAGTGGCCTTTCAGTACTTAAAAGGGGACCTACAGGAAAGATGGTGAGAAACTTTTTGTCAGGGCCTGTTGTGATAGGAGAAGGGGCAATGGCTTTAAACTGAAAGAGGGTAGATTTAGACTAGATAAAAGGCAGAATTTTTTTACAACGAGGGTGGTGAGACACTGGCACAGGTTGCCCAGAGAGGTGGTAGATGCCCCATCCCTGGAAACATTCAGGGTCAGGTTGGACGGGGCTCTGAGCAACCTGATCTAGCTGAAGATGTCCCTGTTCACTGGAGGAGGGGTTGGACTAAATGACCTTTAAAGGACCCTTCCAACCCAAACTATTCTATGAAATGTGACCTTATTTTTCAGTTCACTTTTACTATATTCAGGAAGCTTGAAGCCTTTTACTATGTGTGGCAGACCTGGAGATGAAAAAAGATGTAACCGGCATGACTTCAACTTGCAATCATCTAGTCAAACTGTAGCAAATCATAAATTAGATTTGCATGAAAAAGAATAAATGGTCAGATAACAGCACAGTACAGCTCCAAATCAGGTTATCCTGTATCTTTTTCTCATTTTCTACATGGAGTGCAACACACTGCTTGTACCATCAGTAGGAGCCTAGGATAATTTTGACAATTGCTGACTTCAACCAGGTTTGTCAGCCACCTGCAAAGAATATGGGCCTTAATTTTATTCCTTTCAGGTACATGGAAAATATTTTGCCTTTCAGAATAGAAATTGGGAATTCAGAAATGGGGCGGATGTTCTTTTATTCCAAATATTAGGTATTTTCTAGTTCTTTGTTGCTTGATAGACCTGCCTTATTTCATGTCACAGAAAGCGTTGTTAAGAGGAGGTGTGGGTAGGGAGGGGGGGATTTGTTTCAGTGAATGCCTCTGTATGACACTTTCTGAAAGGCAACCCATCAGAGCTGGAGGCTTTTGCAATTACAAGTTTTTGTCATAATTATGAACTACTTATTTTCTTTTTTTAATAAAATGTATCTTGGTTTGTTAATCAGTATGTGATTGCTTTCATTTCTCAGGCAGCACTATCCCCACTGGATTAAAAAAAACACCGAGTGGTCTTTTTTGCTGCTGGAAAGGGATATACTTGAGGTTCAGCCCCTCCTCTAAGTGTCTCATTTTATGTAGGTAGTCAGGATAATTCAGTGCGTACTGGAGGCAATTCTGTAAATTGAAATTGCAGATGGAAATGAGGTGGAACCCTCTGCTTTTCTTACGCTTATCAGATTGAGCATGGATTAGTTTTCTTTCAGCATTTTTTTTGAAGGACAAAGATAATAAATGAGGAATCAAAAATAAATGCGTTTGCTTTTTGCATTTTGATGCTTTCAGGCTGTCGGGGAGCAGCAGGAGCGGCCTGCCCAAGGCGGAGGCAAGCTGGGACGCAGGGTTACAGCAAGGCAGGCAGGGCAGGCACCTCGGGTACCAGAACAAGCAGAGCACAGCGGGACCGGGGACAGCCACTGGGCTCGGGTGCTGCCTGGTGACCACCAGGCAAGTTGGCAGCGATGGGGCAGGTCCTGAAGCACGTTGGGCTTCTACGGCCTTGGAGGGCTGCACTGGTTATCCTGCTTTCTCAGGATAACCAAAGCCCATGACTCACTGTGACGGACTACATCCTAAATTGAGAACTGAACCAAATTGCAAGGGCTTTATAAATAGATTGCATTATTTATATATTTCCAAAGGATGCTAAGTAACTTTCTGGGGTAGCACAGACTGTAAATAGGAAGGACTTCTTATTTTGCCAAACAGTCCCGATTTATGGCTACAGAAATGTTCTTGAAGCGTTTACCTGGGAAATAAATGACCTTTTACTTTCAGAGATAAGACTAACACAGCTGTTTTCTGTCTACAGTGTTTTTTACCTTTTGTGAGTTGTCTGCACAGCTTCCTAGGAGGCAGAAAACCGAGAACTTCCCGCTGAGAAATTCGAGGCAGTGCTGTTGCCTTTGTTTATTTCAGAAATGCATGGTGGCTTGAGCATAGTTCTCCTGCACACACGGACACGCACGCTTGTTTCTTGTCTTGCGAGCGGAACATCGTTTAGAACTACTAATTGTTGAGACTTTTGCCAGCGAGCACAGGTCTGCTGCAGCTGAGGAACTGCCGGCTGGAGGCTGCGGATCCCAGGTTGGGGGCAGCACCAAGCCCTCTCCACACGTTGGCCAGGTTTGTTGGCTGGGATGAGCACGGTGCTGAGGGCTGCGACGTGATTTCTGCTGGCCGGGGGGTGTGAGTGAAGCAATCTCTGCCTCCAAAAGGCAGGCACGGTGTCACCTGGCTTCCTGGGGTTGCATCTTCAGTTCGGGTAACCAGGAATGCGTGGCACACGCATCTTTTGTACACAGGTGCTGCCCTCTGATATTCCTTCTGGTGTAACCTATTGCATCACTCTAGGCTCTTCGTAAATTATTCTACAGGTTTTACTCATTCTCATACTTGCTGGGTGGATTGAGTGGAACTTACTCAAATTACACTTGGGAAAATGTGTTTGTAGCATTTCTTGCCTGTTAAAATACTTCAGATCATGTGTAACTTGATCGTACTGTCATTTTAGTCTTCAGAACTAATAGTTCTTTTTGCTGGGCGTGTTTTCTTCATCACATAAGAAGTGACTTTATACATACTCAAACAGCAAAATAAAGTTTGTGAATTCTCTTTTTTCTTTCTTTCTTTCTTTTTTTAATAGCAGTAACTCCCACAAACTGGTACAAGGCTCGGTACTGTGCAAGCAGTTTTTCACTCTTAGAATGCTGCTACTGAAAAGCAGATATTGTGTAAAGTACCATCGATCACTGCCGCGGTTTTATACAGTTTGTCACCATTGTTCTTCGTATAGCATTGAGTCACATTTAGAACTATGGTACAGCTCACAAGTGTTCAGCAGGGGGGAAAAAGAACCATTGGGGTTTTTTTACTTAAAAAAAACCCTTATTATTTATAATCTAGTATCAATGATTTGTTAGTGTATAGAAAATATGTCTGATGTGGCCTAGTCTAGATGAGAACAGGTTTATTAATACATTTAAAAGTGTATAATGTGGTTTGTAATGATGGAGAGCGGGATGGAGTTTCTAAAGACTTACAGTAGCTGAGGTTAGATGCTAAAATATTAAAGCAGAAATCTAAAAGGCCGTTCTGACAGATGGTTAGCTGAGAGGCAGAAATGGACTTTTGTTGTATGTCTAGATGTACTTTAACAGCTTTGGGATTTCCTGATAATTTCCTGGATGTTTTTCTGACTAATGGTATACTGTAGCTCAGGTAAAATCCAACTGAAATATGAGATACATATGTCTTTAATTAAAGAGAGGAATTGTGTAAATTTTGATAGTTTTTTATAGAGACTGTATTCCTGCAGTGCCACAGAGTTTGTTATCTCCCTGGATATGTTGCTAGGACCCATTACCTTCTGCTTTTGCCAACTAAGAATCCTAAGTCTACTACGGGATTGAGATTTTTGCTGAGATTTGATTTATTTCTTCTAATATAGCATTGATTTAAACAAACTGTTTCCCTATGAATGTGCTCTAGTGATTCCACCAGGAATTTTGTTTTCGTTTGGTAGATTTTTCTGGCTGCATTGATGGGGACGCTAATTGACACTACCATCACTGCCACTTACCACAGTAAATATGGTGGTAAGCACAATAAATGCTTTTCTCTATGCTACGCTCAATCTGTTGTAATGTGTATATATAAATAAACTGGTCTTTGTACATTCATTGCTATGATGTGCATTCTGGGCTGGGGAAAGGTAGGACTAAGACTCTAAGAAATATTTCTTTCAAAGGTGAAACAACCTGAAAAAGTGACAATTGGAAACTTTTAGCATACTTTGGAGGTTGGAGAGGTTTAATTTTGCAGAGACGGAGCAAAGCGTTTGTGTGAATTTTCTAACAGCCATTTCAGTTCCTCTGGGAAAGATGAGAAATGAAGTATTTCTTCTCTCAGTGCAGAAAGGACAAAATTCCAAAACTGGATCAATCTGTGTCACCAACCAAGCAACACTTAAGGTTCGGTAGGAGAACCGTGGGCAGACGCTGGTCCAGCAGTGCTCCATTGGCAGAGCTGTAGAGGGTTGATGGGGGTACCTCTGGAAAAACATTCGCGAAATGTATTGTGAAATGACATTGAAAGCTCTTAATTAATGTAGACAAACGTCAGTAATCCAGAGCTGCAGAAGGATCTGAGAAAGGGCAAAAGCCCATGCAGTATTTATTTTCCAAGTGGGAGCCCTTGGAATTCAGACATTTTATGTTAACTCCCAGTATCGTAAGATGTACGTGGGTGTTAAGCATTTGACAATGTAAATTGGGAGAGGTAGTGCTTTCATCTTGTGACTCTTCTAATTGATTTAGAAGTGAGTATGTGTTATCTGTTTGTACTAGCTTCTGACAATTCTGAGTGGTATTGGGCAGGTAGGCTTTATGATCAGGAGAGGTTTCAGAGGTGAATTGCTTTGCAGAGATAATCTGGAATTTGGTCCAGAAGGAGCCCGCTAAAGCCTGCAGCAGTATGGAGGGGAATTGCGATGTCTGTGGAGGTGGAGCCTGTGGGAGTGGGATCAGTGGCATGGGGGGGTGGTTGGGACAGCAGCGTTGGTCCAGGAGCCTAGTGAAGAGGAGGTGGGAGGAAGGACTTGCAGCTGGTGGGGAGGCAGAGAGTGCTTGACATGGGAGAGCAGCAGGATGGTGTGACAAATTGGAAGTGCAAATACTGTCCGTTTCTTCAAGGTTGGAAGACTTAACATCCAGACATTTAATGGTATCTGTGGTTCGCCGTAGAGTGTATGGTCGTTCCAATGTGACGTCTTGTAATGTTTCTTTGTTCCCTACTGAATGCTGGCCATTGCTTGCAGGATTAGACAGACGAGGTGATTTGTATCTGCCTCTAAATGTCCGAGTTAATGTTTCTTGTCAACCTCTTCTCACCATCAAAAGAAACACTCATCTCGTTCTTTCTGGTATCTTTCTTCCAAACGTCTTACTCTCAGCTCTCTGCCAATATTTTATATTCTTTCTGTGGAATAATTTCTCTTGCTGTAAGACCCGGTGTCCCTGGGTCAGGGCAGAGTCAGTGCAGACTGCTTTAGTCTGTTGTATTCATTGTTGTATTTGCTGGAACTTCCTGCATGGTTTCAAATATTCTTCATTCTGGCTTTAGGACTGCACTCGAGGCTATTATGAAGAAGATATTGCCTCCTGTAAAACCTATCATAAGTTCTGGAGATAAGGCTTCCTTCTGACGTGTCTTTTTTTGCCAGGCAGGCAGACATTTTAATCAAATCTCGTATCAAGTGTTGAGGCATGTATTAGAGTTTCCCTCTGAAAAATGTTTCTTTGGATATCAGATTTTTTCACTGGGAAAATCACTGAGAAGGCTCTGAATAGTTTATCATTGCCGTATTATCCAAACTACTTCTAAAACTCTTGGGTTCTTAATTGTATTGAATATAACAATACGAAGGCCTCGAAATAATTTTTGCTGATAATTTAACAAACTACCCACTGTTTATTGCACATATTACAATATTTTCATACCCTCCACTCGTTCTGCCTCAGCGATTACATGGCTCTGCTCCTAGGTCTGTGTTGACGTCCTCCATCACGCAGCTTCCAGACAAAGCTGTTTTGACAAGCAAGACAGAGCATGGTGGCAAAAATCCCATTCCCTCCTCCCTTCATGGTAGTCAGCAGGATGCATCGTCCTTGGGTGCCGTGTTCCTTCTGCCAGGGCCTGACAAGAGACTTTAAACCATGAGACTGGCCAAACGCAGCCTTGGGAGGTTGTGCCCTGGGAGCATCCTCGTCATAAATGTGCTCAGGTGTGGCTGGTTTCTCTACATGGCTTTGGAAATGGCATGTGGAATTTGTCCTCTGAGTAACCTGGCTTTTGGGTTTATCTTCAGAGTGATCATTTTGACTGTCATCCTCTAGAATCCCATATTATCATATGAATACTTTTAAAAATCTGTTTAGAGTAAGCACTGTCAGGCAGACAAAACCTAAAATCTGAAATGCTGAACATCCCTGAAGTGACACATCTGCGAAGCACTTGCTGTGTTTTTAAAATTAGCAGTTAGCTGCTGATCTTTTAGGCAGAATTACTTTCTCACTGTCCATACCACAAAGGCAGAGCTGGCGCTGCAGATGACTGCTACGTACCATGTCTGTATCAGACTGGGATCTTCTCTCATTGCCAGCATCTTGAACTGGAGGTGAAGCTCATGACCCGGTCCTCCGCTTCCCCAAAGGGCACACACGTGATGCTAACATTTTAGAAATGTTAGCAAATATGTACTCTATACTCTGAGTGTGTAATTTATAGGACTATAGTGTGGGATTTTCTGGAAAAAAAATTTCTTCTAAAAACTACCAAAGTAACTCCTCTCACTGTGAATTCTGTAATGCTAGTGACTCCCTGAGATCAAGTGGGCTATTTAAAGCTTCAGTTCAGAATACGTTGACAGGGGAAAATAGAGAAATCCAGAGATATGGCAATGTACACCTGAAGGATGCATGAAAATTTCAAGCGTACTGATTACAGTATCCTGCGGGTAATTCACAGCTACCAAATACCCAGCTTGTGTTGTGCGCTCTTGTCACCAGAGCTGCCAGATTCCTGTAATTTGCTTTTTCCCTGTGCCTGCTCTGTACAAAGCTATCTTGGAAATCAAACTTTGGAGTTATGTCTGCAAAAGAGCAAATCGGTGCATTATTTCTGGGGCAGCTACAAGCATTTATATTCTCTCTTTTGAAGATTTGAAGAACTCACATACAGTACTTTAGGCTATATCCGCTATTGTGTGAAGTGTTGTTGGGTTTAGGTAGTTGGTCTTGGGAAAGCTTAACACACATGAACAGCATTAGCATTATTCTGTAGGACTGAAATATGAATATAGATAGAGGTTTAAACAGAGGTTTAACAGAGATTTTTAGCTTCATGCTGTGAGTAGGGTCCCCGTGGTCACAATCAAAGTGTGTTCCTTAAAGTTAGCATGTGTGGTTTTATAACTGTATTTTATTCTGCAGTTTATACTTCCTGAATAATAATCTACCACTCAGACACTTAATCCTTGTTAAGGAAAACCAGCAACGTTATCAAGCCCTCTTTTGGAGAGGCCACATGATGGGTTTTAACAGAAAATATTCTACAGCTGGGGCTTTTTGCGCTGCTTATCATGCTCGGAGCAACTTCCCTTGAACCAGCTGGTTCGGTCACTGTCCTCGCTTCACTTATTTCACCAACATGTCT
Organism: Chroicocephalus ridibundus; assembly: GCF_963924245.1. Classification (NCBI taxonomy): domain Eukaryota; kingdom Metazoa; phylum Chordata; class Aves; order Charadriiformes; family Laridae; genus Chroicocephalus; species Chroicocephalus ridibundus. The sequence goes on from NC_086285.1 coordinate 104,817,103, forward strand.
TTTTCTGCTGATTTTTAAGGCCCTGTTTCTCTATGGTGTTATGAAAGAAATCTATCTGTAATATTGTATCTTGAGTTGCGCTGACAGGAATAGGTTATTTTTTAGGAAAACATAACTGATGTGGAAAATCCAAAAGACAGTGGAAGTTGTTGTGAAATCTGAAGTAAGCGGTAGTCATTTTGTTGTGCTGTTACTTTGGGGATGGGTGGGATATATACAGGTTTTGCAACCTAACGATTATTCAGGCTCAGCGTGACTGTTGATGAATAATCAAGCAAACTTTGTTTAATACTAGTCAGCTGCACAATTTTTAAAGTAGACAAGTGCTGATGGATCGAACAGGTGATTTAATTTTTCCTCTTTAAGTACATGAAATTGTTCGTTACAAATGATGCCCCAGCTCACTTTCCTGTGGGCGGATCCTTTGTGAGATACTCAAGATTAAAACAAACCGATATGTTCTAGTAACACAAAGGAACGGTTTTCTTTGGAACTGGTGGGTGGGTAGAATTCTTTGGTTAAGTTTTTTAAAAAAAAAACCAAACTCTCTGCGGGCTGTGTGGAGAATTGCCACATGCTTCTCATAGATTCCAAATTTCTGCCATAGCAAGTCCCACTGGTTTCAACCACAGGCTTTTTTGTTTTCTGTACTCTCCTTTGTCACCCTCAGCAAAGGGAGGCGATGCTAGAAGGTCTGGAAAACAAGAGGGAGAGGCTGTGAGCCAGGCCTACACTGCTGCATTCCTCTGCAGTGGTAGGCCACCGTGTGGGCTTCATTTCAGCTCTTCATTGTCAATCAGTGGCATGGATAACCGAGTGACCGACTCTATGAAAACACGCAGAGCGCAAGGCAGTTCGTGCAATCCAGTGGATTGGGTTTGATTACAAGCTTGAGATAAAAAATTGTTTCACTACAGGGGGTATTATTAACTTTTTTGAATGCCTCTTTTTACTTGCATGTTTCTTTACTTGAGTACATTCACAAGCATACAACACTGAGAAGACTGAGAGGGGATCTTATCAATGCTTATAAATACCTAAAGGGTGGGTCTCAAGAGTCTGGGGCCAGACTCTTCTCAGTGGTACCCAGTGACGGGACAAGGGGCAACGGGCACAAGCTGGAACACAGGAAGTTCCATCTCAACATGAGGAAAAACTTCTTTCCTTTGAGGGTGGCAGAGCACTGGAACAGACTGCCCAGAGAGGCTGTGGAGTCTCTGTCTCTGGAGACATTCAAAACCCACCTGGACGTGTTCCTGTGCAACCTGCTCTAGGTGACCCTGCTCTGGCCGGGGGCTTGGACTAGATGATCTCCAGAGGTCCCTTCAAACCCCGACCATTCGGTGATTCTGTGAACACTCTCACACACTCATGAGTCAAATAACAAAGTCCAGAGCCGTCTGCTTTTTGCTATGGTTTGTGCCATGTATTCCCAAATCGGTGGCTTTCTTTATGTGCAGCTGGCCCATGCAGTTAGGTAAAGGCAGCAGATGGCTCAGCAGAAAACTTTCCTGCAAGACCTCAAAAGTTAAGAGTAACTGGTAATTTCTTACAAAGATGCATCCCCGAATTGCAGAAATACATATATAGCCTGACAGACAGTGTGTAACTTAGGCCCCCCAGCTAATTTCTTGCATGTTCAATCTGGTGTGACTTTCAGAGTAGGCTTAAGAAAAAAAGATCTGTTGTACCTCTGGTTTTAAGCTTCAGCATCTTCTTTAATGGGAGAATGCATGGAGCTGGTGTGCAATTACTGCTACAGTTCCCATGGTTTGAAATGCATTGCTGTCTGGCTTGCTTTGATCTCTTTCCTTTGACGTGGCCAGAATGAACACGGCTCTTTCAGCTGCTGCCACTGCTCATTTTGCTACTTTAATCGAGCGTCTGTGTGAAGGGTTAAGTTTCTTCAATAAGAGAGGAAAGAGGATACTTAAAGACATAAATAATACAGGGTGTACAAGTTTGGGGAAGGTATGATGCTGGTTTTCCTTCGTCAATTTTAAAACCTGGCTCCCAGAGAGCAGCCCCTTGCTGTGGGTAATGGGACGTTAAAGCATTTCAACCCACAGTAACCACATGTGATTCCTGTTAATAGCCAGACTTTGGGCACAGACTACAACATCGGGTTATTCCTGCACAAACTGCAAGTGTTTTCGGATCTCTGACATGCAGATGCTAGGACTTGTGTGTGCCGTGGTGAAAAGCCTGACAATACCTAAGAGTTTTCCAGCAAAAGAACCCCTGGTGATGGTATATCAAAAATCTCTGACTTGGGTAATGTTACTATTTTTTACACAGTAATACTGTAAAACTTAGTTCCTTCAGTGGAACAATAATGCTGAACACAAGCTGTAATGAATATATAGTGCATTCTTAGTTTTTATTTTATATTTGTTTTATAGAACCAAGCCTCTCAAATCATAAAATTGTCAGCAAAGCTAAAAATGATGTGCTGTTTGCTAATTCAAGAGATAGGACTCAGGCGTGTTTATTAGAGTGTCACTGTTCCAGCTAGATGTTACACTCCTGTGTGTTTCCATCTAGTCGTTGAGTGATTGTGTCACGGTTTTACCAGGTAAGTTGAAAAAGTCGGTATAGTTACCCTACCAAAAGAGATATCACAGCAACAATTCTCCTGTACCACCGGCTACAGGGATCCCTCTTCCAAAGGCTGTGAAGTGCCAAGTACACCTTTGTTAGCTTTACCGCAGAGGCAAACTTAGGAAAGCAGATAAGGCTCATGATATTTCCTGTTAAAGGACATAACGTACTGGTCATGGTGTATATAATTTTATAGCTTGCCTCAGTGTAAATATGACCTTGAAACAGTTGTCACCATATTGAAAGAAGTGTATTTATTTTAACCTGATTCTGTGGGCCCCGCGCAAACCGGTACTGCTTGTACAAACAATGCATACGCTCGGCCCAGTACTGAAAATCTAAAAGTCCCTTCTTTGTCCCCCCAGTCCCAGGTTGATGATTTTGATTATCTTTAGGCAGATCGACAGTGACTGTATGTGGTAGAGAATGTTTCTGGCAGGTCGCCTCTCTCATATTGGCAACCTTCAGGATAAACTATTTCACGGGTAGATTTTTCCAGCTCTACTTGCCGAGCTCTGAGCATTATCTTTCATGTAGCTGAGGGAGGTCCTGAAAATGGTACATCTCAGGATGACAACGAGACCTACAGTCTTATGCCTTGAGGGAACCGATAAGAAACTGTCAAGTCAGCTGGGAAGGTTTATTTATCCCCGTTGGCAAGTTTTCATTGACTGGCCCTGTGGAAAGAAGCTTGCTAGTCATTTCAGGAGAGATTTTACTGGTTCTCTTATCCAGTAAAACAGCTACTTGTGAATTAATGCCAAAGTATGTCAAATGTTTGCAGGTTTTTTTCAGCGGGTCTGGAATACATTTTAGGTTAGTATCAGAAACGCAGTCAGAGGAATTGAACTTATTTTTTCATACTGTAGTAATTAGTATCTGAAAGAATTATCATTCTGCTATGCAATTTTCATTTTTTTTCCTTTTAGCATAGTTTTATGCTAAAAAGTACACACTCCTGCTGAGTGAATGCAGTATGTATTTAAAAATATTTAAATTTTATATATTATTATTTATTTCCTTCAAAATATGAGCATAAGTAATATAGACATACTGTCACTCCTTTCTCCTGCTAAACCTGCAAAGACAGGTATTTCCATAATAGGATGCGAACTGGCACTTCCCTTCTCTCCATCAAGACCTTTTTGTGTTTTCATGCGAGCTCTGCTGCAAGGCCGAGCTCTGTCTGCTTCCCTGACGGCTGTTCTTCAGCAGGAGAGGGCCAGGGAGGGCTTGGAGAGATGAGATCTTTCAGGAGTCTGAAAGCAACTGTGCCAAGACTTAGGTATTAGCGAAGGTCTAGAATTAATAGATCCTTCCAGTACCTGAAGGGGGCCTAGAGGAGAGATGGGGAGGGACTCTTTATCAGGGAGTGGAGCGACAGGACAAGGGGTAACGGTTTTAAACTGAAAGAAGGGAGATTTAGATTAGATATTACAAAGAAATTCTTTACTGTGAGGGTGGAGAGACACTGGAACAGGTTGCCCAGGGAAGTTGTGGATGCCCCATCCCTGGAAGTGTTTAAGGCCAGGCTGGATGGGGCTTTGAGCAGCCTGGTCTAGTGGGAGGTGTCCCTGCCCAGGGCAGGGGGTTGGAACTGGGTGATCTTTAAGGCCCATTCCAACCCAAAGCATTCTATGATTCTATGATCCTATTTGACCTGCTGGATTTCAGTCCCGGCAGTAGCTCTTGGGGGGCATAATGCTGCCTGCAGAGAATGGCTGGGAACTGGTATTCCACAAGGCATCAGGGAGTCAGGGAAAGCAGCATTTGTCAGGCTTTTCTTGTAAAATCCTAAGTGGAAGTTCCATTCATCTGGCCACAGCAATGCAGTCTAAATGTCAGCTCTAAAAATGTGTTGTGCGTTCACCAATAGCAGTGCAGTGCTTTTCAGCAGGCTTAGCCAGTGATCTTTATTGACCCAAGATGTAGTAGAGAACTAAACTTGGTCATTTAGTCAACTTATTTCAATAGAAGTAAGTACAACTCTGTAGTAACAGGTATTTGTAAGTCTACACTGGGCCAGGTGGGGTTTTCCACTTTTTACTGTATTTTGAGTACTAAGGTTTGTTGCAAGGAAACTGGTGCCACAACAGACCCCTTATTCACTGCTTCATCAGGGCAGTGTGGAAGTGTACTCAGCTCACCAGTGGAATGGGAACACGCTCAGGACCTTTCGTTCTTGCCTGGCAAGAGCCTCGTATGCTCTGTAACGTCTCATGTATGCAGTGAGGGAGGGAAGTCAAAGGAACGCATGTTATGCTTAGCAGATGGCTTCTCATTTTTGTGGAGCTTTGGTCTACAGCTTGATTAGCCCATAGGAAAAGCGGAGTTTCTTGTGCAGAAGAACGTTCATCCTTCAGTTACTCTGAAGCGATAAAGAAAATCTGCCTTTGGGTGGAATTTTTTTCCCCTAAAAGTGATAAGCTTTGGCAAGGAGGGAGGGAAGAGAGCAAGCTGTAATGGAAGCAGTCTCTTGGCTGACTGCAGTAGGAGTGTTAAACTCATGTGGATCTGTATTAGGCATTTCTCCCTGCATTCATTCTGCTAGCAAATGGGAAAAATGTTTGTGTAAAGGCTGAATGCACCAGCAGATCGATTCTAGTTGTGTTCAGAGCTGTGACCAACTGTTTGTTTCGCAATTGTGCTGCGTGCCATCTTTTCCAAACAGAAATATTTGTTAAAAATTGATGTCCAGCAGTTTGACAAGCTTCAGGCAAACCCAGTAATGAGATCTGTGAAATGAAATGTCTGATGGCATCTTGCCTTCTAACCATATTAGTGAAGTTAGGCTGAGAGCCATTTTTTGCCTGCAGTGTCTTAGCATAATGAGGATAAATCAAGCTTTGCAGTTCAGATTTAACAATGCAGACATAATTCTTTCCTCCCTCTCCCCCACGTACTTATGTGAAGCGAAGCCTAATGGCTGTGGACACTCCATTCTGTGCTGCAGTCAAAATCCAAACCAGGAGCTGGATCGGACTTCTCACTGGGGCCCAAGGGAGAGAGTGGAACCACCTCAAGGATCTTGATCGGATAACTCTGGTATTTTCTGAAGTGACTCAGCGAATGATCAGGAGATCCCTAGCCTTGTTTGATGAACCTTTCTCCGCACCAGTTTACCACTTTGCACCCATTCCCTCATCCCCTTTTCTCCTTTGAGTCTGACCACCGAGTGCTCCCACTGTGTGCTAAGCCACACAGGGCTCCTCGGTGCCATCTGCAGCGGTGGAGCTCTGGCTGGAAGCCAGGACTGGCCTTGCTGTTCCTGACAGATGACCTGCAGTGGACTGCAGGATGGATGGTTTTGATACTTGATATAGCTGAGCATCAAATAATTGGGTCATTTTTCCAAGGAAATTAAGTGTTAAATTGGCCTGCTTTTTACATGATCCCGGTTTTTGTAGTAGATCAGGGTGTGTAATTACTGCTGCATGTTCAGACTCCTCAGTCACACGCATACCCAAAGCTCCGTTGTCCCGTCTACTCAAGAACGTTAGACTTAGAAGCGAGGTGTGTGATAGTGCAGGAGAATTAGGGCTCCCAGCGGTGCCTTATGTTATACTTCACGCAAAACAATTCCTTATGGTCCTTTTCTTAGAGACCTTAACTGCATAAAAAGGAAAGGCAAGATGTTGGGAAATGGTCATCTTAACGCGGAGTTGGAACCCAGACATCCTCAACTGCAGCTTAGATGTAGTGACAGTGGACGTGCTTTTCTGTCCTTTGCATTCTTTCAAATGTCCTGATATTACCACGAACGTTACTAAAAGTCACGTGTTCCAGAATGGTGGTTTTCAGCCTCTTAAATAATGCAAGGCAAACTATTGCTAATACGTTGCACATACGCCTTACTACTACAGCTTACTGAAGACCTGGAAATCTTAGGCGTTACAAAACTGAGCAGTTTTTAGGTGTAACCTTTTCTTTTTCAAGTGACTAGAAACGGGTAAGTCAGTACAAAATTCCAGATGTTTTATTTAATATTTTATTATCGGCACTTCAGTAAGCATACTGAAATATAGTTGACTCAAAACTAAGAACTGTACTGCATTATATTTAACTGTCCAGTTGTCTTCTCATAGAAGAGAAAGGAGCAAAAAAGTAGAAAAGGACAAATACACATTATATTTCATATACTGAAGAGCACTGCTTTATAAATATACATGACTTAAGCTAACATGAAAAGTCGATTCAAAAGGTCCCTGAAGTGAGATAATCTTCATATTCATACACCGAGGAAAAGGCCAAGTAAAAGGAAATTAGTAATCAGTCACAGCAATCTGTAGCTACTATAAAACATATTAAATATTCGGTGTTATAAATTTGATTAATGTACTTTCTGCTGTTTGTAACGAGTAAATAGTACTTAATTCTTAAGAATTCGTACAAATATTTAAGCTGCTGTCATGTATTGTTACAACCAATATTTGCCGTATGCTGTGGCTGTTGCACTAAGCCTCTCTTGAGAAGGCCGAGCAGGGGCACACGCTGCAGCTTCTGTCAGCTTCATTGTCCTCCTTTATCTTACAGCACTTGTAGAGGGAGCAGCGATAAGAATGTGAGAGGAATTACAACTATCTGCAAGAAAGCAAGACTGGAAAGGGGTGGGAGGAGATGAAAAACTTGTAATCCCCCCCCCCCCTTTTTTTTTTAAACTTAACACATTAAAACTCTTAGCTTAATGACCCTCTTTCTAAGGTTTGTCTTTTGTATGGAAGAAGACCACAGACTTCTATATACACAAGGAGGGACTATCACAGAGCAGGTCTACCATGCGACCCAGGAGAAGGGTATTTGTATCCAAGGGACTCTCCATCAGAGATTGTACTTTGTGTAAAACAGGTTTCCATGGTCTTGACATACATGCTGTTGGAACCACAGGACTGAGAGGTCCCAGCTAATTAGAAGCTTACCTAAAAGTGTATCCTAAGAAACGGGATAAACTATTACTGTCAAATTGAGCTTTAAGGCATAGTGGTTTTGAAAATACTTATATGTGGCCTATCTCCTATTAAAGGCAGTGGGGGGTTGAATTTCATATTGTTTCATCGAAAAAATCATGGAATTATAGAACAGCCCAGGTTGGAAGGGACCTCAAAACATCATCTGGTCCAACTTTTTGTGGGAAAGGGAGCCTAGATGACATTATGTAGCATGCTGTCCAGTTGCATCTTAAAAACCTCCAGCAATGGGAACTCTACCACACACCTGGGGAGGTTGCTCCAGTGAATGCTTGTTCTTACCATAAAAAAATTCTTTCCTATGTTGAGATTAAACCCCTCCCAGTGAACCTTGGACCCGTTGCCCCTTCTCTTCTCCATGTGGCTCCTTGTGAGGAGAGATCTGCCATCCTCTTTGCAGCTGCCCAATACATATCTTTGGAATTTCTATTCTGATTAATGAATAGGCTGATCCGAATTTTTGATCCATCCATGTTCCCTCGTTTGGGGAGTCGCTGTGTGTAGAGGGAACAAATGGCTTTGTTCGCTCTGGCCAACATGCGTGGGGAAAGTTGTGCCAGCAGCAGGCTCCAGAGCTGCACAGCGCGAGGGGAACTGGAAAGATGGCGTTGCCTTTGGGAGTGGTCCCAAAGGATCCCTGCTCGGCATCTGTCTCCCTCCTGCTGCTTTTGGGCTAATGCGAGGACGTGCTTTTCTCATGCTCTCACTCGCACGCTTTCAATGACTTTATTCACTTAAAATGGAAATAGTTGACGCTTTAATAGCCTTCTGGTAATGCCTGTGGCGGTGCGTTCTGCTGTGCTTACTCTTGAGCCCATTTTACAGGGGTTTAAAGAAAAAAATCATGCCTGAAGACCTTTTCCTCCCTGGGCTGCTTTCTCTTGCACAAATGATATGGTACGGGAAGGGTGCTCTATTTTAACAAGAGCGCTTCATCTTGCAGGGAGAAACAAAGAAAAGATCAATATCATATGCACAGCACTTATAATGGGTTTTAATAGAAGTCGTCTAAATATTTGTTTCTAAATGAACAAATAAGCGTATGTTTACACGTGCCATTAATTCTGGATATCCTTAAGACATTATTAAAGTGATCTGGCTCTCAAATGCACTTGAAGACTTCGATTAGTTAGTTCAGCTATTAATATCTCTCTGCTATATATTTTTAAATATTAGAGAAGACTTTAAGCATACAGAAAATGTAGGGGAAAACTTAAATGTGTGCTTTCATTACTGAAATAAAGCATACAGAAAGATTTATACTTTATAGCTCACTGCGTATGCATTGGGAGAAGCTACTTTTGTGGCACAAATACCCTTCTTTGTTGCTTACCAATACCCGTATTCAGTGACACAAAGAACAACTGTTGTAAAAAATATTAGTATGCAGATGCTCTGGTGTTTTGTTAATGCATTTAATTAAATACAATAGCTCTTTTGTTTGTTTTTCTTTTTCTGTCCTTGAATGGATTTGTGTTATGGTATAGAATCTAGGCTTAGAGTTGCTATTTAAAATGTTTTGCGGCTTCAGAATGTGCCATATATCCATGTTAGTTACTTTCTCTCTCGTTTGATTAAGAAAATCATTTGGGGGCTTTAATAGTTCCTAATAAGTTTGAAAGTATCTTTTCAGGAAAACCCAAATCCCAAAGTTGACAGCCAATATTTTCCTTTTCCCCACTGACGAGGTCTTCAGTGACAATTAGCATTGGTTAAATAATTGTATTCCTGAGAAATAAGTTTAGACGTTTTTAACCAAAGGAAATTTTCTTTGGTTTTCCCCAATATTTTCTAGGTAGTTTTCACAGAAGAAAAAAGAAAGTTGCACAGCAAAACTGCACGTTATGTTTTTTTTCTGTGAAAAACGGTAGCAGACTGATTACAGCAGATTGTAACCTAAGTACCGGTATATGTTTGCAGAAGCCATCGTTACTGTCTCGTGCTGTTATCCATAAAACTATTTAAAAATTAATCTCAGCCTGAGAAGAGGTTTCTTTAGTGCCCTGTGGGTGGGCAAAATGATACGAAATGACTGTGTCGAGTTTAAAATTGCTCTGGTGAATCAGCAAAGAACTTGAGCCCGGAGTACTTCGAAAATGTAACAGTATTTGACAGATCCTGTCCCTCCCATGGCACAAGGACCAAATGAAATGGGCATTTAATGAGGTGATTAGGAGACCCTAAAGGTAACATATGACTAGCTGTAACTTATTTCTGAAATTTTGAGCCTCGTTAGCTCCAAAAAACGTTTCTGACAATGGGGGGGACTGCGTGGGAGGTGTCGGGTCTGAAGGTTGCTTCTGAAGCAGTGTCCTACTAATAACTGTTCTGGTGTTCCTTGGACATAAGACGTATTCCTCAGTGGTTGCAGTTCCTTTTGGAACAGTGGGAATAATGGTATAGACTATAAAAACCTCCATAAATCTTTTTGTCGTTGATAGAAGGAGCTGCCACAGGTTAAAGGTTAAGTGTGCTACAGCCGATTTCTCTTCAGATATTTTACTGCTTGCATCAAAACGCCCCTGCAGAGCAGGCAGCAGAGGGGCACCTCGGAGGTCTGGCTCGGCACCTTTCTTGGCTAAAAGCTCATCAGTTTCTGATAATCCTCTTTGTCACTTCTCACAAGCACTAAATACAAATCTCAGAGAGTTTTGCTCTAGGCCTGCAGCAGCAGCGCTAGGACATCATACGCCGACTGCCAGCATCACACGTGGAGGAAAAACTGTCATGGGAGGCCAAGCAGACACTGCAGTTTAGTGTCCTCTGCCTTTTGGAAGTGAGGACAATTTAAATAGTGACAAAACCTTCCCTCGTGACACTTGTCTGATCAGTATTGAAGTTACAGTGAGGGGTTCCAAACGGGGACAAAACCTTCAGGTACAAAAGCTCTGACATCGTGGAGAGGGAACGTGCACTTGAGAAGGCACCGTCCTGTGATGTCACTTTAACTTTTTTTTTTTTTTCCTGTTTTGGAGAAAACCAGCACATTTTAGAGTTGCAGTCCTCCAGGGAAAGTACGGGAATTCTGATTATTCCGACACTGTAACTGATTGCCTCCTCCTCAGTAAGCTTTCCACATGAATAATATTAGTTTCAGTTGTGCTTCTAACAACATGTTGAGCTATTTACAATTTCTTCTAATGAAAAAAAACCACCTAGAACTACTGCAAATTTAGTGTGAGAACATCCTGGTTTCGGTTCCAAGATAGCTTAATGTTCTTACAGGCTGGTAGAGAACATAGTTTCATTGCAACTGCACATATTACGGGTTTTGTATGAAATGAGCATCTCGAGGCAAGGGAGAGAAAGCAGCATTGTTCCCGGGCTGTTTTTCACAGGCCTGTATTCATATCTCATCCTTGTTGTTTGCAGGAGAGGCAGATGTGAACCAGAACAATGGGACCTCCACGAAGAGCCCAGCGGTGACAGACTCCAAAGGCACAGCAGACCCGAAGAATGCCTGGCCCGAGGCCAACCCAGCTGACACGACCGGTCGCCCCCACTTGATCCGCCTCTTTTCCCGAGATGCCCCAGGAAGAGAAGACAACACCTTCAAAGATCGGCCCTCGGAGTCAGACGAGCTACAAACCATCCAAGAGGACAGTGCAGCAGCTTCGGAGAATTCGGATTTGATGGCTTCACAAAAACGCTCCTCTTTCCGGCACGGATCAAAAATGGCATCTGCGAGCACTACAGACCATGCTAGACATGGATCTCCAAGGCACAGAGACTCGGGTCTACTTGACTCGCTGGGCAGATTCTTTGGAGGTGAAAGACACGTTCCCCGGCGGGGCTCGGGCAAGGTGAGCTCTGAGGAATAGAGAGCTGCGCAGCTACAGCAAAATAAAGTACAATTAAACAGGAAGGGTGGGACTGGAAGGAAGGTGTAACTGCTATAATGCAAGAGTTGACTTAGCCAGCAAGACGGTACTTGCAGATGTGTAATGCAATGCTTGGCTTTAAACTGGAAAAAAAACAACAACAACAAAAAAAGCATAGATCTGGGAAACAAGAGGAGCTATTCTGGGTAGTAACAAGGAGTATTAGAAATCCAGGTGGCTCTAGAAACGTTACTGAGAGGAATTCTTGTGAACATTTCATGTGGTGCATTGTGTGCTGTGCCATTTAGAGAAACTTCAGTCTGCTTTTGTGTGTTGTTCTTAAATATTTGCAGAAACGGAGCTGGATGAGAGCACCAAGTGCAAGACAAGCTCTAGGTAGTTTGGCACTAACTGAGGGACAGACTTGGAAATAGATGTTAGGAAAAGAAAACGAACAGCGGCCACGTTCTCTGCCTGCTTGCGCAAGAGCATGTTTTAAGGTCAGTCGCTAGCATTGCTGAGGAGATGGCTTGGCAGATACTATCCTGAATCCCAGATGTACCAAATAGTCCAGCTGCTTTATTCTGGCGAGAAGTGAAGATTTATGTTCCAAGCATTTCATATTAGAGATTGGGTAACAAACCACTTCGTTACGAACTGGAAAACGAGGTATTGATGAAAATATATTACTTGAATTCTTTCCTTTTCCAGGATTAACCCGCCCCCTCTGATAATTTACGCAGGTGGCATGTTCGCTCACTAGTGGTGAGTGGCAAAGTTTAAGGTTATTTTCACTGTACCCTCTGCCGTGTAAATGATAAGTGGAGTCTTGTGTTTGTGTGTTCACACACTACATAAGCATTTGAATGGAACTACTGTAGGGCTGTAAAAACCTTTGCTTTTGCTGAATATGTTGTTTGATGTCCTTGCTCAAGCCTTTGTTTTAGCCGGGTATATTGTTTGATGTTGTTGCTCAAGTCGTGTGCTGCAAAAAAAAAGCAACGCTTAGAGTTGCTGCCAGGGCCTAAAGATTTCAATAACCTTTGACAACCTTCGCTGGCCGTTCCAGACGCTCCAACCCGTGACGTGAGCACGTGCGGCTTTTCCCATAGAGTTGCACTGGGACGTGCTACGTGCTGCCCTGGGGTTTAAAACTGATTTGCGATCTATGGTCACAAATACAAGATAGGAGAGCTGCAGGCTGCCGCCGTGCTCCACAGCTCCGCACTGGGAAGCACAACCTACAATAGCCCTTTCCTGGAGAGTTGTTGTAACATAGAGCCCACTGGATGAAAAATACTCCGGAAACTTAAAACCAGAAGCTTCTCACACTTGGTAGCCGGCGCTAAGCAAGCTGTGCATTTTGGTCTTCTTGTTTCTCACATTTACAAACTGGGGACTAGAACGCTTGTGACAGAGATTTAGCAATTACGCAGTCGTGCTGTAGGTATGTAATATTCATAGAGGCAACAAGCAGTTGCTGGCAGAATGAAGAGAACCACTTTTCTTACTGTTACCGCAGATATCAGAGACTGTTCCCAACACTGTTATTTTTCTGGAACCTGCTTGGCTAGCTCAACTCTTGCTGTTTTATTCGTATACTGTGTTGCTTGATGAAAAACAGCGTATGAAATGCTCTTTGTACACCAAGGAAATGATACCAAAACCTTAGATTCTGCATACAGAATATACAGAGGTATGTACGTTCTTGCTTAGCAATAAACCAACCAACTCACTTTTTAGCAGCGATGACTAAAAAATGGCTGCAGGTTGTACCAATTCTGTATTTTATCCTTTGGTGTGAACACGATTGCTATGATTCTCTACAGATCTCCACGCAATTATGCATGAGAGGGCAGGATATCATCTGTCTTATCTCTGTTGCCGTTCAGTAAACTGCTAGTTTGAAGCACTTAAACGTCTGCAAAACAGTGCAGAATTATGGACAATTCTAACATTTCTTTTACCTAGCAGAAGTAATTAAGCTTTTTTAAGAACAACTACATACAATGTTTGTTACAGAGTCCTGGCTTGCAAGGTCTCAGCTGGAAGCACAGAGAAGTTTTATTGTCTTGGCAAAAGTCAGTGGCATTAGGACTTCCAGTGCCAAAGCATCTCTAGCACCGTTTCACACGATGATAGAATCGATGCACGAAAACATGTCGTAGGAAGCTCTGTCATGGGAGGGTTTGGGTGCAGAAAATGTTGAGCAAGTGCCACAGAGGGTTGCTTCAACTATTATTTATTTAGCCTTTGAATCAATGGTTTCTTGTATCAAGGAAGGCTTGTGGTGTCATTTATTTATACGTGTGTGTACAGAGGAAATCTAGACGGCCAATAGTCTCTATTCGTGCTTAAATCCTAAGTGGTTGACACTTGCTGAATTTTGTGGAGTGGGAGAGTAGTGATGGATGATGAAGATGTTCAAGGATGACCTGAAACAGAATGAAGCCCCGTGGCCGTTTTCCAGGCTCCGCCAAGTAAACAGGCCTAAGTAAATAAGATACCATGAAAAGCACCTTAAAGGGATGAATTTCAAAGGCTCGAAATTGGAAAGTTCCTGGAGCCGCAGGGTTTGTTTCCTTGCCCTTGTTTCTGATGAATTTTTTTGAAGCATTTCAAAGCAGTTCTGCAGCTGCCTTTCTCGCTGTCTCCCTTTCCCAGGCAGCCCCGTGCCCCAGTGGGAGCGTGTATCTCAACTACCCACACCAGCGAGCGCTGGAATGCAGGGACAACACTTGCTCTTTGTACAGATTTAGGGCTGACATTCAAGCAAAACACATTATAAATTCTTTGTGGAGGCATTTTCATCTTGCAGCCGTAGCTGAAAAGTACATTAATGAAGCATATTCACTATTGTGTAGGGAAAGGTGGGGTAGGAACAAAGCGGGGACTGTTTGTTTGTGGCCTCCTTTTCTCCCGTGGAGCAGGTTCTCCCTTACCCTGGAATTCTGAAGTTAAATTAAGAGTGCGTGGGAGTCCCATGGGAGTAAGTAAAAATAGAAATACTGGGATGTACAGAAATACTCCTTCTCCTCTAAGGGGCAGCAAAGGCGTTTGCAGTTGTTCCTCCTGCCCCATCAAGATTTTAGGTAACTTAATCAAAACCAGCTTGAATTTTGTACTTTTAGGATTTTTTTTTTTTAAGGTAGAATATTCCAAACTATTGTTGTGCACAGCTTAAACTCTATTGTATTAAAGAAGATTTTAAAAGGGCGACAGAAAGAAACTGCGGTGCAGACATTTTCGAAAGCATGCAAGGCAGTAGTGTAACTATAAATTATTTCCTTTCTAATCTTTATAGAATATTTATCAAAACATTTGTAAAGCGTATAAGCAAGTTTGTTAAAATGATCAGATCTTTCTTGCGCCTCCTAGATAGCAGCCTGTACTCAACTGCAGCACGTACTGAGTGCTGGTTTGTTTCTTCTACGCTGGTGTTCACGCTTTTGTAATTCTTTTGTTTATGGTTAATTTTTTTTCCCTACTAAAGTTTGGATTGTGAAATAAGAACTTTTCTGCCCTGGTTTAACATTATGCATTAACGTACTAAACTTTTAAACTGTGTTTGTAACACACTCGCAACAGGTCAAAATATTGTGAGCTGCAGTAAATAGTAGCCTGAGGCCGGATGTAGTGAGAGATTAAATCAGTTTCTTACGTTTTGCTGCAGAGTTTTGTATGCAATCCTGTAATGTTCTCCCGCTGCCTGTATGAAGCCTTGGTCCTCTATTTCTTTCCCGAAATACGTGTGTTTGGGTGCGAGGAATACAGAAGGGGGACGTGGGGCTTCCCCTTCCTGCAGCCAGCGGGAAGGTGCCAGGAGCGCCGGGCTGAAATTCTGCTCAAGTTGAGCAGAACCGAGGTTTTGGCTCAGCGTTTCCGAACCCGCCGCTCCAGACCCACCCCCGAGTTCAGCAGCTGCTGGGATGGGGATCTACAAAAAAAAAAAAAAAGGTGGGAGGGCAGGGTTTGCGATAAACCTGCACAGGCAAAAAGTTTAGGTAGCGCCATTTTAAATAATGAGGTGGAGCGATACAATTGTCAGAACATGCAGGCATCTTTTTTTTGTTTTTTTTTTCCTTCTCTCTTTTTGCACTTGAACGCCGGTCACATTTCTTACGCGAGCTTTAATGTGTACTGCAGCACCACGAAGGCTTTGAGAAAGTAGTGCCATCAATGGTAGTCTGACTAGTACATGAGGTGATTCAAGCAAATACTTACTGTGATTTTTATTTCCAAGTCATGAGTTTTCAGGGAGTGGTATTGCTCGTGAGACACTGTTTTGTAAAACCTGCTGTGCAAGCAGTATGCTTGTAAAAAAAAAAAAAAAAAAAAAAAATTTTTTTTTTATAGAGTTTATGGTGGTTGTAACAATAATTTTGTTTTAATCTTTTGCTTTATATGTGCTTTATGTATTCATTAAAATGTTTACGTGACAAAACTGGTGTACTAATGCTTTAATTTGTTTTAAAACCTTTAATCCATTAACAGAAGTTGCAACAGACCACGCCGTAGTATGCGATTGGGGTTTCAGGTCATTAGAAGAGGCTGTACATCCTTCTACAAAATTCAGTTACAGCATTGGACAGCAATGAATAAAGTTTGCTTTGATTAGTTTTTAAACAACTGACGTTGCTAATTCCGCTGTTCTCGCTTTACGATAACGGGCGCTGAACCTGGCCTGTCTTTTTCATGGCGGGTCGTAGTGAATGATGAATCACCTAAAAATGAATTCCCGTATATCAGAATTGCGGGTTTGATTAAAGCCCATTTCACTTACGGTAGGCCTCGGGGCGCTTTAGATTTCTCTGTTTTAAAAAAAATAGTAACCCGTACAAGACAAACAAGTATCAGCAGGTGAGTCCCGCACAGCGGGTGAGGAGTGAAAGGCTCAGGAGCCAACATTACATCGGAGTGATCCCCACGTGTTCATTTGACACACGTGTAACCACATACACGTTATACGTGCTTAATAATTAACACATTATTTGATGCACTGGAACTAATTATCTCTCACATTTTCAAACACATTCCTGCTTGAAGCAATTCTTATAAGCTGTGAGAGGAATGTGGAAGTCAGGCTGGGATGAGTGCGCTGTGCGGGCTGCCTGGAAGAGCGAGCACCGACTGTGGGTGACATTGTAGTGATGCGCCGTGGCCGGGAGCTCGGGGTCTTCAGAAATGGGACAAAGTAGTTGGGGCTCGACCATTTGCGTTAGAAGTTGAAGAGAAAATCATGACTGAGTGGACAGGAAAAGCGTCACTGCTTTCACTGTTGTGTAAATGGCCTTTTTTTGCCTCTTAAATTCAGAAATGTATTTAGTAACATGTTCAGGCTAAAGTGCTAACTCATCAGCTGAAGCATTTTAAAGATCACTGTTTCTAATGTATCTATCTCCAGAAGGCCATTTCCCCTTTTCATTAAACTTCTAACAGTATCTTCCAGGTCAGTCTTTGCTAGACTATTTCTAGCTTCTCCTCTCCACCAGGATGACAGATGGTAATAATCTGTTTAAGAGGGAGCTGACTGGGTGCTCTGAAGAGGAGCTCCAAGGATCCTGTCAGCCAGGGCTGCTTTGGGGTCTCGTGGTGGGAACCAGCCTGGGCTGTTGTGCGGCAATTCCTCTGTGGTTGAACTGCAGGGTACCACAGCCCGGTTGAGAATAAGGTCAGGATTTAATGTCACTGTGACATCCCCGGGGCTGTGTGTGTTTAAACACAGGAACCCCAGAAGTCACACACAGAAGGTCAAATGGACGTATTCCAAATTCAGCATGAGGCTTTTCTCTGCCTAGCGTTAAATTTTCCTCGTTAGGTTTACTTCACTGCAGATGAACCAAATTTACAAATAAGAAACTGCTTTACGTTAAAATCCATTATATTGGGTTTTCTTCTATCACCTATATATTAACTCCTTGCAAATGAACAACTGCATTACCCTTAGCACTCGCCATCCTAGGATGCCAAAAGTAATGACTTTGTTCTTCAGCTGTTCCGAGATTGCAGAATACTAAACACCGCCCAATAAAACAAATTGAGGCAAAAGCTAATAGGTTTTTTTTTTCCCTGATCTTGTTTTGTACCTCCATCCTCACATACTGTTAGCGACAATTGTGGCTTTCATTTTGGGTACTGGTGCAACGTATCTCACCTAGTTCCTGAAATGGTCTCCAGTTCGTTAGATGGCTTCAGTCACTCATTTCACTCTGAAGTACGGCACTGGAACAGGTTGTCCAGAGAAGCTGTGGATGCCCCATCCCTGGAAGTGTTCAAGGCCAGGCTGGATGGGGCTTGGAGCAGCCTGGTCTAGTGGGAGGTGTCCCTGCCCAGGGCAGGGGGTTGGAACTAGGTGATCTTTAAGGTCCCTTCCAACCCAAACCATTCCATGATTCTATGATTTCAGTTCTGAGCTACACAAAATCCTCCACCACCATTTTTCAGCTGTTTTTATCAAGCTTCATACAAAGCAATTTAAAAAGTGTTCATGAAAAATACCGAATTACTGCTGCAGACCCAAGATGGTCCTTAGCTCTGTCCTGCCTTTCGTTCATGATGCACCTGCATTTTCATTTCTGATATATTGTACAATGAACATGCCTTGGAAACGACAAGCTTCAGGATTTGGTGGGTGTCCATCCGTGTCCTCGGCCCCCCAATTTATACTGACTACATCACTGGAAATTTTACCTCTGATTGACAGCATTTGTTTCAATAAATTATGCTATTAACTATGTCACATCTAATTATTTCCTAATATTAAACTCTCCTTACTACTACATTCTCCCCATAAGTTATGCCGATGTAGGCAATAATACTTTTAACAACCTGCACAAGAGTTTATCTTGTCATTTTCTTGACTATTAAAGGCAAAAAAGAAATAAAATAGGGCCGGTCCCTTCAAAGATGAAAACTGATAAAGTAGTTTGTGGGTGGGTGGATGGGTCTGTGCAGTCTGAGAGACTGAAGTGTGCGTTTCAAGAAACTAAGGCTGTAGTAACATTTTTCTCCTCTTTATTTCTGGTTTTTACAAATTTCTGCTTTCTTGCTGGTAGCCATAACCACAACAGTGCAGTCGTTTGCCGTAGCAGCACCAGCAGACGCATCTCCACCAACTACGTTGTCTGATCAGCTGAACTTTATCATTGTGGCTGCTAATCTATGATGCCTTCCAGATCTTGGCCATGTACAGTTAAGTTCTTAAGGCTGGGAAGTTTGTTGGTAGCAGAAGCTACCTTGGAAACCACCCTGAGAATACCTACTAGCCAAAATCTCTTCTCTGCTGGAGCGATTGTTCTCAAAAAAAAACAAAACCACCAAACAAAACCAGCCAAACCCCAGAGCTTTGGTGGGTAATTTCAACAAGGCTTAATCAGTGTCATTGACTGATACCAACTTGATAAAACAGCACAGAGAATGATACTGATTGCGCACCAGAGACTATGTCCAAGCAGATAAAGAACGTCTATCATGAAGAATATTTGAATAAAATGATAAATGCTAGGCAGAAAAATGCATCAGAAAAGCAAAGATAAGTTAAAGCATCAGGGTTTGCCCCTGAAACCATTTATCAAGTGTCACAACAACGGAATAAACTGGACATGGAGAAAAACCCAGCAGGTACGATGGCACTGATCTTGCACTCGGGACCCATCATAAAACAGAACTACTGTCCTTAACAACTGTCTTCTGATTCTGAACTTTTTCTGAACGGATTCTTTTTTCCTCCCTCACCTCCTAATTTGTGAGCCCTAATCATCAAGGCAGCAAGGAGTAAGAGGGTTATGGAGAAATGTGGTTCTGGATTATCAATGATCACTTCATTGATGATCACTTACTTCTCTGGATGGTCAGTGTTCTCCATTGTTTTCTTCTTCATGCCGTCTTTCTTCTCATCTTCCTTGGGTTTCTTACTTTTCAGTCATCTCTCTTCTTTCTTCTCATGTTTATTCCAATCTTTCTGCTCGGAATTCGTCCTCTTTCTGTTCATCATCTGTTTCTAGCCAAAGATTAAATTCATGCTGTCAGCACAACACTGGAAAGCAGGTTCTCCTGGACTCTGCATCTCTCTTCCTACCAATTCTGCTCTGTAACTTTCAGCAAGTCATTTCATTTCTGTCTTTGTTTCATAGAATCACAGAATGGCTTGGGTTGGAAGGGACCTTAAAGATCATCTAGTTCCAACCCCCTGCCCTGGGCAGGGACACCTCCCACTAGACCAGGCTGCTCAAAGCCCCATCCAGCCTGGCCTTGAACACCTCCAGGGATGGGGCATCCACAACTTCCCTGGGCAACCTGTTCCAGTGCCTCACCACCCCCACAGTAAAGAAATTCTTCCTGATATCTAATCTAAATCCCTCGTCTTTCAGTTTAAAACTGTTACCCCTCATCCTATTGCTACACTCCCTCATAAAGAGTCCCTCCCCATCTCTCCTGTAGGCCCCGTTTCCACATTAGTAAAAATTAACAGTGCCATTACAAGGATGTGCGGGTCGTCCTTTCTAAAGCGATTAGAAAAAGCCTGCTGAATTAGCTAATTATTTATGTCACCATCGGACCAGCACACGGGGAAGATGTCAGCATTCCCGCCGCTTTTTGTAACAGCTCAGTAGGTTGTGAACAGCCCGGAACAAACTCCATCACGGAGAGCAAACCGGTACTCGGGTGGCAGGTGAATGAAAATGGAAGCAACGACAGCAGCTTAACACAGCTCTGGTTGAGCGGTGCGTCTTGCAGTTGGTACAGTACTACTAGAATAAACATGGAGGGATATTATACGCATTGTACACATTCCACGTGTGCTGAACATTCTATCACTGCCTGATGAGACCCTTGGCAGCAGCACTGGAAGGCTCTGACGTGGTGTCACCTGCCCCCAGGAGCACAAAGCCCCACGTACAGAGCATCTCCCAGCCCCGAGACGGAACAACTTCTGCCTGCAAGCGCCTGCCCGATTTCCCAACCTGGCTCTTGTCAAACTGTATACAATAAATTTCCTCTTGCTTAAAAACCTACCATATATATTCACTGAAAGGATGCCCCTCCATTCCTGTTTGGAATACTGGTTTGAAATGGTACTAACTACAGAAGTTCAAACCTGGGTAGGAATTTTCTTATAATTTGGATTCAGTGTCCATTTCAAGGGCTACACAACATGAGCTGGGCGAGCAGCTTCTTACAAATCGCCTGTCACTCTTTCACCTCCCTCTTCACACAAACCGGCATGAAGAGTATTCATCACTTAACCCTTAAAGTCCACTAAAATCCACTAATTTTAGTCCACCAGTACGGTTGCGAATTTCTTAGTGGGGGTTAAGCATTACATCCTGTAGGTTGTGGAACGGTTTGGTTTCCTAAGGCCGTCCGAATGTACTTTTCAGCTCTCTATGAACTTGAAAATTGTCGATTTTTTTATGATTTCTTTTAAATTAATTATGACCTTTCGTGAAGACAACCCAATGAAAACCACGAAACCCGTTGAATCCATGAAAACGTCCGTTGTTTTTCGTTCTTACCAATGCCTGAGATGCTTACTTGGCTTGATTACATTTTAAATCAGCTCTTTTCCATATTTCATATGTATTTAGATATTGCCATTACTGAAATGACATGTGACGTTCTTTAGATTTGCATTTCACATACTAAAGGAGGCAACAAAACTATGTAACGATGATACTGAAAGGAATTGGAAAACCATAAATTCAGTACTCCAAACCAAAAAAAAAAAAAACCAACTTAATACTATTACTGTCACTAATGCATATTATCCACTGATTGGGAATTAGAGCTTTAAGTTTATATTTACCTGTATATGCGATCTTTAGTTATAAGCAATCCTCTTGTGGAGGATGGGAGCGCTCAGTGAGAGTTTATAATATGCATTTCAAAGTCCCTCTTAATGAGTGTGAGTTGCAAGATCCAACACATCATGTTTACACCAGGCAAGGTCAGATATGTATTTTACGGGATGTCATAATATCACTAAAAATTGCTGCTGCTACTGAAAACAAAGTCAAGTAGGATGCGCAGAAAACATAACTTCAATTCTGCTTATATGAAAATGAAGTTAATCCCCCAAATCCTACCACATCTCAAATCAGATGCGTGTACGCTCACAAACCGGGATGATCAAACACGGTGTCCAACTGTGCAAACCAGAAGAGTTACGGTACGGAGGGTAACAGCCCTAAACCCTCACTGAGTGCCACAGAAAATACCAAGAGCCTTGGTTCAGCCTCCGAACACCAAAGAGCAAATCCTCAGGTACCTGCACCTCAACTGGAAACGCAATAATCTCGCACAAGCCCCAAAATGGAGCGCATACTGAATTACGCACGGATTTTTGTTACTATGGTAGAGAAATTATTTTATTTTCTTTTTACCCAACAGCTCTTTCAAAATACTAATAGGGGTTGTGCCAGTAAATTTAATTATTTTGATGTGAAAGTACAAGGCTAACAACCGGGAATGCAACGCCAACGTATAGCTACTGTTAAGACTTAAAATACGCGCATGTTTTCTTTGCACTACATTGAAACTTACTCTCTGTTCTTCCTTTGTCTCAGTGGCCAAAATACATAAGGTAGGCGGCACAGCGAAATAATGCAACTTTCTTGTGCATCACCAGAAAGAGCTGCGAAGGATTCCAATACCGAATCCCTCCCCACCACAGAATAACTGTGGGTATGTTATATACATCGTAAAGATTGTTCTCACTTGCTTTGTCAATCCTGAAAGCTATTAATTTCACAGTGAAGTTGCAAACTGCGTCTGTGTCATCAGATCTCCCAAATACCGCTTAAGCTGCCAGTACTGGCAAATGTTTTCTAATAATTGAGATTATGGAGATTAAGGGCTCTTTCCTTCTTGGCTTTTTTGAGCGTACAGCAGAGTTCACTCAACGGGGATCCTTTAACTGGGAACAGCGAACACCTGAGTGTTCTCATCTGTCCTATTTTTTTTGAAAGGAAGACTGCTCGTGACTACAAACTACTCAGTTATATATTTTTTTTTATTTTTTTTTTTTTAGAGGGCACAAACAGAGGCACCTCTGTTTTCCAATTCACAAACAATAGCCAAGGGCTCTGAATTTAGGACTATACTTTGTGAGCACGTTCCACCGTATATAGACGCGGAAGCCAAGCTTGCTTTTTGTTGGTGATGCTCTTGCGACTGAAATTCCTGACACCGTCGTACGACGCCGGGGGAGACCTCGCTGCAGCTGCCGGGCGAGACACCCGCAACGCAAAAAAGCAAATAAGTGTCACCCATCCCTAAAACGTGGGTGCTCTGCTGTGTTCCCATTATGCTTTAAGGTGAATGCTTTTTTATGTTTCCCCCCCCAAGCACTTAAAGCATATTTAAAGATAAATGGTGACCTTCTGAACGTATCAGTGAAACGCGCAGTGACTAGAGGAGCTCATTCAACAAAGTCCAATTATAAAACACCATCTCAGTAGCCCACCCCAGCAGGAGAAACCAGATTTCTTTTCTCTTTCATTCAGCAAAGCCCCGCCTGAATTCACTCAAATTTAACTTTTAATACCTGGAGACATCAGTTGTTACTCTTCTGAGGAAAATTATTTTCATAATTCATGAATGTGAGCACTCTCAGAAGAAAAAAAAAAAAAGAAAAAAAACACACTGGATTTCACCCCCCGCCCTTAAGAGTTCAAAAATTGAAAGAACAATCTACAGGTGGAAGAGTAATTCTAACCATAAATTAAAGAGAAACATGTAATTAACTGCCACAAATTGAGACTAATACAGAGGATTCTGACGGCAGATGAAGCTTGCTGATGATAATATGAAAGGAAAGCGCTTTATTTGTAACGCTGGGAAAACCAGGGTATTAAGCTCACGCAGAACCATCATTAAAAATGGCTTCAGACTTGCCACGGCTACGACCCCATGAGCTCTAAAAGACTATGCTGACATTTGGCACCGCAGACGGAAGAAAGTTTGCATGTGCTACACAATGACCTTTCCAACAAGCCAAATTACTAGCACCTAATAACTGATCAGAATGCTAAACTCAGGCAACTCAACCTCATCTAAGCTGCAAAAACCTATTATCCCACCTTTTCGGGGATAATTGCCTCGGTGGCAAGCTGTAGCCCACTGCAGGGTTGAAGGCTACACGCAATCAGATCTCATTTTGAAGTTTTCCGCTTCACGTACCGCCATCGTTTTGCGGTGAGACAGCAACCAGCTCCTGCTGCTAGCGACGGACATTCGGAACTGCAACACCACCGTGTTTCATGGTGTGCATCCCAAAGACAAGGCAGTCAAGCTGGTTCCAGAGGCAAGGCCATGCTTCATTTGAACTTAGATTAAAAAAAACAAACACACACATGGCTGAAGTAACTTGTTCTAAGCACGTGCGGATGCCTTGCTTGCTCCCTCTTCCTCATCGTGACAGCAGAGGATATTTTGGCAACACTGGAACTAGCGACAAAGCAGAACCTGCAGGTTCTAGCGACAAAGTAGACAACTAGTGACAAAGTAGAACCTGCAAGTATAAGCAGGACTGGCTGCCTGACACTACAGAAATCTCACAAATCCAATAAAATTCAGAAATTCCTGTTTTTTAAAGAATAAATATCTACATATCATCAGCATGCAAAAATCCGTGCCGGTAAGTACCAGCTCAACTTTTCTGGATAGGCTCGATTTTTTATCCTAAGGAAATTAGTTTTCTAAACAATATATCTGCATCTCATTTCTCCTCAGAACTGCGTAACTTAAAAGGCCACTCATGAAGCTGGGTATTTCACCTCATTTTGTATGAGCCAACACAACATAAATCGATTTCATTCACATAAGATCACAAGATCTGACATCACTGACTTAAAAAAATACAACTTTGAGGTAGCAGCTTTGAGCAGTAACACTAGATCATTTCACAGGACCTTTTATTCAAGAGTTTTAGAACATGTGAATCTCTGCACGGCCATTTTCAGTACCAACAGCTTGAGGTGGCTCCTGATGCCACGAGATGTCACTCAGAAGTGCAAAAAGACTCTAAACCTTTGAAAGTCTGTTCTACAGATATTAACATACTCGTCAAAAATCACCAAGCTGCTCATGAGCCAGGAGCCCTGCTCCAACAATCAGACCAAGCTTTTTCCCTGGCAAGCTGATCAATGTTTTTCCGTATGTGACGAAAGCAAAGTATATTTTAAATAACTATTCATACTCCTGTGTTCATTCAGTTTGTGCTACTAGGGAAGTGCTTAGGCGAGCTACTGTCCCACTATGGATTTCTATTTCATCTTTAGGGGACAATGAAAATTTTTAGTATCCACACGACGCTGACAACATCATTGTGTTTTCAGGGAATTCATTACACTAAGAGAACCACTGTGGCACTGTTGTTATTTTCATTCTCTCCTACCTTCTCCGCTCCCCACCGAACGTAGTTCAGATCTGTCGCACTGAACACGAAGCCACGTCATTTGCAATGACGGGCAGACATCTGTAATTGGGTCAGTCATATGGTAACAGTTATTTTTTTAAAACTTTGTCATGCTGCATCCAGACAGCAGGAACTACACCACATTTTTGACGCTATTTTCACTGCAATAGATGCATCACGCTCTAACTACCAGTCAAGGTGTTCGCTCTTCACAATGTGTTATTTTTGTTACTTATTTTTACCTTCGCTTACTGGACTTCTCTCTGTATCGCTCGGGAAGCCCTACGGAAAATAGAAGGTATCGTCAGTCTCATTCGATTCCCTCATTCTAAAACGAAGCATCGCTCTTGCGGTTCATCGGTGCTATGCGGTCTTTGGGAACTGAGAAATGATACACAACCCATTCCTGCTCTTGCACGGAGAAGAACCCAATATCATTTTACATTTTTCTCCGTTTCGGGTTTTATGTCTAAAATTACATTCTGCGATCCTACTTACGGAAGAAGGAAAATTACAAGGTTTCTGTTATCACAACTTTCCAATAACAGGTTTGATTCCACACTGGGCTGCAATGCTAAAAACATGTACATCCACATATATTATGCACAACATATGTCCGTATACGTACTCTGTATGTGCCATTGTATTAAAAGAATTGTTCCTTCGCATCACTGGCCACTTCAGGTTGCGGTCTCTGTAGATTCCCAAGGCATTTTTTCTCTTCTTTTCATTCCTGGTGAAAATGACTCTTCTCTTCACACAGTTGCCGATTACCTTTCCTCCCCAGCTGACTTGGCGATTTGCCTATTGTGCTTTCAGGACATACATGCAGCCAGGGCAAGCCACCACGTAGGGTCCATCCCCCAGAGATCTCAGCATGGCCGGCCTGGTGACGACAACCCCGTAGTCCACTTCTTCAAGAACATTGTAAGTCTCCTCTCTCCTTGTTATGCACTAAAATAAAATATTTTCTTTAGGACCCACCAGTAACCAAACACTCCCAATTCCATCCCTGGAAGTGTTCAAGGCCAGGCTGGATGGGGCTTTGAGCAGCCTGGGCTGGTGGGAGGTGTCCCTGCCCAGGGCAGGGGGGTTGGAACTAGATGATCTTTAAGGTCCCTTCCAACCCAAACCATTCTATGATTCATCAGCCATTATTTTGAACCTCACGAATTGTACCCTGCCTTTGAGCTCATCGTGCCATTCAAATACAAAAATAGTTTTTACTGGGAAACACAAATCCTAAAATGCTACCAAAAAAAGGCGTGTGAAGCCTCCATTGGCATAGTCAAATCTCAACAACAACCATTCCAAATTATACAGCTTCACCATTTGCAGGTTTTGTCCTTGTGTCATCAGCATTGGCTGTATTTAGGCATGTCTTCTCTTTAAAACAAACAAACAAACAAAAAACCACACCAAAAATCCAGTCTGTTCTAGGCAAAGCCTAAGACAGCAGAGGAGCTTCTCAGTGCGATTACTTAGAGAGCACTTAATCCTGACAGCAGGCAACAGGCTTGATGATTCCCTACGTTAATTGTTGCCTTGGTTTTACCACTTTTTTTGTGTTGTTTTTTAGGTCTCACCCCGTACACCTCCCCCAATGCAAGCAAAGGTAAGCATTTTCAGGGGCACAAGCAATGTCCAAGATCTTTTGTGGGCTGATTGATTCCAATCCAACTGCTAGCCTGATTCATTTTCTTTATCGACACCAAGTAAAAATGCGGAGTTATCACTGGGCATATTTAAAGCAAGGGACTACGACAGCAAAGCCATGGTTCTCTTCCTCATGCACTTCTTGCCTTGCTGCATGACGTGTAACAATTTAAAGCCTCTTGCAGGGATTTTTATATTCAATTTATGTTGTGATTGCTTTATGCAATGAACTAATAACAGGTAATGCTTTCAAACAAGCCTCACCCACCAGGAACTCTCCTCTACGTTTACTAAGCTCAGCTGGCCTCGAAAGTACGTGATACTGACAAACCATGGCTAGCGAAGTCAGTTCTTGTAATTTATAATAAAGAATTTTACCTTTCTTGTTTTATGGACTAACCCTACACAGATTGTTGTTTTCAACTCCTGCCTCATTATCTGGCCAGAATTTTGTTACTTTTACTGCATTTTCGTCTTCTGCTGCGTATGGTACAGCCAGATGCGATGTTCCATAGTGATCACCATGTCATTGTTTCTATTTCTTGCATGTGCAGGGAAGAGGATTATCCCTCACCAGATTTAGCTGGGTAGGTGACGATGAGCTTTCCATCACAGCCATTTTGTTTACCAGGCCAAAGCATACCTCGCTCCGTTGCCTCAACCCGCTGCAGCAACGCGATAATTTCGTTTTTGTCTCGATTTCGCTATTTTGCTTTCCCTGTTGCACTTTCCTCCCCTCCTCCCACAGCACTTTAAGACGGTAATTTTGTTGCTTGCTCTTATCCAGCAACTTGACAGCCTCGCAGCGATAATTTCTTTGGCTTTAGCTTGAAGGGAGCAAAATCCACTGCATGGCAAAGCTCTCTTCCCTTAAAGACTCCTGGAAGACTCATCTGCTGCTTTTTTCTTTTCCTGGGAAGGACAAAAATGGGAGGGAGGACTGGGACAAGATGGGCGCTTATTCCACAGCTCCAATTGCTTTTATACAGTAAAGTCTGCAAAACTAACACTGTCACTAATTCAAGTATTTTGTCCCACCTTTCCTTGCAACCCCTTTCGGTAAGACGAGATCTGCCTAAACGATTAGGCAAGTTCTTCCCACAGTTACCTCACAACTCATTAAAATTCTACTTCTCTACCACAGGTTTGATTTTATATGAGGCGGACATGTAAATTACTTGCACTTTAAGACAAAAATAGTAAAGCCTTCAAGCCATTAAGTATTTCTTTCCCTATCAGAACACCACAAATTATGACATCTTAGAACTCGTGAAATTGAAACATTTTAAGTTTTGTCATGCAGGTTAACCTTCCAAGTATCCAGTTTTTTATTATTAATTCCTCTTTTACAGATTGGTGCTTCCTTCCGATTTGAATACTTTCAGATAATTTCCTAACATTGTCCTTCATCCTTGTTTATTACGTAAAAGATTGTTTTATTCCAACACCTCTAAATCTCTCATTTGAGTGTTACATTCCAGTGATCACAAGCAAAGATTACAATGTGCATATGATAATTGGCATGCGATAATTTGCAATCTATATGAAAATCTTTCTTTGCAGGGTGGTGAAGGACACAAGCCAGGATATGGAGGAAGCGGAAAATTCTATGAGCATAAATCTGCTCACAAGGGACATAAGGGATCCTATCATGAGGGCCAGGGCACTCTTTCCAAAATCTTTAAACTGGTAAAGTACAACTGAACTTACTCTAAGTACAAAAAAAAAAAATTGAGTCCAGGAAAGAGAGAAGCCAAACCTCTCCAGAACCTGCCATGTTTGAAACAACTACATTTCCTTAAGGCTTCTGAAGGAACTAGATTTGCATGGATAAACCAGAAGGTTATCTCATGGCCTAGTAACTACCTACATGATAGGAAACAAAGGTAAAAATACACAGTCAGTTACCGGCAGGAAAGAAGGTAAGTCCCCAAAGTCCCCCAAAGACCCGCACCAGGATCTGTGCTGTGACTGAGCACACCAATGGCTTGGAACACAGAAGATGAGCGAGGTGACAACAGCTTGCTGCTGCTAAATTGTTCAGACTAGTGAAAATGAAAGCGCGCTGATAAGCTGCAGAATGGTAGTACAGGGCAGTGTTGGACAAACAGTTGGTTGAGGTGCCGTAACAACGTGAACAGTCCCTGCTTGTTCCCACCCCAGGTGGGAGACCCCCTACAACGTGCCAGTGCAGTGAGCTGCGACACCACACAGTGGGGCAAATTAGAAACACTGTGCCATATGAAAAATAAACATTTGGTCAGATTATCTTTAATCCGGTTCGGTTCGCCATTTCGAGCCACCGCACAGTCCCACCAACACAGCTAATAAATGAAAACAGAAGAGGAAAAAAAAAGTCTGTTGTGAGGATTTTTCACATTCTATGTCAGAAAAGAGACACGTGAAAAGCACATCACGGCCGCTGGCAGCTACTTTAACTAAGGCTGGATTTTTCCTCAAAGGTAGTGAAGCATTCACAAGTAACAAATCACCTAACGTACTATTCGCACCTGAAGAATGCAATCAGCCGTAGTCTTAACTTCAAGACCGGTCTGAGATCCCATTAGCAGAGCCGATCATCTCAGCCTCTTACTACTCTTACTCTCCAACAGGAGATATTACGGCACCTTCGCCGATAGCAAAAATACGCTTTTCTCTCTTACATAGTTTAGGGTACATATCTTTCATTGTAGAGCTGTTTTTCATACATACGCATCACCAAGTGACAGCTTGCAAACTTCAATAGTAAGAATTCTTATGTTGCAATTTCAGAAAAGGAATGAGCTCTTCAGAGGCCCAGGTAAAAATCAAAAATTTACCTTTTACATCTAATTTTCACACTGTGCACTTGTACCTTTTTAGTGGAGTTCAGATACATCAATACCCTGGCTATATACTGATATGATTTGTAAAATTTCTTTTGAACATCTGAAAATACCAGATAATAATCTCTCCCAAAATTTAACATTCTCTCTTTTACATAACCATCACAACTATTTAACTTGGATTTATATATAACTGATGATATGTATATATACACCAGTTCTACTTTTTAGGTAGCCTTTTCCAAGCCATTATAACTTTTGGAACTCATCTCAGTTTTATTCGGGCCCCTTTGATTTAGGCCCATTCCTTATAGCAGGAGGCATTAATAACTATTCCTTTATATAATTCCGCAGTCTTTTACCGT
The DNA here is from genome assembly GCF_963924245.1 of Chroicocephalus ridibundus. Lineage (NCBI taxonomy): Eukaryota > Metazoa > Chordata > Aves > Charadriiformes > Laridae > Chroicocephalus > Chroicocephalus ridibundus. The sequence continues at coordinate 104,846,752 of NC_086285.1, forward strand.
AAAAAAAAGTTATCCATTCTTTAAAATAACTTTGAATGAAAAAAGCCAGTGACCTAATGGATTACACTAAGTTTTCCTTGAAACAGTTCAGCATAACTAAGGAGGGAGGACTGAAAAATGAGAATATAAACAAACAAAATCCCAAAGTACACATATGCCTAATTTTTTCTAAGTAAATAGTCCAGTCATCAACTGATTACAGTAACAATTAGCACACTCTCTCACATTTGTGGTTGTAAGCGTATCGTTTAAGGTTTCCCTAGAAAGTTGCTAAAGGCCCAGGAAAAGCTACCCGAGGTAGTCTGATCTTAAATTCCAAAAATGAAACACCAAAACTTCCGCTTGGATCATCCTTGCTGTAAAACTGCTGTAGGGCTTTTCTCAATTGCAAATGTATGAATTGTTGCAAGTATTTTTTTTTCTTAGTTTGATGTTTTATTAGTAGTACTAAAAATAGGACAGGTTCCAGCCCTTTACTTTTTCTTAGTTTTTTTCCTCTATTTGCATCTGAGCTTTCCATACAAGACTGATGTTGATAGAATCACATTAACGATTTACCCTAAGAAATATGACAGAATAAAACTTTTACATGTCAGTTCTTTCCGACGTGAGACTATTACAACTTGTATGCAAGATCTGCAATTTTTGGTTTTGGTGGGTGGGGTGGTTTTTTTTGGTTGTTTTTTTGTTTTTTTAAAGTACACAGTTCAGGAATAGCCACGAGAATGAAAATTTCCAAGATGTCCGAGTAAATACATTGCTTTCATTAGGAAGGCTTGAATAAGAACATGCAGCTACAAATAATTCATGAGAGACTGTCTAGCCCTCTATGAGAGATTTAGCGAGAATAAATTAATCCTACGTGAAATTAAACAAAAAGCAATCATCTCTCTGATGTGAAAATTCCAATAATATTCAGCAATGTATTACAGGGCACTGCAAGCCATTTTCACTAGCTACTATTTAAAATGTTGTTGTCCTAAAGATTGATGTTTTTCAATTTATAGCCCCAAATATACAGTACCTTTTAATTAACTTAACTCCATTCTTCCCTCCACAGGGAGGCTCTGGGTCCCGACCTGGATCGCGGTCTGGTTCACCAGTTGCTAGGCGCTGAAGCTCTAAGATGCCACCCGAGGATCACGTACTCTGCTTCATAATGTAACTGCCTTAAAATTAATAACAACTGCAACAATTACCTAGATAGATGCAATCCATTACTTAATGCCAATTAGGTTCTGCATGCAGTAGATCATACAAACTTCTATTGGCAATCCCTGACCAACAGTTGAATGAAAGGAACACAAAAAGTAGCTTTACTAGATGTTTTCCTTATTTTATGTGAAGTAACAGGATCTCTGACTTTACTCATTCTTCTTCAGGATGCCCTAACTGTATGCTGGACTTCATTATTTCTCCCAAGCACCTAATTTGAGCTCAAGTCTCCTGGTTTCGTTTTAGTGAACATCAGAATTACAAATAAAGAGCTAATGTCTTGGATACTGAGCACTGCTGTTAATGAATTTCTGAGACACTGCTGTTAAAAAAAAAAATTCCACCATGTGCAGAAGTTGTAAGGACTGTTTATCCAAACACTTTTTTTTGATTTGGTTTTTTTTTTTTTTTAATTTTGTTTTAATCTTCCTTCTCTCACTCACAGAATAATTTATTTTCATAACAGGATTAGGCAGTCATGGAAAGGTTTACCAAACATTGGGAGTTCAAGGTATGTGAAGCGTGGGAGGGGGCAGATGTTGTAGAATCAATACGATGCTGAGCAACAGTAATAAGGAAATTCTTTCCATACCATGGATTGCTCATCGCATCCAAACCATTAGAATTAATAGCAGATGAGGGAGAGAAAGAGGATTTCAAATTTGAGTTAGACTAATGTTAAGAAACAAGGGATATTCCCAGAGAAGAAACATCTAAGATCGCACAAGTGACCACTGGACGTCACCGGTGCTTCACACAAACTCTGCTGCAAGAGCATTAACTTTGCAGTACAGCAAACAAGTAAATAAATATATAAACAAATAAGTCTAATTTCTGAAAGAGAGCCCTTCAGTACTGGTATCTCAGATAGTGCTGCACATCTCGCGGTAGAACTTCAAATCTTTCTCTCGGTATTGCAGCAGTGTTGTATTTGATCAGCTCACCTTTTGCCTGAGTAACACCTGGCTGCCTATTAAGGGCAGTGCACCAAAGCAAACTCATAGTAAACTACTGTGAACGTTTAACTGTTGTACTGTAGTTGCCTTATAGAAATAAATTATAGCTGAGTTAGATTTAGATATTAATCTTTTATCAATTACTAAAATGAATGTGTGGCAACGGTATTTCCAACCACACTTAGGGAAAAGGCTCTTCTGAATTGCACTGTTTTATTACTTAAGCTTACATTTCTTCAAGCTGTCATCTAAGCGTCTGATTAATTATTTTATTTTTCTAGTTTTAGGCCTATGCATTGTAGACTACAGTTAATGTGTCCCAGGTTGAAGCTGCATTCCTAATAAGTGCCCAGTAAAAGTTACCTATAAATATGTATCTTAATTGCATTTCACATCTAAATCTATTGTAGGTTTAAATCAGTGTCCATTAATATGAAGCAATGAAAGATGAGAGGATAGAAAATACATAGAGACTAAAGAAAAGAAAACCACCAAAATTATTAAGCATACACACACATACTACATCTTCTATTACCTACATTGGTTGCTATGTGTATTTTTCTATTGTAGCTTCATTCAGATGTATACTCTGCAACGTAATAGTTGATTTAATTTGAGTACGTCTTGTTCTTATAGGAACACAGCTTTTAAAAATATTCATTATTGAAATAAAGTAATCAACTTGAAATGAAACTTGGACCAGTTTTGTCTTTTGCAACAGAGAACATTTCTATAAAAGTTCTGTGGCTGGTTTTTTGTCCACAATTTACGACTAACGTTCAGATACTAGAAAATGACACTTTGGGATGCAGGACCCACTTGCCTGCACGCAGGCTCCTAGTGACAGCGCCGGTGACTCGGCATGGCCCGCAAGGCTGACAGTATAATACAGGATCTGTGGGAGGCCAGTGCCTCTGTGGAGCGGCAGCTAAAGGCCGGGGGATATTGCAAGGCATAAAATGCCGATGTACAGGCCATGAAATCCCACCCCCCACAAACAAGCACGGCACAAAGTATCTTCTTTGAACAGGGTATGTGAAAAGCAAGCCGTTTTTTAAAGCAGCCTTCAAAAATGGGAAAGACTGTTTAAGGTAAAACAAAAAAAGACAGAACTTATCCAAAGCTTCTCCCTTGCCTTCATCACTCTGCTTTCCCCTCAGTCATCTTTTCCAGAGGCCGGAAGTGGCTTTTTTGGACTTACTTCCTACAGGAAGAAAAGGTATGGTACTTTAAAGCAGAACTTTAGCAACACAAGTCTCTCAGAAGAGACTAAAACTTAGACTGAAATTTATCCTTTTAATTACTCACTAGTAGTTTTACTGAAAAACAGCAGTTTAAATGGCCATGTGACTTGTAAGCAAATGATTGTCCCTGAAATAAGAACGCACAGCCAGTGCTGGGCATGTGTCATTTCTTGTGCTGAAGGAAGGGACATAAACCAAAAGAAATACTTGAGCAGACACAAGCCGAAAGGCCTGAAGCTAGCGCAGGCTTACTACTGCATCCAACCAGAAAGAAGAGAGGCATTCCTACGTGCCATTCACTTACCCACTGTACAATGTGACTCTTCAAACAGGCCTCAGAACAAGAATTCTTTCTGCCTCCTAAAAAATGCATCTACTTCAGCACTGCTTTTGAAAATACCAACATATTGGTTACAGTGTCTGTATTTGTGCTGAAAATCAGATACGCTGCTTTGAAATTCTCCGACCCAGTCTTACCAAGCAACCTGGGCTACGAAAGCCTCTGTGCCAGGATACTCGAGTGAATTCTCGAAGTTCGAGAGGGACGAGGATTCAGGGAAGCAAATCAAATACCATGATAGAAAAAAGCTTTTTAGAAGTCTATTTACTGTAACTGACAGGACTCCAAGTGCTGGAGGAGTAAGCAAACTGAATTCAGGAAAAATGACAGGCGAATCCATAACTCACAGTGCTTATTTAACACTTCCAAGACTTAGAACACAAGCTCACTGCCTCTAATCGAGACATAGCACTGTGAGAAGTGACCATTTAAAAACGGCATCTCTTTATTTATGAGATCTGCTTTTAGCCCATGCTCACCGAGTATCAAGCACTACCGGCTCTTACTTGCTGGCAAAGCAACCGCAGCTGGAGCAGACCGAGCGCTTTCAAGCGGTCAGGAATCACGTTCCCATTCTGCAGGATGGATTTGCATCTGGACGTGACTAGCTATAAATCACCTTCTGTCAAACTGTATTTGGCAACCTCTGGAAAGCGTCATCCCCCTACGCAGCAAATCAACTCCCAACAAACTTTGCTGTGCGTTTATACAGTGTTCTCTGAAAGAGGAGGGAAAGAGGTTTTGTACACGGTACAGGCAACACAGCCCATTTTCCTGTATTATTACAGATAAACAGGGGGTGATGCCATGGGGCCAGTATGCCTTCAGACAACTGTAAAATACAACACCTTTTTTAAACAACTGAAACACTAATAGGGTGTCTGGAAGGAAAGGCACTGCTGGAACAACTTCACATACATTCTTTACATATAGTATGTATTGAGACACACACTTCTGGTAAATACGGTTTTTAGAATTTCCTAGAACCCAGAATCAAATGCTTAAAAAATACAGGAAACACAATTTGGAAAAAAGTAGTATTATTTAACATGTTTTTGAATTAAATATTCCACATAACAAAAGTGTTATTGTCATGTCACCAACTCTATTACTTATATACATATGCCAAAGAGTTAACAAAAGAATTAAAATATGCCCTATCAAAACCAACAGTGATTTCTTGCTTCAGCAATCTGAAATAACTAGTTTGTATCATAGACAAAGTATAGACAATATTTACAGAAAAGGGCTTTTTGGATCTGAGAGCAATTATTTTTCAGAAGGTAAATTAAAATCCAGCTCTGTATTATAGTACAACAAATCCACCACTGACCTAGAAGTGCTTGTGGCAAACCAAAAAGATGAGCTTCCTGCAACTGGGATTGGTATTTACAAAATATACTGATCAGCCACACAGAGGCTCATATAACTTTAAATATATATATATATATACATACAAGCACACATATATATATCTATATATATGTAACATATAAATAAAATTCAAAAGAAGGTAAAAATAAGAAAAGAGCTTCTGTCTTTGGAATGTCTAAAAGATGACTATGTTTTTACTCCAGTGTTTCTTTGTTATGAATATACTTAACGAGTGGCACCTTTCAAAGCATTACTTAAGTCAACTAGGTAGTTTTGCTGAAACAATGACTTAAACAACAACAAATAGAAGTAACGTATTTCCCAAATTCACAAAGAAAATAATGAGCAATTTACAGATTTGAAATGATAACTGTTTACAGCACTGAGGAACACTGCAGAATATAGGTGACCTAGCGTGCATCTAACTTTCTCACTGCTAACACAAAACTGTATGTTTTCTTCCCAGATTTAGTATATGGCTGTGTTTTCCACAGATGCTGAGATATGTACCTGCTGATCCAATACAGCAAACATAAAAGAAGAGGCTTTCATTGGAACCTCTTCTAGTTTGGATTTTCTTTAAATAATTACTGCTGAGTTTAAAACCTCAGACTTTTAATGAAAAAACTAACAACTAACTGCCTCTGCGGTTGGAATGGAAATGAACATGCTCCCTCTCAAGAGTTTAACTCAAGAAAAGCCGTAAGTTCATGGCATTTTATTTTTTTAACAAATTCTCAAAATGTATTAAAAAAAAAAGCTTAAAACAGAAATGCAGCATTCTCCTGTGCCTTGTAAAAAAAAAAAACCAAACAAAACTATTTTATACTGCATGCATCTACTCTGTAACATTGTTTCCAACCTCAATTATTTCTTTAAACACATAAAAAAAGAAAGCTGACTGACAGTTTCATAGTTTTCCCACGAAGTTACTCTTCACCTCCTTTAAAAATGGGAATCATTCTATTTTGATATAAAGTTCCAGTTTATTTTTCAAATAGATATACTGGCTGTGAATTCGAAGATGAAACTGTATACAGTATTACCTGAGTTCATTGATTCACAGACAACTTAGCACAGATTAAATGATGTTTTCCCAATATTCTTCTACAAGCTTAAAAAAAAGAATGATTCTTTCAGGTAACTTTTGTAAATAATTAAAAAAAACTATAATATATTATTCTATTGTTAATATTTTCAATACTTGAAGCTTTAACTGTAAAATCCATCTTTTACTTTTCTGAAAACTTGTTTAGAGAATTTCGAGTCCCAGAAACATTTTTAAGCTTTCAAGTTTCAAGGTGTCATCGAAAAACATTGCCTATACTTTGCCATTCATTTGAAGATTCTTGTACCACTTCTTCTAAATTCAGAGCACGACTAATATCTTCCCCTTCTTGTTCTTGATGACTAGCAGGCTCTTGTACAGGACCTACCAAAGTACAGGAGAAAAAGACAAGTGAGTGATTTCACGTATAGTGTAAGAAAAACGCAAATATATCGCTTGGGAAGAAAAGAATCATGCTGGGCAAGGTATTACACAGCCACTTCAGATTCTATAAATTCATTAGACAGTCTTTGAGAAGTTTAAAAAAACTAATAAAATTGTTTTCCTGTAATAGCTTGTGAACTTTGTACTTCTGTACTACAGAGCTCCACGTAAAAAAGAAGGGACCATAAGCAGTAACCAATCTCTGTTTCAACCGGCTTTCTGGGTTGCATGTGGAACTACAGCCCACCAACTCTGGTCTTTGGCTATTAGTGCTTAATTCCTCAATAACTTAGGGGAAGTGTTTTGTGCTTTCCTAGTAAACCATGTAGCTTTCTGCACTCACACCTACTATCGTTTAAGCTACGTACCAGCGTAACCATGAGCCCGTTTCATATGCAGCTTCATATTGCTTTTCTGTGTAAATCCCATTGCACAGTAGTCACATTTATAAGGCCTCTCTCCTGTGTGCTTTTTCATGTGGACTTGAAGAGCACTCTTCTGGTTAAAAGCCTTTTCACACAGTGTACACTGAAATGGCCGTTCCCCTTATAAGAGAAAAACGTATTTAATAATTTCTCATTTCAGCATAAAAATACAGTTCAGAATTCAGTAAAAATCATCAAAATGACCTAGAAATTAGACAGACGATCATCGTCCTTGAGACTTTCTCAAAAACAGCGCTACGGCTCCGTATCATCAGTAAAAACATCCCAAATTAAATGTCAGAATATTTACATAAATCCTAAGCCACTGATATCATTATCTTTCCTATCCAATATTTTATCTAAGTCCGTTATTTAATAGAGATGTACAAAATCAGTTTACCAGTTTGACTTTTCTGTACTCAAGGGAACCATCACCATTTTACATTTACACATAGTGTAGATAAAGCAATATTCTAGAATTAACACAGCTGATGTCTGTAAGAAACTTGGAAGTCAAACGTATTAAAAACAAAGCTCTGATAATTCTACATGGGACCTGCGGCCTCCTATGCCAATAACTACTAGTGATTCCCACATCTCACCAAAGCAGGCATATTCTTCCAAATCTGCCAGAATACTACTAAATTCTAAACATAAACCCAAGAACATTACAAAAGTATTTAAAATATTTAAAATACCTACACTTTGCAAAAACAGACCTTTGCTTCAACACTCAACCCTACAGCCTCTGACATCAACACAAGACACAATGCTGTATGTCATTAAGGAATTCTAAAAGTACTTTCTGAACTAACAAATATGATTTGCTATTAGTTAGCACAATAAAGCACAAGTGGGAATATGAATACTTTTCCACAATTTTCATTAAAGGAACAATTTCACTCTTCCTTCATGATCTGTATGTTAGTGTCCGCACATGCATTGTAGGTTCCCTACTAGACCCATTGTAGCTTCTATGCTAAATCCAACTTCTCAGACAATCAATAAAAGGTCCTTTAAAGTACAGAAGTGTTCTTTCTACTTTTGTTAACAATTATTTCACTAGTTTGAAGTGAATCTAGCTTTCCTCAGATACTTTTGACTTCTGGTGTTTTTTATTCTGTTAAGATGAACAGCCTTTTTAGTGTTATGTAATGGATTACCACATGGCTTTTTGGTAGAACTGGAAGCATCTGCTTCCCTCTAATTTCAACAACGTTTTTCCAAACTGCTCTTCACTGATAAATCTGAATGTACAGGATATTTAGAGATATACAGAGAAATAACGTGTTTTCCTTCTGGCCACTGATTCAGTAGGTATTACCCATTGGAAATTATTAAAAATGCTTAATCGAGGTAAAAATCACAAACACTTTCTCACAGAGGAGGATCATACCTTTAGGAAAGCAAATCAGTTTAGACTTACATTAGCAACAGAAACTGATATTGAGGAAAGAGAATGCTCTGGCTGACTCCGCTGGAACAGAGCTATCCTGTTTTGGGAGTCGTCTTTTGCTATGGCACATCCAGTCAAATTCCTTGGTCCCCTCCAGCTCAGTGGCAATACACGTAACTTTCCCCTGTCCTTTTTAACTCTAGCAGCCATGACAGCTCTTTAGTAGCAGTAGTATGAAAGAGAGAGACATTGTTTCGGAGAACTGACTCCTGTATTTAGAAATCGTGTTCTTAAGATAGAGGTGTTGAAGGGTAAGTAGCTCGGC